>NW_028321885.1:2538333-3172916 GCF_036245765.1 Copidosoma floridanum
CATGTCTCATGAGGTTCCGATCTACTGCACAAAAAAAATGCAATCCAGCGCTGTTATAAGTGTAGTCAGTAATAATTTAGTTACAAAATAACTACAACAACTTAACAATTTGTAACTCTTTTACTACACTTACACTTTCTAACAATAATCGTTCTGAGATAATGACGATTAACGTTAAGAAAAACCAGAGTAATTTTTCTGGATTATTAAACGCCATTGGTTATTTAAGTTGGTTAAGTCTTATGTTTTACAACATAAAGGATAAAATTAATAAAATGATGTCGAAAACCTTTTTTTTTTTGTGCCAGGTGTCTAGACCTATAGAGTAACGTTGACGTTGTTTTAGTGATTTAGTAAATTTCAACATATTATTATTTGAATTTACGGGTTTCTTAAATAAAAGTACCCTCCTCTCAGCTACTGTTCTAAGAAAAATAAGAAAAAACGGTTTGTTTACTAAAATAAAATATTATAATAAAGGATTTTAAGAATAATTATTTATATTAATTGGGTCGACCCATATGTTCGTTTTTAATTTGCTTATTTAAAATCCAGGCATTTTTAACTACTTTCTAATATTCACTAGCAACTTAACTATTTCTTCTAAAACTAAGACATAAAAAAACCGATTTCTTTTCCGTTGTACATTTAAAAATTTCGAAACTTATATGATATGAAAGATGTTTTTTAACATCGAATTCGTTACAACATTCCCACGCGATGTCAATCGATTGTATTACGGTATCATTACTAGGCGCATAAATCAAAATTACCAGTTTTAACTAACTTATTTTGTATTACTTTTTAACTATGTTCATATTAGGATTATTTATGTTTTAATATTCTGCTCGGAGAAAAAGTGTATTTTAACAATTAGCCTTAGATTAAACCACAATGCTTGGATTTGATGAATACCAAAATTAAACAATAAAAACTTTTTCATTTATTTTGGAAATATCTATTACGTAAAAAAGTATAAGATATATTTATTTAGAAAAGATCGATATAAAAAAAAAGCTTTGTATGAAAGTTTAAGCCGTCTGATATTTAATCTAGTGCACGGTTGTTAAGCAACTAGGCAATAATCATAGTTTGATCAAGTTGTATACAGCCTGTGGTAACAAATAACTAAGCCTATAAAGTGATCATATAATTGTTTTGACAAGTATGTTATTCTTAGATTATAAATTTCAAAATAGACACAATTGTATTTGTTAAAGACTACGATTGCTGTAGCTACCGTTTAACATTAACTGCTGTTCACTCAGATAAATGAGGTATTATGCAGACTTTAGAGGATTTTCGTTTATAAACAAAAAGATAACTTTAATAACTTTTAAATGTTGCCTATAAGCTTTAAATAAAAAAAACTTGTTATCAGAATAGACTTAATCTCACACTAATTTTAATTAAAGTCTGAATCAAGAAATTTCGATTTTTCCTCAGAGTAGATATTATTAGTAACTAAACCAAGAGGATCTAAAAAAAAATTCTAACGCCAACTTTATCAAAGAGATACAGGACATTGTTAATCGAGTGTGACGGGGTCTTATGGATGGAAGTATATGTTAAAATCATTAGTTTAGACCACTTTTTTTGCTATTTCTTTTGAACCATGTTATTATTATTTTTGATGAGGTTTTGATCTACTGCACAAAAATAAAGCAATCCAGCGCTGGCACGAGTCTAGACAGTTATCATATGATTTAAAGATTATTGCAACAACTTAACGATTGAATTCTCGTTTATAATACTAACACTTTCTAACATTAAATTTTTTTAGATTACTACGATCAACGATTACATATATTGAAGTTGTTTAATTAAGATTATTCAAAGCTATCGGTTATTTGAGTTGATTTGGTATTGTACTTCACAACAGAAAGATTAAAATTTTTTAAATGATGTTGAATACGATATTGTGTGCGAGGTATCTAGACCTATAGAGTGACGAAAACGTTGTTTCAGCGATTAAAATACTTTTTTAATATCATTCTGATAATAACGGAATTCTTAGATAAAATTACGCTTTTTCTAGCTACTGTTTCTTTAAAAATTATAGAAAACGGTTAATCTAGTGAGTATCTCAACACCATATTTATTGAAAAGATACAGGACATTGTTAATCAAGTGTGACTGGGACTTATAGATCATCGTATATGTCATAATTTTTACTTTTGAATCATTCTTTTGCTATTCCTTTTATACCATGTTAATATCGTGTCTCATGAGGTTCCGATCTACTGCACAAAAAAAATGCAATCCAGCGCTGTTATGAGTGTAGTCAGTAATAATTTAGTTAAAAAATAACTACAACAACTCAACAATTTGTAACACTTTTACTATACTAACACTCTCTAACAATAAATGTTCTAAGATAATGACGATTAACGTTAAGAGAAACCAGAGTAATTTTCCTAGATTATTTAACGCCATTGGTTATTTAAGTTGGTTAAGTCTTATGTTTTACAACATAAAGGATAAAATTTTTAAAATGATGTCGAAAACCCTTTTCTGTGCCAGGTGTCCAGACCTATAGAGTAACGTTGACGTTGTTTTAGCGATTTAGTAAATTTCAACATATTATTATTTAAATTTACGGGTTTCTTAGATAAAAATACTCCTTTCCAGCTACTGTTCTAAGAAAAATTAGGAAATACGGTTTGTCTACTAAAATAAAATATTATAATAAAGGATTTTGAGGATAATTATTTATATTAAATGGGTTGACCCATATGTTCGTTTTCAATTTGCTTATTTGAAATCCAGGCATTTTCAACTACTTTCTAATATTCACTAGCAACTAAACTATGTCTTCTAAAACTAAAACATAAAAAAACCGATTTCTTTTCCGTTGTACATATAAATATTTCGAAACTTATATGATATGAAAGATGTTTTTTAACGTCGAATTCGTTACAACATTTTCACGCAATGTCAATCGATTGTATTACGGTATTATTACTAGGCGCATAATTCAAAATTACCAGTTTTAACTAACTTATTTTGTATTACTTTTTAACTATGTTCATATTAGGATTATTTATGTTTCAATATTCTGCTCGGAGAAAAATTGTATTTTAACAATTAGCATATGATTGAACCACAATGTTAGGATTTGATAAATACCAAAATTAAACAATAAAAACTTTTTCATTTATTTTGGAAATATCTATTACGAAAAAAAGTATAAGATATATTTATTTAGAAAAGATTGATATAGAAAAAAAGCTTTGTATAAAAGTTTAAGCCATCTAATATTCAATCTAGTGCACGGTTGTTAAGCAACTAGGCAATAATCATAGTTTGATCAAGTTGTATACAGCCTGTGATGACAAATAACTAAACCTATAAAGTGATCATATAATTGTTCTGACTAGTATGTTATTCTTAGATTTTTAATTTCAAAATGGACACAATTGTATTTGTTAAAGACTACGATTGCTGTAGCTACCGTTTAACATAAACTGCTGTTCACTCAGATAAACGAGATATTATGCAGACTTTAAAGGATTTTCGTTTCTAAACAAGAAGATAACTTTAATAACTTTTAAATGTTGCCTATAAGCTTTAAATAAAAAAAACTTGTTATCAGAATAGACTTAATCTTACACTAATTTTAATTAAAGTCTAAATCAAGAAATTTTGAACTTTTCTTAGAGTAGATATTAGTAGTAACTAAACCAGGAGGATCTTAAAAAAATTCTAACGCCAACTTTATCAATGAGATACAGGACATTGTTAATCGAGTGTGACTGGGTCTTATGGATATAAGTATATGTTAAAATCATTAGTTCAGACCACTTCTTTTGCTATTTCTTTTGAACCATGTTATTATTATTTTTGATGAGGTTTCGATCTACTGCACAAAAATAAAGCTATCCAGCGCTGGCACGAGTCTAGACAGTTATAATTTGATTTAAAGATTATTGCAACAACTTAACGATGGAATTCTTGTTTATAATACTAACACTTCCTAACATTAAATTTTTTCAGATTACTACGATCAACGATTACATATAACGAAGTTGTTTGATTTAGATTATTAAAAGCTATCGGTTATTTAAGTTAATTCGGTGTTGTGTTTTACAACAGAAAGAATAAAATTTTTAAAATGATGTTGAATACGATATTTTGTGCCAGGTGTCTAGACCTATAGAGTAACGTTGACGTTGTTTTAGCGATTTAGTAAATTTCAATATATTATTATTTAAATCTACGAGTTTCTTGGATAAAAGTACCCTCTTTTTAGCAACTGTTTTAAGAAAAATTAGGAAATACGGTTTGTCTACTAAAATAAAATATTATGATAAAGGATTTTGAGGATAATAATTTATATTAAATATGTTGACCCATATGTATGTTATTATTTTGCTTATTTGAAATCCAGGCATTTTCAACTACTTTTTAATATTCACTAGCAACTCAACTATGTCTTTTAAAACTTAGACATGAAAAAACTAATGCCTCTTCCGTTGTACATACAAAAATTTTTAAACTTATAAGATACGAAAGATGTTTTTTAACGTCAAATTCGTTACAACATTTCCACGCGATGTCAATCGATTGTATTACGGTATTAATATTAGGCACATAAATTAGAGTTACCAGTTTTAACTACCTTATTTTGTATTACTTTTAAACTTTGTTTGTATTAGGATTATTTATGTTTTAATATTCTGCTTGGGTAAAATGTGCATTTCAATAATTAGCATAAGATTGAACCACAAAGCCCAGATTTAATAACGACCAAAATTAATCAATATAAATTTTTTTTTTTATTTTGTAAATATCTATTACGGAAAAAAAGTATAAAATATATTCATTTTTAAAAGATCGAAATAAAAAAAATTATTTTAAAGAAATTTAAGCCGTCTGACATTCAATCTAGTGCACGGTCGTTAAGCAACTAGGCAATAATTATAATTTGATCAAGTTGTATACAGCCTGTGGTAAAAACTAATTAAGCTTATATAGTAATTATATAATTTTTTTTGACAAGAATTTTATTCTCAGATTATTAATATTAAGATGGACACAATTGTATTTGTTAACGACTACGTTTGCTGTAGCTACTGTTCAACATTGACTGCCGTTTGCTCAGATGAACGAGATATGATGCAGAACTTTAAGAATTATCCTTTATACACAATAAGATAACTCGAATAACTTTCAAATGTTACCTATTAACTCTAGATAAAAGATACTTAATATCAGCATAGACTTGCTTTCAAACTTAGTCTTATTACAGTCTGAATCAAGAAATTTTATATTTTTTTTTTAGAACATATTAGCAGTTACGAAACCAAGAGGATCTAAGAGAAATATTTCAACGCTAACTTCATCAAAGAGATACAGGACATAGTTAATCAAGCGCGACTGGGTCTTATAGTTCAAAGTATATGCTAAAATTATCAGTTTTGACCCATTCTTTTGCTATTTCTTTTGAACCATGTTCATTTTATTTCTAATGAGGTTTTGATCTACTGCACAAAAATAAAGCAATTCAGCGCTGGCACAAGTCTAGACAGTTATAATCTGATTTAAGGATTACTACAACAACTTAACGATTAAAAACTTGTTAATAATACTGGCTCTTTCTTACATTAAATTTACTTAGACGACAACAATTAACATCAGAAAATAACGAAGTTATTTGATTTGGATTATTAAAAGCCATTAGTTATTCAAGTTTGTTTGGTGTTATGGTTTACATTAGGAAGGATAAAATTTATAAAATAATGTTGTATACGTTTTCTTGTGCAAGGTATCTAGACCTATAGAGTTACGAAAACATTGTTTTAGTGATTAAGATATTTTCAATAACATTTTAAAACTAACGGGTTTCTTAGATAAAATTACGCTTTTTTTAGCTACTGTTTCTGTATAAATTAGGAAATAGGGTTAATCTAGTGAGTATCTCAACACCATATTTATCAAAGAGATACGTGAAATTGTTAATCAAGTGTGACTGGTTCTTATAGATCATCGTATATGTTAAAATTATTTTTTTCGAATCTTTCTTTTGCTATATCTTCTATACCATGTTAATATCATGTCCCATAAGGTTTTAATCTACTGCACAAAAAATATGCAATCCACCACTGTTATAAGTGTAGTCAGTGATTATTTAGATAAAAAATAACTACAACAACTTAACAATTTTTTACTCTTTAACTATACCTACATTTTCTAACAACTAATGTTCTAAGATAATGACGATTAACGTTAAGAGAAACCAGAGTAATTTGCCCTGGATTATTAAACGCCATTGGTTATTTAAGTCAATTAAGTCTTATGTTTTACAACATAAAGGATAAAATTTATACAATAATGTCGAAAACCTTTTTTTGTGCTAGGTATTTAGACCTATAGAGTGACGTTGACATTGTTTTAGCGATTTAGTAAATTTTAAAATATTATTTTAAAATCTACGGGTTTCTTGGATAAAAGTACGCTTTTTTTAGCTACTGTTCTAAGAAAAATTAGGAAATAAGGTTAGTCTACTAAAATGTTAAATTATTATAAAGGATTTTAAGGATAATTATTTATATTTAAAGGGTTGACCCATATGTTTGTTTTTAATTTGCTTCTTCGGAATCCAGGCATTTTTAACTACTTTTAAGCATTTACTAGCAACTAAACGATGTTTTTCAAGACTAAAAAACTGATGATTTTTCTATTGTACATATCTAAATTTTCTAACTTATAAGATATGAAAGATGTTTTTTGACATCGAATTCGTTACAACAATTCCACGCGATGTCAATCAATTGTATTACGGTCTTATTATTAAGCACATAAATCAGAGTTACCAGTTTTAACTAACTTACTTTGTATAACTTTTTAACTATGTTTGTATTAGAATTATTTATGTTTTAATATTCTGCTCGGGTAAAAAGTGCATTTCAACAATTAGCATAAGATTAAACCACAATGCTTGGATTTAATAAATACCAAAATTAAGCAATAAAAATTTTTTCATTTATTTTGTAAATATCTATTACAAAAAAAAGTATAAAATATGTTTTTTTAGAAAAAATCGAAATAAAAAAGAACAATGTATTAAAATTTAAGCCGTCTGACATTTAACCTAGTGCACGGTCGTTAAGCAACCAGGCAATAATCATAATTTTATCAAGTTGTATACAGCCTGTGGTAACAACTAATTAAGCCTATATAGTAATTATATAATTATTTTGACAAGTATGTTATTCTTAGATAATTAATATCAAAATGGACACAATTGTATTTGTTAACGACTACGTTTGCCAATGCTACTGTTTAACATTAACTGCCGTTTGCTCAGATGAACGAGATATAATGCAGAACTTTGAGGATTATTGTTTATACACAAAAAGATAACTCGTATAACTCTTAAATGTTGCCTATTAGCTCCAGATAAAAGATACTTGTTATCAGCATAGACTTGCTTTTAAACTAAGTCTTATTTCAGTCCGAATCCAGAAATTTTATACTTTTTTTATAGAAGATATTAGCAGTTACTAAACCAAGAGGATCTAAGAGAAATATTTCATCTCCAACTTTATCAAAGAGATACAGGACATTGTCAATCAAGCGTGACTGGGTCTTATAGTTAAAAGTATATGTTAAAATCATCAGTTTTTACCCATTCTTTTGCTATTTTTTTTTAACCATGTTATTATTATTTTTAATTAGGTTTTGATCTACTGCACAAACATAAAGCGATCCAGCGCTGGCACAAGTCTAGACAGTTATAATCTAATTTAAGGATTACTACAACAACTTAACAATTCAAAACTTGTTGACAATACTAACACTTTCTAACATTAAATTTACTTAGATTATTACGATCAACGTTAATAGATAACGAACTTGTTTGATTTGGATTAATAACAGCCATCGGTTATTTAAGTTAATTTGGTGTTCTGTTTTACAACAGAAAAAATAAAATTCATAAAATGATGTTGAATACGTTCTTTTGTGCAAAGTATCTAGACCTATAAAGTGACGAAAACGTTGTTTCAGCGATAAAGATATTTTTTTAATATCATTATGTAAATAACGGGTTTCTTAGATAGAAAGACGCTTTTTCTAGCTACTGTTCCTTAATGAAACAGAGAATACGGTTAATCTAGTGAGTATCTCAACACCTTTTGTATTAAAGTATACAGGACATTGTTTATTAAGTGTGACGTGATCTTATAGATTATTCATTATGTCAAAATTATTACTTTCGAATCATTTTTTTGCTATTCCTTTGATACCATGTTCATATCATGTCCGATGAGGTTTCGATCTATTGCACGAAAAAAATGCAATCTAGCGCTGTTATGAGTGTAGTCAGTAATAATTTAGTTACAAAATAACTACAACAACTTAACAATTTGTAACTCTTTTACTACACTTACACTTTCTAACAATGAATGTTCTAAGATAATGATGATTAACGTTAAGAAAAACCAGAGAAATTTCCCTGGATTATTTAACGCCATTGGTTATTCAAGTTGGTTAAGTCTTATGTTTTACAACATTAAGAATAAAATTTATAAAATGATGTCGAAAACCCTTTTTTGTGCCAGGTGTCTAGACCTATAGAGTAACGTTGACGTTGTGTTAGCAATTTAGTAAATTTCAACATATTATTATTCAAATTTACGGGTTTCTTCGATAAAAGTACCCTCTTTTCAGCTACTGTTCTAAGAAAAATTAGGAAATACGGTTTGTCTACTAAAATAAAATATTATAATAAAGGATTTTGAGGATAATTATTTATATTAAATGGGTTGACCCATATGTTCGTTTTTAATTTGCTTATTTGAAATCCAGGCATTATCAACTACTTTCTAATATTTACTAGCAACTAAACTATGTCTTCTAAAACTGAGACATAAAAAAACCGATTTCTTTTCCGTTGTACATATAAAAATTTCTAAACTTACATGATATGAAAGATGTTTTTTAACGTCGAATTCGTTAGAACATTTCCACGCGATGTCAATTGATTGTATTACGGTATCATTATTAGGCGCATAAATCAAAATTACCAGTTTTAACTAACTTAGTTTGTATTACTTTTTAACTATGTTCATATTAGGATTATTTATGTTTTAATATTCTGCTCGGAGAAAAAGTGTATTTCAACAACTAGCATAAGATTGAACCACAATGCTTAGATTTAATAAATACCAAAATTAAACAATAAAAACTTTTTTATTTATTTTGGAAACATCTATTACAAAAAAAAAGTATAAGATATATTTATTTAGAAAAGATCGATGTAGAAAAAAAGCTTTGTATAAAAGTTTAAGCCGTCTGATATTTAATCTAGTGCACGGTTGTTAAGCAACTAGGCAATAATCATGGTTTGATCAAATTGTATACAGCCTGTGGTAAAAAATAACTAAGCCTATATAGTGATCATATAATTGTTTTGACAAGTATGTTATTCTTAGATTATTAAATTCAAAATGGACACTTAGATTATTAAATGTTGCCTAGAAGCTCCAGATGAAAAATACTTGTTATCAGAATAAACTTGCTTTCAAACCAATTTTAAATAAAGTCTGAATCAAGAAATTTTGAACATTTCTTTGAGTAGATATTAGCAGTAACTAAACCAAGAGGATCTAAAAAAAAAATCTTAACGCCAACTTTATTAAACAGATACAGGAGATTGTTGATCGAGTGTTACTGGGTCTTATGGATGGAAGTATATGTTAAAATCATTAGTTTTGACTAATTCTTTTGCTATTTCTTTTGAACCATGTTATTATTATTTTTGATAAGGTTTTGATCTACTGCAAGAAAACAAAGCAATCCAGCGCTGGCACAAGTCTAGACAGTTATAATCTGATTTAAGGATGACTACAACAACTTAACGATAAAAAATTTGTTTATGATACTGACACTTTTTAACATTGAATTTACTTAAATTACTACGATCAAATTTAAGAGATAACGAAGTTGTTTGATTTCGATTATTAAAAGCCATCGCTTATTTAGGGTAATCTGTCGTTCTGTTTCACAACAGAAAAAATAAAATTTATAAAATGATTTTAAATACGTTTTTTTGTGCAAGGTATCTAGTCCTATAGAGTGACGTAAGCGTTGTTTCAGCGATTAAGATATTTTTTCAATATCATTTTGAAACTAACGGTTTTCTTAGATAAAATTACGCTTTTTCTATCTACTGTTCCTTTTTAAACTAGGGAGTACGGTTAATCTAGTGAAACATCAAAACAGAAAAGAGAACTTTAAGGATGAATTTTTATGATAAATAGGTTGACTGATATGTCTTTTCTTATTTTCTTATTTAAAATCCAGACTAATTTATTATTTTATAAGCATTTACTTGCAATTGAACGGTGGCTCTGAAAACTCAGACAGTCCAAAGCTTATAGCATTTTTTTTAGTTTAATATAAAAAAGAACCACAATTATAAGATCTAAAATCTGTATTTTAACGCCAAATACGCTAAAAAGATACTGCGCGTTGTCAATCGAAACTATCAAGGTCTTATAGTTAAGCGTATAGATCGGCTTTAACAGTTTTGACTCAGTTATTTCGTTTTACGTTTCCACTATGTTATCATTAGAATTATGTAAGTTTTAATACTCTTCTCGGGGAGAAAGTGCAATTTATTGGAGAGCATAAGATTGAACAATAATGCTGAGGTTAAATAAATACCTAAATTTTTTCGCAAATGAATTGTTTTTTTTTCCATTTTACTAATTTCTATACTTAGAAGCGTATGAATTACAACATTCGTGGAAGGACCAAAAAAAAAAAACTATGCATAGAAAGTAATGACTTCTGAGATTCAATCTAGTGCACGGTTGTTTAGCAACTTAGGCAATCAACAAGATTTAATTCAGTCTCATACGGTCTGTGGTAACAAATAACTTAACCTATGTAGTGGAAATATTAGTGATTGAACAAGTTTATAAATTTTAAATTATTATTTGGTAACAAATACAATTGCATTTGAGAAGAACTACGTTTACAGTTGCCACCGTTTAAACTTTGAACAGAGAGTGCTGTTTGTTTGAAAAAACAAATTATAATGGAAAAATCTAAGGATTATTGATTATGCGCAACAAGATAACTGGAATGTCTTTCAAACGTTGCTATTTCGCTCCAGATGTAAGATATTTGTTATCAGCATACACTTGCTATTCAGCCAAGTCTCATAAAAGTCTGATTCAAGAAATGTAATACTATCTTTTTTTAGTAGATATCAACTGTTACTTGATTAAGATGATCCAACAGAAGTATCTTTACGCCATTTTTATTAAAGAGATACAGGACATTGTTAATCAAGCGTGGCTTGGTCTTATAGATCATCATATAAGTCAAAATCATAACTTTCAAATCTTTCTTTTGCTATTAATTCTTTACCATGTCAATATCTTGTCCCATAAGGTTTAAAACTACTGAATGAAAAAAAATGCAATCCAGCGCTGTCATAAATGTAGTCAGTTATAATTTAGTTAAAGAATTACTACAACAACTTGACAATTTGTAACACTTTCTAATAATGAATGTTTTAAGATAACGACGATATACTTTAAAAGAAACCAAAGTAATTTGCCCTCGATTATTAAACGCTATTAGTTTTTTACGTTGATTAGATTTTATGTTTTACTACCGAAAGAATAAAATTTATCAATTGATGTTGAAAACCCTCTGTTGCGCCAAGTATCTAGACCTATAGAGTAACGTTGACGTTGTTTTAGCTGTTTAGTAAATTTCAGAATATTATTTTAAAATCTACGGGTTTCTTAGATAGAAATACGCTCTTTCCGGCTACTGTCCTAAGAAAAGTTAGGAAATACGGTTTGTCTACTTAAATAAAAAATTTAAATAAAGGATTTTAGAAATAATTATTTATATAAAATGGTTTCACCCATATGTTCGTTCAATTTGCTTATTCGGTATCCAGGAATTTTCAATTACTTTATAGCGTTCACTAGCAATTATACTAAGTCTTTTAAAACTATGACATAAAAAAACTGAAGCCTTTTTTGTAGTACATATAAAAATTTCTAAACTTATAAGATCCGAAAGATGTTTTTTAACGTCGAATTCGTTAAAACAATTCCGTGCGTTGTCAATTAATTGTATCACGGTCTTATTATTAATCGCATAAATTAAAGTTACTAGTTTTAACTAACCAATTTTGTTTTACTTTTTAACAATGTTTATATTAGTATTATGTATGTTTTAATATTCGGACATTGTCAAACAAGTGTGACTGGGTCTTATAGATCGTAGTATATGTTTAAATCATCAGTTTTGACCCATTCTTTTGCTATTTTTTTTTAACCATTGTTATGATTATGTTAAGGTTTTGATCTACTGCACAAAAAAAAACAATCCAGCTCTAGCACATGTCTAGACAGTTATAATTTAATTTAAGGATTACTACAACAACTCAACGATCGAAAACTTTTTTATAGTACTGACACTTTCTAACATTAAATTTACTTAGATTACAACGATTAACGTTAAACGATAACCAAGTTTTTTGATTTGGATTATTAAATGCCATCGGTTATTTTAGTTGGTTCGGTCTTATGTTTCACAACAGAAAGATTCAAATTTATAAAATGATGTTAAATACGTTCTTTGGTTCCAGGTATCTAGACTTATAGAGTGACGATAACGTTGTGTTAGCTATAGAGATATTTTATAAATATTATTTTGAAAATTACGGGTTTCTTAGAAAAAAATACGCTTTTTCTAACAACTGTTTCTCTATAAATTAGGGAATACGGTCAATCTAGTTAATTATTAAATTAGAATAGAGGATTCTAAGGATGATTTTTCACTATTAATAGATTGACAGATATGTCTTTTTTAATTTGCTTATTTGAAATCTAGACTAATTTAATAACTTATAATCATTTACTTGCAATTGGATTATGTCTCTTAAAATTTCGTCAGTCAAAAGCTTATAGCATTTTTTTTAGTTTAATATAAAAAAGAACTTAAATAATGAAATTCGAAAGATGTATTTTAACGCCAAACACGCTAAAAAGATACTGCGCGTTGTCTATCGATTGTATCAAGGTCTTATAGTTGAGCGTATAGATCGGCTTTAACAGTTTTAAATGAGTTATTTGGTCTTACGTTCTATGTTATTATTAGGATTATTAAACTTTCAATACTCTGCTCGGGGAGAAAGTGCATTTTATCGGAGAGCATAAGATTGAACAATAATGCTTCGATCAAATAAATACCAAAACTTTTTCGCACAGAAATTTTTTTTTATTTTACCAATGTCGATTATTCAAGAGCGTATGAATTACAACATGTAAGAAAAGACAAAAAAAAAAAAAAAAAAACTATGCATTTAAAGTAAAGCCTTCTGAGATTCAATCTAGTGCACGGTTGTTTAGCAACTTAGGCAATCAACAAAATTTGATTATGGGAAGTTTAAATGAAAAAACTTAGAATTTCGGAGCATTGCTATTTAAATAGCCATGCTCCAAGATTCCAAGTTTTTTTATTTAAATTTCCTTAATTATGGCAAAGGAGCAAGAAGAAAGTAGTTTTATTATCAAATTGAAAATTTGATTCTGTCTTATACCGTCCATGGTAACAAATAACTAAACCTATGTAGTGACAATATTAGTGTTTTGACAAGTTTATGAATTTTAGATCATTATTTAGAAACAGATACAATTGTATTTGAGAAGAACTACGTTTGCAGTTTCCACTGTTTGAACTTTAAACAGAGAATGCTGTTTTTTTAGAAAAACAAATTATAATGGAAAAACCTGGGGATTATCGATTGTACGCAATAAGATAACTGGAATGTCTTTCAAACGTGCTATTTTGCTTCAGATATAAGATATTTGTTATTAGCATCCAATTGCTATTCAGCCAAGTCTAATAAAAGTCTTATTTAAGGAATGTAATAATATCTTTTTTCAGTAGATATCAACTGTTACTCAATTAAGATAATAAAACAGAAGTATCTTTACGTCATTTTCATTAAAGAGATACAGGACATTGTCAATTGATCAAGACTGGGTCTTATAGATCATCGTATTTGTCAAAATCATTACTTTCGAATCAATCTTTTGCTATTTTTTTTGTACCATGTTAATAGCATGTCCTATAAGGTTTCAATCAACTGCACGACCAAAAAAGCAATCCAGCGCTGTCATGAGTGTAGTCAGTTATAATTTAGTTAAAGAATTACTACAATACTTAACAATTCGTAACTTTTTTACTATACTAACACTTTCTAACAATAAATGTTTTAATATATTGACGATTAACGTAAAGAGAAACCAGAGTAATTTGCCCTGGATTATTAAACGCCATTGGTTATCTAAGTTGGTTAGGTCTTATGTTATACAACAAAAAGGATAAGATTTATAGGATAATGTTGAAAACCCTCTTTTTTGCCAGGTATCCAGACCTATAGAGTGACGTTGACGTTGTTTTAGCGATTTAGTAAATTTCATAATATTATTTTAAAATCTACTGGTTTCTTAGATAGAAATACGCTCTTTCCGGCTACTGTTCTAAGAAAAGTTAGAAAATACGGTTTGTCGACTGATATATAATATTATAATAAAGGATTATGAGGATAATTATCTATATTAAATGGTTTGACCGATATGTTCGTTTTTAATTTGCTTATTGGGAATCCAGGAATTTCAACTACTTTCTATTATTCACTAGCAATTAAACTATGTCATTTAAAACTAGGACATTAAAAAGCTGATATCTTTTTTGTAGTACATATTAAAATTTCTAAACTTATAAGATCTGAAAGATGTTTTTTAACGTCGAATTTGTTAAAACAATTTTGCGCGTTATCAATTGATTGTATTACGGTCTTATTATTAAGCGCATACATCAGAGTTACCAGTTTTAACTAACTAATTTTGTTTTACTTTTTAAGTTTGTTTATATTAGGATTATTTATGTTTTAATATTCGGACATTGTCAATCAAGCGTGACGGGGTCTTATAGCTCAAAGTATATGTTAAAATCATCAGTTTTGACTCATTCTTTTACTATTTCTTTTGAACCATGTTATTATTATGTTTAATTAGGTGTCGATCTACTGCACGAATAAAAAGCAATCCAGCGCTGGCACAAGTCTAGACAGTTATAATTTGATTAAAGGATTACTACAACAACTTTAGATTATTAAAAGCCATTGGTTGTTTAAGTTAGTTTTGTGTTATGTTTCACAACAGAAAGAATAAAATTTATAGAATGATGTTGAATATGTTCTTTTGTGCAAGGTATCTAGACCTATAGAGTGAGAATAACGTAGTTTTGGCGTTTAAGTTATCAGAAAATACGGTTTTTCTTGTAAAATATAATATTAGAATAAAGGATTCTAAAAATGATTATTGATATCAAATAGGTTGACTAAATATTTGTTTTTAATTTGTTTGTTCGGAATCCAGGCAAATGCAATTGCTTTTTAGCATACACTAGCAATCTAACCATGTCTTGTAAAACTAAGACATTAAAAAGCTATCGCATCATTTGTAGTAAATATAAAAAAATTTTCAAACTTATAAGATTTGAAAGATGTCTTTTAACGTCGAATTTGTTAAAAAATTTCGGTGCGCTGTCAATTGATTGTATCACGGTCTTAATTATAAGCGCATAGATCAGATTTACTAGTTTTTACTAATTTATTTCGTTTTTCTTTTTAACTATGTTAACATAAGGGTTATTAAAGTGTTAATAATCTTCTCGGGGAAATAGTGCAATTCAACAGTCAGCATAAATTTAAACGATATTCTTTAGATTAAATAAATAATAAAACTTCTTAACAATAAGAATTTTTTAATTTATTTTAACAATATCTTTTACGAAAGAGCGTATAAATCACATTTTTCAGAAAAGTATAAACTGAAAACAAATACATTGTATGAAAATTAGAGACTTATAACATTTGATCTAGTGCACAGTTTTTTTAATTATTAATAATTAAAAAGACACAATGATAATTGATAAGATTGACGTTTGCTGTTTCTACTGTTTAAACATTCAGTGCTGTTTGTTCAGAAAAAGCAGATATGATACAGAAGTGTAAGGATTATCGTTTATACGCAATAAGATAACTAGAATCACTCGTACATTTTGCCTAGTTGCTCCAGATAAAAGATACTTGTTATCAGCAAACACTTGCTATTAAACCAAGTCCTATTAAAGTCTGATTCGAGAAATGATATACATTTTTTTAGTAGATATTTTCAGTTACTAAACCAAGAGTATGTAAGAGAAGTATTTTAACGCTATCTTTATCAAAGAGATGAGTTACATTGTAAATCAATCTTGACTTGGTTTATAGATCATGGTATGTTTCAACTTTATCAGTTTTAACCAGTTATTCTTTTTTTTTTAAACCATGTAAATATGATGTTTAATAAGGTTGTGATCTTCTGCACGAAAAAAAATGCAATTTACATTTGGAATGAAGGTGGACAGTTGTTATTTTTTCGAGGTTCACTATTACAACTTTATGATTAAAAACTGTCTCATAATACTAACACTTTCTCATAATGAATGTCCTTAGATAACTACAATAAACGTTAGAAGGTAACAAAGTTTTTTGATTTAAATTATTAATTGCTATCAGATAGTTAACAAGCATTAGTGTTATGTTTTTAAACTAAGGTATTTATATTATAGTTATAAAATTATGTAAAATACGGTCTTTTGTGCCAGAAATGTAGACCTATAGAGTGACGATAACGTTGTTTCAGCAATGAAGTTATTTTTTAAATATTATTTTAAAAATTACGGATTTCTTAAATAAAAATACGCTTTTTCTAGCTACTGTTCCTTTATTAATTAGGGAATACGGTTAATCTAGTGAAACAATGAATCAGAATAGAGGATTCTAAGGATGATTTTTTATGATTAATAAGTTGACTGATATGTCTTACTTAATTTGCTTATTTGAAATTCAGACTAATTTAATAACATATAGGCATTTACTTGCAATTAAACCATGTCTCTTAAAACTTAGACAGTCAAAAGCTTATAGAATTTTTTAAGTTTAATATAAAAAAGAACTAAAATTGTAAGATCCGAAAGATGTTTTTTAACACCAAATACGCTAAAAAGATACTGCGCGTTGTCAATCGAAACTATCAAGGTCTTATAGTTAAGCGTATAGATCGGCTTTAACAGTTTT
This sequence comes from Copidosoma floridanum, assembly GCF_036245765.1. NCBI lineage: Eukaryota > Metazoa > Arthropoda > Insecta > Hymenoptera > Encyrtidae > Copidosoma > Copidosoma floridanum. Next base: position 2,555,501 of record NW_028321885.1, read on the forward strand.
GACTCAGTTATTTCGTTTTACGTTTCCACTATGTTATCATTAGAATTATGTAAGTTTTAATACTCTTCTCGGGGAGAAAGTGCAATTTATTGGAGAGCATAAGATTGAACAATAATGCTGAGGTTAAATAAATACCTAAATTTTTTCGCAAATGAATTGTTTTTTTTTCCATTTTACTAATTTCTATACTTAGAAGCGTATGAATTACAACATTCGTGGAAGGACCAAAAAAAAAAAACTATGCATAGAAAGTAATGACTTCTGAGATTCAATCTAGTGCACGGTTGTTTAGCAACTTAGGCAATCAACAAGATTTAATTCAGTCTCATACGGTCTGTGGTAACAAATAACTTAACCTATGTAGTGGAAATATTAGTGATTGAACAAGTTTATAAATTTTAAATTATTATTTGGTAACAAATACAATTGCATTTGAGAAGAACTACGTTTACAGTTGCCACCGTTTAAACTTTGAACAGAGAGTGCTGTTTGTTTGAAAAAACAAATTATAATGGAAAAATCTAAGGATTATTGATTATGCGCAACAAGATAACTGGAATGTCTTTCAAACGTTGCTATTTCGCTCCAGATGTAAGATATTTGTTATCAGCATACACTTGCTATTCAGCCAAGTCTCATAAAAGTCTGATTCAAGAAATGTAATACTATCTTTTTTTAGTAGATATCAACTGTTACTTGATTAAGATGATCCAACAGAAGTATCTTTACGCCATTTTTATTAAAGAGATACAGGACATTGTTAATCAAGCGTGGCTTGGTCTTATAGATCATCATATAAGTCAAAATCATAACTTTCAAATCTTTCTTTTGCTATTAATTCTTTACCATGTCAATATCTTGTCCCATAAGGTTTAAAACTACTGAATGAAAAAAAATGCAATCCAGCGCTGTCATAAATGTAGTCAGTTATAATTTAGTTAAAGAATTACTACAACAACTTGACAATTTGTAACACTTTCTAATAATGAATGTTTTAAGATAACGACGATATACTTTAAAAGAAACCAAAGTAATTTGCCCTCGATTATTAAACGCTATTAGTTTTTTACGTTGATTAGATTTTATGTTTTACTACCGAAAGAATAAAATTTATCAATTGATGTTGAAAACCCTCTGTTGCGCCATGTCTCTTAAAACTTAGACAGTCAAAAGCTTATAGAATTTTTTAAGTTTAATATAAAAAAGAACTAAAATTGTAAGATCCGAAAGATGTTTTTTAACACCAAATACGCTAAAAAGATACTGCTCGTTGTCAGTCGATTGTATCAAGGTCTTATAGTTGTGCGAGTAAATCGGATTTAACAGTTTTGACTTATTTATTTCGTTTTACGTTTCAACTATATCATTAATAGGAGTATTAAATTTTTAATACTCCGCTCGGGGAGAAAAAGCAATTTATCGGAGAGCATAAGATTAAACAATAATGCTTAGAATCAATAAATACCAAAACTTCTCCACAAAGAAATTTTTTTTCTTTTTTTTACCAATTTCCATTACTCGAGAACGTATGAATTACAACGTTTAAGAAAAGACCAAAAAAAAAAGAAAAATCATTGCATAAAAAGTAAAGCCTTCTGAGATTTAATATTGTAAACGGTTGTTGAGCAAATAAGGCAATAAACATAATTGGATTTAGTTGTATACGGTCTGTGGTAACTAATAACTAAGCCTGTATAGTGACAATATTAGTAATTTGACAAGTTTAAATTTTTAGATCATCAATCACAAAATAGACACAATTGTATTTGATAAGATCAACAATTACAGTGGCCACCATTTAAACTCTAAGCAGAGATTGCTGTTTGTTTAGAAAACCAGAATATAATGGAGAAATCTGAAAATTAAAAATTACATCCAATAAGATAACTGGAATGTCTTGTAGACGTTGCTATTTTGCTTAAGATGTAAGATACTTGTTATTAGCATACACTTGCTATTCAGCCAAGTCTCATAAAAGTCTGATTCAAGAAATGTAATACTATCTTTTTTCAGTTAATATTAACAGTAACTTAACCGAAACGATATAAAAGAAGTATTTTAACGCCAACTCTATCACAGAGATACGAAATAACGTCAATTAAGCGTGACTGGGTCTTATAAATCATCGTATTTGTCAAAATCATGAGTTTTGACCTATTTTTTCGCTATTCCCTTAAAACCATGTAAAAATATTATGTTGCATAAGGTTTTGATCTACTGCACAAAAAAAGCAATCTAGCGCTGGCACAAGTCTAGACAGTTATAACATAGTTAAAGGAATACTACAACAACTTAACGATTGAAAAGTTTTTATAATACTGACTCTTTCTATCATTAAATGTATTTAAATTACTACGTTTAACGTTAAAAAATAACGGCGTTATTTGATTTGAATTATTGAAACCCATCAGTTATTCGAGTTGGTTTGGTTTTATGTTTTACGACAGAAAGAATAAACTTTAGAAAATAATGTTGAATACCATCTTTTGTGCTCGGTATCTAGACCTACAGAGTAACGATGACGTAGTTTTGCCGATGGAGCAAATTTTCAAATATTATTTTAAAATCTACGGTTTTTTAAGATAAAATTACGGTTTTTTTGGCTACAATTCTATTAAAAATTAGGGAATACGGTTTGTCTACTAAAATATAATATTAGAATGAAGGATTCTAAAAATGATTATTTATATAATATAGGTTGACTAAAATATTTGTTTTTAATTTGCTTATTCGTAATACAGGCAAATGCAACGACTTCTTAGCATACACTAGCAAATAAACTATGTTCTTTAAAACTAAGACATTAAAAAGCTATTGCATAATTTGTAATAAATATAAAAAATTTTTAAGCTTATAAGATCTAAAAGATGTATTTCAACGCCGAATTCGGTGTAAAAATTTGGTGCGTTGTCAATTGACTGTATCAAGGTCTTATTAATAAGCGCATGAATCAGATTTACCAGTTTTAACTAATTAATTTCGCTTTACTTTTCTACTATATTTTTTATCATTGATAATGTAACATCTATTATAATTTCATTTAAAAGTCATACAGCTGAGGCAATTCTAAATAGCCACTTTTGAATTCCCGGTTTTGACCATTTTTTGTCAAACGTTTAAAAAAAATGGTCAAAACTGAAAAAAATGGTCAAAACTGGTCAGAGGTACTCTAGAAGTGTTGAAACCGGTTAGTCGTGCCAAAAAGTGGCCAAAACCGGGTTCGCAGGAAATGCTGTTTTGACCACTTTGCGTCAAAACAGGAAAAATGCGTCATAACAGTATTCGCATGCCAAAAAATCACGTCATAACCGTTCTATCACATACATATATATATATATATATATATATCTCCATATATTACATATTTGTATTGATAAAAGTAAGTCTCAGCCCCCTCGCTCCCCTGCTAGCCCTCAACTCCCCCTCGATTAACGTAGTTATTTGCTTGTTTTAACATCATTTTTAGTCAAATTATTTTAAAGTAATCTCCCCCTCGCTTTCTCCTGCCCCCCTTCAGCACCACATCGCCCCCCTCCACCTCCCTCCCAATAAAATACTTATTTAACAAATGTTTTACCATCATAAATGTTGAAAAATATACGCAATTCAGTACCTAAGTCATACCTCGTTTTTACAGTTTTTTAAGTCACTGATCATAGGTCTCTCTCTGTCCATTCGCTACCCCTTACTTACTATGTGTCTCTGAAGTACCATTATTTGTTTAACTTGACTGAACTTATACATTTTTAATCTCTTTCTGGTCCACGTCTAATTTACCCAAATATAAAATTCTTAATTACTTGAGGACTTTATTAGGTGAAAGACAGAATTTAGAAGGAGGTGTTATTAAATAGGCAAACACAATTAAGCTTTTAAAACAATAATTCATTCTGTTGGTTTAATGTTGTAACATTTAATGTGTCATTTTAACCCATCTGTTCTTTTAAAACCCTTTCCACATTTTTCACATATTTGTTTTTCATGGTTTTTAAGAATTAACATACATCTGTTTTAGTGTGACGATCTTCAAAGTCACATAATTTTGAATCACTAAAAAATCTCTAGCTAAACAATATTTTTTAATTCTGATTTATTCTCGGATGCAACTTGGATAAAAACTCTTTTTGAATTCTTCAATCTTAATAAAGCAACGTATAATTGTTCGTAAGAGAATAAAGGTTTTTTACTATACAATCCTAAAGAATCAAAACTCTGTTTTTCTGATTTTTTAATAAATATAGAACATGCTAATACAAAGGGAAACTCTTTTTTATAGCAGACAAAAGGTAATGATAATAAGGTGCCAGTATTCAATGTTATTGTAGGAATATAAACTTAGCTTTTTTTCTCCCATAATTATTTCTGCTTCTGTATTATACTTAAATAATTTTGTTATTTTTAATCTTGTGCCTCTACAGAGACCGTCTGATATACTTAAAGTTCGTATTAACACTACTATAGCACTTATTTTCAATTTTAATTCGTGTAATGGAAGAGCGTCTCTAATATTATTTCAAAATACTTATTTTATTTAATATTTATGTTAATTCAATTGTGGTAAGTTAATAATATGTTTTATCAACTCTTTTGTGAGTCACGTATTTTGCTGTTGTAAACTAATTTTCAGCCTGCATTGATAAATACACGAGTAGTGTCGTTATTTTGTCTACTCAATCTGTTAGTGGGGGGTTGGCACGTGGAGCACGCAGGGGGGTGTTAGCCCTACTAGTATATATTTATTGTGGAACACATGCATCCACAAAAAAAAACGTTTTCCTCTACTATCCATAATTCATAATGTGTAGCACGTGAAACGTATGATTGTTAATACTAATTAAAAACGTATGTATCTAATTATTTCTGTATGATTTCTTATTTCTTGTGTCTTTTATAATGCATAGCAAGTATATTATCAAATATTTTTTTGAAGTAAATAAGCAAGATAAAATCAAAAATATAGAATTAAATCCTAGTCTTGAGTGTTACTAAATCTAACTAAAGAAAGAAAAATATAATAGAACATCGTATGAAAATAAATAAAAAAGAAATAATATGCACAAAAAGTAAGCTATACACAAAAAGTGAGTATTAAATGAGGAAAGTGGTTAACGAAAACAATCATTCATCTGATGCCAATATAACAGTAGCTGAAGCGCTGATGGAGTCCCTTAACGTCAACCTCTCGTTTTAACATGCAATCAAATCCATTTCTATATTTAAAGGGAAAAATATTTCACTCAAGAACTTTATTCAAAATATTAGGAATGGAGAGAGTTAGATCAACGATAAATAACAAGATTTATATCAGATAGCAGTATTGTTAAATCTGCAAGGTACCATACCGCACGAATAAGCGTAAGTGGCCAAGACTTCGAAAACCTCGAGGCATGTATAGTACATGTAACAAAGTATAAACGACAGGAAAAACTGTTGGTTACCATCAAACTCTGATACAAAAAATGAGAAAGTGCAGTAACAACAAGGCCAAGGTGCTGAGAAGGCCTTGATGCAAGATAAGGGCAATGCATTTGATGTGCATATGATGACGCTAATGAGATACATGGTGCTAGACATTTTTATAAAAGGACTAGCACTTGTGATAAGGCAGCATCTAAATGCAAAAAAATCTGCTTTCTTAGTCGATGCATGCGAGTTTAAGTTAAGATTGGAGAGTAGAATGAAAGCGAGTATTATCCTGGGCATACGATATCAAGGACTGCCTCGCAGTTATTTTAGAAATTCTTTAAATAACTCATACAAACAACAAAGAGTTGTTGGTATTTTGATCAGCCGTTTTCATCGCTTTTAATAAGACAAGTTAATGAGTATTACATAAACAATTAGAGTTTTAAAAAGAAGTCGATGTCATCAAAATAAAAAAAAAAGAAATAACTACGAGTAAAATAATTTTAATTAATATAACAACGAGATTACTCATAGTTATTATACATAAAAAATTTAAACTTCAATTCTAGAAATAACCAATCTGGTTATCAAAAACGGAAAAATAATCATAGTTGATACCCCCAAAATAATAATCGTAGTTATTATAATAATAACAACCAACAAAATTTTGATTCTTATTATCATTAACAAAATTTTCAGAATTATTAAGACCCAAGAGATAATTATTTGCCTCGTCATCTAAACTGACAGGTTATTTACCACCAACGTCGTATGAAGGTGAGCCCCAGCGTTTCAATCAGAACTAAACACCGAGTACTACGGTTCAGATGATAAATATTGCAACATAATCGAAACCATCCACATTGGTACGTGTCAGGAACATGGCGTAGATAATGAGCCTACAAGCGTAAGGTTTTAAGTCCCAGAAGGACTTTTTCGATCGATCGAAAGAAATGTATTTAATTGCATGAATAAAATAGCGATATTTTTGCAACTGCACTCCAAAAACTATATAACATTATTAAACGCTATAAGCATAGTCTAAAATATGTTGCTGGTATATTAACTTCATGATAAGATTTGACTTTTAATAGATATCTGATACATTTATCAACTTACCCAAAAAGAATTAAGGCTAGCTAAGATTATGTAATTCGTTTCTATAAAGATTTGATTGACATCTTACATAATTTACAGAGAATCTAAGCACATCTAAAGTAATGTTCTTGAAATACATTTATAACCGTAGTCCTGGAAGTAAAGAAGCTAGCAGAAAACCTAGAATTGGTAGCAATAATAGACAATTTTGTTACTAGCTGATAATTCATGGTTGTTTTCAAAACTTTTTTAAAAAACAGTAAGGCATAATCTGCCCTTAAAAAATGGACCGACGAAAAAAAATAAAAGGTATAGGTCTCTTACGAATAAATGATGAGTATACGTGAAAGACACACAAACTAACCGCAACTTGTGAACATAAGATCATCACTCAGTACATTATACCTATCAGCTAAAAGCAAACTTGAGCTTAACTTTCTTAGATGAACCCTTAAAGGACTCATACCTTCCATGATGCTATAAAACTGATTTGAGAACTAAACTTTTATGAACAAGCATGAACAGATGAACAGTTAAATATCCAAAATGAAACACATTAAATAGAGAAAATACAAACCTGGCAGTTAAAGGAGAAACAAACTTCTCTTTTTATTTTAATACGTTATAATTATAATAGCAATACTTATCAGCAAAGCTAGAAGCTGTTTTAAGATGATTTTGAACGTAGTGTTTTATAAAATTTTATAAGACGCACCATTAATCCACTGTACACAGAACCCTGAGTAATTATAGAACAAGAACCAAAAAAACCCGGACCAACTCAATTTTATGTTGAAATTAAAGAGAAATAGAAAATATCTCAAGTATCCAAAATCAGACCTATATCGAAGACACGGAGCTTGATACTTTCTTACTAACATCACCACAAAGCGACAATAATATAACAATGACATATCAAAGCCTTGTTATTACGTGCAGGAGACAACGATACATACAAACTGAAAGAATAAAACCAGCCTTCGCTAAAATCATTGACTTATGAGAAAAAATTAGCAGTAGCATAAAATAAACCCAGTAATCTAAACCTGCCACTTAACTAGATACATTCTGCGTTAAAAAAATACATCGGGTATTTCTAGGACCTTAATTTTAAGCTTTATAAGATCAATAAGCAAATTTATATTTCTATAATCATGACCATCTTGTGTTTAAACTTTGTTGGTAGATATAGACATCTTATAATTTTTCTTTTTCTATCAGTTGTACTTTATTATTTAGTTTCACTTTTTTCAACAACTTTGAAGCTTCGACATTAAAACGTATATTGTACTTTTAAGAGCTGAATGCTACTCTATTGTTACATTTTTCTTATATTGAGTTTGAGCATGTATTATTATTGCTTTTTCTGTTGTATTGAAAATCCACAAAAATTTTGACATAGCATGATAAGTAACGATTGTGTTCAATAATACTTTTTCTACAGATCATCCAACCATTTTATAAACATAATTTTATTTTCGCATTTGCATTCTACACGTAACCTGCGAATCGTTACAATTATTACCAGCTTGAAACACGCTACAACAGTACTAATACATATACATGTATCAAAATAAATGGTTGGATTATCGGCTAGTCCCACGGTCCGTCGGAGAGTATGAGACATAAATTCACAAACATCCAGTTTTTACTGGATGATAAAGGTAAATAATCACAATTAATTATTTTACAAGGTGTATCAATAAAAAAAGTGAATGCTCTTGATTATCACATGATGTTAGAAAAATGAAAACAATAAGTCAGAGACAATTTATAAATAATATTAACAACAAAGTAGTTTTTTTATGTTTAATTTCTTCTTAGTTGCATTTTGCTGGTTAAACATACCAGAAACATTAAACTAAATTTAACAATATAGTGAGCGAAAGGCAATAAGCAAACCAAATAAAAAATTTAATAATTTGACAATGAGAACGTCATTCACTTTGCACCACTATGATGCCTACAATTTTTGCTGTGATCTCAGTAAGCATGGTTCACTTGTAAAGGTACCTACCAGAATAGCAATGTTTAATAACGTTTTAATCATAGCTAGTAAGCTCAGAACTTTTATATTCTAGAAAATCGTAAGGAAAAGGTAATAGGATTTCTTCGGTAAATGTATGTCTTGTTCTTAATTAATTTTTTCAAGTCAGACAGCAATGTGATAAGGTATGTTTGAAAAACAGATACAGCCTTGTCAACTGCGGTATTGTTTACTTAAAAGTCACATACTTGAACTCTGAAATAGCAGGAAAACATAATTCTTATCAATATGCTTCATATAAGTAGGGTTGACTAAACTTTTTTTACCGTACACACTATAGCTATACCAAAAATTTTAATGCGATGATCGTTATATTTCTGTAAATAAGAGTTGTTAATCTGAGCTGGCTCCAGATTTCTCCTTGTCAAGATTTCTCCAGTGTCAGTGTGAAAAAGATACCAAAAGATATTTTACCCTTGAATTAGCTGCATATCATATTATGACTCTGTAGTACACAGATAGAAGTGCGTTTTAAGAAAAAAATGCTGACAATAGTAGATTCATTCAAGGCTTTAGCTTGGAGAACCTATAAAGCCTCTAAGACCATGTAGTTCTACATTACAAGTCAGGTATTAAGCAACAAATAAGAACTGTTACGCCTAAATAGCTACATACATTTATTATTCAATTTTCTAAGTTTATTAGATTGAAAGTCTGTTCTTTAGTTTTTTATTCATCGCATGGACTGGAACGTGAAACATAGATTTTAGCACTTTTTAAAGTGTACCTAGTATGTCAACGTTATTTTTTAGGCTCTACACCTTTTTTGAAGTGAAACTTCTTATGGCACGTTGTAAATTTTTTCAAGTGACACGAAATTTCTGAGCCCCCCACCACTCCAGCCACTCTCTCTCTCTCTCTCCGCGTCCCCCTTGCCACCACATGCTATACTGACAGGCATCCCTACTACTCCAACTCCAGCCGCTCTCTCTCTCTCTCTCTCTCTGCCTCGTCCCCCTTGTCACCAGAGCAGTGCATATACGCGTAGAGTGGGACGTGGGACGGCCTTTCTCTCTGCCTCGCTCCCCTTGCTACTACATGTTGAAATTTTCACGTATATAAATATATATATATATATATATATATATATATATATGTGTGTGTGTGTGTGTGTGTGTAATGAGGTATTATTTGTTATTAAATAACCTCAAATTCGTATTTAAGTTGTACTTTTCTGACATATGAGTTATAAATTGCGAAAAAATTATAGTATACCTTGAAAATTAATAGAGATGTCCACAAATTAATTTAAAGTGTTTTTATAACAATATCACCTCATAAAATAAGAAAAATCGTCATACCTCGACCGAAAAGCAAAATAGGCAAAAAATACCGATTTTTTACGGGTATTCTAAAGGGGAAATAAAATATTGAGATGCACAAATAGAGTTGTCATTTGTTGTTATTACATAACCTAAAACTCGTACTTTCGCTCTATCTTTATGAAATTGGAGTTATAAATTGCGAATAAATTACAGTATACTTTAAACACTAATAATACAGATGTGCACGAAGAACTTTAAAGTGTTTTCATGACACCATAACCTCAAAAAATGATAAAAAACACTACATCTCTAAGAAGAAGCAACATAAGTCGAAAATACCAATTTTCATGGGTTTAGTACAATTTGGTTTGATGAAAACATGATTTTCAGCCATTTCAAATACGCATTTTTTTTTACTTGTTTAATGTTATTGAAAGAAATTTATTTATTTAACTCGTAGCAATAACGCAAATGAATGAGCTCAATATTTGATACTTGAAGTTGCACTTATACCGTGGGTCCCACGACCCATCTTCTTTTTTTTTAGTTATCACTTCATTTTTTATGTCAAATAATAGTACTTTGCTAGTATGATTATGGTACTGTATTAAATAACAATCTCGTTCACAGACTTTTCACTGTTAACAAGTACCAAGCACAAAATAAAAACTGCACAATTATATGACCTGGAAAAGTAACTAGTTTTTACAAAATTAAACTGAGTTATATGAAATTATGTGTACCAAATTATGTCTCGTTCAATTGATAGAATCAGATCAACTTTAAATGGCATGAACAGACTTTCGTTTCATTAAAATTCTTCTTGATGCATGAACACTAACATAGAGCTAAGAGAGTATTCTAATTCATTAAAATTTACTAATTTGGCACTCTTACACGTAAACAAGCATATCTTCTTTTTGGGAAAGAAACTAAGATTTAAGAGAGCTAAAGTAAGTAAACAAGGTCCTAGACAAGAAACACAAGTTGATAAACGGGGCTCCAAAAGCGTTAAAATCTCACCTGAAGGGTCCACGTAGATTTCTACATTGATATTCTACGTGGACTTCCATGTAAGTTAAATATTAATTCTTCATGATTTCAAATAGATTCTACGTTAAATTTTCATAAATTTTCTCCAAGAAAACTACAAATGTAAATTAATAACTACACAAAAGATTGTTGTTACCAGAAAAATAGGTTCTATATGTTAGTACAAGTATTTTCGATACTCTGTACAAGAAAAATGTGTACTGGTACATGTGTATTTGGTACGGTAGTATACTTAAAAGAACCTTATTGAGTATAGCTAAACCTTATGCTTAGTACGTCAAAATCCGATACGTGGTACGGATTTTTCCTGTACCAGTACAGAAAGTTAGTCGGCCAGTGGGTGCATATAGAATTTCAGTATATGTATATATGTGGCCCTCCCGTCCCAGGACTGCCATCTCCTGGCGTTCAAACTACTACCCTACGATCCGCTTGACCACCTTAGTGTGGCGTTCTAGTCGGTTAAAACCGGATGGTTAATTTACGGTATGTAAAACGGTATGGAAATGGATAGGTTTAATGAAGCTCAAATTTCACCCAGAAAGAAACCTCATTTATTAATAAATAATTTTTGTCCAGAGTAGGGTTTGAACTCTGGCCATCAAGATCTGTAGACAGACACGCTACTGACAGAGCCATCATTTTGCTGGTAGCTGTATATATATATATATATATATATATATATATACTATATATAAGCGCACGTACTATGCGTGGTACAGTAGGAAGCCATGCGCAGTATACAAATTTAATAGACTATCCATGGTACAGAAAAATCCTGTACCAAAGCTATTGAAAAACTCGTACTAGTATAGTTATGAAACCGACTAGTCACAGGTTTTTCGGTGATCCAGATAAGTATGTAAAAATGTGAGACTGGTTGCAGAAATCTCAAGACCTGTACGTTACTTTTCTATGCTCATCACTTTTGGTACAGCTTATTCTGGTAACAACAATCTTCCGTGTACACGTATTGACGATTGAGAAAATATTCAGTATAAAAAGAATTTTACTCCACATTGTTCATCTGAGTCATAAAAGCTAATATAAACAAATAGTTAATACATGTAGATAAGCATGTTTAAATTCTACGTGTATTGAACAATAAAAACTTGTGTTAAGTCTCGTGTAAAAATGCAATGTATAATTCTACGTGGAAAATCCATGTAGGTGGCATCGGCAAATATCCATGTTGATTTCCACTTGAAAAATTCATGCATTACTGAACAAATAAGAAGCGATACATTTTGTTATAAAAAATTAACAAAAATTACTACGTGCTAAATTCATGTTAATTTCTGTATTGCCAATTTAACTCCATGTAAAAAGTTCTTATAGTTTTCTTACACAGAATCCATATAACTTCATAAATAATTCACATCAAATCCATATGTGAATTAAGTAACAAATCCACGTTAAAACGTTTGAAGAAAATGTCGCTATAATCTTGTTTTAATAAAAAATATGTTAAGAAACGATACATATAGTGTAATTGGTCCATGACACAGCTCTTCTCTATAGCTTCCCACAAAAACTTAGGAGGTATTGTTAAGATACTTTATTACAGGGTTATAATAGAATACTCACCCTACAGCCCCTCCACATCCCCTAAATTAACTTATTACTTTTGTCTGATACTTTTATGATAGTGATAAAAGGAGCTACTTCCCAGACCTCCTTCATAAAAAAAGTTATAGTCTTTCATAGATATCAGTTATTTTCAATTTTTTTGACAACTTTACCTCCACTGTACGATAACTTTAATTTGTGTTTCTTCTCTTTATTTGTTATGTTTGATTTACAATAAACTAGATTATAAGTAAAAACTACCCAAAAGAAGGAAGTTGATGAGGTAGAAAGTCTGAATAATGTATCAAATAAAATTACATATAAATCCATGTATATAGTACAAATAGTATTGTTAATTCACTTCACATACATCTGTATCGATGGTGCACTCAGAGAGCTATTCACAACGGAGACGAGTGATGCGCAGTACGCATACAGCAGAGTACTCAAAACCACGTAAGATGGCGTGACGCCAGCTTTTGTATCGTTGCTGCCCCTCTCGTGTGCTGTGATATAGTCTCCCAACGCATAGAGTAGCTGTCCTACCGTATAGCAGTGGAGGCATGTGTTTTTTCAACGGTTCTGTCACTGCTATACGCCGTGACAAGTTATAACTGTGCAGCAAGGTGCTTTGTACTAAGTACTCGAAGTATAATATTTTAACCATCTGCTTTCTCAACGTTGGCGATCCTCTAAAATTACGTGTTCTCAAAGAAAGAAAGCATTGTTATATTATAATTATACTTAATAATATACATTTAGTCATTATTAAGTAACTTTCGTCACTATTAAATCACTTTTTTTATTATTTGATGGTGTGATTCAAATCTTATAGTCGATAATTGTATTAAAGGGCCATTTCTTTTCATTAATCTGGGATAATGCACTAAAATATGAAATCTTGGTTTTAAATGACCGAAAAACCTAATGAACAACTTATGATGATCATTAATCAAAATTTCCAATTGTAATATTAAACTCCAATAACACGAGGAAAGACTTACAGTGTGTCAACGTAATGTTCAATTATATAAAAGTATATTACAATGCAACGAATACAAAAGAAATACGTGCGATATACTTAGAACAAAGCACCTTGCTGCACAGTTATAACTTGTCATGGCGTATAGCAGTGACAGAACCGTTGAAAAAACACATGCCTCCACTGCTATACGGTAGGACAGCTACTCTATGCGTTGGGAGACTATATCACAGCACACGAGAGGGGCAGCAACGATACAAAAGCTGGCGTCACGCCATCTAACGTGGTTTTGAGTACTCTGCTGTATGCGTACTGCGCATCACTCGTCTCCGTTGTGAATAGCTCTCTGAGTGTGATGGTGAACAGAGTGCACTGAGACCAGCTTGTAATGAATACTTTATTTATCAAAAGTATTGCTAAGATTATAAAAATAATCATGTCTAAATATTATGAATAGCTTTTTTGCTTTACTCATGAGATCAGCAGTAAATAATGCGAAAGAGAAAAGATTATTGTAATATAAATCAGAATTTTAAGAATTATTTTTATTTTAATAGTTGCTTTAATTAATTACTTTACAGACTTGAGTGAATCGAAAAAAAGACTACAATTTAACAAAAGGATGTTTTAACATAGTGTCTCCTAAAGGGTTATCTCCACATAAACTTTATTCAAAAACTAAATCAATTTTTACGTTGATATAAAATAATGCAAATAATAAGCAGCGCTAGATAACACTACATCATAGGTGATGTAAGAATGTGTTAATAAATTATATATACCAAATAATCTTCAAGGGAGCGGTGAAAAATGTCTTGAGAAGGCTACAGCAAATATTTGAAAGTTGCTCAGACACTGTGCTCAGAAATCGTGAGAAGTCTAAAGTTGATTTTTTCAAAATATAAGAAATGCTAAGAGGGAGGGTACAAAAAGTAATTTAACTGAATATTTCGTAATAACTTACATTATTTTACCTCATATAAAGATGGCAAGGGAAAAACAAACTTCAAAATATATGTATACGTATAAATGTATAAAACCAATTTAAGTTCAAGCTGATACTCAGTAACACAGGCTATCCAGTTTACTACAATATAAGCAGCATAAGATTGATGTAATTGTGACTGTAACATGGCTACATTGCCAACTTCTATGCATACTTAAACGCGTACTAGTGACGAATTGCGCTCAAAATTTGGGAATCATGCAAGCAACCTAGTCAAAGCCACCAATGCCACTGTCTTTTTGAAGAGTATGAAAGGCTCAGGCTAGTCTATGTTAATTACTTTTACCATCAGCAACAAGTCTGGCTTTTTGACTAGAGAGATCTGCTCTTTTAAGCGCTATTGTGCCTTTATAGGCTACATATTTATCACAAAAATGAAAGAATTACACCTATATATCGTTCACTTCTCTTTATATATAACACCTTGCACTTTATATACTACTCTGGCTAAACAGGTGACAGAGAGGATATTGCAGTCTCCTAGTTTTCGCTGTCTACCAGTTCTCTTATGTTTCTCGGACATCTTAAGACGTTGTCGGGGGCATTATGAGTCTGACTACGTTTCTGCACATCTACTAAAGTATCTCGTAATACGTGTTGGAGGCAATATAAACCCAGGTTTGTACGTACGAGTCCTAAGTGTCTCCTTTTTTTTTATTGGTCGATCCATGAAATACAGACATACATAAATGTATAACGTTACGTGTAAGAACCATACAATATAAAAAAACGTTAAATTTATAATTCATACATATATACATCAGTACGATCCCTATATATGTTGCTCGATGTTTTTGGTACGGGATATATCCATATCATAAGAAAAAAAATCAATAAAAAATAAAAAAAATAATGAAGTAAACGTCAAGTAAGTTCGTAATTATATATTACGAGTCTTAAATTTTAAAGAATATCAAGAAGAGCCACCTTTCCCATATAAAAAGTAGAGGAGAACACTCAAAATGAATCTTTCAAATGAATAATTCAACTTATAAGATAAAAGAAAAATATCAAACAACCAATTATCGTTAATGTTAGTTTTATAGCTTTAAGAAAACATGTCTTCATCAGAAGGGTAAAAGCGCAAAAAAATAGATATAAAAATTAGATCTTTCGAACAAAGAATAAGAAGTAAAGTAAATACAAGTCCATGCCTTAAATCCATATTTAATTTACATTAAATTCCATTGCTTTAATTGGTAAGTTACAACAGAAAGGCCATTAAGATTTTCATTAAACTCAAAAAAGTTTCTTGAATTCTTACAACCAGAAGATCACGATTTGAAACATATTTCTTCCTAATATTTAGAAGGATCAGCTCAAAATTGGTGGTACCTCTAGGAAGATACGACGAATGATTCCGAATGTTTCTCAAAAAAACTCAAAAACAACTACTAAATCAACAATTCTCAAAAACCAATTACTTTTCAAATAGAATCTAAAACATAAAACAATCGAGGAAAACTAAGGCGCGTTGATTACGCAACCAAAATTTTTTGCTTCACAAAAGATTTAAAAATAGACTTTGCCAATTTTAATTTTATTTATTTAACAACTTCCATCTTTGATAATAACCTTCAATCTAATATAAGAGCTCAAAACTTCAGAAATATTGATAATTTATCGAAAATCTTATTATAGTATAGTAATGAAGGGATGCAACGTTACATTCAACAAAATCTTACTAATGAGAATCAATACTCCCGCCACTTCTCAACAAACAGCACTTCTCCTAATACAAACAAATATGGCAGACATACCACATTCTAAAATAACCCTTATAAACTATCACAAAAAAGCACTCTCAAAATAGTTTAAATATTAAAAAATATATAGTTGCGTTGAAAAACCCGGGTTTTCTGGAAAAACATTTAGAAAATCCAAATGCACCTAATATTAATCAAATATTTGAAGATACTCGATATAAGCTAGAACATAATATAAAATCGAAAAATAACATCTATCATTTTCAATAATGTCCAGAAATAAATATTGAATCAAACGGAATCAGAGCTTAAAGCATTAACCGATACAGAGAGTAAAATAACTTGCCTGTTAGAAAAATCTTATTAAAATTGTATAAACACATAAGAATATGGACTTAAACTACTAGTCATGGGCAAGTTTATTAAAGGATTTATGGAAAAGCGTCATTATGGGAAAGCTAGATGTCTAAAAATACAAGTTTTAGCAAATGATAAGGTAGGTAAACTGTAAGTAGGATTGATTTTGATAATAACATCAAAGTTGGTAAAAGATTGCATCATTAGATATGAGTTATTAAAAAAAACGAAACAAAACTAATAGTGGATAGTGCTAAGCAAGAAATAAGTATAAGTTTTAATCATTTATGTCATGCAATACATCATCAAGATATAATGCCTATAAATAAACAATGTACAACCATTAGAATGGAAAAAAAGAAGAACCTTCAGAATTGGAGAATTCCTTCTATTTGGAAAATATTTCTTTATTTAATGAGGACCTCGAATACATAAATGGTATCTCCAAATAAGAGGTCGTGAAAGTTTAAAAAAGTCGAAAGAATCTTATTGAACAAGAAATGAATTAATTATTCAATTTAATATGGAAATGTACACATATATTTAATAAAAAATTTGGTTTATGGACAAACTACGAACATTAGCTTGTACCTTAAGATGAAAATGCATTCTACGCAAAACTGTATTTAATACCTTGGAAATACAGACAGCAAGTAAAATAAAAATTAGATAGGATTTTAAAATTCAATGTAACAAGACCATCAACAAGCCCTTACGTAAATCCCATTGCAAGTACTATCAAAAAAGATAGAACAATAAAAATGTGTTCAGACGCTCAAAAATTGAACAAAAAACTAGAAGACGATTATAAAGCTCCTCCAAGCAATAAAGAATTGTTTCCTAGATGTAAAAACGTAGAAATTATTTTAAATCTCGATTTTACAAGTAGCTAATGGCACATTACGCTATTTAGAGAAAGTAGAAAATACACAGATAGCTCTTTTTTGCATTAAAACAAGTAGTGCTGTCCTTTTAAGAGACCTTAATCTAGTAATTTATAATCTAGAAGATTTCAACAAAGTTTTTGTGGATGACTTAGCCACGATATTTAATAAATTTCAGACCCATCTAAAATTTAAGAAACTATTTTCTAAATACTGGATAAGCCCAACTTAAAATTAAAACTCGAAAAATTGAGCTTTGCTTATCAAGAATTATCTGTTTTCGGATGCATACTGAGCAATAAAAGATTAAAGCCAGATCTAGATAAAGTAACTACATTCTAAAATTGTTTACCACCAAAAAATGTGAAACAACTACAAGATTTTCTAGAGCTTAATAATTTTTACACTAAATTCATAAAAATTTACTATACGCATGCGTTTCCACTAATAAATTTGATAAAAAAGACAATACCCTTTATATGAAAAGAAAGTCATTAAAAATTATTGAATGAAATTAAAAAAATATTTAATACTAAAACTATTCTAATACACACACAGTCCACTTAATGTCAAACATTATTTCTTTCGAAAATGAGAATCTGATGTTTTACCAAATATCTAACGATATCTATAACCCGTTAACCATTATCTTACAATACTAAAGGACTTTTCGTTTTAATTGCCTATTTCTTATATTAATACTTGATTTTAATTCTGTAACCCTTAGTATTAGCTACAATTCGTTTACTTGTCAAAGAACAAAAACCTTACTTACTAGACATTTAGCCAAACATTTTACGAGAAGTTAAAACTAGCCTTTAACTAAACATTGAGCCATTCCTTTGGCCAGATATGAAGCAATTTTTTTAGCCTTATTTTCAGCCAAACATTTTGCTAGATATTGAACCAGATGTTAGGACAAAATTTGAGCCAGATATTGAGCCAGACTTTCAGCTAGATTTGAAGCCATACTTTTAGCTGGACTTAAACTGCCTAAGTTCTTAGTTCCATATGTGGGCAAAGTTTTCTACGCTCTTGGAAATAATAGTTTTGTCATAATCTACAGTTTCACTGTCCTGAGATATTCAGACAGTTAGTAAGCCACACTTTTTGTCAGACCTTAAGCTAGGCATGAATCCATTCTTTTTGCCAGACATAAAGCCAGCCTTTAAATAAGAAATTCAGCCAAATTTTGAGACGTACTGTTAGCCAGACTGTAAGCCAGACTTTGAGCCAGACATGCAGCCACACATTTAGCCAGACATCCAGACAAACTTTGAGATAGATATTGAGCCACACTTTCAGCCAGACTTTGAGCCAGACATGCAGCCACACATTTAGCCAGACATCCAGACAAACTTTGAGATAGATATTGAGCCACACTTTCAGCCAGACATAGAGCCAGACATTTAGCTATACGGGCACTACTAACAGAACGAGGTCAAAGATTTGAAAAATGAAAATGTGACACTGGATAAAAATGTAATATTATGTTTTGACTTTTGTTATTGAAAAAAGAAAAGCAACATTTTGTACATAAATACAGATCATTTTATTAGTGGATTTTGACTATGTACAAATGCCTTTACGTACTCAAGGCATCGTCTGCGTCAGTTACATCAGAATTACTTTTACATACTTATGTAACCAACTTAGTGAGACCCAACTTTTTAAATAAATTTAGAGTCCAAAGTATTTGCACACATTGCTGGTTTTGATGTTAGAATGTTGTTACGATATCAGTGACCAACAATTTGTAATTTCTCAAATTTTTTGCCGTATATTAGCTACTAAAATAAATAAACACAGTGTTAGTAGAATAGGGCCGTATAGTAAATAAATTTAAATGTGACTGCAGATAAAAGCGACTCTGAGTTCTGGCTTTCAAGATTAAAGACAAAAGAGGGTTATTTTTTATACAAATATGGACTATTTTATTACTGAATTTTGGCTGTATACGAGTACCTATACGTACTAAAGGCATTGTCTGAGTCAGTTACGTTGGAATCTCCCGTATGCATGAATATTTACTTAATTACTTATGTATCCAACGCTGATGATTCTCTTACTAGGTTGAAAGCTCATTTTACATCTGTAATACAAATTTTTTAGTGTCTGAAAAGTGATTTCAATTATCAGGACGAATTTTGCTTGGCTACAAAAAATCTCTGTAATATTATAGTTAACTGGTTTACTGTGTTCGTAACCAGTACGGAAAAAAAAATAAAAAAATTTTAAATTTAAGGTTCAGCATTGTAAGGATAAAATATTTTTTACAATTAAATAATCATTATTACTATAATATGCATTGTATTGGTATAGTTCAAAACACAGATCATACAACTTTACATGTAAACTACATGAAGCTTAACATTTTGGTATTCTTTTGGCAATACTTTTATTCAATTATTTAGCCATACTGCCAAACTTTGAGCAAGTTCAACTAGACTTTGAGCCAAACATTGAGCCATATTTAGGCCAGACATTGAGCTTTATTTAAGCCAGACATTAAGCCATACGTTTAGTCATATATATTCAGCTAGACTTTCAGCCAGACATTCTGCTAGAATTGAGTCATACCTGGAGTCAGATACTTTGCTATTTGTTTTATTAGTACTTAAATGTCATGTAGAAAATATTTTTAATAAGCTGTAAATAAATGTAATGAATAGTTACACAAATTTTACGAAGTATATTTATTGTATTAAATCCATAACAAACATTTATTGTGTGTACACGCATTTTAATCAATGCATTAATTCCAGTGAGATTTGATTATCATCAAAATAATGATTGTCAACAATAGCTCCATGTATGTATGCGTGCATTTATTAATAATATCAAAAAAAAATGAAATTTAGTGTCTGGCGTAAGGTTGGGCTAAAAGTATGGTTTAACAGCTGGCTTACTTTCTGGAAAAATGTCTTTCTAAATGTGTGGATGATTGTCGGGCCTAATGATCATTAGACTTGCTTTTGAACAAGATAAATTTATTTTTTAATACCAGAGGTAACAGCTTATTCTATCCACTTTAATTTAATCTCTGATATAGTTAAAAATGATTGTTGAGCAAAATGTTTTGGATACTTTATAATCACATTCAAAATCTTTAAGATCAAGATTCTTTCGTAATTTCAGTTATAACATTTTAAAAAATTAATATTTTCTAATGCATTTCAATCAAACTCAACTTATATAAAAAACCCTTTAGTTTGAGACTGGTTGAAGTCATAAGTATTAATACAATCGAGAGATATGACAGTTTCAAGTGTCTTACTAAGAAATCAATCGGAATAAGTTGTTGTGTCCAAACAATTATAAGTTTAAATAAAACGGAAATTTATATCTCTTACAGAGCTCTATTAGAAGCTTATTTTAAGTGATTTTAATAACTTTTTATAAAATTTCTTTAATTATTAAAGAAAAAATCAAAAGAGTGCGCTGTATCCGTTGACTTTTCATACTTTGCTTAGTTTTACAAAAAAATTAAGAAAAAGTTCGTCACCCTCTACTTTTTAGATGCTCATGATTTTCTTATTTTCTGCATGCTTAAGGAATAAAAAAGAAGTTTTCCATAGCTGTGCTCATAACTTTGTTGCTTGAAAAAATAGAACTTTCTTTCAAAGAATAAGAGTTAGAATTACTTATATGTACATAAATCATTCTACTGAACATATCATTTCATATTTCAGTAGATCACAATGTTGTATAAGAAGATCTTGCTGTACAATTTTTGTACTCACAAATATAGTAGGATAGAATTAGCAGAAAAGCATGGTTAATTTTTGGAAATTGCTATGAGCACAGAAAAATTCATGGTGGTAGTAATACGGTTTCTGAACTAATGTAAATAGTTTTAGACTTCAAATTATGTAATCTAATGGCCCAAAAAAAAAAGATAAATGTGGTAAAAAATGGATTCTCACGTCTTGAAGAAAACTAGAGAAACGGACAAATACGTTGTTGTCCTAAAAAGATGCGCATTTTCAAGACGAAGAAAATGAGCTCAAAAAAAAATTGGGCCAGCCATTTTTTCATAATTTCCCAAAAAAAGCTCTTTTGGACCGTTTTTTTAAACGGAAAAATGCCAAACTGCAGTGTCGATAGAAGGTGTCGTAGGAAAATGAGGGCAGAGGTAGTACAAGGCAAAGTTCTTCAAAGACAGCTTTAGTTTTTTTTACACACACCTTTTAAAAGTTGTTTTTGATATTCATTAGACATTTTCATAGTGATAAAGTTACATATAAGGTCTTATATTTTGAATTATACTTAGAAAACAGTTAAATAATATTATATAATACATAAATAATTAACTAAACGTGTATCGCTCAAAAAAAAATTAATATAGATAATGAAGCGTATCTTAACACATTAGAAAAAATGGATAACGCTTTCGTGGCCATACTCGATGCAACTACATCCAACCGTCTGATAAACAACGACATCGAAAAACCCATTATTATAGTATTGCAACTGCAGATATATTCAACCGATTAATATGCAATAGAAAATAACCTGTGGAGAGTAAATACTTGAATACCCAAGTATAAAATTATTATCCTATGAAATTATATGGCAGACTATATAATTATACACATAAATATAGCTTCTATAAAACGATTACGTAGGTGGTGCGCCAATCGTTAGAATAAGTATACCTGCTTAAATCGAGTGTTGTTTTAATAAATGTTATGAAATTTGAAAAATAAATGATTATAAACAATATATTACGGTATACCAGCATGTAAACAATATGTGCATCAGGGAGTACAAAGCTGTGCGCTTGTATCTTTTACATACTCTCATACACTTATCCCTAGTTCACATTAAACATCCAAAATTTTATTGTATCCGAAAGTATAAGAAGCACGATCCTGTAGAGCTGCTTTCTTTGATAGGATAGTATTATATACCAGTGAGTGTTCCTTTAGGATGTTTGTCACACAGGTTTTTTCGACAGATATCATTTAAACTTAATACGCATATTGAAAAGAGTTTAAAAAATCCCAAAAAAAATTGCTGATCGTCCAACTGTACACTTATTCGTATATTTAATTTTAAAAAATCTTAATTTAGTATGTAACCTTATAAAGAAATCACGTAAACTTGCATTCATATGATCTGTAGCAATCCCCGAAACTTTTGTTTGTATGAAAGATTACTTTTAAATTATCCTATTTAATTTTGTTTTGAGTATGCGTAAAAGAATATATATGAGTACATACATGTGGAAAAAAATAGTTTCTAGCATTTTTGCATATATCTGCGCTCCTTTCACCTCTCTAAATATTCTTCCTGCTAACTGTGATGAGTGTACTCAAGTCAAACAGTGACTTTAATGACGAAAAAACAAAATTCAGAAAGAACTAAATGCAATAAAAATCAAATAATGTTTTTATAGAATACAATAAAAATTTAGGATGACGAGCTTGCCGTGCACAGGCTGTCACATGAACTTAAGCTATTTGCGCACGGAATAAGAATCAAGCAGTTGTGGCATGAATACTATCTTTACGTCAACAGTATGAAAGAAGTTATGCGTAAAACGCTTCCATACACATAGCTACGTTGTGGGATTCAGGTACAGACGTTATAAGATGTACTGAAACGAATATAACATGGTCTGCTACTTTATAAAATGTGACACACACGAGAGTAGCACGTGGAGCCCCCACGTAAAGTGTTTCGTTAAGACTCCAGCTAATTTTGAGTGAGAGCTATGCATGGGATGCACTGAGAAACTCAGGTATTTAAGATACATGCCTTCCACCGGGTTGGTTGTTTTTACTGTAATTATACTAAGATATAAATTATCTGTTAATTTAAATAATCTCGTAAATTTAAAAGCTACGATAAAGGAAGCACCAAAATAACTTACTTACATTTACATAGCAACACAACCTTAATAATTTGAAATAATGAAGACTGATCAATAATACCCAACTCATTAGAGATAAATGCGTGGTTCTACTTTCAACTGCTATTCATGGATACAATTATCAGCAAAGTACAATATTTTTTTTAACCAGCATTTAACTCAGTGATAAAAAGTGTTATTTCTTCTATTTAACTAAAGCAGTTTTCAAGAAGTCGAACAAAAATTGTACATAACGAATAACTTTATTAGTATTTACATAGGATTTCATCTTTTTATACTTAAAAAGTAAACTTTTTATCAACCATACAGACCTCACAAGATAAAGTACCGTTTTTGCAATTTACTTGAATTTAAAAACGACTTTGCAATATTCAAAAAACCACAGTACCAAGCTGCAGGTTGTTATGAATCTTTTTTTGTCTTACTTGTCAATAATAACGGACTAACTGCAGAGTAGCGTGCAATACAAATCTTAAAAAAGACAGTTTCTTAAATTTGAGGAATTTATACATAAAATCTGTTGGGTTCATATAAACAAATACCAATTAAATTATTGTTCAAATTTACCAAAAAATATAAAATAAATTTTTTTTTGACTAAAATAATAAAATTTTGTACTTTGTTGCCAACTAAAAATTGATAATGTCACGTAAATGATGATTAACGTGATTATTCGCGTAATATAATGTTTTTTGTTACAATCCGATAACGTAAGGCAACAAGTAACGTAATTTCTTAGCTAGGCTTATATCATCATTTCATAACAATTAATTACAAAAAAATAAAGACAATCCTTATGATTTATTGTTTTCAATCGGTGAAAACATATCAAACAGAAAAAAAAATTCCGTTGTCTAAAATCTTTCACAAACACTTATCAGCAAAATCTAACTGATACAAACATTTCATCAGCTGTAGTGCTAACATCATGTGCATCAGGTGAATTTTGTATCGGAATTTGGATTACGCTGACAGTGACAATAGTTTACGTGAATTCTATAAGGTGTCGGTTTTTCTTAGCCTTCACACGAGGTTAGCCTATGCTTTGCCTTACCCCCGCCCTGACTGTTGTTCGGATCCTAATATATAGGAGTAGTAATTGCCACACAGTGGCTCGTCATAACAAAACGCCACGAACTGGTATGTTTCCGAACGAAACTCTGCCACCACACACTTACTAGAAAATGGGAGGACTATCCCTCCCCCTTTGCCAACCCCACCACCTGGGGAGAGTTTTTGATCAGAGCCACTGTACTATACTTACTATAGAAGGGGGTACCCCTCTTTCTACACCTGAACTGGGAAGAATTTCTGGATAGGTCACCGTACATTCTCCCTCCTCACATTTTCTCAGTACATGTCTTTCTTTTGTCTAGATCTTTTGTCAAGGTCTCCTGTTTTATAATGTCATGTGCTACAACTTTTTCGTTAATACTCTGTGCATCGTTCTTATTCAAATCACTCACAATTTTTTTCATACCGTTTGGTGTGTAGTAATCTATTTATGCTTCTTGCATACTACTACTTTTTTGTAGGATAAAGTCTAGACATTTCTGCACTACGATAGGCATGTAATCTAATATTTCGCTGAATGTGTGTGAATTACAATCGACGCAATATATAATAAATTTGTATAAATGACCGAATGTTACTTTTTTTAACACTTAACTTCGATGATACTTCTTTGCAGTTTTCTTGTTCTTACTTTGGCGTCTCATTTCCTAAATCTTGATGGCTTGTTTTCTTATGGATCGTCGCAAACTTCAAGAATCAGTTGGACCCCGTGAATCTTGATATCTTGCGAGTTACTGTCATTCGTCGTAAAGTACTTTATAATGTCAAGAAGGCTTATTAAAACTTGTTTGAACTAGAAATTGTAAAAGAAGTTTCTTTGAAACCTACGCCCAACTGACAAACAATAGATTTTCAATCATTGTCCAACAATTTTTTGTATCCAAGCCCAACGATTATTTTTTTACCAAATGATTTATTCGATCCGTAAAGCTTCCAAATAATGTGAGGGAGCGATGATTGTTGTTGCTGCCTTGAGACTGACAGATCAAAAGACTCTCTCTCCAAGACTCTTTTTTAAACAGGCTCCATGGTCTCCTCGTGACAGTGTATTAACTGCTGGATAATTGACCAGACATTGACAGCTGCTTTTTGTTAAGGCACAAATGTACGCTACTTATTATTTAACAGAGCGGTGGCTATTAAAAACGCTTAGAGGTGGTTAGTCAAGTTTCAACTTGTTAAAACTGCTCTACTAAGCACTTTTGATGGTATTACTTAAAAAACAAGTATGAACACCAAAGTACAGAAATGCTGACTATACATTCAGAGATAGGCTTATAAAATTCTGACATTTTTAATTCTTAGAACTCATGACAGTCCATTGTTACTTTTTTTATGTACGCAGACTACAAATAATGAGCCCTAAATGACAATAGTATGTAACAAAAGCTTAGAGTTAAATTTCATATCAACGACATTATACTACAAAAACTTTGTAAGCATTTCATTGGTCATCCACCGCTACCTGATACATAGTTTACATTTCAATCGCGATTGAACATCTTCTACGATGTATTGTGTACAGATGTCACTGTAAATTATTTGCATGGACAGTAAAGCGCTAGCGGGATTTGCTAAATGAAGGGATCAAATTTCGTTCTCTTCCAAAAAAAGACATGTTGCACTTTTAAAGCCCAAGATCTTACGTAATTTTTCGGGTACTAGTAAGCCATACCTATATGTACTGCACGCTGTTTTGGAACAGACTAACTTAGCCACTACGTGACTACCTCTTTCAAAACTTCAAACAATGTAATTTCGCGTGGTATTAGAACTAAAGATTTCTTTTATAATTTCTTCGATTTCAGCGTATAGTAGAGAGCGTATGCAATAATCTACATAAATTATGTTCCTTATGTACATTATTATGTGGACGTAGTATGCATTTTATGGTAATTTTTCTTTTGTTATTTTATATCGCATGCTGAAACGTCAATGGTAATTGAATCTTTGTTATACCAACACTCCATCGACCTTGCAAACTAATATGCTGAAGTAATCTTGTCATGCAATGCATTTTAGTATGATCAGAGTAACACTGCATGCTACTGTTGCTAGGCAATACAACGTGAAATCAGTCCTTTATTTTATATCTTTTAAATGATTTCTCTTGACTTAGAAAAACGATTATGAAGTAGTAGTTGTTTGGGTGTATGAAGTATTGCCACATTTTCTCTTTAATAGTTCTTATAAAATGTTCAGTTATTGCAGCCTTCGTCTGTGGACTACGTGCTACTCTGTATTCAATGATATGTTCTTGAAAAACGTATTGAATTTTTCTGGCCTACTAATTCTTTATCTTTATCTGTTTGCAGACACATTGGTGTACGGTCATTACTTTTTGACAAAATATGTTGAAATGATGTCACAACGTTTTCCGATATTTTATCTGCAATAAGTTTCACCCAAGCGTATTAACTAATGGAATCGATGACAACGAGAACATGAGTGTGGCCATCATTGTAAGTTTTTAAAGCTCTCAAATCCATTGAATCAGCTTTTCACACTTCATCAAAGTTACGCATGTTATAGTTTTTTCTGAGAAAATTATTCCCTATGGGTCTATATAATTATAGGCATCTTGACTCACTAGCCAACTTACAACGTTCGATCACAATTACTTATTTCTCACAGAAATCGCGAGTTTGTTACCACTCGCGTATGCAGTTGGTTGCACCACTTTTCAGTAAGGTTGCTGCAAAGTATTGTGCATTATTTTTTTTCTTCTTTTTTTTTAGACTTAGATCTAATGGCTCTCTAAATGTGAAAAAAAACTTTTCAGATGTAATTTTGCTACGCATGCAGCATGCTATCAATAAAACGACTCTCCGTTCATCTGGCGGTGTTTTTCCGACAAGCATACGCGAAAGAACAAATTTAGCTCATGCCCAATCAGCTTTTAGACGTTCACTCTTCATCTCCATCGTAAGAAAAGATCGTGCTGATGAAATGCTTTCTCCAAGGGGCTTAAACCCACATCACCGTCTTTAATGTGATTAGATAGCTTCGTTCCAGGATCTCAAAGCTTGTATCCAAGTACATGCAACTCAAACGATAGAAAGTCAATCAAAGCGTCGAGAGCACTGTTTTTTTTACTTCTCCTCATGTTTTACTTTTTTATCTTCGCTGTGATCACTTTTTTACTCAATATATACTATGTTCCCACTTGTTTCGACAGGGGTGCAACTTTCTTAAATTTTTTTTTATTTTTTAGTGAAGCTGTTGATTCACCGGTGTGTGCTTATTCCTATCCCTCAGGGCATCGTTCACCAGATCGATAATATTTAACTGTGGTATACGAATGCCACCTATGATAAAGGTATGTTCAGTGCTCCACTCAAAGTTACCAGTAGCCCGCAATTATCGTACGATAACTGTAGATTTTCATCGAAACTTTTTTGGTACGCTTCCAATAACCTCAGCATTCTGTCTTTTCTTTTTTTTACGCTTTTGTTTATTCTCATCGACGTCATTATGAGAGGAACCATTGCCTTGTGATGCCTTGGTGTCCACCGTGATAACATCACAATATCATTTCCTTTCACTGTCCAATGCCTTAAGGTGTAAACACCGTTGCAAAGTTGTTGATATTTCTTTCACTTTTCTTGTTTATCTGTATTCATAATATTGTTCATTTTTACGTCGAGCCAACTTATCGTTGTACCCGGCGTTTCAACAGACTTAAGACCATCGTTGAAAAATCTGCTTTGCAATCAGTTCATGCTTCCTTGAGGCAGAAGAACCATTTTTTTGCATGCTCCATGTTTTTTACAGCACTAACAACACCTTTTCAAGGAGCAGACGCAACAAAGCAGGTATGAAACTTCCCCCTTGTTGTACAATAATTTTTTTCTTCAACAACAAATGAACTCTGGCGTTCGCGAGTTTTTTTGAGAATTTTGGCGTATCTACGTTAGTGTCTTTGTGCTACGTAGTTAGCGGATAGTTTCATTCAAGAATGTTTAACTCGCACTCACTAATATACTTGATTGATGTCCTATCAGCTTTGTCCAACAGGGCTCTTTGTTATTTGGTGTCGAAATGATAAAGAGCTCTCAAAATGGTGACGTGTTTTTGACCAAAAGAAGAACCTGACTTTGATGCCATTACAACGATACGATTGGAACTTGATTCACGGCATCGCTTCCTTTTATTTGTTTTCAAGCCACGTATACGTACAGATACTTGTCATCTGCGAAAGTGCAAGTTTGAAATTGACAATCGTCTGGTGTATTTTGCTTAAGATAAAAAAAAAAGGTAGCCAAATGGTCAGGAAGTGCCCTAATACGCTTCTTGCAAAAACCGAGGATTTTCCGGTCACACTAGTCTCAAAAGGTGTTGTAATAATGTAATAACGCGCTATCTCATAAATTTCTGAAGATGATGATGTATTGTAAGTTAAGTGATATATTACACTGGCCCTTACTTTTATGGAATATATTTAGCGGGATAAAGATTACGCTCAAATTTTTATGATGACTGCCTCTACTAAATAAGTTGACGACACCACCAGTACCAGATGATTCGCCCATCAATTCGTCAAGAATGACCAGTTTTGGTATATAGTTGACCGCCGAACCTCTATTTTCTGCTCATTTCTTGTGGAATTCAATATTACGCCAGAGATCTCGGTAACCAGACTGCCTTTAACCGTAACAAAAAATGATCGTTTCAAAACGTGTATCGCTCATACGGTCATTGTGTCGCAAAAACTGTCTGACAAACCCGGTCTTGCTCAAATCAGTAGGTCCACTTAGTGTGCACGTCCATGGGTGTTGCACTTGAGTATCCATGCTGTCAAACTGATCTCTGTTCAAAAGCTGAGTGACCGCGTCTAGGGCTTCTGCAAATAGCTCTTGAGACCACGAGCGCTGTTGAAATTTAGCGGAAAGGTGGCTGGCTCGTTCAATCAGCTCGTAATATCAGGCAACCGGCAATTGAGCTCTTTTTACTACCACCACCACCACCTCCACTGCTCAAACTTACAACTAAAATTGCCTTCTGAATAAATTTTCCTGAAAGTTTTAGAACTGCAGTTACTCCTATGTCTACCACTAAGACAACTTTGTTTTTCAATGTTAACGAATGTACTAATGTAAAATTCCTTGGATTTCATTTTATTAAACAATAAGGTACATAAATTCACTTAAATATTAGTGCTGACGTTAATTATAAACCATTGACTGTAACGATTTGAAGAATATGCAGACAGGTAGTAATTTGATACATTAATGTAACTAAGATCACAGTGAATTTTCGCTTGAAATTACTTATAGTAAATGAGTTATGTATTGGCCCTAGGCCGTTAGTTTTCTTTTATTTTTTTTTTTATAAGTTTGTATCTATTCTTTGGAGGGGCGTAGAAACATTTTGAGAAAAATTTTTTTTCATTTTTTTTCATACAACTTTTCAAAAAGTGAAATTCGTTAATCATCATTATCGCTCTTTGGATGAGTTGCAATAGTTTTATTTACTAAGTTTTTGACCCATCTTATTGGTTAGTTGTTGAAAAGGTTAACCATTGAAAGATAAACGGTCGAATTGAAGGCAACGGGCGTACTTTGGACGAGTGCCCATGTCCCCTTTCTCTACTGCATAATTATACCGTTAATTTGTTGAGTTATTACAATGCAAAAAGCATCTGTAGACTTACTACTCAGTCTTGTATTTGTAACCATATGGGTAACTTGCATCTGCAGTTGCAAATTTCCTTTTCACTTAAACTGGTTTGCAAGTTTTTGTTTCAGGGTGCGTTATTACGTCATAAAAAGCTGTTTGCCGTATAGCAATATTTGACAAGGTAATTTTTGATACATCCAAAGAATCCAGATATATTTGTGAAATGTATTAAAAGTTATCTTTTGACTGTTAATATAACTAAATCTAACACCCTTTACCCTGCAAATGTACTCTTTCTTGTTATTAGGCTTTTACATTTATACGCGTTAGACTTTGGCCCACCACATATAAACGATGTTATGTATGGACAAACACCTTTATTTGACAATTCATCCGTAAGACAGCTAAGTGTTATACCAAGAGGTTAATCGGGTTCTCCTTCTCAACTCACGTTAAAAACAGAATCCGTATCATAATAAAGTGCAAGTGGTCCCAATACGCGTAAGTAGCTAAACAATTTTACAATTTTAACCAAGCATGAGCCGCAACGAAAGCAGCTATAACTACGTTAATTGACGCAGGTGGTGTTCAAGGCTTCACTTTATAGCTTAAGTTTACGTAGAACATATCATCGTTTACAGACAAAATATCGTTAACATCTTTTCTGTACTGGCAAGTCATTCCATTATTCTTTCAGCGGTCATTACGACTTCTGTTTTTTTTTCTTTCTTTTAATTTACGCGTTGACCACATTAACCCCACAAAGAAATCAGACACAGTTAAGGAACAGATCTTAATCAAGCATTAAAATTCATTTTACTTCTACTAAGGGCTTATCATTGAGCCTCTCGTATTTCATAAATTTACGTATTCTTGCCTTTATTTGTGAGACACACGGGGAAAATCAGAGGCCTGTATTTTTTTGTTAAAAAAACTCGTCGATGTGATTCAAGAATAACACTTTTTTTTTAGTTTCTTGATTAAATTGTGTCTCTCTATACTGCTATATAACATAAATATTTTTTGCTAAATTATCTACTGGAACAGCCATCTTGACTTCATCACATTTCTGCGTACCCTTCAAAATACGGTCATTTACATCTTTCTGTGGAAAATGTTTTTAAATCGTTTTTTTGCAACATGTAAGACACAGTGGAAAAATTCATTTGTTATGCATTTTTACTGGTAACACGCGATGGTAAAAATTTTGCAGTGGTAGCACATTACACATGATTAAACATTTACAAAGGATAAGTCATTATCGTCTCGAATAATCCTTCGACACTCTATTTGTCCATCATATAAAAATAGGTGACCAACGCGGAAAAGTTACCATGTTTGCATATATCCGGGTACAACGAACAAACGTTGACGTACTAAATTATTTCTGTCTCGCATTCGTACTTTTTAACTGTATCCATAGTACGTCCTCCAAAAAACGCATCAAGTAGGTTAAGAGGCTTCTGTCTCCAATAACCTTCTTTTTCTTGAATAGACTGTTGAAGGTCCTTGTTGTCACGAAATTCTTTATTGAATGACGATCCAACTTTTCAAATAGCCAGTAATTGCACACCACTATTTTTCACTGATAGCACTGGCTCTCTCATACCTTTTGTCCTTTCTATCGCCAGTTGTTAAAGAAAAATCTCTGTTTATTCTCAAATATTATGGAAAGCCATTTCAAAAATAACCGTGGAACTGTAATACGATACCACGGTGATTATCCACACCAATTTTTGGATCACAATAGCCATCGACAACGATACCTTCCGGTAATCGCTTCTTTTTTCATCATCAAGCATGTTTGATAAGTAAATCAAGATCACGCTTTTCCATCCATTACAGCAACTTCAGCTTCACTTTAGACTGATTAATAACGAATCTGTAGCCTCTTGGTGGTATAAAACTGATTTTGTGTTTCGCTAAAAAATTTTTTTTGTAAACAAGCATATATGTCAAGGCTATTGTCGTACATTCAATAAATGGATTCACTTGAAATTTTGCAAAACTTTTTTGATATGCCGAGCAAGTTAATCTTAAAATTTTTATGTCGTTTGTTGAAGATGTCGTTCTGCTCTCAGTTGTTTCCATGATGACTTGAGTGTCAGTGCCTAAGCATACGATCAGTAAGAGCTAATTTTGGGAGTACAAATGAAAACTCTAAAAAAATCAGATGTTGGTTAGAGTAACGTTTTGTTGGTCTTAACGCCAACCTCATCAGACTTACTTAATTAACAAAGAAATTAAAAACAAAGAAACACAACAATTTTTGTAAATTACATTGTAGGGCCACTGTTTGCAAATATTAATAATAGATACTTACTTCTATATCATTAAGATGATCGTTACAGACTGTTGATCACCTTGAACGAATAAGGTAAGTGTCAAACATGTATGTATTTTTATATATACATGTAAACAATAAATGTACGTTTCTTGCGAATATAGATAACGTGTGTACATATTTAGAAGAGATTACTCATGAGAACTTTATACATTTTATTAAGAAATAAGGTATCCTCTTTTGTATTTATTGTTTGATTAGTCAAGTGAACATGTAGAATTTCTGACAAAAATCTTTTTTGTCTATTTGGTTTATGATCTAGTATTTTGGTTTAAGAAAAATTGGAGTTACGGTTAAATTATTTTATGTGTAAAGCGACAACAAGTTCATCTTTCTTTGTACTCTTGTGTTCGTTTAGCCGTTTTTTCAATGCTCTCTTTATCTCACTTACGTATAATTCAGGGCAAGAATCACGAAAGAAATGATACACAACATTGGTTTGATCGAGTTTATCACTTTTGTCCTTTTCAAGAATGATAACACTGACCAAATTGTTTTGAATAGGAGGGTAAAATTGTATATTTAATTTTTTTAGAGTTATTGAACAAAATTTAAAAAATAATGGGTTGTAAGTGATAGAAATTTTTATTGTAGCACTTAGATTGTCATTGAGTAAAAAGTTATTATCATTATTAGTATTTATTATTTAGTAAAGTCTTTTCTTGATGTATTTTTGTAAAACTAATTGGTATGTTAAGCCAATTTTATCCAACAGAATAATTAATTTGAATTTTAACCCCTTCCCCGATCGTTAAAAGTCAATTCTGTATACGGTTTGGTTGATCGAGCCATATTATCTGATAAATCCTTCCTTAGGAAGAACATTCTCATGGCTGAAAGGATTTTACGCGATAATGACTATACTGACTTTTTTACACAAAAATACATCAAGAAAAGACTTCACCAAATAATAAATACTAATAATGATAATAACTTTTTACTCAATGACAATCTAAGTGCTAAAATAAAAATTTCTATCTCTTATAACCTGTTATTTTTCAAATTTTGTTCAAAAACTTTGAAAAAATTAAATATACAATTTTACCCTACTATTCAAAACAAATTGGTCAGTGTTATCATTCTTGAAAAGGACAAAAGTGATAAGCTCGATCAAACCAATGTTGTGTATAATTTCTCTTGTGATTCTTGCCCTGAATTATACGTAGGTGAGATAAAGAGAGCATTAAAAAAACGGCTAAATGAACACAAGAGTACAAAGAAAGATGAACTTGTTGTCGCTTTACACATGTAATAATTTAACCATAACTGTAATTTTTCTTAAACCAAAATACTAGATCATGAACCAAATAGACAAAAAAGATTTATGTCAGAAATTCTACATGTTTACTTGACTAATCAAACAATAAATACAAAAGAGGATACCTTATTTCTCAATAAAATGTATAAAGTTCTCATGAGTAATCTCTTTTAAATACGTAGACACCTTATCTATATTCGCAAGAAACGTACATTTATTGTTTATATGTATATATAAAAATACATGCATGTTTGACACTTACGTTATTCGTTCAAGGTGACCAACAATCTGTAACGATCATCTTAATGATATAGACGTAAGTATCTATTATTAATTTTTACAAACAGTGGCCCTACAAGGTAATTTACAAAAATTGTTGTGTTTCTCTGTTTTTGTTTTCTTTGTTAATTAAATGAGCCTGATGAGGTTGGCCCAACAATACGTTGCTCAAATTAACACCTGATTTTTTGGAGTCCTTATTCGTACTCCTAAAATTAGCTCTTACTGATCGTGTGCTTAGGCACTGATCCTCAAGTCATCTTAAAATTTTTAAATTTTATTTAGAGTGTAGCGATTTCCCGTTAAAAATCATTTATACAATTGTTGGCTACTTACTTGTTGTACCATTTCAAAAAAATTTCTCTTTCTTATGCAGATATACTATCGGGTGAATATACATCCAACGGTGGGTTCGGCTGTGTTAAAAAAATGTGGAAAAATATTCTTTGCAATACCAGTCAGACCTTACGCTTTGGGTAGACTACTTAAAGGCATGTAAAAATTATGCAGACAATCCATGAATTTTATTTTAATAAATTCCATCAAATTAATTTAAGACCCATTTATAATGACAAATGGTGTTACTCGAATGCTGTGTGTAAGGCTCCCAGATTTTTGGAAGTTTGCCGCATGCGCAGTGGATAGTCACCCTCTCCTCTCTTTGATTGATTGAATAAAATTTTTATTGGCAGTTTGAGTACATTTTTTCCATAACACAAATACAGTTAAAATTATATTACACATTTAAATCCATTACATATATATACATATGATATCTCTTAAGTTGACCAGTGGGAAGCTCCATCTATATCTATGCTTTAACTCAAACTCCACCCACTTCCTGCAACTTAAATACGACTTCTTATACCTTGCAGGTACGAGTGCCGATGGTTGAGTGGACTAAACCTTTTGTTACTGCCGGGTTTACTAGCCAGGTTATCGATTCTCGCCAATCTCATGTATTTTTTTTTTTCTATAATTTTTATCATAAATTACTATTTATCTATTAACCAATGCTTACGAATAATTATTTTTTTTAAATACACCACAGTAAGTGTCAGTACTTTATATTATAAGCCATTTTTGTAAATGTTGCTCATTAAAGTACCAACACAAGTCTATAAATAACTTTTTATAAGAAAAGTTATAGTAAAATGACTTAAAAAAAAAAAAATTAAAAAGTCTAGAAAATAAATTTTGCATGTTTACAGCTCTTCATTTTCAGTAGCTATAGAAAAGAGACCTCACGATTTATTTTTTTTTTTACTGACAATCATTTTTTGACAGAAATTATTGATTGTATTATTAAAAAACTACGGAATTGAAGGAGTTAATACCTCTATTACAGCGTTAAATAAATATCAAATAATAAGCATGTATACGTATTATTGCCCTAGCTTGTTTTTTTTAACTTTAACATCACTGACAATAAAAAAAATTTATTCTATCAATGCTTGTAAATGTGGTAAAACTCTTTTACCTAACATTTTTGTCAATTGTCCTGATGAAATCATTAGGAAACAAGCGTTTGCAATAAAATTTAGTGAAATTCAGCCAAATAAATTAAAAAGACTAAAAAATCTGTAAAACTGCAATTTATTATCAGTTATAACCTTATCATGGGAAATAAAAAGGGTGAGAGAACTTAGTAGAAAATTCTCAATAATTATACGATCTTAATTTTTTATAACAAGTTAATAATCCATTAATGTATTCGCAAAATTTTGTAGAAATATAATTAAAAAAAAAATTTTTCACCACTAGCGTTTTCACATGTAGATATTTATTGTACCCGCGATAAATAAAAAATATCGTTCGCTATTAGTACGCATCCGTAAAGTATACACACCAATCAATTTCGTAATTATACGAGCATTTTATTCTTAAACAAACTAAGATGTTTTTTATTCCATAATCTATAAATTGTCTGTTCAGATTTCCATGAATATCCTTTAAAATTGGTGGTTAATTAATATTTTGTCAGATAACAATTGGTTCTGAATTTTAGAAATTTTCTTGCAATAGTTGCATTATCGACTCTATCGACTATGGATTCAAAAATCACTTAATAAAGTTCGACGATATTTACGAAAAAAAGCATTACGGAAATGTTCCAATTCTATTTTGAACGAGAAAATTGGACTTGTGTTTTTTGTCGTATAAACTTTTGGTAACAATAATTGAAAAATTAATACTTATTCCTTACAATGCAGCTAATCACATCTATAATTTTTTTATAAGCACTCAACTTGAAACACATACCTAAAGTTGCTCACGTATTATAATTTTTGTAAACGTACAGTCCCTCTCTCTCGTTGCTTTTGGTCTGGAGACCCGTATACCACAGATAAAATTATTGTGTACGCATTTTTTACTTAAACTTATGTTCAATTGAAAAAAAAAATTGAGCAATAATTTAAAAAAATTATGTGAAAAAAATAACATTCCTCACTAAACAACCAAAAAACTAGTGCGATTGCCGCTTGTTAAAAACAACTAAAACAATAACCTATAAGAAAATCAGCAATAAGAATACCCCTATAAATGCTTACATGGCACTGATAAGGAATAGGTTAGCTTTATTTATGGGGAGAATCACGTCAACTGTCCCAGCGCCGCGGTGGACGGCCCGCGCGGTCGTCAAACACGACGTTTTCAACTCGTCGTTTCGGTGTCAAAACTTTGATAAAAAAATTATCTTAAAACATGTTCTTACGTATTTTTTCCTCAGCTTTCCAGTGGTGGCATTAGTTTTTTGAAAATTTGCTTCCATAACCTAAAAAAATGCACTTGTTTGAAAAACACGTTTTATCTCCATGATCTTTAACTTTTGGAATTTTTTTTGATAGTCTAGATCGAAAGATCAGATATTTTTACGTAGATATCGACAATAAAAAAAGAGGGGTTTTTCGTTTTTATAACGTATTTAAACGACGAACGAGACGATGCGAGCCGTGGCGGCCGGGCCACGCGCGGCAGCAGCGCGTCCACCGTGTGTCGTCTGCTACGGTGAGTCTGTTTGGCTATATAGTATATAATGTAGTAGTGGCGATGTAAACAACAATTAGTTAACCAGGGCTTACAATGGATAAATAATAAATGTTTTGATAAAATTTATTCATAAATAAAACAATTTCATAATAAAGAAATAAATAATGAATAATATTGATTAAATATTAGATATTCACATAAATAAAGCAAAAAATTAAAATAAATTTGTTTTACTTCGTTCTTTTTTTCTTTTAAGGCATGGTAATCGAAGTGACACTTGTTTTACGTTCTTTCAGTTTCGGAAAAATTTCATACTGGTTACTCAAAGAAGTTTTCTTCAACATTAATTTATCATCCTTAATGGGGATAAACGCATGATAATTCAGTGTCTCTGGAATCAGTTTCGCACTGGAAATTTCGTCTTTTAATCTCAAGGAAGTTTCTTCGTAGTCAGATTTGCTACTAAAAAAACCTTTATTTCTTTGCAGTAAAACCTACGAAATCTTCGACTTACGATAGCACAACCTCAAGTCATAAAAATAATAGATACTAATATTTAATTAATCAATCGAAACTTGTTGCGAAGTGCAAACCGTCACGGTTAAGTGTATTTGTTTACATCCAGTCAGAGAGACGGTAGCAGACGGCGCGGTCCTGCCGCGCATGGCCCGGCTGCCGTGGCTCCCATCGTCTCGTTCGTCGTTTGAATACGTTATAAAAACGAAAAACCCCTTTTTTTTATACTGTCGATATCTACGTGAAAATGTCTCATCTTTCGATCTAGACTATCAAAAAAATTCCAAAAGTTGAAAATCATGGAGATAAAACGTGTTTTTCAAACAAATGCATTTTTCGAGGTTATGAGAGCAAATTTTCGGAAAACTGATGCCACCACTAGAAAGCTGAGGAAAAAATACGTAAGAATATGTTTTTAGATTATTTTTTTATCAAAGTTTTGACACCAAAACGACGAGTTAAAAACGTCGTGTTTGACGACCGCGCGGGCCGTCCACCGCGGCGCTGGGACAGTTGACGTGATTCTTCCCTTATACGTATTGCAAAAAAAAATCGCACAATGTGGATTTATTTTTTGTTTGCTCTCATGATCTTACATTATATTTGACAAACTTTTTCGCAAATACTAGATGACTCATTAAGTCACCCTTCATCCAAATGATTTTTAAAACAGTTGTTATTAATTGTTTGGTAAAACACTTTATTAGATCTTGTACAAGAGGGTTAGTTACAGCGTGAGAGGCGTCGTGAGTGTGAGCGGGACAAGCGTCCGGTCGTCTCGGAGAGCAGTGCTCAAGTGCCCGAACGCAGAGGCGGCTCCTGGCAAGGCGGAAGCCCGTGAGCATAGCGGAAGTGCACGCAGCGCCTCGCTCGGCTGTCGCGCTCGGGCACGAAACCAAACAATCCGCCCGCCTCGATCCTGGATTGAAGAACTACGTGCCTCCCGCCAAACCGGGGTCGGTCGGGGAGTCTTCTGGAGTCGGCGGAGCCGCGGAAGGCGCTGACACAGGTAGCAAGACCATTTTGGTGATGGATCGCTCGTACACGCCAGTCGCCGTCTTGAGGGTAGCAGCGCGGACAAAGCCGTCGTCTCCCGGGTAGACGCTGATGACACGGCCGATCGGCCATCGGCCGCTGGACTGCAGAAGTGTAGCGTCGAGGAGGACGACCACATCGCCAACGATGAAGTTCAGGCGAGGAGTAGTCCATTTTGACCGCTGTTGGAGTGTGTTGAGGTATTCTCGGCTCCAACGGGACCAAAACTGGGCGCGGACCCCCCGAACGAGCTCCCAGTAGGCGAGCGCATCTAAGCTCTCCGCAGGGGGGCCGGGCAGAACGATGGAGTTAAGAGGGCCACCGACAAAGAAGTGCCCTGGGGTGAGAATATCGAGGTCTCCAGTGTCTCCAGATAGCGGTGTCAGTGGTCAGCTATTTAAGACCATCTCAATGCCAACGAGCACCGTGGAAAATTCCTCGTAGGTGAGATGGCGTGACCCCATGACGCGCTGGAGGTGACTTTTGGTTGACTTGACGGTGGCCTCCCACAAGCCACTGAAGTAAGAAGCACCCGGTGGAATGAACTTCCAAGCAATTCCTTGATCGGCGAGAGAGCCCGCGACGAATCCCCAGTCAAGCTCGGCTGTCAGCAAGGCACCGGGCAGCTCAACATCAGCGCGGCGGAAGCAAGTCGCGTTGTCGCTCCATATCTCGCTAAGCCGACCGTGGCGTTCAGCAAATCGGTGGAGGGCGCCCAAGAAGGACGCAGCTGAAAGATCACCGACCAGCTCCAGGTGCAGGGCCTTGGTGGCGAAGCACACAAAAACGGCGATGTAGCCTTTTGTGGTCCGGACTCCTCGTCCTCTGGCGGAGAGTACATGGAAAGGGCCGGCGTAGTCCACTCTGGTGCAGGCAAAGGCACGAGGAGGGGAGACTCGAGACGACGGCAGTGGGGCCATGAGTTGAGTCGCCGGTCGCGCTCGCAGCCGGATGCAGACGACGCACCTGCGGAGGTAAGCCTTGATCCACCGGGGCCCGCTGAGGAGCCAAGCGAGCTTACAGACGTAGGCACTGGTGACACGGTATCCACCGTGCAGCGCCCGAGAGTGCGCCCAGGCGATGACCATGGAAGCGAGGAAAGAGGCGCCGCTGAGGATCGGCGGGTGCCGCTCCTCGTAGGTCAGCGGCGAATGCTCGAGCCGCCCGCCGACGCGCAAAATCCCGTCGTCATCGAGGAAGGCTGCTAACGGTACTAAGAGGTTTGTCTTCCGCAGACGTTCGCCCCGTCGAAGACACTGGAGGTCGGCCGAGAATGATCTCTCCTGGCTGAGGCGCACACACGCGAGAAAAGCGTCGTGGAGTTCGGTCGGCGTATGAGGTGAAGCAACCGTAAGCACGGGGTCCCTGCCCAAGTGGCTCCGGACGAATCGACGAATGCGTACGAGGAAGCTTAGTAGCATGCGTAAGTTGGAGAATTGCTCGAGGTAGCTAGCGTCGAGCTGCTGCACTACGCAGCAGATGGATGAATGCTGGTTCGGTGCGGAGAGCGGGTCTAGGGGCCACGAATCAACGTCCTCGGCGAGCCAAGCGGGGCCTTCCCACCAAGTGCGCTGCGAGCAAAGGCCGGTCATGTCGGCACCTCTGGTCGCGAGGTCGGCGAGATTTGACTGGGTCGGCACGTATCGCCAGACGCTCGAAGGCAGGATTTCCTGGATTTGGGTGACATAGTTGTCGATCAGCACGTTGTTGGTTGGCCTGTCTGAACGCAGCCAGTGCAGAACGATCTGTGAGTCGCACCATGCGTGACAGCGGTCGACAGGTACGTGTTGCTCGTCGGCAGCGGCCCGCAGGAGCTTGGTGGCAATCAGTGCAGTGCGGAGCTCAAGGCGCGGAATCGTCATGCGCGTGGATGTCTCTGGCGCCGGCTTGAGCAAGCGAATCGGAGAGAGCTTCGTCCGAGCCAGAAGAATGTGGCAGAGCGCCGGCCCAGCCCTGGGCGCGAGGCGAGAGTAGATGGCGGCTGCCATCGCGCAAAGACTGGCGTCCGAAAAGCCGTGCAGGTGAAGCTCGGAAGAAGGCCCGACTCCGATCCAGCGCGGTAAGGTGAAGGTGGAGATGGCCTGGAGCTCAGCGGTGAATTCTGCCCATCGGCGAGTCATTGAGTTCGGTGCAGGCTCGTCCCAGCCCACTCTGGCGCGCCAGAGGTCCTGGAGCAAGAGCTTGGCATTCAACACGATCGGCGCGAGCCAGCCGCATGGGTCAAACAGACCCACGAGCGCCGCGACCATCGTCCGCTTTGTGCTCTGCGGCTGGAGTGGTGGAGGCGTCAACTGAAAGCAGTCCAACGGTGGATCCCACTTGACCCCGATCTCGCTGACGAGGCCTTCAGCGCTAAGCTGCTCCCAGGTCGGACGTAAGCGGACGTCCTCAGGCAGATCGTGACGCGGTGACGTCGTCGGCCCCGGAGAGCAAGTCGTCGGCGTAGCGAAAACACAGGGCGGCTGACACAGCTTCGGGCCAGTTGTGGCCTTCGTCCTGGCATAGCTGTTGGAGGGTACGCAGCGACAGGTAAGGCGAGCACGATTCGCCGTAAGTCACAGTGAGAAGCTGGTAGTGGGTTGGAGGCTGGCTGGGATCGGCAGCCCAGACGATCCGCTGCAGGTCGACGTCACGGTAGTCGATCCAAATCTGCCGGAACATCATGTGGATGTCGCTGCAGAAGGCGATGTGGTGCCGCCGCCAGTGCATGAGCACTGATGGGAGCGCGGCTTGGAGTTTGGGTCCAGCGTGGAGGACGTCGTTCAAGCTGTGGCCACTGGAAGTCAGGTTGGACGCGTTGAAGACTACTCGGAGCTTACGCCCACGATCAGCATGCTGCCAGATGCCATGATGATGGATGTAGTTGACGGGCCCAGCTGTAGCTGAGCGAGCCCGACGGCACGGCCTGCCAATACCCAGCCAAAGACTGTGCGCTGCCCGACGATTTCTCCTCGTAGAGTGTAGCCGGGTCGTAGCAGCAAGTGGTAGTAGTCGGCGCCGATGAGGAGGTCGACGCGTTGTGGCGTGCCAAACGAAGGATTGGCGAGGCCCTCGCAGTCAGCCTACTGCCGGATTGCCTCCGGGTGCAGCGGGGTGGAGGGGGATACCAGGCCGAGCCTGGGCAAACACAGCGCTGTCAGCGCGACCGGTGATGCGGGCCCTGGAAGCTCGAGGCGGAGATGGGCCCGGACTCTGGACCGGACGGTGGACTCACCACCGACGCTGGAGATGCTGGCTTCGATGGTTTCTAGTCATGCGCCGACCAGGCGCGCGAGAGTCGCAGAGATGACGGTGTGCTCTCCCGATGAACTGGTGGGCGGGTCCGTGCGGGGCTGCTTTGATAATGTAGAGCCGTCGGGCTGCCCCGACCGGCGGCGACGAGCACCGTCGTGCAGTGAGCTGTGATGCTGCTCTCAGCAATATTGGCAAGCTGACCGGGAGGGGCAGTACTTCACAGCGTGCCCGGGTCGGAGGCAATTGAAGCACAGCCGTGCCTGGTATACGAGCTCCCTCTGTGCGCGTACATCAAGCCCCTGGAACTGCGCACAACGCCCGGGATAATGGCCCTCGTGGCACGCCGGGCACGACGGCGTATCGTTGCTTGTGGCGAGGGCGTGGTAATTGCGTCCTGATGTCGAGCGGTTTGAGCGTGCGGCTGTCCCACTGAAGGGACGTGCGGGCTGCGAGGCTTCGACGGAGCTGGCGGCGTGGAAACGGCGCCGAAGAAAGTCGGTCAAGGTGGCGAATGTGGTGACGTCAACCTCGGAGCCGGAAACGGTACTCTCCAACCGTTGGAGCTCCTTCTCCCATGCACGCCTCGTCGCTGGATCCATGCCAGTCATATCACATGAGACAAACCAATGGCGCTCGATGTTGGTGAGTTGGCAGTCCTCGTGGATCAGCGCTCGGAAGAGATCACGGAAGCTCTCCCAGTCTTCTCGTCTCCCAGAAAAGTTCAGAATGCTGATTCTCGGCAAGCGAGGCCCATGGTCCGAAGCCGGGTTCCCTGGGCCCGGAAATGGCCCGGGAGGGACAGGTGCCGGCGCCAGGGAGTCTCTCGCGTCGTAGAGGCAAGACCGTGCGTCGAGGTAGTGCGCTTCCACGTCAGTGTACAGCTGGACCAACCGAGACGCCTTTTCCGGTGGCGGAGCTTCGATGAGCTTGAGATGGTTGGCTTGAAAATCGCTCCAATATCCGCCGAGCAACTCCAATCTCGCTTTTACCATGCCCAAGCTCCAGCGGGCTGGCTCCATCTCATGAATAGTGCGGGCCAGGTGGCCAACAACCTCGGCGAGAGCCAACTGAGCACCGAACAGCGCGGTCCAGCCTTCGTCCATTATTGCTTCAAATAATGTGGAACCACCGGCTGTCCTCTGGGCTGCTGGTCGCTGGTTATCTCCGCGGAATCCGGCTCAAAGGACCAATGTTTGGTAAAACACTTTATTAGATCTTGTACAAGAGGGTTAGTTACAGCGTGAGAGGCGTCGTAAGTGTGAGCGGGACAAGCGTCCGGTCGTCTCGGAGAGCAGTGCTCAAGTGCCTGAACGCAGAGGCGGCTCCCGGCAAGGCGGAAGCCCGTGAGCATGGCGGAAGTGCACGCAGCGCCTCGCTCGGCTGTCGTGCTCGGGCGCGAAACCAAACATTAATGAACCATTGATTGCATGAGTCACATTTTTAAGAGTTACCAGTTATTTTACACTGTGGTGATCAAAAACATTTGTAACATTAATAATAGCATCTTTAATTGCTTACACTTCAAAAGCTTATATTACAAGGCATAAACTAACCCATACTTTTACTCGCACCTATTCAATTGAGAATCGGTTCAAAATGTTTTAGATTTCTGGAATACATTAATCGTAGTACAGTACATACGCTTTCGTATGTATCTACGACAATACGTGTACCATCGTATCGGAGGGAGGATGACCGCTACCAAGATTTCGTAAAGAGTATACAACCATGACTGTTCCACAAGTTAGCATAAAATAGTTAAAAATCATGAATTTAATTGAGACCACATTCCACTTCCAGTAGTCTGATCTTCACCTCTTACATTAAATCTTCAGCTGCTTCTTTTTACGTCAGTCCGTAATCGCGTCTAATACGATTTCAATATTGATGCAATCTACCTATAAGCATTTGCCCCCAGATAACGTTACCATAGGCTCTCGAAAAGCAGAGGTTATCATAGTTTCTATGAGATAATATAGATTGTTTATTTCTGGTTCTTTGCTTAGTCATACACCGCTACGCCCTTAAGTACTATTTACGATTTGACATGAAATCGACAGTAAATTGTCCGTTTCAAAGTCGTTTGAACTTTGCACCACACCAAACAACACTATCCAAAAATCTTCGACACGAAACTCGTACGTCAGTCTAAATGACAGCCATAAAGGTCCGTGATACATGTTTTGAGATTTATTGTTAC
Organism: Copidosoma floridanum; assembly: GCF_036245765.1. NCBI lineage: Eukaryota > Metazoa > Arthropoda > Insecta > Hymenoptera > Encyrtidae > Copidosoma > Copidosoma floridanum. The sequence goes on from NW_028321885.1 coordinate 2,599,302, forward strand.
ACCAATGAAATCGTTGGGTTAACTTTGAGCAATGTGCTGTCAATGAAACATATATTTATACACTACTCTAGCCAGGTATATACATTAATGTTTGACGGTGGTCTTGAGAAGCCGTTCACGCACCTTTTGTCTTTTATAGTTAAAGTTACGATAACGCTTAACAGTCTCAGACTCGAGAATAAAGAATGAATGCTCTTTTTCTTCGTACTGTTAGTAAAAAATCTGTTATGACGCTTACAAAAAATCAATACAACTAATAATAATACTCAATTTTATGGAGCGTAATAGTATCGCTGCTATAAATAGTGTCAGTGCTGCTGTTGCTATTAGTACTGCTACCACTACTGCTACGGTGAGTACTGGTAGTAGAATCATTATCATTTTCTACATCTAAAAAAAGGAAATGCGTAAAAAAATGTTTCAAATAGGACTATTAAAAAAAAGTATCGATAATTTCTTAGTTACCATCATCTTTGACGTCTCCATGTACAGTTTTGGTGACTCTGCATGTCGATGGTATTTGTTAATTGACTCAAAATAAACAAGAATTACGATAAATTACTATTCAAGTATAAAACATCGTACTCTCTATTTACATTTTTGTCTTGTAGCTGCATTAACACAGTCCATTATTAGCTCATCTCTGGATGTATTGTTATGCATACGTCTAAGTACTGTAACAAGTACTTTTATGAAAAAAAGCAATATAAAAAATGATTTATACGAGTAGGAATAAGTAACTTGTAGTTACATCGTAATAAATCTTTTGCCAGTGGATCCTTACCGTCAACTCTTTGATTGACTGCTTTTACAACTCTTTTGAGAATCACTGTGTTGTTCAAAAATATGCGTTTAAACGCATCACTAATCGTTCTTATCTAACAACGTAGTACAAAAAAGTACAACTGTTTAACTAATACATTTTTCGATTACGATCCTTAATCGTGACTCTACTCACTACCACACATTACGCGAATATGCTGTTCGTAAGCATTCGTAATACGTTACAAAATCCCGAATAATGCTTATTAAACGCGTTCTGGTAATATTCTTTATAACGATTAATACTATACCAATAGAAAACAAATACTGTAAACTAGCGACTCACAGAATATCATATTTATAGCACATCTGTATGACGAATGACAAATTTACTGGAAATCGTTTTATACATTTTGTATATCCGATGAAAAAGAAAAAAATGCAGATTTTGTATTCTGTACGGATAATCAAATACCTTACATGGAAATTTTACACAGTGTGCATTACACAGACGCAGACACGCATGTATGTAACTTTAGAATCCTTAAATGCATCCTACATCACACGATATTTATTAAAAAAAAAAAAATGACTTTTGTAAGTTCTTGTACTTTATTCAGACAATCAAATGTTTTACTCTATAAAATTGTCCATCTCTACACAAAAGGGATCGCTTATTACTTTCATTGACATGTACTAGCCAAGAGTGCATTTTACAGTCGTGTGCACGTGCGCGCTCGTGCGTATGTAACTTTTGATGCTTGAAACCTTCGACAGACTGATTTCATGAAAAAATCTTGTACGACACGAAGATTTTTTAAAGAAAAATACAATTTTTGCAATTTTGTCATTTTATACCAAACAATAGAATACTTCACTGTCATGAGTTTGACAAAAAGATTGTATGTTACGAGAACTTATGTTAACAAAGAAAGTCTAGAACGGTATCTATTTCTGCGTAAAAAATTCAATAAGCTCATGAACAGTTTTTTAATTTCTACAATGTGATCACCACGTTTTCCGTGAATAATTGTTTCCTCAAGTCTCACGGCATATTTTGCACGGTGGGCATTATACATACGTGTGGGTGATCGTGTGTAATTTTTCATATACTACTCACCGTCGTTCTGTCTAACGAAAGAAAAAATATGTAGTGACAATAGTAAATAGTATATCATATAAAGTGAGGAATTTACATATGTGTCTTACGAATAAATTGTGCTGACTATGAAACTTCCAGGCACAACTCATTGGTTCGATGTGTACCACCAATTTAGTGAACAATACGCTTCCATACGATAAGAAACTTTTGGAAGCTTAAGGTAGTTGTACAGGTACCGCAAGAGTCATGAAACTTTTTGATTTGTGTAGTAGAACGATCTGGCAACGTCGCTTTGCGGTCATGTGTGTGTGCCTGTAAGTGTGTGTTCAGAGCATCATAGAAGGAGCACTTCGTTGATCAGCTGTAGCAAAAGGAGAAGCGTGTGTATCTTTTTTTTAGTTAATAAAATAGTCATGCCCAAAGAAAAAAATAAGTACGTCTGTAGAAACTAGAAAAAAAATGATCGCTGCTGACATTACTTTAGAAATGGTTATCGATGCTTATAAACAAAGAGGCCTTGATGGCCTATCTAGTCTACTTGGTGCTGATGAAAATGGCACGATTTGAGTAACTAAAAATAATAAAGTTAAAAATAGGCTATCCAATTATTTAAAAAATAAATATTAAATATTTATTACATAAATATTAATTTATAACATGTTTATTTCATTTTTAAGTAATATATGGCAATAAAATTGTTTTGATAATCTTTGTATATCAGTTCGTTTTATTATTTATATATTTATTTATCATATTTATTTAAAATATACGTCTGATAACGATAATTGAAAATCTATAAGAGAGATTGCAGTAATCAGGATTTACGAGCAATCATATGTACCTATTTACCTTTCAAACCGCGCGCGTAATATCAGATTATGTGGCGTTGCCATATTTTCAAATAGCGTCTCACAAATGCACGTTCTTCACGCTTTACTATTTAATTACTTTTCTCACAAGTACCCGTGGAAGGTTTGGAAAGCGAATATATAATTGTCGTTTAATTATCTTTCTACTGTCCAAAGGGCATCAGAACCTATCCTATATTAGCAACGATATGAATGATAATATACAGACAGCTCCGCGGTTTCCCATAAGACGCCATGTTGAATTGGCATGTAAACAAAAACTCAAGGCATGCAAATAATTATGAATATCTCCCTTTATAGGTACCCTCGGGTCACAAAAATTTAGATTTCTTATTTTTATGCATTAATCTACCATCCTGCAAAATATCATAATTTTCTATCCTATATTTCAATTTGCTGTACAACTACCTTAAATATTTCCGAATCGTAAAACGTTATGATTGACAGTGCGCGCCAACCGCGGCCTGACTCGATATGTCAGAAAATTTCATTGGCACGTTGTGAATGAGTTTATGCGTTTACTAATTTTTTGGGAGCTCATGAAATTTACGAAGTCTTGTTATATCGGAGTTACTTTCAAAAATATCAAAGAAGTATAGTAAATTTTAACATTGTGGTAAAGGATCTCGGACTTGTCAATCCGTAATGGCTGCCCTGCAAAACGTATTATAGGGCACTAAATAATCGCGATGCAGTGGGTACAGTGATCTATTTGACTGAAAATAAATATGTATTAATAAGACATCGTTTACTAAGAAAACATTAAAGATTAGTGAAACGGCTATACTTTTTTTTAAAATAATGTCTAAAAACAATTTTTTTTTAGTAGCTTCCAAAAAAAGACCATTGTTTTATGGAAACACTTTCGTTTTATTAAATTTTAAAAAAAGACTAGAGAATTACGTACATAAGAATAGTGATAGTAAGTGGGACAAACAACTGACATAATTGTTCAAAGTGATAGTGACGTAGTAAGTGACAATACTTACAGTGAATATGATAAGAAACAGTAATTGCATACAGAGATGAAAGTAGTATCATTTCTATTAGAAATGATAAATTTGTAATACACAGTAAATTTGATTGCGTGCAGTATTTAAATGATACATCATGTGATAATGAAAATGATTTGACTACTTATGTTCTATTTGTTGGTAAAGAGATACCTTACAATAGTATAGAGTACAGTAGTGACAGTGACTGTGAAAATAATTGTAAAGAATTCACCAATGCTTACTATGATTGCAAAATATGTTAGCAAAAATAATTTTAGTTATACATGGATGTTTGAAAAAAATAAAAGTTAGACGTGTTGACAAGTGCATATGGTGTAATACTATTTATTACAGGGGAAAAAATGTGAATACGTGTAAGGAATCTATAAAAGTCCTAAAGATTGCTTGTGTTAAGACTGCCAATCCAAGTTTAATAAACTTTAAAAACATGTATTTGTTTTATACTGCAGCTACCAATCGTCATCATACATAAAGGTGAGTATTTGATAATTTTCTCTGGCATAAAAATTTTTTTGTAGTACTATGAACTTCCAAAAAATATATAACGTTACAATAAGAGCCGTAAGCAAAATCAATACCATGACAATGACTCTTTTATACTGTCCCTTCTTACTTATCTATCTTCATATGATAGTTTAATAACTTGAGAATATAACACATACATAAATGCAAGTAAGGTTCAGGTAATATTAGCGGCAGTAAGGGAATAACTTACACAACCAAAGGCACAAAAAAAAGGGTTCAGGCAATCATAGCAGCAGATTCGTAAGCAAATATGAGGAGGGTGCAAGTACGTCAGCCTGCCCAAAAAGTCTCTTCAGTTCAGGTGTAGAAAGAAGAGATATCCTCTTCTATGGTAAATATACGGCGGCACTATAGCTCCATTCAGAAACTCTTACCAGGTGTTGGGGTTCGTTGTGACGGGCTACTGTGTGGAAATAAATACTCATAGGGATTTCAATGCTATATAGCTTTCACTCAAATTCAGCAGCTTAGCGCATGGGCTTCACCCGCTATTCCTGCATGTGTCACAAGTAAAAGGATGACGGGAGATTATGATGCAGTTGCGAGAGCCAAATGCAATAAAAATAGTGATGTAACAGTAATAATAAAGGGTTGTGTTTGGTATGAGTGGTTGTCACGCTCGTTGATCGTTCTTTTGTGAGAAAAAAGTATATATTTATAATTTTTAAGTACAGTAACACAAGAAATATGATTTTTTTACCACCGACAAACAGCTGATAGATATCTGTAAGTTAAAAAAAAATGCTAAAGAGACACTGCGTCAGTTTATGCAGATATTAATAGGGGATGACAAATGAAGAAAAATAACTCCAAAGGGTCACTACGGATTGTGTAAAGTTCTTAATTCTTTCTAAATGCAGTAGTAAGTAAGGCATAAGTAATAATAAGATTTATTATTTCTGTACAGATTACGAACTCACTGGGTTAATACATTACTATGATACAATAATTTCTTATAGCCCAAAAATACTGCCCTGCTAATAAATATAAGTTTAAAGGCACTAAAAAAAACGTACTATAAGGAAAAAACGAACTTTCACCCTAGTAAGAAAGGTATCACAGTTGGTTACTCAAGAATGTACATTATGGTGTTCCTTTTAACTGATATTTTTTTTCATCATGCCATCCCTTGGATCACTTTTTTGTACTGTAAAATAAAGATCGCACTTAGAAAAATAAAAAAAAGACAACTTTTAAGACCGTACCGATAGAACAAAACATATTTTTTATTCATATGCACATTCGATACTTTACCTACTGTACTTTAAGGCTTGACTATATTTAAAGTTATTCTCAAATAGCCTACACCTAGCCTTTTTTATGTGAAGATTTGCATAAAATCTAAATCTTTTCTCATTTTTAGTAAAAACTTACATCTAACAATGTAAAAGTCTCTTTTACGTAAACTGAAGGCTACTTTTTTGACAATTTTTTTAAATTGAAGTCTCTTCGAAACTTGCTTGGACTTTATTCTGTGAAGGTAGAGGTGTGGCCCAAAAATTACAAATTATAGCTTAATTTTGAAGAAAACATTGAAAAATACCCATGCATCAACTAAAATACCTTCCTATCTGTCCATTTTTTTAATATGAATTTTAAAAAACTTCAATAACTTAATTGCAAAACTTACTTATGTTATCAATTATAAATTAAGTACTTGCTGTAGACTGCATTTCTAAGTATTACAACTCTAAATAATACTTAGGCATGAGGCTAAGCAGTTTCTTAATTTTTCTTCTTTTATAGTAAAGCATTTATTTAAAGATAATTGCACAAGTCTCAAATTATAGGATTGTTCATTTGAAATGGTAATATCACTGCACGTCTCTCAGGGTGCCTGTACATGGGCGTCTTACAGTCTTAAGACTGTAAGCCACACCTATGGCGGGTGATTCATTCAAACTGATGTTAACTGAATACCGATATAATTTGTTATAAACAAGGAAATAGACACTTTATTCATCATAAAACTATGTAACCTGATTACATTATAACGTTAGAACGTTTTTTAAGGCATCAATTGAAAAGTTTCTACAATTCATGTCAATACAATAAGTTTGTCAACATAACCTCTCTTTTGAACGACTCAGCGTTAACAAAATTTTTTTTAGTTTTGGTGGCTAAATATCTTTCCAATATCATAATGCAATCACGTAACATAGTTTTGTTATGAACAGGATGCCTATTATCTTGTTTAAAACAAATTTTATCAATATTCAGTTAACGTCAGTTTGAATTGAATCACCCGCCATAAGGTTTGGCTTACAGTCTTAAGACATTAAGACGCCCATGTACAGGCACCCTCAGTCAGGCTGCAAGCTTTGGCTTAAATAGAACATGCGATGGATATAAGCTCACTTAGGCATACCTTGTGACAAATTTTCTAGACTTTTGATCTGTTTATGTCGATGTGAGAATTTACAAAATGTAGTCAAAATGTGAGTTCCATACTCTTTCCCAATCTTAATTTAGCACCTGAAAACTCCTACTTGGTAAAAAGTAAACGTTTTTGCCATGTCCTTGCCCATACAGTATCAAGCATAGACATTGCATGCAACATTCATGCCGTAATAACATAAATTTTTAACTTATAAACAGGAGTTTAAATCTTTACACCAATAAATATTAAATTCACTTCCAATACTTGTAGTGAAGGCGTAAATTATCTGAGGGGGTTCACAATAGGATAAAATGACTGCTAAAACGCAGCTTTAGTTATCATAAGAAAATTTTTTTTCATTCGGTAACACCAATCGAAAATCATAGAAATTTTTTTAAATTACAAATTTCTGACAAAAATCGACAAAATCTCATTTTTTAAGGAATTTTTATCTCTCATTTTTAAGCAGTTTTAACTTCAATGAAACAAAATATCCTTTAATTGATAGAGTTTAATTCTAGCTTTTATTTTATTTGAGTAAGAATACCTAAGTGTACAAGCAGCTAAGCTACACACAAGAAGCAGACTTTTTTTTTGAAAATCGACTAAACTTGACTTTTACTGAATACCTTATATTTTTGACTCAAAAATTTTGTAGCCTAATAGCTTTAGATATTTGTTGTTGATAAAAGTTGAGGTATAACTACTATCAGAAATCGTTTTCTCGCACAGTTATTTTTTTAACGAGTATTGATGGCGTATTGAGCCACTTACGTCAGAATTACTCGTGTACGTACCATACTTTTACTTGGATATCGTAGTTGTTTACACAAGGGCAGTAAAAACGTACGTGTTCATTAAGGGCTGTTAAAAGCAGCAATTTTTTTCATGACTATATTTTTTATACTCACCATGAGTTTATTAATTGTAAATTTAAACGTAAAATGTAAAATTAAAACCTCTATCATTTTACGTGTTCAAAAGAAAACCATGAAAATTTATTAAGCCATTCTACAATGTAAGAAAGCATTATGCGGCAATAACTGGAGCTTAAACATCTCCCGCGCGTCTCATGACAAACTGTCAGGGAATAAGTGTATTTCAATCTTATAATAAAAAAATCTTAGGTTACTTCCGTACTATAAAGTTGTGTGTATTTAATGTAAACAAGTGCAATATTAGTAGCAAGTATAATTTCTATGTTAAACAGTCATAAGTCAATTTCTTTTTTAGAAAATAAAGTTGTTTAGGCACAATGGACAACGAAGACTTACATTTTCACATTGTAAATAATCTCACATTGTTAACATTCAGCTGAAAAAATCAACTCAGGCAGTTCAGAGGGACTGAGACGCTTTTTATTAAGTTTTCTGTTATGATACTTACATTTAATTACATATAACATGTTTTTATTATTAAAATTGGCTTGTTTAATTCTTATCCATATAACGTTGCGAAAATAGTGTAAGAAAGCTGTTTGACTAGTTTTCTTTAACCCACAATCTGTTTTTTTTTAACTGCAATAAGTGTGAAAATGCTTTAATTTTTGAATATTTAAAAAAAATTTTTAATGTCATATATTTTATTTTTATATGAATATATTTTAGTAGTCTTCTTAAGAATTTTTTTTTAATTACGAATTTTTTAGCATAGGATTATAATCCTTGCAACAAAAGTTTAAATGATAGTAGCTTTTCAAACTTTTAATGGAAGATATTCATGTATACAATATCTTGGAAACAAATAACTAAAAGTACGTGAATAAAGTAATTTTAACGAAAAAATTGCCATAAATAACTGAAAAACAACTAGAGTTCAGTTAGTTTAGAGGTTATGTAAGTAAAACTTTGATCAAGGTCAGTTTCAACCCTTAATGAGGGTCACAGAACAATGACAAGTATAAACGCATAAGTAAATAAAAATTAAACGATTGTATGCAATCATACAATTTTTCTTAAGATATTTATAGCCTTAGTTAATACAGATCTGACAAAAGTTTCATCCTTTCTTTAATTTTCTGGTCAGTTTGGCTATATTTTTTTATTTGTTTATGTTTTTCCTATTAGGAGCTATTAAAAAAAAAAAAAAAAAAAAAAAGGGCACACCGCTCATCATGAGAAAAATCTTGTGTTTTTCCTTGATATTTTTGTTTCTTGTGATAAACTGTAAGTCTGGCGATCTAACTCTAAGCTTAATAATCTCAATATAACGTTTAATCCAACTTTTAATTAGCTCCAAACGTTGTCATATCCCTTATTATGTTTTAATGTTTAATCACTCTTTTTTGACTAAATTTCATGATTCGTAGTGCAACAATTAAATTCTTATATTCAATTTAAATTTAAGTGAAAGTAAATTAAAATTATTAAACTAGTAATGACTGTCAATTCGTTAATTTTATTAATTAAGATGAAATTTTTTTTTAAAACAAGTAATCTACAGGTAAACAGTGTTAATCATCATTAGTTTGCAATTATTGGTATAGAAACTAAAAAAAAAAAATTTATTTTTAGATTATTTTGGATCATGACATTGACAATGTCTTTAATACAACAGTTAAATGATACTTATTTAATTAGTAATATTATGTAAATGACAAGTTACCAACTAAAAAATGAATTCTGAAAGTCCTTTTTTTGATACCACACACGTGAATTGAACTCTTAAGGTTAGTACAGTATTAGTGGTCAAAAAAGCTTTGACATTCTTGAAAAAATCCAATATACTTACGCAGAAGTTTGACAGATGTTGTCAAAAATCAGCCAATTTATATGCAGAACACGAAAAAGTATGAAGAAATGAAGTTGTAGTAAACTATGGAGAAAACTTTACTGACAAGTTGAGCTTGTGATCCGACGTAGCACATACTAATGTTTCCAATATTATAACTGCCAAACAAAAAGACTTACTCATACACCAGAGTTCGGTAAAACTAAAATTATACGTAGGATATTTTGTCTACGAAATAACGTTTGATACTTTTCAAGGATTTGTCAAGTCCTAATAAAAATTTGGTTTATCAATATTTGCAATCGAAATTGTATTGTAAATTGAATAACTATTGAAATGTGATGAATATTAGGACTTTTCCAGGTAGAATGCCATTGAGTTCAACGCAAAATATAGTAAAGTAGTGCTAAAAAGGCTGATTTTTCATGAGATGGCTGATGAATGTTGTAAAGCATTTTTGGTAACTTTTTTCTGAGTAACATAATTTTTTGAGTATTGGGGTTCCTAAAGTATTAACATTAAGCTCTACATTAATGCATCTCTTTATAATAAAAATAAAATGACAAGTTTAAATAAACAGACAAATTTGATTCCAATCATTAATATTGTAAGGTTTTGACTAATGTTTGTCAATACATACATAATTATTACTTACATTATGAATGATAATAATCCTTTATCAAAACAAACAATTAAAATCAATAAATTCAATAATGTAAACACTGATACATTAAATTAAAATTTATGAATAAAAACAAACGTAATAAGCTATTTAATTTTTTTTAAGAATCAGATGAATTGGTATTGAGTATCGAACGAAAATCGTTTTTAGAACCATCTTCAGGTAAATAAATCTCACAGCAAAGCTCTTTGAAGAAGCTCGTTGAAGATGTTGTGGCGGTTGTAGATTTATACAAAATATCGTACAAAAATTTTGTGTTATTAAAGGGCACAATCGCTAATGCGTTGGGTTACAGTTGTAAAATTTTATTCTTAATAAAAATTTATTTAATCAAGCTCGTTTAATTGTTCAGTAAAAAAAGCTCTGAATTTCTAGAAAACATTTAATTCAAGCTTTAAAGCAGCTGTTATTCATTGGGATGAAAAGATCATACCAGATCCTTGGACTTTTGAAAAGTTTATTGATTACTTCTTTCCGTTAGCACAGATCAGTTAAAACAAATTTTAAATGTACCGGTACTACCTGATGGAAAAGGTATTAGTATTGCAATTACGCAATGTAATTCTATTTTCAAGATTTAAGATGATTGGGATCCAAAAGACAAAATGAAAGCATTATGTTGTGATACAATGAATTAAAATTTAGAAAATGTGAACGGTGTTGTTAGTATTTTTGAGCACCTTTTTAATACAAGCTCATTGTATTAACCTTCTTATCCCCATATTCATAAGCTTTCTTTGGTGTCTCTCTTATAAATAAAATTTCATGGAACTAAAGAGCCAGATAATCCGTTTAATAAGAAATTTGATAATGAGTGGCCTAATAAAGATCCAGAAAAATGTAATTTTGATAAACTCAAAAATCTCTATCCATCGTGATCTCTGAAAGAAAGAAAGTTACAAGACTTGCAAAAAGATATTAAAAAGAACTGCAACTTTGTAATTACGACAATAAAACACTTGAATAATGCTCAGTTTTTTAGAAGCATCTCTAAAATATCTTAAGATCTGTGAATCTAGAGCATATCATTGTGCCGCATTAATGTCTAAAGCTATCTACTCGATAAGAAAACGTTTTATTTGTGTTTATTTATAAATTCTGTGTTTGCGAAAACCTGGTATTTAGCTCCAAAAGCTGTACAAGCTCAAAATAAAAAACTAAAATTTATTCTTTCATGTTGAGTTATCTGTTACAGTCAAGTGTCAGATAGTTATATTGTTAGAACAAAATCGATATGACGATAATGTACCTTTAAAACTATGTTGTTGATAATAACACTAATTTGTAGATATTCAATAACGTAGAACTAGATTACTTCATACACTGTGTTACGTCCAAACTTGTATAAGTAAAGGATGAAACCCGTAGATTCGTTCTACAAACAAATAACTTTAATTTTTGTTTATCTGGAACCAGCCGTTGGCCCAAAGGCCTTATTTGCTCTTACATACAGTTTACTTTTATTTTAAATCGTTGACTCGGCGTTGTGATATTAGGCGTTTCACCGAGTGATATGTATAGGATGGTGTACGCCTACCTGGCATTGACCTACTGTTTAAGTTTCTTATGTCTTACGGTAGGAGCGTATCATGTTCGTCTTATTATCTTACGTCCTTGTAAAGATCTTTGTCGTACGTTGTTTATTTAATTTTTCGTAGATTTTAAATTTATTCATAAAGGTAAGAATTTTGTGACAATTAATTAGAATATTGGATCTGAGAATGTTTTTTATAATCAAGTAATTAAAATGTTTTTTAATAAAAATAGTTAATTGAATCAACAACCAAGTTATGTCTTATCTAATGATTTAATAAATGAAGAGAAGCCAAAAACCGTTAATTTTACAAATAGTAAAAATAATGAAGGTTTAAATTTGCATTCACAATGTTTATAGAATTTATAGTTTTTCTTGACTTAACTTACTTCTATGATTGTTAATTAGACACTGTTTGCACGTACGCAGTTGCAAGATCTTACAAGGTTGACTGCAACAATGTTCCTAATCCTACACGAGATGACAATAATTAGGCTTCTGCTTTTAGGTCAGAACCCAAGTCAACAGTCATTTCTTTCTTGTTCCTCCTTGATTTACTAGTTAGGCGAGCTCACAGTAACCTGGCAGTAACCTCGAGCTTTTTTTACATATTTTAGTCATCAAAATAAGTTTTTCATTTGCTTAAAATGCACGCTTTTAGCACGTAGCCTAATCACCTAGCTAAGTTTTACATCCGCTTAAAAGACGCAACAGAACTCACTCTGAAACCTTTATAGTTACTTTGGAGCACTTGATGAAAGACAAGAGGCCAGTATAGTTATGTGTGAGGAGTTTTTTATACTCTTGTCTCTAAGGAGAAAGCGTCAAGTTGGAAATTCAAACGACCATTCAGAGCTCAACCTTATTACTCTTAATTGACACGAGCATAGTCGTGTTACACGACGACCATGCTCCTATGGTATACCAATAACTTCGCAGTATTTGATGGTTTGAATTCCCGATCTCTCAGATTTTATATTAAACACAAGTTGTTGTCAAAGTTGTGTATGATATTTTCTTGGAGAAACGCAGTAAAGAATATCGAGATTCTTGATTATTCATATTCTTGGGTATACCACTGCAAATTGATGTCGTTAGATGAAAGCTTGATAAGATTGTCGGAGAATGCACGCGTAGTTCAAATTTTGCGACGGTAGCTTGTTTTAAGAAAAGTAAGTAATATCTCACGCTATTGTCACTTGATATTTCGAGATCGCTGAGCTTAGGCTTCTTATAACTTGAAAACGAAGCTCCGTATTTTGAAGTTATAAATATTAAGTACATGACATGGGATGTCACACACCCCCCCTTAGCTGATTGCCATCCTCAGCAATTATAACAACGAAAATAGTCGAACCTAGATCAAGTACTTAAAATACAAAATTGGTTATAATATATATATATGTGTTTATATATTTAGTGTTTATATACATATTTCTAGTTATGTAAGGTATTAAATTGAAAGAATAAGACAAAAAAATTATGTTTTACATACGAATTAGTACAATTTATAAAATGAAAAATTATTTCTTGGGATTTTGTCATTGCAATTTTTTTGTATTAAACTCAGTATAGGTGATGCTGTACTACAGTTGGAATTGTAGAATGGTTTGCAGTTTGAAAATGGGAGCTTAATGGTTACATTTTTGCTTAGTTTGGTAGGAATAATGTTTTCACTTGATTTATGAATAAGGTGGTTCAAAGTTGTTGGTTAGTTTCTTCTTTTTCTCTCCTCTTAAAACATGATATGCTATGGTGAGGCACTGTAACCGGAGCATAAGCTAAGGTTGGTATATATCTTGTAACAGGAACGAATCGTGACGAATTGTTTGCTGGACGTGTTACTTTTCTTCTTAATTGCAACTTTAATTGGTAGTGTTATGCAGTAGGCACGGATGCTTTGCATTTCACAAGGTATTCTGATGGCATTGATGTTTTATGCAACATTTCTGTGGGATAATGCTCCATTGAAATTAAGTAAGATAAGATATTGCAGTATTGCTGTTACGCCTTTATTGTATCGTTTTTTATCCTGCGTAAAATTGTGTTATATTACTATAAGATTCTTGTCATTGATGTTTTACATATTTACAAAGCTTTTTACGAACTATTAAACAATATATTTACTGTAGGTCTTTGTTACTGCACTAGTGTTAAACTAAACCTTGTTAAAAGTCAGTGGTTGGAAGTACATTGTAAAAAATTGTATTATAATACTATGAGGTTTCTTTTCCTTGATGTTTTACATGTTTGAAAAGCCTTTTACAAACTATAAGACATCATTCTTACTGTAGATCTCTGTCACAACTTTACTCTGCACTAGTATTAAATTAAATGTTGTTGAAGGTCAGCTGTTAAAAATACATCTTCAAACCGTGAAATCTTCCGTTGATGGTTTTATACGTACGTATAATTTGTTTTATATTTATAAGTTGTATAAAATACGATGAACAAGTACAATTTTTATGGGTAGTATACGGAAACTGGTAAGCAAAATTATGTGAGATTTTATTCGATTCTAAAAACTTCTTTTTTTTCAAGAGATTGAGAATTTGGATATTATTTATTGGTTGTAAATTTTGGGCAGAGTATGATAAAACAAATTTTTTTTTCTTTTTTTGTATTATGCGTACGGGGATTGGGGTACGTCTCATTTCAAAAGTATTATTTGTGACAGTGTTTAAATTCATCTAAATCTTTGATAATTATTTTTTCATTCTCTACGTCAAGTGTTATGTTATTACTATTTTTGTTTATATTAATGATTTCAAAAATTACGTTGTAGTATTTATCTAGTTTTCCTGTCCAAAGTTCTTTTATCGCATAAACTTTGATACCAATTTCTAAGTTCTAAGGTCTAACATGCTTAGTATAATTTTGTAAGCCTTTATATTTACATTTAATGAGCTATTCATAAGTTTCTTAATGCATATGTCTTAAAAAACATACAAAATAAATGAGATAATTATTATAAGATTACGTTTGATTTTCGGTTGGATATGGATTTGGTGGACATGCTTTTCTGCCGTACACTAATTTATATGGTGTAAATCTGGTACCTGTATGCAGTGATGTATTGTAATAATGTATAGCAAAACGTCTAATTTTGTGTCAGTCCTGTTTAGTTGTCGCTTTTAGTCTTAAAAAGCTTGCAAGCATGGCATGGCTATGTTCTAATGAACTGTTAAATTAAGGATTGTAAAGTGTAATGGTATGAAGGTTAAAACCAAAAATTTGGGCAGATTTTGTTAGCATATTATTTTAAAAACTCTTGCCTCTATCACTGAGTAATAATTAAGGTACTCAATACAACACTATGAAGTGTCTTGCCAGAGCGTTTGTGACTGTTATAGCTTGGATGTTCGTTATAGCTACTGCTACGCAGTATTTTAAAAATAGAAATTGTATAGCTAACATATGTTTATTTCCAGATAATGTTTTTGCTTGGATTCCTCTAGTATCAATGGCTATTTATGAGAAAATTTTAGGTGGGGTGCTAGTTATTATTATAGGTCCTTTTATTTTAATTCTTGTTGGTTTTTGTTCTTGGCAAATTTTGTATTTTAGTATAAAATTTTCAGTATCTTTTCTCATGCCGTCCCAGTAATTTAATTATCATAATTTTCTTTAAGGTTTATTTATCCCTCTACATCCACTGAAGGGACCGTTGTGGTATTCTAATAAATTTTGTTATCTTATTTTATTTGATAAATAAGCACATTTACTGAAACATACAATTATTTTAATGCTTACATGACTGAGTTCTTCATAAATTGCTTCGGGTAATATTACTTTTGGCAAACTATCGGTTATTTCACCCTTTCAAAGTATTCTTAATATTTCTATATTTTTAATTTCTATTGCTTTGGCTAAATCTGCTAAGCATGGTTAAAGATCTTCAAGCATTATTTTATTTCTTTCTCTTTCTTTGATAACCAAACAGAATACTAATTTATTTTTATAATTAGTTGTTATTACGACACCTACTTGGGGTTGCATTTTATTAACTTTGTTTTTTAAAATATAATTCAAATCCTATAATTATCTATTGTTAAAAGAAATAAGTTCTTAGTCAGCTGAAATAACCGTTGCAAGGTTGTTTTTGTATACTTTAAACGCTCTCGTGTAATTAATACTTTAAGGTGATTAATTTCTGTTTTTATCAAATGTCTAACTATAGTACTTTCTTAACGAGTAATTTGGTCATTGTGTTCAGCATTCCAGTGCTTTTCTAACTATTTAAATATAGGAAGCAGCTGTATGACGAGTAGACGGTGTCAAGTTACTCTGATTCGGGGCACAATCCTGGTGTATAAATGTGTCTCGCTGTTTAGTACTTGAATGAGAGGGTGTATTGGGTATATCACTATGCGTTTTTTTTTCTTCAGCTTCTTCGCTCTATTCTTGCTCAATAGTAGAAACATTAGGCTATTTGCCTACAGTATTAACATCGTCTTCTATTACCGTAGATGCAGCCTTGGATCGTCTTATAGGTGATTTTGATCTTATTGGTAAGCTTCCTTCTTTAATAGAATTTTCGGAGTTATCAAAATAGCTTAGTGTATTCTTAGATAAAGTTTTTAAACTTTGTTTTGGTTGACTCTGCTTTATTATTTCCTGTTGTTCCTAGCCGTATGTAATGATTTTAATATAAAGATGGGTCAGAAAAATTTGTATTTTGCAAGCTATTAGTTGAAGAATATTGTTATCATTACTTTTATCGGAACTGCTTTCCAAAGCATTTACATGCACTGATCTGCCAGCGGTTGATTGCAGCTTTGGGTTTTGATTTATTTTAGCATCCATTTTATCTTCTGATATAGTTCATGAGTCAGTGTCAAACTTAAATCTTACTGATTTTGAAGGTGCAGTTCAAATTTTTTTTTGTTGAAGTCCCAGCAGTTGACGGTTGTGCTGAAGGGTTAAATATTTTTTTTAAGTCACTAGCTCCAGCAATATTTTGTTGTTGTGACTCAATATCTGTTGTAGTTGAAATAAATGATGAATTTAGTTTAGTGTTCAAGAGACTAGAAATTAGAGATTCATCTTTTTGGGGAATCGGTGCTTGCTGGTTCTCTTTATCTTCCGATGGATTAGAAACTTTTGTACCAGTATCCGATGGATTAAGAAGTTTCGTAGGTCTGTCAGGAGAAGTGAACCTCGTTTTTCTTGAGCTCGGCGCTTCAGTAAACTTTGAGGTACTGATAGGCCAGCGAGATCTCCATGCTCTTCTTCTATTTCTGGCGGTAAATTGGCGTATAATCATTTGTGAGTATTGAGAAATTTTTAACTGCTTTAAGTTTTTTTGAATTGGGTTTCACTTTATTACAACCTATTTTATGTCTTAAATTTATTACTTTAGGAGTTAAGCATTTGCATTTATCTAGCTGTAATTTTAAACCCGCATCGGATAGTCTATAAAATAATTTTCTTACTTTTATTTCATGTTCTTCTACAGTTTTAGCACATATTATGATAGCATTTAAAAATAGAAAAAAGTTATTTGACTTGTCATCACAATAATACAGAATCTATGAGTCTTTGAAATGTAGCTGGTGCATTGCATAATCTAGATGGCATACCTGTATACTCGTTATGCCCGTAGGAAGTACTAAAAGCTGTTCTAAAGCGATTTTCTGGAGGCACTCCAATTTGATAAAATTCGTTAGCTAAATCGAATACTAAAAAAAAATTTTAACCTACCAATTTGCTCTAATATCTCAGTAATATTAGGCAATGGGTAAGTATCAGGGATAGTTTTAGCGTTTAATTTCCTGCAATCTATTACAAGACGATGTCTCTTTTCTCCATTGGGTCCTGGCTTTTTGGGGACAATCCACAGAGGGCTAGTGTGTGGGCTAAAAAAGTAGCTAATGGTTCCTTCTTATAACAATTTATCGATCTGATCTCTAACTTCCTTGTGTAGAGCAGGAAGGTATCTATATTGTTTAGAATAGACAGGTTTATCGTCAGTTGTTGGTATATTATGTTGTACATACGATGTACGTAGCGCAACATCACCTTTGATGTAAAAAAGAAGTAAGTACTCTTTTACTATTTTGCAAAGTTGTTTAAAACGTGTCTCATTATAATGATGCTGGCAAAGTTTTTTCGTAATAAATTAAATTTCTTTCTGTGTTCTTACGTTGGAAGCATCATCACTAAAATGTGAGTCGAGAAAATTATCTGGATCATTTAAATCAAAAGGTACGAGACTTTGCGGAGAGATCTCAATTTTTACTGGCTCTTCTCAAGTGTTTATAGCCATCGTGAAACAGTGGCCCTTATTGTATGTTACTGCTGTTTCACTTACTAATATACCAGGAGTAGTTCTTATCAGGCACGGGTATGCTTGTCCGTCGCTGTTAAATTGCGTTACAGGAATTTCTATGGGGACTCTTTATCTAGGCGGCATTTTGTATACACGATTTTGACCAAAGGTTACTCCTGTAGATTCAAAATGTTGTGAAGTTGGCAGAGATTCAAAGTTTTCTTTATTTATGCCAACATTATTTATAATTATATGGAAATTATTTTCATTTTCTATATATTCTGTCGTTGTATTAAGCAATTTAAGTCCACGTTCTTCATCGCTTATTAATACAATCCTTGTATAAATGGAATGAGACTCATAGGTCTTTTTAGTATCAAGGCTCCTGTGTCATTACAAAGTCTGGCCCAGTTTTTCAGCAAAAAATAAATTTTCTTATATTCCTGTCTCACTGAGAGGTGTTTCTTGTGCTAAGACGTAAAAAATGTGATATTTATTGAATATGTTTAACGTTACTGTTTCTAATGTTATGATATTTTGATAAGCTAGTCCAATAAAAGCAATTTTTATATCAGTATTTATCATAACATTTGATAGTAATAAAAATTTTTTAATAGCATTGACGTTCGCTTCTGTATCTATCATAAAAGTATCTTCACTATTATTTGAATGTGAAATCTCAAGTCACCCTGGCTTATTGAGTGATAGGTGCTTGCGTCATAATTTTACATGATATTACTTAATAAACGTCAGCTCCCGTATTTATGATTAATATGTCTTTACTTTTTTTTACTTGTAAAATTTTGAGTCTTATTGTCGGTGCATTGCCAATATTTCTTGTGACAGACACTCAGGTGATTGTGCAAATTGGTTCGTCAGTGGGTGCTGATTCAGGTCTTTGCTCGCTGCTGCGTCTGAATGACAAGCACCGTTCCCGTTTAAAAGATGGCCTGATTTAGGAGAATCAGGTCTGAAATTTTGCTGATTATTAAAAGAGTTTGACCTTGCTCAAAAGCTAGTGTCGTTTCGCGATTTGTGTAATATCTAAACGTTTTAGAAAATGCAGGGATAATTTTCTATTGGAGAAATGGATGAGTTATAAAATTTATACTGCAGTAAGCTTGTGTGAAAGGGGCAATTCAAATAGGCTAATAATTGGTTTCGGTATTGTGTTAGTTGAGTGAAGCCGAAATTTCGATGATTTTTTCACGATTCATTCAAAGGCTGCAAAAATTGCGTTTCATTTGGCTTTTCCAACAATTCTATGGATTGATCATTTAAGTTATTATTTTGATATTAAAGAGCTGGGCCTGGTACTATTCTTCCGTCTGAATTAAACGTAGCTGGGAAACTTGTTTGTGTCATTATGGTTGTAACAATCACATATATTATCGCGATCGTACATGTCTGGATAGTTATAGTCAACTTGTTGTATATTATTTTGATTGGGCTAAAAATATGCAAAACTACTTTCTCTATTTTGTTGGTGTACTGATAGATTTTGTCTTGCCATCGGTTGTAACTGCTGAGCAAGGTACAATTGTGAAGTCTAATAGTACATAGTAGCGTGAGTATACATTGGCGTACAATATTTTTTTAACTTTTTCTGCACTTAAAGCTACTTATAACGCACTAGTAAGCGTTTCTGGTACGTTTGATCATATTGGGTTTGATTCCATCAAGCTGCATTCGCATTTCTGTTTCATGGCCAACCATTCGTAAATAAAACTGAAAATCCCGCTGTTGGTGTGCAGGAATGTTGTTGGAAGCAGCTTCTATTTTGGCTGCTCTAGTGCCTTGATTTATGAGTGTCTTCCTGTTTTATTTTCCAATTATGGATGTCGGTGATGTATTGAGCATAGGTTTTAGACGGAGCAAAGTATGCATTTTAATAGTTTATAAGGTTATCTAATTCATTATTGTTAATACATCTATACAACTTCTTG
Organism: Copidosoma floridanum; assembly: GCF_036245765.1. NCBI lineage: Eukaryota > Metazoa > Arthropoda > Insecta > Hymenoptera > Encyrtidae > Copidosoma > Copidosoma floridanum. The sequence continues at coordinate 2,619,119 of NW_028321885.1, forward strand.
CTCTACCGTTTAGCTTGAAAATGACTGTTTTTAAAACATAGACTTTTCCGCATTTGAGATTAAGGTACACCTATTTTTAGCATCTTGCAAAAAATCTCTAGAAGGTGTATTTTGATCACTTTACATTGGTATGTGTAAGGCAGCTTAATTCATACGTAAAGCATAATTATTTAGGTCTTTGTTACGTAATAGTTCAAGAAATTCAAGTGACTTTTCGGCTTTCCTTGCCATATGGTATTGTTCCAGTAACTTCACCCTTATAGCAACATCTGTTACCTTGCTTTTATCCTTAACTGTCTGATCCGTTATGAACTAAATTTTAAAAACAGATAAAGAAAGAGATCAAAGACATTTACAGAAGGAAAAAATTTTTTTTTTATTTGACTAAAGAATACTTCAAGTAAAACAAAAAGCTTAGCTTCCCAATGAAAGCTAATTTGTCACGTTTGAACGTCTATAAAAAAAGGCAGAACTCTTAGATTCGTATTAAAAATAAATACATTTTATTTTGGTTTGTCAGAGACAAGTCGTTGGCCTAAAGGCCATATTTGCTTTTACTTACAGTATACTTTCTTCTTAAATAGTAAATTCAGCAATGTGGTGTAAGGTTTCATCGAGCGATATGTATGCAGTGATGTAGGACGAGCTGGTGTCAACCTACTGTTTAAGTTTATGTCTTATGTCATACGGTAGAAGCGTATCTTATTTGTTTTTTTATCTCCGTCCTTGTAAAGGTCTTTGTTGTACGTTGTATTTTTACTTTTTTTTGACATTTAATTTATTCATAAAGGTAAAATGTATGTGTCAGTTAGTTAGAATATTACATTTTAAAATATTTTATATAATTTAGATTTTGTAATATCTTTGATTATAGAAAGTAATTTGATCAACAACTAAGTTATGTCTTATCTGATGGTTTAATAAGCTTAGAAAAGCCAAAAATAGTTAATTTTACGAACAGTATAAATAATAAAGTTTCACATTTGCACTCACAATGCTTGTACTATTTATAGTTTCTTTAACTTAACTTACTTCTATGATCGTTGTTTAGCCGCTGCTTGCGTGCACGCAGTCGCAATATCTTACAAGGTTGAGTGCAACGGTGTTCCTAATCCTACACTAGGATACTCGTGGCGATGACAATAATCAGTCTTCTGCTTTCAACGTCAGAACCTAGGTCGACGGTCCTTTTTTGCTTGTTCATAATTCATTCACTTTCTAGGCGAGTTTACAGTGGCCTGGTTTGCTTGAGCTTTTCTCACACAGCTAAGTCACCAAAATAAGTCTTTTATTCGCCGGGAATGCACGCTTTTAACACATAGCTTAATCACCAAACTAAGTTTCACATTCACTTAAAAGACGCAACGGAACTCACTCTCAAACCTTTATAGTTACTATAGAGCACTCAATGAAAGTCAAGAGGCCATTATTGGTATGTGCGGGAGTTTTTATACTCTTGCGTTTAAAGAGGACGCGTCAAGTTGGGGATCTGAACGACCAATCATAGCTTAACCTAATTACTCTGGATTGACGCGAGCACAGTCGTGGTGTAATAACTATGCAATAATTAATGGTTAAAACTGCTGATCTCTCAGATTTTATATTAGGCACAAGTTGTTGTCAAAATTGTGTAAGATATTTTTTGGACATACTCAGTAAGGAATATTAAAGTACTTGATTATTCACATTTTTAGGTGTACCACTACAAATTGATATCGTAAGATAAGCGGTTTATAAGAGTGTTGGAGAATGTAAGCGTAATAAGAGTTTTGCAACGGTAGCTTGTTTTAAAAGGAAGTATGTCACGCGATTTTGCTTGATATTCCGAGATCACTGAGCTTCGGATTTTCATAATTTGAAAACGAGACTCTGTATATTGAAGTAATAAATATTAAGTACATGACACGGAATGTTACAACCCTCAATCACTTTTGTTACTTAACAGATTTTATACTAACAAAAACTTTGTATACACTGATGAGCAACTTGGTCTTCTAGTAATAATTTTTTGAACGGTTTAAAAATTGGAAACAATCTACTTATGGTAAATACTGCAGCTGAATGAGCTGTCAAACTTGCTGAAGAGTATACAAACAGGACTTAACATAGACAACTAAACTGTTTTTTAGTATGGAATGTTAGTCAATTTCAAAGGGGTTTTGAAGATTTAAGTAAACGAACAATAGTAAAATGATTTTTAAAATAGATCAAGAAGATACTTGAGAGTACATTACATATTTCTTGCTCAATTATAAATTAAAATTTAGTTATTTTCATTTATTTGTTTTTATGAAATTCTGTTTAATTTATGTATTGTTTTTCTTCGTTAAGAAATGACATAAAATAGTGAAAGTGGTAAAGACTTGGGAATAGTACACAGATTTATAAGTAACATTGATTTTCTACTTTTTAAATTTAAATTCTCTAGTCTAATTTTTTACTATCTATCACTGATGTAATACATAACTAAAAGTTATTACCTATGCTTACTAGAGCTTGTAGAGAATTTTAATGCCAAAGTCATTAAAAAACAGTCTTTTATTAACGTAAAAGTTTTTTCTACGCTGCTAAATGTAAATTTTGGTGCATAATGATCATAATTTGAATTCTACATCACAGTCGATCATAAAATCTTTGTTTTTATTTATTTTTAAAAGTCTAAGTGAGCTCAGAGAAAAATTTTATGGCAAAATACATTAAAAACGTAATAATCTGTACTTTCATAGTATCGAGTACTAAGATATTGGTGCGTAAGTGTGCACTACACCAAGTAGCATATACGACTGTCCAAAAGTACGAGGTAATGACTCTACAACAAGTTCGAGGGAATGCTGTGTCTTTTGTCTAAAATAATGTATTAGCAACTGAAAGTTATTTTCAATGAATAATTTATAACTGTTTGTGTTTGTAGTGATCTCAGTGGGCTTTAAATGCGTATTTTGAAAGAGTTTTTAGTTCTATTGTTTTTCGTACAAATTTTTGTTTCTATCCATTGTGATAAACTTGTTCAGGTTGGACACAATAACTTGAACTTGTTCTGTACGGGACGAAGCGTTATTATTTGCATCTATAATTATTTTATTAGTATTATCTGCTGTTATAAGAGCTACTCAACACGTTAAAAAAGTAAAGATTTAAATTCTACGTTAAATTTTACATGAAAAATGTTATATATAAATTGTTTGAGGTAAACTCCAAATGTAGTTAGCCATTGAAGTAAATAGGATCACGTATAAAATGTATACGTAAATTTAAATGTATTTTGGAGCGCGCGGTGGCTCAGTCGGCTAGGTCGTGGATTGGCACACGGGAGACCATGGTTCAATTCCCGGCCAGTGCGACTTTACGAACAAGTACCTCTGTGATTTTTCACCACGCAATGCTCCTCGAGGAGGGCTTAAGCGACCTTCTCGCAGCACAAATTGCCTAATTTCCCCCTACCCCTCTCCCAGTAATGGGAGGCCTCCCATCCCTCATCCCTTCCTTCTCCCAAGTGCTAAGTGCCCATAGTAGTGCCCTTATTAAAGGAGCCGGACGTAGAGCACTATAATATAAAAAAAAAATATACACACAAAATTTTTTTTCGATTTTTTTAAGTGCGATCTTTATTTTTCAGCATAGAAAGCGGTCTTAGGTATAGCATAATGAGAAAAAAATTAGTAAATAAGAGACTTCCTAATGTACATATGCATGTATGTGGGTGATATTTCTTACACTTTTTTAGAGTCTGGCTAAATGGATGGCGCCAACTCTGGCACAAAGTCTCACTAAAAGTATGGTGCAATGGCTGACTTCGTAGCTAGCTCAATGCGTGGCTCGAATTCTGGCTGAATGTCTAGCTTAAAGTCTTGGCTGATTTTTGGCTTAATGTCTAGCTTCAAATCTGGCCAAAACTATGGCTTAAAGTCTTACTTAATGTCTGAACAAAAGCATGGCTCAAATTCTAGCATACAATCTGCCTCAATGTCTGGTATTGCTTAATGCGTGGCTCAAAGTCTGGTTTAATATCTCGCTGAATGTTTGGCTAAAAATCTGGCTAAAATTGTGACTGAATACCTAGCCAAAAGCGTGTCTTAGTGCTATGCTATGTATTTGGCTAAATGGCAAACAAGATTGTTTTCCTATTACTAGCAAGTAAAATAAAGCCGAAACTTAGAGTTACAGAATCATAATCCACCGTACACTTGACATAATTACGTAAGCATGACAGTTGAAAATCAAATCAAATCATTAACAATGATAATGAATTAAAATAGTTTATTGGATTTCAGGGTTTGACTTAGTCTTATTAAAATATTTTTTGTTATATCTTTTCAATTGTTATATTGATAAACCTTAACAATATCATTATGATTTTATAATATAAAGATATTCTTATCACTTTTTGAAAGAAAATGATTAGGACGATAGTTTTCTGTATCGTAAAAGATAATTTTTTTAGCAAAACTTGATCTCATATGTAGGAGTCAGTAATCATTGCCATAAAAAAATGTAAAAAATAACGCAGAACCTAAAAGTAGTAGATCTTAGAAACTGTATGAAAATGTGGTATTTGATTTGAAATTTAAGCTTACTGTATCTCCAAGCGATATCACGAATAAACTAGTTAAAGAACATGAAATAAGAAAACAATACTTAGTAACAATCCAACTGCATTATGCAACTCGATGATTTGAGCAGAATTATTTTTTTTGCTTGTGCGTGTGTGTGCAAATTATATTGCACCCACACATGCACAGGCAGCGCTAACCACACCAAGCAAGTTAAACTTTCTGTTAAAATTCATACTTTGTGGCCCTATTATAGAGCGTGGAGTGTGTTAAAAGAGAATTTAGGAAAAATGGAGAAAGGAGAGAAACTGTTTCGTCCTCGATCAATAGCTGGAACTCATCAGTGTGGCGTGCTAGCGATCTAACCGTAGACGAACACTACTAACACTAGCACAGATACGTATGACTATAACGCTGGCAAGATTGACGTAGAAGGTTGGGTAGTAGGCATGAATTTTCAATCGTATGCTGATAACAAGTCAATTAATCTAAAAACTCCCAAACCTAACTTTGCATTCCACATAGCACAATCACATTGCACTATATAATTTGCACACGCACATATGAGCAAAAAAATAATTCTGCTTCAATCATCGAGTTACATAATGGAGTTGGATGGTTGGTAATTCTATGAACAAATGAGCAAATTAGTCTCGGGAGTTTTTAGATCAAAACTATATATAATTAGAAAATCATTTAACTGATTGTAAGCCACCTGAAGAAAAGATAGCTCTCGCCACTGACTGACGGTGACAAGGGGCTTATAACGTGCTCGGTCCTGTGGCTAGTTCACCACGTCACAATGTCTATGAAGAAATATTTTTACAGTACAACTATATATTGAAGATTTATCAGCCAACGTTTTTACCTAGATATCAAGAATATATTTTATTAAACAAATAAGTAAATTAACCTTTGACTAAAACAATGAAATTCTTCTATAAACAATAAGTCGACTCAATTCCAAGTGCTTGCATTGATTTAAATACGATTTTTCTATTATTTCAACTTGCATGATGTTCAAATCAGAGATGCTCATAACTAATAGATCTCTGCAAGCGCACAATGATTATGCCTTCGTTACGTCAGGCAAGTTTTTTTTTTTCTTTTTTTTTTCTTTTTTTTTTTTTTTTTTTTTTTTTTTTTTTTTTTTTTTTTTGTGGAGGGAGGGAAAATGCATTAAGGTACACTACTGAAACAGCGATAGTGTGAGACTCAGTGAATTTTTTTATTAGACCACCCATACCCTCTAAAACCCTACCCCCCCCCCCATGCCGCGTGGCTTTTGATCCACCCCGGAACTACGTTAGCAATACTTCAGGGTGGAGCCACCAGGGAGACCATCGTGTCTCACAGCATTAACGAGCTAACTCGCCACCATTCAATAGAGGTGCTGATGCTCTCGAGTCCTGACAAGGACTCGGGGTCCCTGAGGACCAGCACCCTTTCTAGCGCTCCATAGTAGGCCGCTAACCTAGCACGCACCACTATAAACTTGATTCTTTTCCTTGCTGATAGGTAAAAAGTACCCAGTGCAGCGTGGGTCCACATTAGCCTGCCTTTTAACTCAAGGCTTTTTTGCATTATTTTCGTCCTGCTTTGGCCTTACCCCTGGCCTCTTCTAGCGCTTTTTTAAATGAAGGGCAGCTTCTGCTGCCTGCTTCGTGCTTGTTATCCGTCGTTGGGCAAAGGAAGCACCGTGCTGGGCCTGGACACTCTTTCTTCTGGTGGTTTGAGCTTTCACACCGGAAGCAAAGCTTTGATCTGTTTTCTTCTCTACAGTTGCCTGAGACATGTCCATATCCCAGGCATTTGTAACATCTTGTTACTTCAGTTCTTCTTCGTATTCGGCAGCTTACGAAGCTAACTCGTAACCTGCCTACCTCTTCTACTTGTCTGGCAGTTGCTTCGTCCACCTTTATCAACGCCAGCCTCTGTTCTCTGGCATTTGGCTTTAAGAGAGCTACGTCTGGCTCCTGGCTCTATTGTCCAAAAGTCCTAGCAAAAGCCTCTTTGACCTCATCTTTCTCTACAATGGCATCCAGGTCTCGGACCTCTAATGTCACTTTTCTGTTGCTCTTCTTGAGAGTACCCTGTCCGGCTACCAACTTTTCAATTTGCTGTGAGAATGCAGTGGCATTCTCTACACCTTTGGCCTTAATAAGTATGTCTCCTTTTTTTGTAGTCACAATACTTTGGACTGCCACGTTAGCCTTCTCGGGGTCAAAGTTCGCCTTCATCGTCCTCAGCACCTTTGCAAAGGTTTGCCCTTCGGCCATCTTCACTACTACTGTTGTTGTCGCATCCACTTTTTTCTTCTGGCTTGTTTTTTCGTTCAAGAGAATTTCTTCTTGTTTGCCACTGCCTGTTTTCTTTTTCTTTGGAGGCATGGTTTGCTGGCGTTTCTCAGGGCTGTCCGATGGGCTCCTGTTTCTTTTACTTCGTTCTATTTTCTTTAGGGCAGTGTTCAGGGTTCTTCGCTGTACCTGCCGTCAGAACTTATCTTTTCTTTGTTCCCTACACTGCAAGGATTTAAACGACAACTTCCAAGCATTTGCATACACTTCTTCTTCATAAAGAAAGCCTTTTATTAGCACCTCTGCCTCTTGAAGGTGCTTAAGCGTGGCTTCAAGCCCATTCTTAACTGTGCTCGCTGTGCTGCCGTACTTATTGTTGATTAATTGTAGCGTCTCTGTAATATCTTTCGTTGCTGATTGAACTTTATCAGCCACTTGCTGTTGCTTTACTCTGAACTTGGCACCACTCTCTTCTAAAAAGGCAAGCTCCTCCTGGGTCTGGTGGCTAAATACTGACACGTTGCTGTCCTCGATGTCGTTGGTGTCTATGCTCGACAGACTTCCTCTTAATCCTTTGTCCGTTAGAAAGGGCAATGAAACATTAAGCAGTCCCTGATGGCCATGAGACACGTCTTTGTGGCCCCTCCCAGAATCCGTGGGGCCTGCGACAGTCACCCAGGCTTTCACCGGATCGGAACTGTCGGCGGATTCCCTCAGAGAGGTTACCACCTGGGTTACACGTCAGGCAAGTACTGCCAGGCAGTATGGAAAAGCTACTCCTACTGTATCTCTACTCTAAGTCCCACCCACTTTTACAGTTTAAATTAAATCTCATGTGAGTAGGAAACATAGAAAATCATAGTCAAGTTGGTGAGCTCTTTTGTCTGTACGTGAAATCTGTCAAGCTCAGGTTCACGACTTGGCTACCAAGAATCATTTGATTTCCTATGACAACTTATACTGTACGTTTTTCTTTATTTGATTTTGATACTACAGACAATCAAAAGACTACTGTTTTGTTTATTTTTCTTATTTCTAATGTTCTAAATAAAACATTGTTACTATAGTATTACGAAATCTTAATTTTTTTAACGTGAAATCAATAGTTATACTATTAAAAAAATAAACAACATTAATACACCATTTTGTGGTTTGCTAATTTCTTAAAAAAAGTTGTAATTTCTTAACAAGTTACGTTACATACACTACTTATAATCTATGTAACGGCCTCTACAATAATATACCTACTATAACTAACAATTCGATTAAAGATTAAATTTTTTTCAGCAAAATTTTTTTTATCATTCATAGAATTATTGCCTTTTTTGTACTATTTGTATGTTTTTAACACAACAGTTAATATAAAGATAAAAAAAATACACGATATGACTGAAGTCAAGAAAATAAAGCACTAAAAGTGGTCTAGATAATGATTTTTGAGATAGTATGATGGATTTTAACATTGTGTTAAGGCATTTCATTCGTAAGGGCCTTAGGTAATTTTGTGACCCCAATTGATGTAAGACACTTGCAAAAATGTATGTTTGCATAAATAATATGCATTCTTTAAGTGACCATTGCATAACAAATGTACTAATCACCAAATTTTGGTAGAAGTACATTTTTCATACTACGGGGTTCTTAGTGTCACTGATCATGAATGTTACAACGTACATTTCTTTATAAACTCTCAGGAAGCCAAGCATATGTAATAAGTTCAAACCTACTAACATTCATATGACTAAAACTTATAAGTACGAAATATATTTCATAGCTACTACCAAAATTAAAGAGTATCTTCCAGCAAAATACCTCCTTAAATAGATGCCTTTATGCAGTATTTAAAGTGAGCTTTCTTGTAAGTGCAAAACGGGTTGCATTTAAAAGATGTTCCTAGTCAAACAGAGTGGGGACAGGAATTCTTAGTTAATCTTCTTATTCCAATCTTGATAACACAGCTTCTTAACCTACTAAGTAGAACTAATTTAGTTTTTTGTAGTTGTAAAGAAGGTTACGGTACTCGTATGGATGCAGAAAGTATGAATTAATTTGCAAAAGTGGTATGCAAGAATTGTGTAGGTTTCAATCGTACTAATGTACCAAATTATTTTTATAACGATCTAAATTTATAAAAACAGTTTTAACATGAGATAGTACAAACATAAAACATCTACTGTTTTGGAACTAAAAAAAAATTTGTCAATAATAAATAAAATAAATAAAGTTAGTTTTTAGTTAATATTCAATCAAACTATGACTTACAGTACTTATTCACTAGTTGAATCCATAACAGAGACCACAGGAAGTGCATTGAAATCATAATTTTTCTTCCGAAAACAAACGTACCATGAAGTTATGTGTAAACAAGAAGTGCTTTTTTGACTAGTATAACTATTTTTTTTATTATATATAAAAAAAGATTGAGTTATTGGAGTTACAATTCCTCAATACATTAGCATTAAAATTAAATATGAGTTCTTTAATATTGATTGCATTTTAATAAAACAGAAAAAAAACTCACAATGTAAGTGGTAACAGAAAAAAAATGTTGCTTAATAGACAAGTCTTGAATCTGAGTTCGTTAGATTCAAAACGTGGGCAAATAGCTTACCAACTTGACTACGGCTGCTGCGTTTCCAACTAGTACAAGATTGTATTGAGGCTATCAAAGTGGGTGTGGCTCAGGTCAAACGTATGGTAAGGGGAGCTATTTCTCCACTGTCTGGTAGTAGCTGCTTAATATATAGAGAATAAAGTCCTTGTGTACTGGCACGAGAAATTTTGAATGTTAGTTTCACTGGGTTGTTTACTTTCACAATTTTACATGGATGCATGTTGCAAACGAGTAAAGTTTTCTCATAAACCTATAATGTGTTTATTTATTTTTAAAATTCGTACATAAATTTAGTATGATAATATTCCATTGGCAATTGCTACAGGTAAGTCTTATCTTATCGTAGTTTGATCCGAAAAGAAGCTATAAGGTACAATACAATATTTACGCTCGCGTGTGTGTGTGTGTATGCATGCATACATGGGTAGCGGTCCATACAAGTTGGAAGGGTAGAAGTAAGGTGCCCTCAAAACGGTGTTATTACTTACGAATGAATTTAAATGAAATTGAGCCTACTTGAATTATAATTTTACTTTAATTATATAAATGCAACAGTTATTATTTGTTCTTGTGTCTCAGGTTTATCTATATCACTTCGAGTTAGTGTGCAAAATACATGAAAGTAAGTGTTTAATAGTTTATGTTTTAGTACGTAGAAAGACAGTGGTGGTCTGTGGGGTGTCCTGATAAATAATTACATAAGCCACCAAAGGCAAGCACTAAATTTTCTTTTATTTTTCTCATGAATACTGATGAAAACTAAAAGACTTGTCTGTAAAATTTTGTCTTAAAAACGCGGAAGAGCTAACAAAAGCTTAAATAAAGTAACATTTTTAATATCGCATGAAAAGATTAGTGTAAAAATTCGGGGTTGTAAGGGAAATTCCTGGGTTGAAAGTAAATTTAATTTTTAAATACTTTTGGATCATCTCTAAGAACATTTACAATCTAAATTAGGATCATTAGATCTATTTTACGTGATCAAATGGTAAACTATGTCCGATGCACGAAAGGGTTCTGTACATTCTATTGTGCAAAAACTTTTGTACGTAGAATATCTTGCCTAAGCTTATAAATGAGGACCACAAAATATTTTATGATTAATTACTTTTATGTGCATTATATTTGTGCCTACATCTACGCACATTTTGTGCATAGCGTATCATGATTAAATATTGTTCGTGGAAAAACTCCTCTAATTTTGGCACAAATACTGTGCACATAGAAATGTTAGAAAAATACTTTGTTATTGTTATTCATTAGCTTGTGCACAATATTTTAAGTAAAAAAATTTGTGTACAAAAAAATTGTGTTTAATGCTTAGTTGCGCACTAGGCATAGTTTGCTGATCAAACAGAATGCAAGTTTTGTCACAATTGAATTGACCTTGGAAAAAAAAAATTGTGTAGCTCATACTATTCTAATCAAACATTTTTAAACTAACTTATCAAATAATATGTATGCATCCCTAGAGTTCAGTAAGCATAATATTTAAAAAATTACGTAAGACTAAGAAATTAGTGACAAATGTAACTCCAACTGCCATTTGAAAAAAAATTACTAATTTTAAACTTAACTTCAATAAAGATTTAGCATCCAACTTGATTAATTACTTTAAAAAGTTCATTCAAAAATATTATAACGTTTGAGATCTTTAGCCTTATAAAGAGGATAAACAGCATAGTATGCTGTTTAATTCAGTTATAATATCTCTGCCAAGGATTTAAAATTAAGTTTTCTGATTGAGCAACAGTGTACTGAAGAGGGTTTAAGCAAATCAAAGCACTAAAAACTGTGTAATTGAACAGGAGATCTGAATGAAAATTTGTTCCAATTTTACTGCCACACTGACAGGTAGATCGTTGAAAAGATACCATGGTTGTAATATTTATCGTCACAATATTCAAGCTTGCCCATAGAAGCGATCAGAGTGAAAGTTCTGTTATGGTTGAAAGGGGTCTGATCTTTATATTTCCAAGGACTGCCCTGAAAGAAAAGCTACTTTCAATCCATAAATGGCCTTCAAAGCAAAAAGCTTTGCCAGAGATTTTGGTCGAGAAAAATAAAAAAAGTTTAGCTGTTATAATAAGAAATCATAACAACAGCTCAATTAAGCCTGTGTGGTTTGGCAAGTGTAGAATTTTAAGTGCCTCTTATCGTTACAAATGATCTAAAATCAATAATAACAATTTAAATAACAACACGAGCAACAATTCACGCAACACGGTCAATTCTTATGCTCAAATGACCTGACAGAGAATCTTTTTGTAAGAATTGATAAAAGTGCTATTTGACGATTAGTCAGATAATAAACAAGTAGATTTTATTAATTTGAGATTAAATAAATCTGTGATAAATAAAGTGTACAACTCACCATATTTTCAACCTATTAACCCATGTACACGCATAGAACTTAAGTTGTAGTGATAATGTAAGTAATCTGTCTCTAAATTTGGCTTACAACTTCTTTAGCCCTAAGGAGCAAGTTCTTTAAGTTGATAAAACAAATGAATGTATTTATTTTATGAAGCCTACAGATATTTCAAATATTATTATTAAAATATTGTATGAAAGTCATATAATTGTTATTACTAGGGCTATTGTGATATATTTTCTATAGAAAGAGCAACAATTAAAAATCCTGTATAAGGCTACATAAGACTAGAACTTTTTCATTCACTTTATATGAGACTCTTCATGTGAATTAACACAAGCTCTTATGTCCAGGACATGCTACAAAATTCGATACATCTCAAATGCTAGACATCTAGTTATATCAATTGTTAATGCAACATTAAACAACAAAATTCTCTTACTGTCTGAGGTATGATTTTATTTAGGGTATGTTACAATACCTATTATAAATCAATATTACTTTTACGACTTGGTTTTCAATTTGAGTACCTAGTTCAAATTTTCTAATTCTACTCCAAGTAGCACCATCTGCCACTCATTAGGTGACAAACACTCACCACAAGTGAAAGGAATTTCCTTCCATCTTATGCTAGTCAAGAGGCGTAACTGCTTACCAATGATAGTCAATTCTTGTGGAATACTGTACCAAGCTACATACTCCGTGGGGTATCTCTTCTTCACTTCGTCTTTTTCAACATCTTTTAGCTTAATTGCCTAAAAACTAAAGAAATGAAATATTAGTTACATTGGCCACTGGCTCATTTTGACCACTGCACATCATCGCTTACTCTCCTACCTGATCTGATAATGACTCAGATTTCCGTAAAGGTGCTTATCATACTACATCCAAAGCCATTGGCACTGTTCTCTTATCGTTGTTTGAGCTCAACAGTTGATTCTAGAACTTTTAAAATGGCTTGAGTCTTTCCTAGCTTCCCCACCGTTTTTGTAGTCACTTACCCTATGAAGCATCTTTTCAGAACTTACATTTTAGAATAAGACCTTTCAACACCTTGTACGTTTTTTTATAATATTTATAAATACAATGGAAATCTAATAAATAATTTTATTGAAAAAAAAAAAAAAAAAAAAGAAACGATTGAAAAATTAACAATTCAGTAAATATATAAAAACCTTGGTTTAATGATTTTGATGAGCACTTGAATGGATGAAAGCATCAAAAATAAAAAAAGTTTCATGAAAAATTCTTAGTATAAACCACATTTATTTAGCACTTCCCACAGTTCGTGTAGATTTTTTTTGTATATTTGGTGTGAGTAAGTTATTTAAAGTTGTGTCTGGTCAGTGTGGCCGAAACATTCACTGAATGAATATGTAAGTAAAAGTTTGGATGCCAGTTAAAAACTGTTGCGAGCGCTTGAGGCACCTCCACAAGTGAGACTATTAATATATTCTAAAGAGGTTTCCGTAAGGGTTTAAACGTCAACGATCTTTTATTAAAATAAAAACATTTACTTTACACATGGCTTTCTTATTGTTTCATTTATTGCACATATTTCTTTTTAGCTAACATAACAATTTTTTTTGTAAAATGCAGAGAAAGCACAAAATGTCAAATGACACATACAATTACTGATCTGTTTAAGAAAAGTACATATATATTCTTAAATTAAAAGCTATAATAAATAAAAGCTTATGCATAAAAAATAAGATGAAACCTTAAACTTTTTTTTTTGTATTAGAAGAAGTGGTCTTACCGCACTAAATAATAAGAGTTCAAAAACGTTTTTGTTCATAAACTCATAAGTTAATCAACTTAATACATCTATAACTAATTGTAACACTGGTTAATGTTTCTGTAACGTAGTTATGTACTGGGTCTTTAGGATGTTTAACAATAATATTAGGAAGTGAATCAGGTTCTCAGTATTTAAGAAAACAAATCAATTTTTAGTACAAATCAGTTTATTATTACTTCTAATTTTTTCCCAAAATTTTGTAATATCAAGTTCTTAGATTTTAATTTTTAGGTTACTACATGCATGGTTTTTTTTCTGAAGAATACTTTTCTAACAGGTACAAGGCTTCTCAGAAGTAAGTGTTGAATCATCTAGTGTAAGCCTTTCACTATCCACCTGTTGCGATAAATTTTTCATTGTGTAGTTGTTTTCTAGAATCTAAAAGAAAAACTTATCATTCAATAGTTATTGCAAGAAATAATTTCATTATTGAGTCACATGCATACAACTTTCTTGTATTTATCTTTCAAAGTAGAATAACTACTTATACTTAAAGGTACTAAACAAAAAAGTGTCATTGTTTTTTATACCTTACTTACGTACTTTAACAAATTTTAGAGAATTTTATTTAGAACTGTAATTATACTTGCTAAAATATTCTACAATTTTTCAAACTAAAAAACCGTCCCATAATATAACTTTAATATTGTTTCTGTACAACAGATGAAGTCAAATGTAAATTTATAAAACAACTGAAACTAACAATAAATGCTATGAGTATTTTAATACTTCCTACTAAAATTAAGTGATGAGTATACAAAAAATTGTTCAGGATCTTACTTTATTAGTAAAATTTTACTTTACACATAACACAGATACACAGATATATAATAAATAACACAGATAGCTTTGTTCAAACAAGGATTGTCATTTAGTATAGCTTAGGAAAGCAGCTAATGATGAACTGTAAATACTTTTTTTTGTATAGTTATTCTAAGGATGGATTGGTGACATAACATTTTTATTATGTAAGAACTACTAAGAACCATTAAAAACATTTTTAACAGTAAAAATAACTCAAATTTACTAAACAAAGCACTGCTTTTAAGCAAATGTAGAAATATCTTTGAATCTGCTTTGAATATAATATAAAAACTATTAAACAACCATCCAAACTCTTTTTCTTAACAATACATACGGAGTGCACAAAATTTCTTGTTATTTCTAGCTGTGCCACAAATACCATATTCGTACAAATCCAGATAAATTGTTTCAAAATATTTGAAAATATATGCAGCATTACATTTGTGATAACGTGGCCACAACGGTCCTTCGTTATTTTTATTTCACTGTTTAATACATATATGTCTATTATAAAAACAGACTGCGATTATCGTTATAAATTTTCGTTATATTAACATAACCATGATTTTGTTTTTAAAACATACAAGAAAACGTCTGTTAATACAGAAAGCTGGATTCTTAAATAAGACGAACCTTTTGTAAAACTTAACTCCATACCATAATATTTAAATATGGTCCCCTGAATTCATTTGGGTTGACAATCAAAAGCACTTTTAGTAAAAGTTGAATCCCACAAACTTTTTTCGACCTTTTATGTCCTGCTATGTCTGTCTAGCTTACTAAAATATTTTCTACTACATGCATTTCACCTTTGTACAACTATGTAGTCCCAGCAAACGTTTTCTTCTAGTTTGTTTATACCAGACACTTTCCAGGTGGCAAAAAAGGGTTCTTTTCTCAGATAAAAAAAGGTAATGGTAATGTTGGGGTGTTATAAGTGGTGGTGGCAAATGGCAGGGAGTGAGGACCGTGGTTTGTATTAATTAGCGTGTCTTCATTTGTGAGGGCATAAGCCTTGTGATTTCTGCTTTTGTTAATGCAGATACGCAAGCTAGCACAGCCTATGCTTTATGCTTTGTAGTTTTTCTGCTTCTACTATCTGCAGGCCGTAATTGCAAGAGGTGGGCCAACAAAAACAAACATCGTTCGCGTATAAAACTAAGTAACGGTAATATCATTTTTCTCAGATACGAGCATTTCACTTAAATTAAACTATTACTGTATACCAATGAGCTGCTGTTCATGGCAAAAACTGGTGTCTTTCCATTCCTAACGTGGATCCTCTGACAGTGGGTAAAACCGGATGATTAGGGTCCGGGTAATGCGGTGTAACCACATCTGAAATAGCTTTTTTCTTGTTTAAAAAAGACGTGGTGGGCTGACTAATCTAGGCTTACTGCCACTGATGAGAATACATGGTTGCACTTTTTAATGAGGTGTTAACACCAGCCTGCTTTGTCATGCCCTTTGCTCTATTTGTTAGATAGTCTATCTATTTCTCGTCTTTTACGGCACTTATGGTATGCCTACACAAATGTTCACGGTACACAAACACTTTCTCAACACTTTAACTTAATGCCAGAGCAGTCTGCACTAGGGGGATTGAGGGAGAGTGGTGACTCCCAGCCAGCTCGAGCAAGTCACACCCATCTCTGGTAATAGAGAGAGCCACTGTGATGGATTTAATAGTTTCCAGATACAAATATTTAAATGAAATGGTAGTGTTAACTTTCAACAGACAACACGTTAAAATGAAAATATCTAAATGACTAAAATTGAAGTAAAATATGTACCTCTGGCAGTAATCTCTGAGGACATCTACGGGTAGTTCCAATCCAGTAAAAGCCCAACTGACTGCAGCAGGCCCATGTATTTTAAGGAAAGCCATGAAGACGCTGTTAATTTTTAACAAGGATCATCAAATTTTCTATGGCCTCTTCCAAACCTAAGTTAAAAACTGAATCTCTTGAGGATTGGCTAAGCCAATTACGTAAGCATTTGTAGTGAATACATGCGAAAGGAGCCCAACTCCAGGAAAAGAGATGGCGTAGAGATGAAATAATCAAGTTCGAAAAAAGACTTTGTACTCTGCATTAAAAAAAATAAAATGGGTGAAAAGAAACAGAGGTCTATCAGGAAGCCCCAAAAAAGCTAGAGATCTGTGTCTTTAAGGAAAAAGAAAACCGGTAGAGTTTAAAAAAAGCTCTTTCTAAAAAAAACAGTACAATAGAATAAACACAGTAACGGTGACAGAAAGACAGAACTTTGGAAGTGTGTTAGGGACGACAAAGGGAATTTTCTATCCTAACAAAGCTAATGCTGCCGTCTAAAGTGTTATGACTACGAAAAAAGGTGCCATGTCAATTAAAGCTAAAGGTGTCAAAGATACTATTGCATTCTCCTAACAACTAGAAAAGTTGTTAGCTGGATGATAAATAGTAGTAGTTACGTAAGAAATGGTACACTCAAACTTTAAAACCTGGATACCAATGTTGAGAAAAAAAAAGTTAAATGTGCTGTTGTAAGAACTTTTGGACAAAAAAAGCCAAGAACTTAAAGAAGATTTTCGAAAATCCAATACCAGATGACAAAGGATGGTGCTAATAATGGTCGATAAATCTACTTTAAGACCAGCAGCAAATGTAAGTAGGTAGATTTAACTGTTAAACCTCAAAAAGATTTACAGTAATAAGTTGTACAGTTGTGTTCGATACGAAAAAATTTCAAGTGGCTGCAAAAAAAAAGTTCTAAGTTTTATCACAGTATGCAAGCTTTGACAACCAGAGGAAGAAGTGCTACAGTCCAGCATGGTGCACAAAGTAAGCATAAAGCCAACAGTGAAAGCTACCCAGTGATTAGAAGATCGCTGGATGTGACCAGCAAAAAGGCCTTATCAGGATGTATCAAAGGTGCTAAGATCCTGGGGAAAGTGGAGGCTGATACGGACGCATGCTGCACTGAGTAAGTCTACTTATACGCTAGGTAAAGCACGAAACATGTATAGGTACATGCAGTTACATGCAGGCTTTTAATGATTGCAGGAGCTTTTTTTTAAATTTAAAAAAATTAAGGATTCATGAAATGTATGAAAATAAATATGCAGTAAGTGCACGAAATATGCAACATGGGAAAAAAAAGAAAAGACTTCGTCTCCTTCGTTGTTTTAACACTTATTATTTCATATTAAGACATTCAATTATGCTTTACTGGCCTAGAAAATACGTAACTATTTATTTTTAAATACTTATTCTTATCTTATTTATGGTAAGTAAAAAAACAAATTAGCTTTAAACGATTGTATTTCTTAACAAGCAATTTCTTAAGAATGGAAAAATTTTAAATTATGGATCACTACTACACTATTACATTTATATAGGAGTGGAACAAAAGAAAGCTCCTCATTAAATTGTGGAAAAAATACAACGGTTTCAAAAAGGTATAAAAATAAAAGATAGATACAAATAATTTCTTATTATTTTACCTTATTTAAAGTCAGAACTTTTTTTTTGCCCAAATACATTTTCAATGTAGGTATGCTTTTTATTACTTGGGAAGGTACCCAATGACAAATAACTCTAGAAATTGGTTCATAAAGGGCATGGAGAATAAAGCCACACTTACAAAAATATGTATGTATACTAGTCTGGCTCTGCCCCCTGCACGTTTCACGTGCCAGACTCCATGAATAGTTATTATTGCATAATTCTTTAGATAATAATGAACATATTTTTATAAAAGATCTATTTCTGCAATGTAAGATAGTTCTTTCTTGGAAAACATGCAATAGTAAGAAACTCTTTGCTTGTATTGCACACTTTACATGTTTCTTAGATTTTGATACATTTTTTATGATAGTATAAGAATTATATTTTGTTCTCATTTTTCTCCCACATTTAATAATATACTCGTATAAAGAGTCATCTAACTCTTCATGAAATTGTAATGGGGGTTTTTAAACTATTTTGGAGTAAATCTACAGCTTTAAATGCATGATTTTAATTTTTAACCCTGAAAAGAAAAAAAATATTTAAATATCGTTACGTTCTGCTCGAAAATTACTTGACTGATTCTGTAAGTTGACTTATAAGAACGAGCCTCCTTTGTAGAACAATACTTTTTCTGCCTATATCACTTTACATCTAAGTATTTTTTCAATTTATAAATGAATATGTATTATGTCATACAAAAACATGTAAAAAATTTAAAGTTTTTACATAGATGATACCTAATGTTACGAAAAAGTAGCTTAACACACCATAAACTTTGTAATTACATATAAATAATAATGGAATTCATAAACTTTTTCCTCGTTGTTTAAATAAATACATCTTTTTTCGTACGTATGAAGGCCATTTATTGTCATCTGGAAAGTATAAAAAAATGTGTAAAAAAAAGCTTTCCAAACTTAAAATGTAACCACGTATGAGGCTGGTAAAGGAAGGTGGGGTATCTGGATTAAAAATAATATAATTTAGAATAACGAAAACATCGTCCGCATTCCTTTGCCATGTCATTATTATAGATGATTCGAGAAAATAATATCCACTTACGTACATAAATGTTTCTAATGGTTATGCCTTATTATTATTCAATGATAAAATGAGTTTTAAAATTAAATGATACGTTCACATGCACGTGTGTGAGTATTGGTATCTAGGTTCGTAAAGATTCGTAGGGTTTCAGTAATATTCTACAAAAAGAGTTTGCTAGCTGAGGGGTTGGGATTAAGAATATTTCTCGAGGGGTAGGGAGTGCGTTATGGCCACCACAAGACAGTGCTGTGTCCCTAAAAGTCTACATTAAAAGTAAGCTTAGCCAAAATAGATAAAAAATCAACAAAAATTGACTTATTTTTGTAGATACTTAGGAGATGAAAAGAGGTCAGTAGGGTCCTGTGAGACAGTTGTGGTGGGCTGTGGAGATTGTAAGTGGTTCGTGTGGAATATCCTAGACAAGAGTCTGTAAAATATGCGTATGAATTTTAAGTACAAGTGATTTATGTAAAAGTTCTTATCTGCTTTTAAGATATAAATAAAGATAACATAAATAAACTATGCAGACGTCCACCCTTAATTGTTTTTATGACTATCATCCCGTACTCATTATTGTCATTCCTCAAAGTCACGTGACTCTCATGATATATAAAGCCAATTGAGGAAAAAGTAAGACAGGCCTCATGTGTGCACTTTTATCTTAATTTTTGTTTACACGTTTAACGATTGTAATAAGGTAAAAGCCTTTTAAAAACATATTTTTGAGAGGATGACGACACCGTAGCTGTTATATCCCTCCTTAATTACTCTTTTGTAGCTTAAGACTTTCCTTTAAAAGTACAAAAATGCACATCTAACCTTAACAAAATCCTACTTGTTTTTATATATACAGTCAGGAACAAGACAACTTTGTACGGGTTAAATATTCATTTTAGCACTTTCAAAGGAAAGTTTTGAGCTGAAAAAAACTAATTAAGTTGGAGAAAAATAGCTAAGGTATCATCATCTCTACACAATTATAAATGTTATTGAAAGGCTTTTATACCATCAGAATCGTTGAACATGTAAATAGAATAGAAATAGAATTGCACCCATTTGGCTTGTCTTTTTTTCCCCACTATATATATCGCGAGAGTCACGTGACCTTTTAGAATCCGAATTGTCGGCAAAAGTCACCTTTAAAAACACATACGCACACACGGGCGCTTATGGGCACAGAAACACACGCACACACACACATATTCCTATATTATGTAGTTGTAAAAACAAACGTTAGCCTTAAATTATTTATCTCTAAGAGTAAATTATTTTACTATTATAACTGAAAGTCAGAATAAATTTCTCAGATATCATGTATCTCATAAGAAAACTTGATACCATGTTTATACGTTGGAAATCATTTAAAAAAGTATGATTCAAGAATCATTGTAAGAGCGTATTATTAATAAAGTTATAATTTTTATTATCATCATAATAACTACTATTGCTCTGTTAACTACTGATATCTTTTAAATTCATTTTATTATGATTGTTGTTATTATTATGAGAAATATCATAAATTTAACAACAATAATTTTCCACATTGTTATTGCCATTACGACTAACGTTATTATAATAACAATATCAGTTAATTTAAATAAGAATGCAGGCATTTCTATGTGTCGAAGATGTCAACTTAAAGGTGTTTCTAAATAATGATTAGACTATTTATTTTTAATATGCGTTCTTCTCTCGAACTTGTGTTCAAAGTTACTGTTGTATATTGGTATGACATAAGACCTACATTATTTAAAAGAAGTAATATGCTTGCGTTTTTTTAATTATGAATTTTTTTAAAAACAAATATTTTAAACCAATGAGTATACAACTATTTTGGTAATAGAAATTATAAATGCTTTTTTTTTACAAAATATATTTTTTTATACAAATATTTGAATGAATCAGCTCTTTAGACAAATACAAATAAAAAAAGAATGTTGTTGCAAACTTCAAATAAAGTAACTACCTTTTGATTAATTTAAATAACGTAATAAGTAGCCATATGTTTACAATGGCAAATTTCAGCGATTAACTAAGTTATGTTAAAAGCTTCTTCGTGTTGTAACTCTGAAGGCAAATGTATTGCAAGGAAAAGTAACAAATTCCAGTTTAAAATAAAAAATTGAAAACTGTAACATTTATTCTTTCAGTTAAGAAACTTGAAGTAAGGAATTATTTATACATTGAAAATGATATTACAGCGATTCAAAAACGCAAAACCTTAGACATTAAAAATAATATAATAACAGCGATGAAATTAAAAAAAAAGCAGAATAACTGATAGTAAAAAGTTATAAACAATTATTATAAGTTGCAAATATATATTCATTTATCGAATTAGGAATTTATTCTATCTATCGAAAAGAATTAAAAATAAAAAATAATAAAAAAATAGAATAAAACTAGAACCCTGCTTTATAAAGTGCAATAGTAGGATCAAAATCTTTAAAAATTATCAATTTAGGCTTTGAAATCTATTAAAATAAGGGCTTAACTATATTTTAAATCAGAAATACTTAAAAATTTAATCATGCTTTGCAGACTCAATGGCTTATATCTCAATTTATCCTCTAGTGTATCTAAGATGGACCACAGACACTTTAAGAAATTATACATCTAACTAGCAAAAATTTGAGATTACTTAAAATATGCAAGAAAATGGAAAAAAACTACCTTATTGGGGAAACCTTGCTTCAAAATCTTATAATTATATAATATAGGAAGATAAATATATATAAAAAAATTTAAAAAGCATAAAAAAAAAGAATTTTAATGTTACATAAGTTATTATTTTATACATCAAATAAATACATTAATGCATACATTAAATAATTAAATAATGTTTTATCATTGCATGTGTACATAAAAATACATCCTTCTATATTATATAGTTAAAAGTGCAGGGCATTCCTTATCACTTCCGCTGCTCCGTAATTTCTCCTCATCCCCCCAAAGGACCCTACACCTCTTCTCCTACTGCTTCTAACACCAAATAGAATTAAGAGAAAATTCGTCTTATTTCTACGTTATTTTAAAAATACAAGTACTACATCCATTCCCTTTACTGACCTGCTGCTACCCCTTCATGACTCATCACACGATCTTTCATGTCTCCTCCACTGTTTCAAAACAATTTTTTTTATGTTTCAATGCACTTTTATTGTCTGTGTAAGTTTTTTACCATAACTTGACTGTACAATACAGCCTTACCCTCTACTTTGTTGTTTAAGAAACAATTGTGCAATTATTTTCAAAAAATTTATTATTTCTTATTTTAATCTTTTTCTTATATTAGAAAATAACTTTTTTAATTTGAAAATTTGTTCATCAATTTTTTTACTCTGCTCAAAAAACAAATAAACAGACCTTATATACACTAATAATATACATTAAAATCGGGGGGGGGGGGAGCTTGCAAAAAAGTAGGATTACTTGGAAAATGCAAGAAAATGAAAGAAAAACTACCTTATTTGGGGGTAGCTGGGATAAAGCGGGGGGTGGGGGAGAGTGCGGTGGAGCAAAACCTCGCTCTAACTCTTACGACTATATGATTTGTATAAATATGTATACACTAGTAGAGCTCCGCCCCCCTGCGAGCTTTACGTGCCAACCCCCCAGTTTTTGAATCAGTTAAAAACTTCACTTATAAATAAATCACATCGTGGAGCTAAGGAGTAGTGGATAGTGGCTAAGGAGGGCCAAGATTAATTAACTTGGTAGAAAAAAAAAATTAGGATAATTTTTTTTAAATTTTACAATGATTCTGACAAACAGTATAACAATTCTGCATTGCTGTGTTACTATGTACGTATATGTATTGTCATTGGCGTTGTAGAAAACCTCGTCAGATTTCATTGTGACATCAATGACTTACACAACCAACGGGTGTGTAATCTTTTATTCAGTATGCTTTAATGTTATTTAATTTCAAGTCGTTTCTTGGCATCGTATGGAATATACACATGCCAGCAGTATGATATAGTACTTCTACTTTACTAACACATGCTGTCTTCTGGTGATGAATTTTTTTAATACATCTCAACTCTACTCAACACTCTTTTGCCACTCGGTAACGGAAGTCAGAGTGTGAACGTGTATTTTTATCAAAATGGAGGTGAGGGGACTTTTTTTTTTTCTGCTGTGACTCTGGCTACTTCTGCGGTATGTAACCGTAGCCTAAAATTTGCAGTTTACAGGGCACTTTTATAAACATTATTATAATGTTAATATTTTTATATCATCAAGCTACAATTGATATTAGACTTAAGAGGCATGTAGAAATCTAACTAAGACTAAGAGTTAGTAAATATTAATAACAAAACTTTTATTACGTATAAACTTATAATTCAAATCATGTAACTGAAATTTCTTAACTTCTAGTTTTGGAAAAAAAGAATTTTCGACTAACAGATTTGTCGTGGAATCCAAACATCAAAACGTTTTGAAGCCAAAGATAAAAGTATTACTGTATTTAAAACATTGATCTTAGTCTTATAATATTGTTCAGTTTCTTTGTGGAGTTAACATCACTGTTTGAATATAATTATTATCATAGTGTGCTGTAGTGATGTTAAAAAACTAAGGTTCAAAATGTAAACGATAATAATCTAATGTTCTTTTTGTATTACACAATTATAATATGAAAATATTATTGTTTTATGATACAGAGCAATGATGTATTGTTTTTAGTAAATTATATCGAAAATATTGCTACAAGTAGATTAAACATAGTATCTCCAAAAGATCGTGAGCACTTTTTTTAAACTTTATTTGAATAAATGACATGGGGCTACATTATTCAAAGACATTAAAAAGCATAATGGAATAACATATAAAAACTTTAAAAATACTGCAATTTCAATGAGTCTTATTGAACATGATTCTGAAATTGATAATATTTTTGAAGAAGCAATAACAATTATGATTCCATACTAGTTAAAACAATTTTTGCATGGTTTTTGATGTCAGAAAACATTTAAGGGGATAAAATTTGGAGTGAATATAGAAAACATTTTACGGAAGAATTCAATAATCATGATGATAATTGTACTCTTCTGTAAATTCAACAAATTTTAGTATCGTAATGTAAACCATCTAAGACTTTTAGTTTACTGATACTAACCATTAGTAACTATATAAATAATTGCAATATTGAGGAAATATCTTCCAGTGAAAAAATGTTTGATATAATGTATACAAGTTTAAATTGAGATAAAAAAAATCTTATAAAACTATTTGTGAACAAGATAAAAAAGTATATTTTATAGATGATCCTGGAAGATCTGGAAAAACCTTCTTATTTAAGACACTCACATATAACTTTCTTTCTTGAGGTGAAAATATTATTTTTAGCAATTGATACTGAAAAAAAAAGATTAAGGCCAAAATTTTCTTTGGTAATAAATTAATTATATAAGGGAGGGATTTTCGGCGAATCCATCTAGTTATAAAAAACGGTAATAGAACTGTGATAATAGAAGAAACTATAGAATTGTTATTCAATCGTAATCGTTCTATGGAACTGCTCTAAAATTTTAAGAGTACAAAATAATATTCGTTATAGTGATAAAGAGTTTTCGAAATTATTATTAAGAATGGGAGAAGGGGACATAAAAACATTTAACATTCCTAAATCGTGGATAACAGTAACAAAATATTTGGTAATTACAGTAACTGTTTTGGTAATAACGTAATGCTAACTTTACATAATGAAGATACTTTTTTTTCAAACAATAAGATTTTTAGTGAATTAAATGGAGAAACTCAAACGTAGAACAGCATTGATACTGCAACCTACAAAGATGTTTATAGGTCAGATGATAATATTCAGATAAATTTTCCCAGAGAAATGTTAAACAATATTCATGAAGGCTTGCCAACTCATAAACTTAAAGTAAAAATAGGTACAAGAGTAATGTTAATTAGCATTTTGAGTATATCAGATGGATGGTATAATCACATGGTTGCGATACAGGTACACTATTGCGAAATACTAAATTGTTGAAGTATAACGTAGAAGACAAAATAGTTACGGGGGAAAAGTTTGTAATAAAATTTTTATTCTAAAAATTGCATTAAATACTGGAAATACTTTATCATTACCTTTTGTTTTATTTAGAAAACAATTCCCATGAGTTGTAGCATTTGCTATGACTATAAACAAGTCTCAAGGTCAAAGTTTTGATAATGTGGGATTATACTTGAAAAAACCTTTATTTTTTTATGGTCAATTGTAAGTGGCTTCATCGAGATGCAAAAAACAAAATGGAATTTTTGTTTAACTGGATAGAAAAAAAATTTAAGATTTTAAAAGTATAGTTTGAAAAGAAATTTTTGATTACAAGTAATAATGTATCTAATAATAACAACATGATTTAATATTTTTGTATGTATAGAAAAAATTTATCACTTTTAATGAATGTATTCCATGAATGTATATAGTATTGAATTTCGATGGTACCCATTCCAACTAATTCAAAACAGAATAGGAATAAACCTCAGTTTTCGTGGTTTGATAGGGTTTTCTAAGTTGACCCCAAAAATGAATTCTCCCAATGCGAAACTTCCACGGTTTATATTAGTGATGAACTAAATGATATTTAAATGTAGGTATGTATCGGTATTTTTAACTCATATACAAATAATATAATACATACACATAAAAATTTACGCATAGTTGATCATAAATGCTAACAAAAAAAAAGCTTAGCGCACCAAGAACTTTATACTTACAAATAAATTAAAATACAATAAATATAAATTTGTTTCTGCTCCTACTTTGTTGTATATATAAAATGGTTATTAATAATTCCTATGTATAAAGTTTATCTTTTTGCCTTCTGGGTGGTGTGAAAAAATAGATGAAAAAAAGATTTATTGTAAGAAAAAAAGTATGTTCTAACTGGCTTGGAATGTCCCACACTGTTATCTATGTAATATAACAGTTAATTTTATAATTTAATATATATCATAATTATGACGCTTTGCGCAATGATCCCTTGTAAAGAAGGGAAGAAGGGAAAAAACGATGAAATTTTACTTTACTTTGTAGGGGTTATTGGAGGCTGTAGATATTTACGTAAAATGGTCTACCCAAGCAATCTATATAATATAGGCTGAAACATATATCTAACAACATGATAAAACTGTGTTGTGTAGGGCTATTAATTTCCCCTTGTGCTTCCTCTTTCACTCCTACACAATCCACTCTACTTCTCTACGCTACTATAATGAGCTCCCACTGCCCTCCCACAGCGCCTTACAAGTGAAGTTGTTATTAGCTAACTGAAACGTGATTTTTTACTAATTATTTTGTTAGGTTAGCTCCCCCTACTTCTTGTACATCCCACACGCTTCACTCGTTCCTCCACTTG
This sequence comes from Copidosoma floridanum, assembly GCF_036245765.1. Lineage (NCBI taxonomy): Eukaryota > Metazoa > Arthropoda > Insecta > Hymenoptera > Encyrtidae > Copidosoma > Copidosoma floridanum. The sequence continues at coordinate 2,645,464 of NW_028321885.1, forward strand.
TCTCCTACCAAATTTATTTTGCTTCCCCACTGACTTTCTCATATACTCTGTCATTCATTTCCTAACACAAAGAGTCATAAATGTATGAGTTAATGACGATTGATTATTAAATTTTAGTTTATAAAACAGGCTCTCACAATTTTCAAGAGATATTGCTATGGCAAATGAGATTCTTAAGTTTGCGAAAACTTGCGCGTGCACTATAAAGTAGTTTGATTGTGTAAATTAAAATGTTGCACCATCAACAACCGTTTCCTAGGTTAATAAGAAATAGTTATATATTTCACTTAATGTGTAAGTACAGTAAACGTTGAATTATTTTAGAGTTATACTAATTTTTTAATTTAAAAATAATAGAGTATGTGGATTGTATCAAAAATATTTGTTTTCAGACAAAATTCTTAATTTTTTCGTTATTTTTGGCATCTATTTAAATTAATGCATTACTTCGATCCTTACATTAAAATAAAGTTTTATTTTTACTGACTTTTAAAATTCACTGTTTTTCTTGAGTATAAACCAAGTGTGTTGAGACTTTGACCTAATAATTCATTTCTTGTGAAAAAAAATGTTAAACTAATACAAATTATTTTCTGTATAAAATAAATGTCTGCAAAGACGTGGTTCCTAAATTCTGATTTATTCTGAATATGTTTATATATACTGGACTTTTCTCGTAACTGAATAAAATTAGGATGTGAAAATTGGTGCAATCTTAGGTTAAGGATTTATTAGCGACAAGGAAATATTCGATTTTGTATGCAGTGACAACTAATAAAGGACTCACCAGGCAAAAAAGAATTCTTTTTCAAGACAAAGTTTTGTTGACCGAAAAAATTCCGCATACCATGTACAAAAATAATTGTCTACGAATGTTCGCAAGGAAGCACTACTCAAAGAGAGCTCAAAATTATGTAAAGGTGATGTCTTTTACGAGGCAACAATTAGGCAAACAACTCGTCAAAAGAATGCAAGAGCAGATCGAACGTGCATTGATTGTTGGACTAAATACCAAAAAAATCGCTTATTGCTTATAATTATACTTGACGATAATCAGCTGGAGATAAGCTTCTTTGTAGACGGCTCTCAAAGGCTAAAACTTTGCCCCTGGTGTTAAAAAGTTGCCAATGAAACTTTGACGAAGGAGGGACTGTTCCATGAAAACGTCAGATCTCTTGACGTTCGAAAGGCAGGAGAGATATAAGGCAGCAATTGTGCAGGCGATCCAGGTTCAAAATGATACAAAGCATAATTATAAAGAGGGGACTCACGTACAGAAAATTAAATCACTCCACTATTACGTACGTTAATGTCCCCACTTTAATTTTTGAGCAGTCCGTCCTCTTCAAGCTTAGTGTTAGCTATTCAGAGAAGTCAACATATATTTTTACTCTTAAGTAAACAAGTTACAAGAACTGTATTTTTGTTTTTTTTCTGGTACTAATTAATGTTTCTATATTTTATTAAAATAACTTGGTTATTCTTAACCATGTTCTATTACATAAGCCACGAGTTATACTTAAATTTTAAATTAACGTTACAAATGTAACTTCTTTTTAAATTTATCTTTTAAGCTAGAAGACTTACTTTAATGTTATTTTAAATTTCTAGAAAAAAGTTTAAATAAATATTTTAGTCAGTTTTATTTACTCATTTGTAAGTAGTACTTTTAATACTATGAGAAAGGGTCATTGTTTCAGATGTTTGATCTAATGTACTATTATTTAAAAAATCAGTGTACTTATTGGTAAATATTAAAACAATGGTAATTTTTATATAATTCTGATAATTACTAAAAATATTACACCAAAAAGCTTAGGCTTACTTCATTTGCTTAGAGATTATATACTTAATTAGTTATTCGTATTTTGGCAAGTTCAATTAATTTTCACTTATATCTACTGTAGCAGTAAAAAGACCTCAAAACATTTGCATTAAACTAAAACTGTTTGTAAATTTAAAATAGATTTTAGTTAAAAATTTTTGAATACTTTTGTAACGAGCTTAAATGGTTATTTACTAAAATATATTTATAAAAGTAATTAATACGAGTTTTTATGCCACATCAGTAAATGAACGAAATATAATCTATCGTTAAATGCAGTTGTTATTAATTAACAATGAGAATGCTTCCTTAATCGACTGGTTTTAGAAATGTCCATCAATTAGTAAGAAGTATGTTATATGTCTAATTAATATGTTCAGTAGTATTCGTAAAGGCTTACCACTTTATGTTTCAATTTAAAATATAAGTACAATAGTAGTGCTAACAAGAAGTTGAAGTATATCAGGCGGTTTATGTAATGGTTTTTGAATAGGAATTACCGAACCATTGAAACATAACGTGAAAAAAAAAACTGAAAAAAAATGAGAGATCAAGTTGTTATCTAAGAAGTTACTTTAAATTGTTATACTAGAAGTTAGTTTTATATCGTAAGCAATTAATAATAGTTTTCACAACTATTAGTGATCCTTAAAGTCGAAGTTTTGATAATGTTGGTTCATACTTAACACAACTATTATTTTTGTACGGCAGATGTTACAAACCTTTATCAAGTTGCAAAAATAAAAATACTGTATTTATTAAATTCGAACAAGAGAATCCACGCACCGGAAACATTAAGAAAAAAAACGAAAAAAAAGTACCTTAACGAAGAAATCTAATATGTACTTATAGACATGACTGTTTCTATTGACTTAAAAGCTATACTATTAAGTATGAGCTATCATCTTATTATTCAATTAAAATGTTTGAAGTGATGTATCCTCCTTTTATAACAAATTTTCTTTTAAGTTTCTGTTGAATTATTATGGAACACTTATAATAACTTCAATTTCTTTAACAAAATGCATTGTTAAAATAAAAGTTTTGTGTCTATATTATAAAAAGATTATTTGTTATGGCACCCTATTTTTTAAAAATTTATAGTATTTTAAATATAACAGTAAGACCATGAACTTTGTTTTATTAGCAATTGTTCATTTATAACTGAATTATAACTTTTTTACGCCAAAGAATTAGATATATAAATATTAAATCTAGAGATAAGTTACAAGTGACTCTGGAATGATAAAGAAGATGTGACTCTTAAATAAGGGTAACTGGCAGCCAAGTAAACAATTAACTTACAAGTTTTGCAGAGATTCAATAGTTAAATTATTGATTAAAGTGTTCAAACTAAGTGTTTAATCTAAAATTTTAATAAAAAGTGACACCGTAGAAGTTTCATCTAATTTAAATAGTTCACATGTACATGCTATCTAATAGAGCTACATCATAACCTCGAAGAAGCAGAGCTCTCTGAACCCATTATTAAATTTGAAAAATAATTTCATATTTCTAAGCTTAAAATCGCACTTGCATTAAATAATCCATTATTATTTAAAGAGTTCATATGTCTGCTCTTTGGTCCTTCGGCATAAAAGTGTTATAAAAAAGTCATGTATCAATAATTATTTGTTAAACAAAATTTAGTTTGTTACTAGAATTATAAGATTAAAATAAGCTCTCAAATAACAGAATATGATGAGAAGATTGGTACAGAAGATTCTTTCATTCAAAATTTTTGTCTAACATATGTACACAAAGATCTTGTAATAACACTAAAAGCTGTTAAAAAATTAAAGTAAATATAGATATCCTATGATAATTTGAAATGAAATTTTTTTTTTAAATATTCACATTATAAAAGGAAATACATCATGTCATATTCTATTATTAAATAATAAAATGATAATTAATACAATAACTTTTAAGTAAATGTGAGAAATCTTGTAGTATTTTTAGAAATACATTAGTAAATACATAATTTTTTTTTAAACAATATTTTTTATGTCTAAGCTATTATTATTATTAATACAGATTAATATATGCTCGAATTATTTTGTGATTATTTTTGTGCAACCAGATGAGCTAAGTTCAACTGATCACGTGAAAATAATAGTCTTATTAAATACAAACCTTTACTAGGCAAACATTGAATTTTACATTTATTGACAGTCATAGCATATGCTACAGTTATTGGATATTTCTTAACACATACTGAGAGAAACATATTATAATAATAACTGTGCTAGACGACTGAGAAGTCTCAGATTACCATTCTAGCACACTAATTTTTATCATATTTTTCTCTGAGTGTATGGAATAAGAGATAGTTAAGAGGTGTTTTCAGAGTTGAAAGTCGTTATTAGAATCAAAATTTGATGTCCAATTTTTTCTCAAGTTATTATTTCATTTTCTGGGTTGTAGTTCAACAATTGAGTAATTCTTTATCGTTTATGATTACAGAAACCGTCTGGCATACTTAAATTTTTATTAATATTGCTGCTGTATTAAATTTTCAAACTAATCTTATGAGGTAGTATACATTCACGAATGTTATTAAGATTTTTTTCGACAAATATATGTAAATAATATTGTTTGACTTATTAACCCTTTTTCTACTTTGAAATATCGATCCTGTAAAAAGTTTTAGTTTTCAAGTTAATTTTTTAACAATTTTGAGTAACTGTTAAATTTACTACGTAGTATAAGTATAACTATAAAAATCACCAAATATTTTAAAACAATCATTTCTTGGTATACATTTATTAGGAATATTAAAAACTTTATTTGTTTCTTTCACAATGTTTGATAATTATTCTAAATATTTTGAATCCTCAAAAGAAGTATTCGTTTTTTGTTATTTAATTTCTCATGAAATTAATAAAAATTCTGATTCAATGGTTTTTAAATTACAATATTTCGATTACAATGTTTTATGATAGAACGAATTTAACGAAAATCCCCTCCGAAGACAATAATTTTTTTTTCTTCAATTGATGTTATTTTAAATATTGTACCATTACATAATCCATGTACTATATTCAAATTTCTTATCGACATAACTATAGGTGCAATTTTTTAACTGAGTTTATATAATGGTAAACCTTTAGAAACGTTATTGAAAATTTGAATCTAAAAAGCTATGTGTAAATATTTATACGTTATTGACTGATTTATCAACACCTTTGTGAATTGTATGATTTACACTTTAATAAGCTAACAAAATGTGTACTCGCTGTTAAAAGTAACTATTATGCTGTTTGTTAGAAAATTTTTTTTTTTCTGAATATGTTTGAACATTCGTTATTAGTCTTTTAATTTTCTGGTTGAATAAATGTTTTGATTCCTTTTTTTTTTTCTTTCTAGCAATAATTTTAAAAACTTTTTTTAAGTTGAACGAACGTTAATGCTCAGCTTTTTAATTTTAAACATTGAGAAAAAAAAAAAGATCTTATTGTTACAGCATTTGTTTTGCTTTTGTTGCCGTTTTTTAAAACTAGTAGAATTTGTCAAAAATTTTTCCCCAATTCTGTAAGCTTATTTACAAAGGAAGTTTTTGTATCACCAAAATCGTGTAAAGATCTGTGAAATATTTTGAGTGATTTCTTAGGAATTATTGACACTAAATCTTGAATTACTAAACAAACCACCCTTGATTTCTTTACACATTAGAAAAAAAGGATTTTCGAATATCATTTACATTTAGTGATAAACAAAGAGATTTACGACTTATCATCTCTTTAAGAAGTGAATCAGATTTAATATCTGTCTAAGCTATTGACAAAGTTTTTTTTTAGAAATAAAATAGTCAATCGAAGTTTTACATGATGACGTTGTTTTAAAATCCTCCTGAACGATCTAAAAAAAAATTGTGTGATTTATCTTTTAATTTTAAAATCTTGCTACAGTGAAGCAAAACCTGATTTTAATTTTTTATATAAAATCTTTTAAAAAATAATGTCAACCGTATGATGAAATCATAAATAAAGAAAAGAAACCAAACCTAACAGTTTCATGCATACTTATATACAGGATGATTTACAGTAGTTGAAAATTGAGGACCAGCGGTCATATTAAAACAATTTGCTATAAATGTGTACCGGTCTAGTGCAGCCTAATAAACAAGCTAGAAGAAACAACGCCAACATAAGTAACAGTTGCTCATACAAATATAACACTGCTACATATGTAGTAATATTGAGACTTATAATACTTTATACTATTATTAAGTCTATGACATGGGATACCGCAGCTGTAAGTTTATAAATAATTCTATAAGTTTATAGTAATGGACAAACAATAAAATAATCCAATCAGTCAATACTTAGAATTAGTTTCCATAACTACTAAGTATCACAAGTCTTACCATTGGTATTTGGACGCCATTGATAGAAATAGAAGAAATATACACTTAATTAAATAATAAGAAGATTGGTGCAAGTATTGAAGCTGGATTATCCTCAAATAATATTGAATAATCATGAAACACCTTTGATCGTCTTACAACAAGACAAGTTATCATGGAGTGGCAATTTTATAACATTCTTTTAGCTTTTGTTCAAAATGAAAAAAAAAAATAAAAAAAAAAAAAAATAAAAACAAGAGGAAGATTCAAATAGATCTTATTCTAACATCTGCATGGATCAAGCAATACACTACATATCTTTCATGTCAATTACTCAGCACTTTTATGGGACTACTTCCAAGATATAGTTTACAGATGCAGTTTAATTACAGCTGCTCAAAAACCAACGTATCGTTGAAAAATTTTTGTAAGACTTCAATGTTAATTGTAAGAAAGCTTAGAGGAAAGAACATTCATCTCTTTTAATTACTTTCATAAGCATTTAGAACAAGAACTTTTTTTACAAAATCTAACGATGTATATATATGTGTATGTATATATATATATATATATATATATATATATATATATATATATATATATAGATTGCTGAGCTTTATATTACTAAAATGGAACGAAATAGGTCATTTGAAACTTTCTCTAACATAATGATTTTTTTATTAAAATGGTTGCTAATCAGATGACAAAAGTGAAAAAAGGTACAAAAATCTTATAATGTTATTTGTATTACTAGCCTATTTGTCGCTCAGCAACTTATAATTGTACCTTCTTCCTAGCCATCCTAACTGCTTTATCAAACCCCAATTTGAATTATTCTTACCCCTACTCCCAACAAGAGAGTATATCAAGAAGACTCAACCAAAATATCAACGTTATGACGTATATTTTTGATTCCCCAAGGTAATTTACCGTTGGAGAGAAAATACTGAAATTATTCTCTCTCGTACGTCTCTCCTCGACGACGCTCTCCCTACTCGCTCTTCACTGGACCTGTCTCAAAAGGGGATTCACGTCTGGGGCAAATTAATAACAAAGAGCGATCTTGATTTTATTTTATTTATTAATTAAAATAAGCACAATCACTATCTACAATCACTTCACATACACGCCTCTCGGTCCTTATGCCACGGCACCCACCCTCGATCGCAACCACAACACCAGTGGTGCGCTCAAAGAGCCACGTTTTTCCGCTTACACGCACACGCCCTCACGTGCCTTTACACCCACTTTCTCTCTCACGTGACTCTCGGTCTGGGACCAGGTCTCCTCGGCACGGTTGACTGTCCGTACATACACACCCCCACACACATGTTCAGTGCAACCTATAAGACCTGGGCGTAGATTGCCGTCACGGCCGGAGAAGGTCGCAAACACGCCTTACAATTTTGCGTCCCGACGCCAGCCCTCGATCCGTCCCACCCTTGCACCAGGGCTATGCGCCTACTTACTCACTCTCGCAGTCGTGCGCGCCCTTTTCTTCCTCTCTTTTTCCCTCTCTCTCTCACTCTCGCTCGGTCCCTGTCCCTCCCTCATACACACTTGTCCGACGTGCCCGTCTCTGCGTCTCGGTGGAGGCCCAACCGGAGAGCACTCACCAAGCTTTCTCTCGTGACTCTCGCTCTCGCTATTAACTCTCGATGTTTCCCCCTTGTGTCCCCCTCTAGCCTATTCACCGTACCTTGAAGTATGCTGCTCTACTCTCACAGACAAGTGAGCCTGCGGTGTCGTCGAGGATGGTGGTCCAGAAAGTTGATGCTCTGGAGTCCCTTGATCCTCCTCCCCGGCTGCGTAGGGCCCTCTTCTGCTCAGCTTGGCTTGGATTGTCAGAAGAGGACGTCTCGTTGACGGAGCGACCAGCGCTTAGGGCCAAGCAGGCTTGGATCAGCCCTACTTTTCCTCTCTTTCTCGCTTGCTCTCACAGTATTTCGGGTGCTGACGCTCTCTCTCTTCCACACACTCTCATCGCGTTTTCCCAGCGTGCAGCTCGACCCCTTTCATGATCTCCGCGTACACACTAGGAATAAGGGAATAACCGAAAAGATGCTCGTCTCTAATACTGGCCACGAAACGAAAAGGAAACCAAACGAAAAAGTAAAATGGCACGGACACTCTCTTCACGCTCAACAGCTTTCTCTCTCTCTCTCTCGACAGCCAAAACTCTACTGGCTTTTTCCCTTCCCCTTTTCCTTCTCGCGCTCTACTCCCTGACCCTTGTGTCGGTATCTCCTTGTCCCTCATTCGATCACCTTCTTCGGCGCTAACGGTTTATCTGGCCCCTACCTTACCTTCCGTCTCATTCTTACGTGCCGACGCAGACTGGGGCCAAACGAATAAAAAATGTTCAAAACCACCTACAGCCCTCTATTATAAGCCAATTTTGGATTTTTTTTTTTTATTGTAATTTTTAGATGATTTTCAACCATCGCTCTTTGCCTGATTTTCTTTTTTCAATTTTAGAAATTGGTAACCTAACCTCTAAACTGGAAAAATCCCATAATATTCCATGGTCATGACTGTATTGTCAAGTTAAAATTTAGAAAAAATTAATTAACCATAATGAATGTGTTTATAAGCAATGTCAGTGTTAATTTGAGTTTGATAAACGCTTTTCGGTATTTTGAGGTTATGTCGAATAAAAAAACCGTAAAAAATTGTTCAAAACCACCTACAGCACTCTATTATGAACCAATTTTGGATTTTTCTTTAATTGTGATCTTCAAATAATTTGCAATGATCGCTCTTTGCCCGATTTTCTTCTTGCAATTTGAAAATTTGGTAACCTAACCTCTAAAGTAGAAAAATCCCATTCTATGCCATGATTATGACTGTATTGCAAAGTTAAAATTAAGAAAAAATTAATTAACCATGGTGAGTATGTTGATAAGCAATGTCAGTGGAAATCTAAGTTTTAAGAATGCTTTTCAGTATTTGAGATTAATCAGTAACTTATTATTGTCATTTTTTAATAAACCAACTCTACAAAAAATCTTGTTAATGTTAGCACAGAAAATGATTTATCAACTTGAAAAATTAGGTTACCTTTTAAAAATAAACATTGTAAGGAATTGGGCAAAGAGCTATTCTAGTAAGGTATGAAAAACGATAATTTATTTAAAAATTTTTAAGTTTATATCACATAGCATGCACAAATTAAACTACCAGTAATTTTGTTTGACATACCCTTAAGTTACTAAAAAAAAATTCTTCATCTTACATTACTACTGACATTGTAAAATTGAAAAAAGAAAATCGGGCAAAAAGCGATCGTTGCAAATCATTTGAAGATGACAATAAAAAAAAAAATCCAAAATTGGCTTATAATAGAGGGCTGTAGGTAGTTTTGAACATTTTTTTTTTCGTTTGGCCCCAGTGTGCGACGCCTCGACAATTACATAATCACATTCACTCGTACGCACGCTACATTTCTGGTGCATGTCTGTGTCTCTTTTTCTTGCTTACCATTGGTCGTTTTTAAAATACATGAAAATTACAATTATACGAGGATCCCATTAAAAACACGAATTGGTTTCAGAATAGGGGCGTCGACAGTGACGTACAAAAATTGTGAAGTAAATTTTGCCACGTCACAACGTGTACAGTCTTTTACGCATGCGTGACTCTAGATGAACTACTAACCGAAAAGAAGTGTATATTGAACAGAATATGTAAGTCATCGAGTGAAGTATCTTAATTCTTAAAGTTAAATGTACACAAGAATATCGTTCTAAGGCCTTAACATCAAAACATAAGGCAAACAAGAAAATAATTTGACATGGTTACAAAATGTATGCAAAGGTTAAGCAAAATCTTTAGATATAAGCTCATAAGTTGTGTTGAAGAGTTGAAGTTAAAAAAGACACCAGTGCAGTTAGTTTTTTATATCCATGGGTACATGTCAATCGTGCATTTGTACAATTGTGACAAAATACACAAGTTAATTTTTTAGAAAATACGCCATGGGAGTTTTAACAGCACAATTTTTTCAGCTAATCAAGCTAAGGCCACCTAAGATATAAGTATAGAGTTAACAAATATACTTATCTTCCAGTAGAAGCAAAGAGATATGTAAACTCTACAGTAAAAAAGAACATTAAAAATACCAGATGGCTGGGTATGCCCTGGGTAAAGAACATAATATACGCTGGAAAAATTTGCCAACATAATTTTTGTGAGCCACTCAGGCAGAGGCCACCTAATTTGTTTTTTTGCACGGGAAGTATATATTTTTGAGGGAGCCATTTACGAGCAGTAGAAAAGTCCCAATCCTGCTACAAATGGCACTTCTGTACGAAATTTTATTTATCTTTTATCTATAAGACTAGGTTGCGGCACTAATGTTATTTGGATTAAATTGCTCTTATTATATGACAATATAACTCGTAATCAAAAGTAAAGATCACAAAAATATTCTAGGTATATACGAATCATGACATTTCCCAGCATTTATGAAAATTGCGGCAGATATTTTTTTACACACTTCAGGATCATATCGTAGCTATCATACCATTATGCTAACATGATAACATGAAAGTGTTACTTTTTCTAAAAACTTGTGCATGCGTAGCATGCCTTGGCCAGCAGTTGTGCACAGCATGTGTGTGTATGCTCGTGCGCGTATATGCTTAGCTGCTTGTAGACGGATAGGATATATCATATCTATGTATTTTGGCTGGCCGCACTTAGCGTTAACTTAGCACTCCTCAGTAGAAAAAAGAGAAAATGGTATTTGTATATATATGTATGGGCATGACACGAAAAGCTTTACGCTTTAAACATTTTCACTGCCTAAGCAGAAAGTCCAATCCTCGTATAAAATATTTTTACATCAAAAAACAAAAACCCTAATCTGGCAGTGAAAGCAAGGGAAGATGTATATTCCTCAAAACAGGTACGTTAAAATAACAAACGACTCATAGACCTCGGATACTTCGATCTTATAACATTGGGAAAGGTATTATTATATCAGAAGTACTAACTAACAGTTCGGATTAGTGAGTACTTCAGATATAATAATGACACATGCGTTATTATAAAGTTATTTAAAAAAATTTGAATTCAAAACTCTATACAAGACTAAGTAGTACCAGCATGCCATCTGTTAGATGACTGTGAGAAATTCGTAAAAGAATTTCAAAATAAAAATAACCGTACACTTATCAGAAAAGATGTTTCAAGATTCATTCAATTGAATTATAGTCGTCCTCCATATAAACACAAAATAAGAAATCAATAATGAGACAGAAAAGTTATAAGACTTTTGTATTTAATTGTTTTGTTATTTTGTGTATTTATAGTCAATAAACTATTTTTGCCTGCTGAAGCTGGTAAGACCTAAGCGAGCTAAACGTCACCTTATTTAAAGTAAGTGCTGTCTACTTATTGTCCTTGAGCGATTGTTGATCAATTTTCTTATTATGTAATGTAAGGGTACATTATCATAACAGTCGCTAAATAGTCGTATAATCGATAATGAGACAGTATACGAAGTGGTAATTCGAGGACAACTTTATTACAATAATTAACGAAACTGCCAATATTTCGACGTCATGCTAACACTTTCCTTAGAGCAACTAATAACAATGCACAAATAAATAAATGACAAACTTAAAAATAACAAACATCGAAATATAAAAAGTTATGTGCAAATACCAATGCAAATGTTAGGACACAACCTAACACTGTAAGCAGAGCGACAAAAACTTACTGTATAATTACAAAATTTACAAAAGTAATTGTTTAGTAAAAATGTTTTTTTTTTTTCTTTTAAAAAGTAACATCATATAATGGACGTAGGTAAAAAGCAAAAAAGTGTATATAATAAAGTAAACAGAAAATTAAACTAATTACCACAAAGTAGTGTGTACATAAAAATTAGACAAAATATTCGAGGACGTTAAAAAACCAAGAAACATGTAAAACTGTATTTGACGTATACGACTTATATGGCACGTAAGAAACGTATTAAAATGTATGACGTACATGTAAGAAATTAATTAGGAGTAATTACGACTAATTATTTTGTTTAATATCTCATAAAAAATTTTTATAAGTGACATTTAATTTACTAGTGTCTAGGTGTCTATTTACATTGTTTTCATAAACAGAAATGTATACCATTTTAGAAAATAAGCGTTTAAACTTTTTCTTTTCCTGGTCCCAAATTGTAACATCATCAATATCAAAAGTGTGTTTAAATTGAAGTGAATGGAGAGCAATGGCAGAGTTATTATCTTGTTTTTTAACCATCCGTAAAAGCTTATTTATACGAATGTCATAAAGTCTCTTTCTTTGACCCACATAGTAAATACCACGTTTACAAAAAATTAAGTAACTTATGGCCCACTTTTAAAGTGTAGGAATTTTATCTCTACCCGATCTTATAATATCAGTAAATTTACATAAATTATAAGAAGTTATCCTAATGTTAGGTACAGAAAAAATCTTACGTAAACAACTTTCTTAGCGCCCGAAGTACGGGAGTACAATAAATGGAGTTCTAGGACTGGAGTTACGTTTTTTGGAAAAGTAACGGACCCCATCAAGTGTTGTGTTTTGAAATAACTATTTAGTGTATTAAGTTAGCTCATTCTCGCTCTGATATATTTTTCAACTAAACAACAGGGGTATGCATTATCAGCAAGGATCCTTCTAAGCTCCTGGATGTTTTTTGACATAAATTGAGGATCTGCCAGCTTAAAAACTGTAACTGTACAAAAAAATTTAGCAGGCGTCCAGAGTGAGATGGTTTTATGTGTAAGTCTATTACACATCGAGTGTCAGAAATACGTGTGATTAATATGTCTTAGAATAGAATGGAGTTATTAGTTTCTCTCTTTTATGTTAACTGTAAGAACGAATTATATTTATTAAACAAATTTAAAGTTTGATTAATATGTGATGTTTTTATAATCAGAAAAATAATAACAATCATCTACATAGCGTACATAGGCTAATATTAAATTTCCACATTGTGAAATGATAGTTGACTCCAAAGATTCTAAAACAGTTTCAGCTATCCATGAAGAAGAATAACCACTCATTGGGGTTCCACATTTCTCTCTATCCACTTTTCTGTCTATATACTTGGTTGTTGAAACTAACATAATGAGAGTTAATGAAAAAATTAAAAATATCAAGGGATTCTTTTTTGTCAATGGCTAAAAAATTAATAAACGAGACTAATTTTTTGTTCGAACAAGTTTTCATTTAATTGAAAATTGATTTGGTATACAAAGAGACGACATTGAAGGAAGCTAAAGAAGAGCCCTCTGGATTGCTAATGTCTTACAAATTTTCACAAACGCTGTGAAACGTCATGATTCGTATATACCAAGATAATGCATAATTATGTTATTTTGTTGAAAAATATATTAAAGCAAGAATTAGCTAACTTAATACACTAAATAGTATGTTTAAAAAACAACACTTGATGGGGTCCGTTACTTTTCCGAAAAACGTAACTCCAGTTCTAGAACTCCATTTATTGTACTCCCGTACTTCGAAAATAAGAAAGTTGTTTACGTGAGATTTTTTCTAAATCTAACAGTAAGGTCACTTTTTCTAATTTATGTGAGTTTACTGATATTATAAATTTGAGTAAAGATAAAATTTGTACACTTCAAAAGAGGGCCATGGTTTACTTAATTTTTTGTAAATGTAGTATTTGCTATGTAGGTCAGAGTAAGAGACTTTTTGACATTTATATGAGTAAGCATTTATGGATGGTTAAAAAACAAGATAATAACTCTGCCATTTCTCTCTATTCACTTTAGTTTAAACACACTTTTGATATTAATAATGTTACAATTTGGACCAGGAAAAGAATAAGTGTCAACGCGAATTTTCTGAAAAGGTATACATTTGCGTTTATAATAACAATGTAAATAGACAACTACACACTATTTAATTGAATGTTTCTTATAAACATTTCTGATGAGAAATTAAACAAAATAATTAGTCGTAATTACTCCTAATTAATTATTTATATGTACACTATACATTTTAATACGTTTCTTGCGTGCGGTATAGGTCGCATACGTCAAATACAGTTTCAAATATTTCTTGGTTTTTGTAACCTCCTCGAATATTTTGTCTATTTTTTATGTACACACTTCTTTGTAATAAATACTTTTTTTCCGTCTACTTTATTTTACACAGTTTCTTGTTTTATAACTACATTTATTCTATCATGTTACTTGTGAAAGGAAGAGAAAAGAATTTTTTTACTAAAAATTTATTTTTGTAAATTTGTAATTATGTAATAAGTTTTTGTCGCTCCACTTGCAGTGTTATGTTGTGTCTTAACACCTTCATTGGTATTAACACATAGTTTTTATATTTTGATATTTATTATTTTTGATGTTGTTCTTTATTTCTTTAAACACTGTTTTAAGTTGCCATGAAAATGGCGTCAACAGCAGGTCAAAATATTGGCAGTTTTGTTAATAATTAAAATAATAAAGTCTCATAATTGATTAGACGACTATTGAGCGAGTGTTTCGATGATGCAGCTTTACATTACATAATAAGAAAATTGATCAACGATCGCCCAAGGACGAAAAGGAGACAGCACTTACTTTTTATAAGGCCACGTTTAGCTGGCCTAGGTTTTACGAGCCTCATCAGGCCAAAACAGTTTATTCAGTATAAATACACAAATCAACAAACAATAAAATACAAAAGTCTTATAATATAAGGAAAATAAATAAACAATTATCATAATGTAAAAATTATTACCAACAAATTGGTGTCACTGAAAAAGATACGAGTGCAAATTTACTCTCGTGTATGAACAATGAACCCTACGTCTAAATCGAGTAATGGTCTAACGATATCTACACTTTGCACAGTGACTGGCATCACCACAGCAATAAAAAATATCAGACCGCTTGATACCTATCGATATTTGACAAAACTGGCCAGAGAGGTGAATACACTCTAATACACTTATCAACGTCTTCTTTCGTATTAAAACCATTTCTATTTAAATAATTATAAATTATGTCCAATAACAAATTTTTTGTTGTTAGGTTTTTTATCTCATACGATTACAGAGTTATTGTTAAAATTGTGTCTAAGATTACTAACATGCTTAGACACAACTGCATTATTTTTATATACTTTAAAATGTGTATTTATTCGATGTTCAAAGCTCGTTTTGTTTGTTCAACATAACTAGTGGGACAATCGCCCTGAAAAAACTTACAGACAACTTTTATCGTCTTCTGCCTAGACATTTTATCTTCACCTGATTTGATAATACAACTAAGAATGATTTAAGGTTATTATTACTTTTTTTTAAATTGATGATTCATTAACAAAGGAAATAGGTATGAAGAGTTTTGGAACATGATTATACGGATATGGAAAAAATGCATTGCGAAAAGGTTTATCAGATAAAGCAGAGATGCGGTATGTGTTGTGTTTATTAATAAACGAAGTCAGGTTGTCACTATCGAGGAGTAACTGTCTTACAATATTAATATTTTTACTGTGAAAAATATGATGCAATAATAGAATATTCTGGTCTACCAAATTGTACACAACATTCTTTTTAATGCAAGAGGATAATTAGAAAAAATGTTTAAGTTACGAAAAGAGGACATCTTTTTTATAAACCAATTTGTAATAATCCAGGAATTTCGTACTAATTATGTTATATATATAAAACTAAAGCTGATATTATCTTAAAGTTTATGTGTGAATGTTAAGTTGCCGTAATAGCTATTGAAAACCTATAATACAGTAGCAGTATTGTTCTTATGGATGCATAGTGTCCCCTTATCAACGCTAATAAAAAAAGGCGTACAATTGTTTTAGTTTTTAAAAATGAAAGGCAACTTCATTCACAATTTGTCCTTACAAGATCTGCAAAATAGAAGAACCCACAGGTGTACCAAACATTTGTTGATGAGTAGTGCTATTGAATTCAAAAAAGGTATTATCAAACAAAAATTTTTTACAATCTTTAAGTATGTCAAGTGAAATCTCACTCTGATTCTGTATATGTTGCTGTCTACTATTGAGACTTTTCAATACGAGCTCGCACGGAGTGTTAGAAAAAATAAATAGAGCGTATGGACTCAAAAAAATACACATAAATAACTGTCCTCTTAGACCTATTATTTCTATTGTCAATAGTCCTACACACTTCTTGGCAAAAATGTTTACAGTAGCCTTTAAACTGTCTTTCCATCAGCAGACTCACATATCGACAGTTCTTTTGGATTAAGAAATAAAATTAAAAATGTTACTATTCCGTCTTATTTCACTTTACAGTCTTAAAACGTGGCGTCGCTGCTTACCAATTACTTCGTGGAAACTCGAACTAAAAAGTCTCAATAGGACACAGCAACATATACAGAGTAAAAGTTAAATTCCACTTGATATACATAGAGAGAGTACAAAATTTTTGTTTAATATCACCTTTTTTAAATTAAATGGCACTACCTATCGACAAATATTCGACACAATCATGGGTTCTCCCGTTTATTCTATGTTTGTTGATCTTATTACAACTGAGTGTGAATAAGGTTGCCTTTGATCATTGAATAATAAAGACAATTGTATGCCCCTTGTTTCTTATTGCTACGTTTATCACACAATACTATGCATCCTTAAGGACGTTTATCGAACATAGCGTTTTCTCTACGATCTTCCTAAAATGTCAACAAGATGCTTGTAATAATGTGAAAAAGTAACATGTAAGACTTAGGATCGTTTCGCAACACCATTTTTTAAATACTAAATGTTTAAAAAACTTTAACTAAATACATAACCTTATCGAGGAGTCACATGACAATGGAATTTATAAGAAAATAGTATGTAGAATTCTTAGAATTTTTATTTGCATAAAGCAATACCATAGTACTTGTCTTATCCTTAATTTTTGGAGAGATAGACAAGTTACTTTTGCAGTTAAATAAAAAAAACAGTGTCAGACCCCAATCTATACATATACAAATGCGTTCAAAATAGTTGGCGGCACTACCGCATGCTCACTCCTCCCTCACTGTACTCTCTACATCTCTCCTCTAACTGTAATGAGCGTCCTTAAGAATAATATTAATGTGGTAATAAAGGTTCCTTATGTCTACCACAGTAACTTGACACTTACACATAAACTTAATCATAATAACAGCATTAATTTTCTAGATACTACATTAAAAATACCAATTTTAAATAAAGTTTTAATAGCATAAGGTCACATAATGATCCCGTTCTTCCATTAATTCATGAACCTCTTACTATTATCATCAAATTAGGTAAAGATAAAATGTCTGAGCAGAAGACGACAAAGGTCATGTGTAAATCTTTTTAGGGCGATTGTCCCACTAGTTATGTTGAGCAAACGAAACGAGCTTCAAAACGTCATATTTATAAACATTTTAAAGAATATAAAAATCGTGCAGTTGTGTCTAAGCATAAAAGTAATTTTAGCCAAAATTTTTACTAGAACTCTGTAATTGTATGTGACAAAAATCCTATCAACAAAAAAAGGAAGTTCTTATTAGACATAATTTATAATTATTTAAATATAAATACTTTCAATAAGACAAAAGACGTTAATGGGCTTAGTAGAGTGTATTCACCTTTGTGGCTAGTATTGTTAAATATTGATAGGCACCGATCGGTTTAATATCTGTTATTGTTGTGGTGTCTCCAGTCACTGTGCATAGTGCAGATATAGTCAGACCATTACTCGATGTAGACGCAAAGTTGACGAGAGTGAATTTGCACTCGTATCTTTTTCAGCGACACCAATTTGTCGGTAATAATTTTAAAATTGTGATAGTTATTTATTTATTTCGTTTGGGTTATAAAATTGTTGTATTTTGTTGTTTGTTGTTTTGAGTGTTCATAAGTGATGGGCTAATTTGGCCTGACAATACTGGCAGAATCTAAGCCAGTAAAACGTCACCCTGTTTAAAGTTGGTGGTGTCTATTTGTTGTTCTTGAGCAATCGTTCATAAATTTATTTATTTTGAGATTTCTTTAGTTTAAGCATTTATAATACTACCAAAAAACTGCTACAGTTTTCAGATTTATGACATAAAATCTTTAACATTCAAAGTAAAAAATAAAAATCTTCTGTATGAAAGAGAACAAGTAAAATGATTAAACTCTCAGTAATTGCAATCAAATTATTTGACATAATAAACGCAGTTTGTCTTATTATCTTTATCACTGTCATAATTGTGTAACATTTTTTACATCTTAAGACAATCAAAGTAACGTCGTCATCAAAATGATACCTTCATAATTATTTGATGAAAATGAATAACCACTTTAAAGATGGAATTTTTCAAATGTTGAAGCAGAAACAGCTGAATAATGGCTATAAAACAATAAGCTTCGTTGATGTTACTATCTGAGTTAAAAAAAAAAAAAATAAAACTGGTAATTACGACATGACTGTTTTACCTTTTACCTTTTTTTAACTTTAGAGCTTAAAATCTTCAAAGAACTAAATTTACCACTAGAGTTACATGTATTGTCATTAGAACGATAATTTTTTCTTGTATTTGAAACTGACTAATGTTTAACAAGCACGTTTGAGTAATTTTTTGTTATTGACTTAGGGAGAAGTGACTTGGATACGTCCATATGTAATAGTTATAAGAAATGACGTTGTTTTAATACACAAGCTAATAATAATTATAGTTTTACTTTGAAGACAATGTCATGAATACCATGCGTTATCATAGAACTATGTGCCATATTTTAACTGTAAATTTTATTTCAAAGTTATATTTATTATTCTCTTCGGAAGAAACATGATGTAACAAAAATCATTTTACTATTTTTTTCTAGAATGCATTAGACTATCACAATTCGCGCAACGTATTGTTAGTATGGTAAAATAATGACATGTTATTCATTTAATGTGAATTATTAAATATCCATTACAATAATAGTTTAAATGTTACTCACATGATTTACTAAGAAATTACTAGCTTCTTCAATATTTATATTGTCTCTTGCTGATGTTTCAAACCATCCAATAAAATTATTTTCTTTACAATAGTCATTAAATTTATTAGGTAATGTCACTAGTCCTTCTTTTGGTTGATCACATTTGTTAGCCAGTAGAACACATGGAATTGGTAGACCATTAGGCAATACAACTTTTTGATCCAAGTCATGTTTCCATTTTAATACTGCATCAAATGTTGAACTTCTTGTAACATCAAATACGATAAATGCACCAACTGCTTCTTTGTAATAAACTCTAGTCATGTTTCCAAATCTTTCCTGACCTGTAACGATAAATTTTAAATTTTTTCTTATCTTAAAAATCAACCATAATTTATAAAAAATTGGAGTCTCAGGCTTATGCCCTTGCTTACTGGTGAAATATTAGTTTTCCTACGAGTTTGAAAAGTCTCTGTTTGCGAACCTAGAGGTTTGCGGCCCGTGCCGAAGGCAAGGGACGTAACGAGGCTCGTAAAGGAGACTTTTCGAACAAGTTTCGGAAAACTGTTTTTTCGCCTGAGGAAGTACCAGCCTCCCAAAACCACCTGAGGGTAAAAAAAGTATTTCTATACAGTATGAAGAAAGAGATGTTATCTTGAAAACAATACCCAAGTATTTACAAATTAAAACATATAAAACAAAATGTACCTAATCATACTGCATGTAAAACAAACTTTTAGTTAATAATTAAAACCAATTACTGTTTTATGAAAACAATACTATACCAATTTTTTAAGAATTTAGCCACAGTTCTACGGAAGTGTATAGGATTATGTCTGTAATTATTTTAACTATTTTTTTTTTTTTTTTACTGGGTTAGCATGACAGCCTGCTGGCCTAGTCACCAGGGCCACCCGCTGACTATCTATGTGTAGGAATATATCGCCACACCCATTTTCAAATTCTATACTTAAATCATACGTAATCCATGGACAAAGTGTGAGTATCTCTGGTGGAACATATTGCCAGTTAAGGTGACACTCTCTACACCAATGGTGCATCAGGTCCACTCACCACTGTGAAGCCTTTCCCCGGAGGAGACTCCATATTTCAGGATGTCCACCTCTAACTTGTTATGCTCTTTACCGAAGCACCGGATCTAGGCTAATTGGCATCCCCAGAGAATCCCTATGTTTCAGGGATCACTCCTCACCGATAAGGCCGGCGATCCCTGCCAGGCACATCCAATCCACTAATGCCTTTCTATAGCCCTTACACTGTTTCGCTTTCATTCAGGCCTGAAAATCTCTGGGGCAAGGAAAAAACCCTGGAATTACTCTGAAGGAGAATTGAACGGAAAAACTTGCCTCAAAACAGCTGGGGTTACGTGGGAAATTTTTTCGATGAAGACAGTATTTAAAAAAATCTGCATTTACCGGGATTCAAAGCTACGACCACTAAAACAGTGGTGTATTAGTTACAAGCATGCTTACCACCGAGCCAACACCGCTCTGTGTTAACTAGTCATGTTCAGTAGAAATTTTTTCGAGCCACAAGCGACGGGAATCGTGTAAATTAACTTTTCCTGACAGTCAAACTGTTAGCTATAGATAATGGAGTAACATTATTCTTTTGGTGATTGACAGTGGGCAGCAATAAGCCAAATTGAGGAATCAAAGTCATTCGCTATAATATAAATAGAAGCAACAGTCGTTTTATTACAAGAAAAATTGTATAATAATTAGAAGCCAATATGACCTTTTTTTTTTTAAATTATCGTTAGCACGGATTATTTACTTGCAGATGCTCTTACAGCAATCTTGTGTTTGCATGAAAATTTTTTTTTTCCAGTTTCTTTTCGAGAAAAACTTTTTTTTACCACGAATTATCTCGATGGGGATCTCAGCATTTTATTTTAATTATTTCCTTGAAATACAACGTATCTCTAGAAGGTAATATGAGTGTATGTTGGCAGTTGAGTCCAACAGTAAAAGGCGATCAAAATCTGTTAAGCAAAAAAGTTACAGTAACTAATAAACCATGTGCTGGACCTAACGTTAAAGATGTTGTGGAGTCGATACAAAGTAAAATACCATACAGTATCAAAGGCCCAGAAATTGACCAACTAGCTACCCTACAGGCTACTGTAAAAAGCATGTTTTGCTGAAGAGCGTTCATGTGAATAAAGACAAAGATGGCTGTGATGCTGATTTTGACAACATTTGAAAGTGATGTTACAATAAGCATTAGGTATATAACAAAGGTATTTACTCCATACAATGTTTTTATTGTTTTATTCATTTAATACACCATTATTGTTGCTTAAATCCACAGTTTATACGTGCTTAAATGCACCATTATGATTGCTTGAATGCACAATTATATTTGTTTTAATGCACCATTGACTATTACTTAAATGCACAATTACGTTTGTTTTAATGCTTCTTTGAAGTTTACTTTTGGTTAAGTAGTCATTCGTTTGTACTTGCCTGTATGCTAATTATTGTCATTTATCTGAAAGATGTGCATTGTTTGATTTTAATTTATCTTTGTTGTTTGTATAAGCTCTTGTAATAATTTTGAGTGTTCACGTAAAACTTTACAGTTCAGTTATTCTCTTGATTGATTCTGTGAACCCTAGCAATTCATGCATATTCTTTTTGTTTCTTTGCTTATTTTTAGCACCAGCAGCTTCGTCTTTGAGTTTTCAGTAATCAGAGCTTTTCATTGTTTGAACTTACATATGCAAAGGGAAAAAATCGTAAGAAGAGATGGTTTTCAAATCCTCCCGAACCTCTTTCATCTTCCTTTACTTTACATGAGGCACTGCCGTAAATTAACGCAGAATCTATCAAGATTCATTTCACCATACTTCTATTCTAGATTGTGAACTTAGAAAAAACATGGCACTACAAATTAAAAAAAAGAAAAAGATTAAAATTTGTCTAAATAACTATGTATTAGTTGTAAAATTTCTAAACTTTCAATAAACAAGTAAATATTTATTATAACACAGAAAAATTGTAACTGACTGTAACTGAAATAAACTATTTTCTCAGTTTTTAAATAAATTATTTTTAAAACAATGCAAAAATTTACTTAATGAATTACATATTTTAAAATCCTTTTTTCAACTAATAAGACTTATCAGTAAAAAGAAACATTTTTAAAAACATTTAATTACAAAGCACGCCATAGAAAAAAGTAATTGTGTGCAGAAGATTGCAGGCTGAGATCTTGAGTGTAAGAGTTTTACTTTTCTTGAAGAAAATTTTTTTAAGTAAAAAAAAAAAAAAAATTTAATAGAATTAAGAATGTTGGCTGAGCTGCAGTGGCATGGTTGAATGGTAATGGGTCCAACACAGGGTGATGTGGTGTGAGGAAGTGAGTAAAAAACTACTTAAGTTACATATTTTCTCAAGGTTATCGTTCTGAAATTGTTAGCTTACCCTATAGTTATGATACTCTAGCTCATGGCAACCTATAAAAGTATAATTTGTATCCCAAGGATAAAGATTTAGAGAGTTAGTAAGAGAAAAAAAATTAAATTCAATAAAATTCAAAACTCTTGCTAAGCTTTAGTGGCATGGTGCGGTGTTAATGAGTCCAACACACAGTGGAGTGGTGTGAAGAGTTAGGTGAGGTGCAAGTGTACTAAAAAACAACTACCTTAGTAACATATTTTCTCAAGGTTACCATTTGAAATTCGTTAGCTTACTCTAGCTTATTACGAGCCTACGTAAGTATAACTCTATCAAATAATGGAAAATAGTCTTTGGTTACATTTGCGTTGATTTTTACCTAAAAGATCACTGTAAGTTACAAGAAAGCGGCAACAAATATGAGAAACACGAAGAATCTGTTTTTACTAATACATTATCCTTAATTCATGCTAAGTTATAAAAAGTTGTAATAGAAAATTTTAGTGTTAAAGGCTTATTCAGGGAAAGAATTAGATTTTAATACCGTTCCTTGCACGTAAAAAATGTGATCCAAAAGTACGAAAGCTGGTTCGAGTTGATGAAATTGTGATAGTCCAATTAGGAAGTTCAACACCTTATGTAAAAGGTAATATTTATTACGATAAAGAAGTAACTATGCATTTCTAATAAGCAAAAACTATCAAAAGTGTGGACCATTGTTAATCGTACATTTACCACACTGTCAATAAGAAGTTTTTCAACACCCTTAGTCATGAGCACATAAAATTATTATTATCATTATCATTATTATGGTTATGACAATTATTATTTCCACTATTATTATTTTTATTATTATTATTATTATAATTGTTATCATTATTATTACTATCATTATTATTATTATTATTATTATTTTGTTATAAATCTTACTATAGTTATTACAATCATCATAGTTATTGTTTTTATTATTATACTATTACCATTATAATTATTACGAATAATATTAAAGTAATACGTTATTATTGCAACAGCCCCCCTAACCACTGTTAAAGTATTTTTAGTAACTAGTATTTGATTTATTTATTTCTTCTCTATCCGAGGTCGTCCTGGATGCTGTAATGCACGATAGAAGGACTCACCAACCCCTTACCTGTGTGTAACTAACAGTCAGCTTATAAATGCTGATTTATCACTACGATGTTCTTAGCGACATTAGCTTAACACCCACTAAACTGGCCAAACTTATCTCCTGGGACACCTGGCTGGGAAAACGCTTTCGCATTAATACTTCGATCCAGGACCACGAGGTGTTGATCATTGACGTAACCTCCTATCAGAGTGTCATTACCGTCATGATGTTGCCTTCTCTTTATTTCGTCTGGTCGTCTGCTTATTTGTGAAAACATCGATTCCCATTGCTTCCCCTTGCTGATATCTTGGGTAAGTCAGCACAGCTTGTGGCGGCAATGGTCATCTAACTTCCATTCTTTTAAGCTCTATCTCCATTTAGGAAGTACGTTACTTTTAGCCTCTTTTAGTGCCTTTCTAAATGCTAGACAGCTCCAGCTACCTGCTTCGTGTTCGACACCGTCTGTTCCACAAGCAAAACATCAGGCCTCCTCCTTGCAATCTCTCTGACGGTGATTGCTGCTGACATATTAAAAGTATAGCATCAACCGTTCTTTCTTGTTGCAGTTCTTGGCTAAGTGTCTATACCCCAGACACTGATAGCATCTGAGGACTTCAACCTGTCTTCTTACTTGGCAGTTTGTAAAGCCTATTAACAGCCTCTTCATTTTTTCTATACGTCTGAAATCAGTCTCTCCAGTATTTTTCAAAGCAAACTTTTACCCCCTTCTATTTGCTTTTAGTAGCATCACTGTTTTTATCTGTGGCAAACAATCAGGAATTTAACTTAGTGTGAGTTCGATACTAGCCTTGTCAGTAATTTGATCCAGATCCCAGACTTCAAGAGCCTCACCTTTCTTATTTGTTGTAACAGATCCTATTTCTCTAATGGTCGTAACTACACTCCTAACCAGGGCCATTTTGTCCTCTATTCTTTTAACTTTAAGAAAAAGGTCTTCCTTCTAAGTCGTAGTGACTTTTTTAACTATGACATGGTTCTCTTTCAACTTAAAATCAGCCCTCACCTTTTTTAGGACCTTGGCAAAACTCTGCTCTTCCAGAACCTTAACGAGAAGTTTTTGCTCTGTTTCTTGGCATTATCACGCCTTTCGCCGTCACTACCATTAATTCCAATTTTGGGGATAAGCTCTTGATTTTCCTTGATCTTTTTCCCTTTTTTGAAAGAAGGGTTAGGGGTCTCTTTCGGACCTCTTAGGCTCCAGGTCCGCTTGCATATCAGCACGCTTTTCTACGAATCGAGATTGGATAGAGCGTGTGATTCTTTACCTTTCTTCTGATTTGTACGTCTTTTACATCAGATCATCATTGCATTGTTTTAGTAGGTTTTCAATCTTTTTTCTAGTCTCTCAACAGCTATTACTTAAATTATGCAGAAGGTTCAACACCATTTTCATCCCTTCATTCATCAGCATTAGTGTTTTTGTGTACGTCATTGTTACTGTTGCCACCATATCTTTTATCATTTTTGAATACAAAAAATTTTTTGTCTGCTTCATGGTAAGCTCTAATTCTAAGTTCCTTGTAAATTTCAGATCCATCTTGGTGTTGTTGCTGAAAAAACTGGCAGTACTGATGTCAATTGCTCTGCTTTCAGTACTCATTATCCTGTCACGTCCACGCCTGGGCAGGAATATAAAGCTCTTTTGTGAGTATTTCTCAGCAGAGGTCATCTCCTCGCTTTTATTCTGGATAACTTTGTGGCTTCTCTCAGAATCCCTAAGGCCAACACCAGTTACCTGGGCTTTTTACCAGGTTAAAACTGGTGGTGGACTTCCTCGAAGAGGTAGTACTAACCACCTTTAGTACTAAGTTTTCATTAGCATCACCCATTGAAGGTTTTAGTTGGTTATGTACCCTAGATTCTTCTACGAGGTCTTTTCCTTGGCGTTTCGGTCCATGCAAACTGTTAAACTCCGTTCAAATCACCCACGGGCAGGAACTCTGACCACCGCCACGTTTTGGAACCATACACCCGTGGAAAGTTTGCCTCCATTCACCATCTGGAGGACGTGCCTCAAGGCTGACTGCCTTAGCCCAGGAATTAATATTATTATTGTTATTATTTTTATGATAATTATTATCATTATTACTATTAATAACATTATAATTACCATTTTTATTATTGTTACTATTACTTTTATAATTATCATTATTATAATCAGTCATGGCTGGGAAACATCCAGTTTGAGAAGGCAGAACTCGTTGGTTCCGAGACGACGGTTAAGAATTTTACCTGTAAAAACACATATGGTTTGAGATAATTTTTATTGAACTAATTAAATTTTGTTAGTAAGCAAATCTAAAATGATATTAGATTAAATATCTGTTGGAAAGTTCAGTTTATTACCCTCAAGTATGACTTAAGTAATATGGGCCATATCTGCTTCTCTAGAACAAGGGGTTTCCCTTCTATCATCAACGTTACAGGCCACAGTAGTTATTAATTTGAGTGAGCTTACCTTAAAAAAATATAAGGAACTATTGAGACTGAAATTCTGATCTTAAAGTGACCTTTTCCATATTTTCTTGTGTTCTAAAGCAAAAAACATTTAAGCTGAACATAGTGAGGAAGACACTTTCATGCCAAAGAGAAAAATTCATTTTTAATGATAGTAGAGACAAAATTTCTCATAGCTAAGCAGCAGTTTTCTTACCACAGTAGCTTACCAGCTACTCTTTAATGAAAAAAGTCTAGTTATGTCAGTACAGCTATAGAAGAAATGGCCAGTATTTGAGCACGATTATATTGTATAAAAGCTACCCTGTGGGTGTGTTTTGTTATTATTGTGAAAAATGCTTCAAAATGTATGTGATAGGTTATTCTACGTTGCAGTTTACTATGCAAGTGTAAGTTTAAAACTTTTCTTGAAACTGAAAACGTGCATAAAGTGGTAATATAGCAGTTTTGCTTTTTTCCTTGTAACTCAGTTTTATTTACCATACACTTGTGGATTACACATGCTAACTGTAGTTATTTCTGTATTTTATAGTACATGTAATAATATCAATCATTAAGTTATTGACTTTGTGTATGCTGAGACCTCGAGCAGCTTAATATCCTTGTCTTTCATTGCCATTCTTTCATTCATTCATTGAGTAAGCTGTTACAGGGGGCTAAAAATCTTATGTGTCTTAAGGTAATAAGTGCTCTTGAAAATAAGGTACCCCAGAAGTACAAAAAATAAGCTGTTTGGCCTTTACTATTTCAGAGGGCTTTCAGTAGTCACAGTCGTGGTCCAAAATCGCAGCTGTAAGATAATAGTTAACTACTGTTGTATTCCCTTGCGTGAACTGCATCAAATACTTATGTTAGATTAACGGCATAGAATAGCTTTATTCGAGCAATCATGACAACTGTACGTATTTCTTGCTGAGATTGCCGCACTTGAATTGTTTATTCAATATTATATTTTCAGTTATAAGCTATTTTATCCAACACATTGTAAAAGCTTCTTTTAGCATTTCTTAGGGTGACATTAAATGGATATAAATAATGAAAAATCTTCTAGTACACCCAAACTGTTTAGCTTTCCCACCCTTTATGTGGTACCCAGAAGTCAACAAATAGTGATAGTTACAGGCATAATTAAAATAGAGTTGTTGTTGGCGACATGGTTAAACCGAATAAAGTTCATTTTTTGATACAAAGCGAAGAAATTCGACCATTAT
This sequence comes from Copidosoma floridanum, assembly GCF_036245765.1. Lineage (NCBI taxonomy): Eukaryota > Metazoa > Arthropoda > Insecta > Hymenoptera > Encyrtidae > Copidosoma > Copidosoma floridanum. The sequence continues at coordinate 2,672,813 of NW_028321885.1, forward strand.
ATACTAAAATATACTCAGAAAAAGTGACTACACACCTTAAAGTAAAATTCAGTATCTTGATAGATAAAAAGAGTTAAGATCTTTGTCTCTTACTTAAAGGAGGAGAACTCTTCAAGCATTGAAATGCGTTCCACAGGCTGAAATACCTCTGATATTGTAACAAGTATTAAGTCATAAATATTTCTATCACCAATTTCATAAAACAATAGAAAGAATTTTGAAATGGCTTAAAATAAATAGTATCTTTAAAGTTAAACAAATTGTTATAGTTAAAAAATTTTTTCTAAAATTTCAATTAGTTGACTATGTAATACTAGTTAATCCAATGAAACTGCAGTAAAACGTTACACTTATGAATTCAGTAAAATTTCCTCTGGTACTATTCAAGTAGGTAAAATTTTTTATTTTTTGATTCATAGATTATTGTCAAAACCTTCACGAAAAGGTCACTACAACAGAGAAGTAAGATTATTAAAATGCTCTACCATCAGGTAATGGATACAACGAAACTGTTGAAGATTGTATTATTTTAGAAAATCGCAAAAAACTATCCTTCAAGTACTTTTATCTAATATTGCCAGAAAATGAAAAATTCTACATGTTAAATTATGTTTTCGTAGTTTCAGTGAAAATTGGTAATTTACTAAACAAACTCAGAATAAATTCAATTGTAGTCAATAAACACAACCTTCAGACCATTATAGTTAACAATAAATAATAATCTGGCATTTTGAAGATAATTGAAATGTAGACAATCAAATGCTTGGATTTTAACGCTACATACATACAACAAGTATGGCACATTCTGTTTACACGTATTGAAAAATATATTAAATCTGTTTACAATAATAAGGGATCGACTGGTTTCAGTAAACATTATAGCTCACATGCACAATTCTCAAATTGAAGTATTATATAACTGTAACATTATTCTGCTCAAAGTCTAAAATAAAATTTGTTAGAATCAATAAACATTACAAAAGCACAGAAATAAAACTAATTTATAACTAACGATCAAGTCAACTTTTTTTTACGTTGATAACAGATAATGTTGTAAAAAGCCATGTTTTATTTGACGCTTCTTATATTTACATTTTAAATCTAACCATTTATTAAAATGATTAATCAATATTTCCCTTATAAAACTTAAATGTACACATTGTCGATTATACCACTTTCATATTTGGTGTATGTCAAACCTTTGACAATCGTACAACTGCCAAAACAGTTGTCAGCCTGATTAAGAGCCAGAAATGGATTGTAAAAGAAAGCAAAAGTTTTAAATTATTATTAATAAATTTAATTATTAATAGCACTGTAATCTCAAAAGTTTTACAAATGCCCAAGCAACAACTCAGTTGATCTTATACAAATACATTTTGGAACAAAATTGTTTTGATAATTAAAGATATTTACACTAGATAAGAAGAACTCACTAGCCAATTTTATAAAATATGTTAAAATATATTTTCGGTTAAGGTTTGAGTAAAGTTAAAGGGCCAGATCGAATAACTAACCTTGCACTCAGCAAGTACCCAGATATATAGCGTTTCTCTGTCTTTCCTACTATAGATGCCCAAGATTGTTTGGGATAAGAAAAACAAAGTTGTCCCACTACGGTCCTGAAATACATATGCAAATTTTGAGACCAAAATATGCAATTAAATTAAAGTTAGAAGTGATAACGTGACATCCCATGTCATATACTTAATATTCATTATTTCAAAATACAGAGCTCAGTTAAAAACTTATAAAATGCGAATGCTCAGCGATTGTTAAACATTAAGCTGTATAGCTGCTTCTACAATCTCGTGACATATAACTTCCTTTCTATAAAAAAAGCTGCCGTCACAAAACTCTAACTCCGCGTGCAATTTCCAAATAATCTTATATAGCGCTTATCTTACAAAAAGCAATTTGTACTTAATGTCCACAAAAATGAAAACAATCGGCAGTTTCAACATTTATTACTAAGAATGATCCACAAAAAATGTCATGAACAGTTTCAACATCAACTGTACCAAATGAAACAACCAATAGATCAACAACTTTTACCATTGTTCATGGTATAGTTGTTGCCCCACGTTTATGCTTGTGTAAATTGATAGTAATTGGGTTAAGCTCTAATTGGTCGTTCGGATCCCCAACTTAACGGGTCCTCTTTAAATGCAAGAGTATAAAAACTTATTGCACATACCGATCATTGTCTTTTCTCTTTCATCAACTGCTCCAAAGTAGCTATAAAGGTTAGAGAGTGAGTTCTGTTGCGTCTTTTAAGCGGATGTAAAACTTAGTTCAGTGATGAAGCTACGTGTTAAAAGAATGCATTATAAGCGGATGCAAGACTAAGTTCGGTAATTAAACTACGTGTTAAAAGCGTACATTTCAAGCAAATATGAGACTTAGTTCAGTGACTAAGCTGTGTAAGAAAAGCTCGAGCAAACCAGGCTACTGTAAACTTGCTTAAAAAGTGAATGAAGGAGAAACAATAAAGAAAGGACCGTCAACTTAGGTTCAGACTTTAAAAGCAAGCAGCCAAATTATTTCCATCACCACGAGTACTCTCGTGTAGGATCAAGATCATCGTAGCGGTCAACTTTGTAAGATCTTGTGACTGAGCAGCGGTTATTCAACGATCATAGAAGTTATTTAAGTTAACGTAACCATAAATTGTATAACATTGTAGATATAAATATGAAATTTTATGATTCATACTATTTGTAAGATTAACTGTTGCTGGATTTTCTAAATTTATTAGATCATCAGTTAAGACATAACTCAGTTGTTGATTAAATTTTTTTTTTAATAAAAATACTCCAATTACTAAATTATATAAAGTATTCTAAGAATTAAAATTTCAATTGATAGAAATCTAAATTTTACTTTGATAAATAAATTATATACTATGGAAAAATTAACTACATAACAGATGATAAAGACACTTCAAGGACGTGAGATAAAGAGACAAATAAAATACGCTCCGACCATATTTTATCAGATGAAATTAAACAGTAGGTCAACGCCAGCTTGGCGTACGATATACCAACACCTCTCTACACATACCATTCGTTGAAACTTAACACCACTACGCCAAGTCAACGATTTAAAAGAAAAGCATACTGTAAACAAGAACAAAAATAAGGCCTTTGGGCCAACGGCTGGTTCCTGACGAATAAAAATTAAATTTATTTGTTTGTAAAACGAATCTACGAGTTTTGCCCTTTACTTTTAAGTACGGTTGTTACAAATTGGCATCCCTAGTGGGGAACTAAGCCTTTTGTTTAACTTGAAGTACGCTTTTACCTTACCCAAATTTTTTTATCAAATTATTTTTTCTTCATATGTATATTTTTCTCTTTTCTTTTCTGTTTTTAAAATTTGTTTATAATGGATCATACACTTGAGAATATAAACAAGGTAGCTCATGAAGCTACAAGGGTACAGTCACTTGAACAATACCATAGAGCATGGAAAGCCGAAAAATAACTTGAATTCCTTGAATTATCATGTAACGTGGCCCTTAATAGCTTAGCTTTGAGCATTAATCAAGCTGCCCTACATATTCCCCTGTATAGTGGATGAAATACACCACTCAGAGATTTTTTTTAAGACATTGAAAACGGTAGATTTCTTACCTCAAATGCGAAAGAACCTATGTTTCTAAGGACAGTCATCTCTAGGCTAAAGGGTAGAGCAAGAAGTTGTCTAGACGGATTAACAATAAATACATTAGAAGATCTTATAAAACATTTAAAGGTACACTTCGCTTCTTCTAAAACTTACGCCTAATATATCACTGACATCAATAATTCTCAGATAATGTTTAGAGAAACTGTTCGCGATTTTTACGAAAGAATCTTCTTACTCATTAACCAAGGCGCTAGAGCAGCAAAAATAGAAGCCGCTTTTAACAATATTCCTGAAAATCAACAGCCTGATTCAAAACTATATCTAGAAATGGTTAGATGCAAAGCATTCATGCGAGTCTTACCCAATGAATTCATGGCTAACATGATGTTAAACATACCAAAAACCTTCACTGGCGATTAACGGGTAGCTTTAGAAGCCAAAGATGTTGGAAAAATATTATACCCCAATACTCATGCTATCATGTACCATCATAATTCACATGTGTATGTTGGTCAGTAGTTACACCCTGCAGCAAGACAAAATCTATCAGTATACCAACAAAATAGACAAAAACAGTTTTCATATTTTCAGCCCAATCAAAACAATATACAACAAATTAAGTATGATGATTCCAACATGTACAATCGTGAATATATATCTTATTATTACAATCCTAATGACACAAAAATTTTTTTCACTACGTTTAATTCAGATTGAAGAATGGTATAACACCCAGCTCTTTAATATCGAAATAACGACTCTATTGATCAATCTGTAAAATTGTTACAAAAATCGAATGAAACGCAATCTGATCAACCTTTGAACGACTCGTGGAAAAATTATCAAAATTTAGGCCCCACGCATCCAATACAACATTAAAATCAATTATAAGCCTATTTAAATTGCCCTTTTCACACAAGTTTACTGCAGTGTGTATTTGCCAATTCTTCTAGTTTTCCAATGAGAAATTACCCCTGCACTTGTATAATGTTCAGACATATCCACGAGAATCACAAAACGAAGCCAGCTTTCGATCAAGGTCGAATTCCTTAAGTAATCAACTAGTTTTCAGGCCAAATTCTCCTAAACCGTAACATTCTTTAAATGAGAACGGTGCTCGTCGCCCCAATGCAACGGCGATTAAAGACCTGAATCAGCGTCAACTGACGAACCAATTAGTGCAATTGCCCGAGTGTCTGTCGCAAGAACCATCAGCACTGCGCTGACAATAAGACTAAAAATTTCTCAACTAAATGAAAGCGAAGACACTTTTATTATAGATACAGGAGCTGACATCAATGCCATAAAAATATTTTCTTTATTATTAAATGTTATTATAAATACAGACACAAAAATTGCCCTGATTGGATTAACTTCTTAAAGTATTATAGCATTAGGAACAGTAATATTAAACATATTTGATAAAAGTTACGTTTTTCACGTTTTGTCACAAGAAACACCATTCAGTAAAACAGGAATATTAGAAAATTTATTTCTAGCTGAAAAAAGAGCCAGACTTTGTTATGACATGAGAGCCTTGATACTAAAAAGAAGACCTACAAGTCCCATTCCATTTATAGGAAGAGTTGCAACAACAAGCGACGAAGAACGTGGACTTTAATTGATCGATACAACGACAGAGTATATAAGTAAACAAGACAATTTTCACGAAATTATAGATGATAATGGCGTGAATAAAGAAAATTCGGAATCTCTGCCAACTTCTCAACATTTAAAGCATACAGGAGTAACCTTTGGTCAAAATCGTGTATGCAAAACACGTGCAAGAATAAAAGTTCCAATAGAAATTCCTGTAACACAAATTAACAGCCATGGACAAGCATACTTACGTTTAATAAAAACTACTCCTGGTATATTCATAGGCGGAGCAGCAGTAACATACAATCAAGGTCGCTGATTAACGATGGCTGTAAACACCAGAGAAGAGCAAGTGGAAAATAAAATTCCTCCTCAAGATCTTGTGCCTTTTGTTTTAGATGATTTAGAGAATTTTCCGAAACCAGATTTTAGTAATAATGTTCCCAACATTACAACAGAGAAAAAAATTAAATATATTACAGTAAAACTTTGCCAGTATCATCATGATAAAACAAGTTATGAACAACTTTTCCAACTAGGAAAAGAGTACTCATATCTTTTTTATATCGAAGGTAATGCTGCTCCACGTACATCGTATCTACAACAAAATATACCGACAACTGACGATAAACCTGTCTTTACTAAAGAATATAGATACGCTTCTGCTCTACACAAGAAAGTTAGAGATAAGATCGATGAATTATTATAAGAAGGAACCGTGAGCTACTCTTCTAGCCCATACACTAGCCTTCTGTGGATTGTCCCCAAAAAGACAGGACCCAATGGAGAAAAGAGACATTGTTTTGTAATGGATAACAGGAAACTAAATGCTAAAACTATTCCTGATGCTTACCCATTACCTAATATAACAGAGATATTAGAGTGAATTGGTGGGTCAAAATTTTTTTCAGTCTTCGATCTAGCTAACAGATTTCATCAAATTGAAGTGTCTCCAGAAGATCGCCACAAATGAGCTTTTAGTACTTTATACGGACATTATAAGTAAACAGGTATGCCATTTGGATTATGCAACGCACCGGCAACATTTCAAAAACTTATAGATTCCGTATTATTGGGATTACAAGGCACGTAACGATTTATATTTTAAGATGATATTGCAATATGTGCCAAAACTTTGAAAGAACACGAAATAAAAGTAAGAAAACGAATAAATAGACTATCAGATGCTGAATTTAAATTACAACTAGATTAATGTCAATTTTTAACCCCTGAAGTGACACCTATTGTACGTGCTAATAGAGCCAGCGATATATACAATCAAAGCTCAAATAAGTTTGAATCCACTACTGCAGCGAATCAGGTGACCAGAGAAAGGAAAAAGGGCTCTAAAAATTATCTGCTCAGTATACCACCAGAAATGAAAGAAGGACCAGGAGATCTCACCGGACCACCAATAGCTCAAAGGTTACTTAAGCACCGAATTAAAGAAAAACGAAGTTCACCTACACTGGAAAGACTCACGGCCACTTCAGATTCTGATGATACAGGAATTTTAGATACATCTAACGATGAAGAAAATCAGCAAGCATCGATACCTCAAAAAGATTAATCTCTACTTCCTAGCCTCTTAAACCCTAGGCTAGACTCACCCTTCATTTTAACTACAACAGATAATGAATTACAACAAGAAACTATTACTGGAGCCACTGACTTAGAAGAAATATTTAACCCTTCAGCACAACCATCAACTTCCAGGACTTCTACAAATAAAAAAATTAAACCTGCACCATGAAAATCAGTAGCACTTGAGTTTGATAGTGACTTATCAAGTACATCAGAAGATAAGATAATTGCTAAAATAAAACGAAATCCAAAACTGCAATTTACTGCTCAGAAATCAACACATGAAAATGCTTTAGAAGGCAACCCCGATGAATATAATGATAAAAAATATCCTTTTACAAACAGTTTGAACAATACAAATCTTGCTGACCCATCTTTGTTTTGGGATTTTAATATACCACCAGACTAATAAACACAATGGCAACAACAGAAAGTTGCGATCCAGAGTCAAGCGAAGCAAATTTTCAAAATTTGAAATTTTTATCTAATGTTTTACTAGACTACTTCGATAACTTTGAAAGTTCTATAGAAGAGAAAAGCTTTCCGATAAGCTCAAAATCACCTATAGAACGCTCCAAAGCTGCATCTACGGTAAAAGAAGACAATGTTGATACTGTATGGAAAGAGCCTAATGTTTCTACTCTTGAACAAGAAGATAGTGAGGAAGCCAGAGAAAAAAAAAGAATAGTAATATATCCAATACACCTCCTTGTTTAAGTGCTAACCAGCGAGACACACTTATAAAACAACATTACGCTCCGAAGCAGAGTAACTTGGCACCATCTACTCGACCCACTGCCGCATTCGAAGTGTTAGAACAGCAATAAAATGCTGATCATGATGACCTAGTCAATCATAAAGAAAGCACTATAATCAGATCTTTGATGAGAACGAAAACAGATCACATCAGTATATCAAGCACACGAGAATGTTTGATTTATGCAAGAGATACGAGAAAATTTAGGAAGGGTTAAATAACTGACAACTTACCTAGAGGAATATTTTCCAAAGCACTACAAGAAGAACTCAGTCATTTAAATATTAAGATAATTATATGTTTCAGGAAATGTGCTTATTTGTCAAACAAAGTGAGACAACAAAAATTAATTGAATGCCACAACAGTCTCTTTAGTGGGCATAGAGGTATGAATAAAATTTACATAAGGATACAAGAATTGTATTGTTTGGTGAGGTATGAGAAAAGATATTGAAAGTTTTGTGCGAAAATGCAAAATTTGCCAAGAGCAAAAATTAAAACGGATATAAATAAAAGAACCTATTATAATAACTGATGCCCCAGCTAAAGTTTTCTCAAAAATAACCATCGATACTGTAGGACCACTAACAACAACAACATCTGGAAATAAACATATAGCAAAAATAGTACTCAGTGATAATGGAAAGAGTTTTCAAAATAACATACTAACAAATTTAACCCAAACTTTCGGTTTCAACCTTAAGACCACTTAGTTTAAGAACAAAAGCTACAACTTAACAAGACTGGGACAAAGTTTGACCTTTTGCCATATATGAATACAATACATCACTGCATACAGCTATCGAGTTTACACCATATAAATTAGTCTACGGCAGAAAAGCACGCCCACTAAATACATATCCAAGCGGAAATCAAACACACTTTTATACTTTATATCTTATTGATCAAGTCCGTTACTTGAGAAATATGCATAAAAAAGCTTATGATGAGCTCATGAAATGTAAATACAAGATAAACAAAACGACGATAAACATGCTACACCTCAGAATATTGAAGTTGGTATGAAAGTTTACGAAATAAAAAAACGTCAGAAAGGGAAATTAGATAAATATTACAATGGAATTTTCAAAATCACCAATATAAATGAAAACAATAATAACATAACACTAAAGGCAGATAATGGAAAAATAATCATCAAACATTTTGATAAAGTAAAGCGCTGTTACGAATGAGATTTCCTTTTTGTTACAGGAATCTCCACAACCGGTCAAGATGATTCTAAAGCTACTCATAATAGGATTTAATATGGAAAATAACCTTCTTGCATTATCAATGGACCACTTTTCTTCAAAAAACTTTTATGAAAACCGAGAAATTTCCAACAACCCCGGAATTTATTTCGAGTACCAAAATGAAGTTTCTCTCATCCGTAAAAAATGGACTATAACTGTTCTTTTATATTGTAAAAACCTTACAAATTGTAACAATGATTTCGGAAATTAAATAAATGAAGTATTACACGAGTGCCATAACCATTTAAATACGCATCAATGTGAAAAACTGATACCTATGACTCACCTAAAACAACTACAAACAAAAATTGATTTACTATAATTTGAGTTACAACAATTCTTTTCACCTACCATTAAAACATTAGATTCCACATTAAACGAATTTTATACAATAAAAAGAAGGGGCGCACCTCTTTAATTCGTGGGATGGATGTCTAAAAAAATTTATGGAACAATGGATGCAGACGATAGAGAAGAAATCGCTTCAGAACTAAATATCATCTATTCAAAAACAGAAAATATTTTCACTCTAATTGCAAATTAAATACACATCGTACAATCAAACTTAGAAACGCTTCATAAGAAAATAGAACGAGCAAAAATAAGTAATCTAAACCTTGCACAACAAGTACATGAAATAGCAATGAATACTACACACTTATCAGAACAGGAAAAAATTAACACACTTTCTAACTCAATTAACGTATGGGTATTGTATTTTCAATAATTCTTGTATTACATACTATAATTCTACAAAACATTAATTAATGCAATTAAGAATACCGCCAAAGGTCATCTCCACCTATTACTACTCTTATTAAAACAATCGACTCAAATAGTGAAAGAAATTTATTTATTCAGTAACAAACATTCCTTACCTATTAAAGAAGCACGAATCACAGTTGCAAAATTACACACCTTTCTACGTACAACAGCTGTAATGCATGACAGAAGATTAGCTGTTACTACAACATTTCCTTTAATTGGAAATGATGAATATAGCCGTTACAAGATGCACCCGCTACCCATGCCACAAGACATATACACCAACTTACAAGATAATGTCAGTATTAAGCCCAAGTCAGAATATTTAATTATAAACCACCAACAAGGAAACTATTTCCTAGCAGATAAAACCTATTAAGATGAATGTGCACATTACGGTCGATTCTTATTGTGTGAACCTACCTACGCAACAATATAAGAAATCTACGATGCTACTTTCGAATTCCTTCTTTTTACTTAACCTACAGGAGAAGTCTTAAAAAAATGCAACATTATGCTATACAACTTGAATAAATCTTATTTGATAAAAGTAAAACACACTCAAGAATGGCTATATTCTACTAGAGATCCTATCACACTTCGGCTAACTTGTGATTATGATCATCGCTAAGAGTTGACACTTAAGGGTACCAGAATTCCAACATAAGGCGGCCAATGCATTTCACATTTCTATGACATCACCTTGTACGGCATAAGCTTCATGAAACTAAATTACACATACATATACAAGCCGGAATTAACCTTGAACCTATCAATATTCTCATCCCAAGACGTACTTCCTCGTACTACAAATAATATACTCGACTTAGAGGAAGAAGAGCAAATGGTCATTACAAAATGGGCTGAATCAAATGACGCCCTATCATTACAAGACATCGAAGGAAAACTAAGATAAATTGCAAACCATAGAAAGAAAAACTCTTTAGAAAGGATCTATCTCGCTACACCATTTGAAGGAAACGTAATTATCGTACTCATCATACTCATAATTTACCAAGCGTGTACAAATTGGTTCCATAAGATGAAAAATCCAAGAGCTCGCACTATGGTTTGTTCAATATCCCTAAACTTAAGGCAACCAGTCAAAGAGCCCAAAATTTTCGCAACCACAGCAAGACCATCGATGCAACTTATACCTACGTAAAGGATGCGTTTTTCTAAGAAAACAGATACCGTTTATGCTCATGTTACGGGAAGCAACACATTTCCCTCTAAAACACATATCAATTAACCCACGCAAGGCATGCATTAACATGGTTACACACTTTATATACAAACATACTAGTGTGATGTAGTTCAACAATACTTACGTGCAATTGCATGGATACATGTAATTGTCTGCACATACAAGTGTGACAATGTAGTAGGATATCGTATATCAGTTCTCCAGCAAAAAAAAAAAAAAAAGTTTATATGCATAAAATCAGCTACCGTAAGTGTCTATTAAGCAATTTAGACCAAAAGAATAGACACCGTTCGCCGATACATACCAATTCAAGAACACCTACGCGCATACGTATCAAATTAGTATTATTTCTATATGTCATAGAAAATTGGTCGATTGAATAAAAAAACAAAAAAAATTTAACCCATATATTAACAGATTCATTTATTGAAACTCTGGCTCCTCTGTTAGATTGTACTCCCACACTAAATATTCCTTAATATAAAATTTAAAGGATGAATAACTAGAGGAAACTCTAGAAAAGTGTCAACTACCACTTCAACAAAAGTAAACAAAGCCTGCAGACAATATACATCCTTTGCAGAACCTTTTCCAGCCTTCTTTAACTCTAACAGGAGATGACGCTTACATACACCCTGGCTCATTTTTCGCAACCACCCTGTCCTTTGAACCTAAAAAAAAAAACACAGCGAGAACTATCATTATTGTCTTTATAACTAATTTAAATGAGCGTTCAATTCACAATACTGTTGGTTCAAGAACTCTCGTTATTGGCAGCAGCGCCGTTTCATCGACCTTTGCCTCATTTTCAAGAAGCCACCGCAAACCATATGCGTCACTCCTTAACTCTAATACACTTACATATCCAAGATCAATGTTACAATCTAATCTCTCTATAACCATATCTTGACTACGTGGTACATTCTGCCGATAAAACCTCATCATATAAAAATTATGCCCTACCTAAAAAAAAAAAAAAAAAAAAAAAATAATTTTTTTTTATAAACTTCTTACTTTATCTTATCTTTAACAGCTAACTTCCGATCAGACTAAATCATTTCGCATCTGATACAATAGTTTTAATTTCAATTTTATATCAACACCCACCTCACAGAACACCTCATTCCACACCCAATTATAAAATCTTTCTTCTCGCGTGTACTCTAACAAATTAAACTATGACAAAACACACACACATACACACACACACAAATATATATATATATATATATATATATATATATATATATATATACATACATATAGCACAGCAGACATTTAACTTACAGATGCTAAGGCCATATACAGGTGGTGATGTTTACACTAATTTTTCGATAGAAGTTTTTTGTTACCTGCAGCCATAAATCACGTTTGCTTACAAAATGATTAATTTGTAAAAAAAAAGTTTTAGAAAAAAGGCACGAAGCGTTAGCTGCCTTTACGAGTAAAAGAAATATTATGCATCAACCCCAAAGGAATCTCATAGAATTTGAAACTCTCGAAGGTAACTGGATAATAACTTTAAGAGAGGGGTGAAAATTAAATTGGTTATTATTGTACTGTTATGTAAAGTTGTAAGATACTAAAAAAAAGACTTTCCACACATTTAAAAATGAAATGTTTGAACTATAAAGTCATTAGTACAGTCCATACAGGGAAAAAAGTAATTTAACATGGACACTATTATTAAAACAATAATAAGCTGTCTTAGGTATAACTATATACCTTACTATGAACTCTTGGTATGATGATAAAAAATGTATTACGTAAATGCATCAATTCTTCTAAGCCCAATAAGTACAATGACCTCTGGAATGGTACGTACTGGATTTAACAAAATTTTTAGTTGATTTAACAATCCAGTCATAAATGTAACAATGTTTAAAAGTAATAAGAGAGAGAGATTTGTTTAGTAATAAAGCATGCTGTTCAAAAATGCTGTACCGCAGCTCCCTACGAAAAAAAATAACTTGTCTGAACTAACTTACAAGAATTACGTAACAGTTGGTACGACTTTTATTTTTATTTTTCAAAATTAAAATTATACAGTCTTCTGAACAAGTTATGTAATTACCATATGTGTAAATTAAAAAAAAAAATTTAATCTAAATAATCAAATCAGGTGGGAGTGTGACCGGGTAAGTTTAAGCAAACAGACAAAGCCTCGGCAACCACACCACTATTTACTTCAGATTTGCATACTTGAATTTTCAAGTACCAAAGAAGAAGTATTTTGTCCGGTATGCCTGATGTATTTTGGTCAAATTCAGTCTCTCTTATGCTACTGCACACTGTTACCGAAAAATATAGGTCAAAAAGTCCTTAGAACAACGAAAACGAGACATGTGGGTCTCAAAATGCTCAAAACAAGATTTTGTCAGGCTCAGTCTCCGAGAAGTGGTCTAATCGTTAAATAAGCCACAAGTCAGATTTTTCCTGTGCATGATAAGGATAGCCGTATTCTTAAAATCAAGCAGAGCTACTAACAGTGTGATATTTGCTGAAAGTACTTTCTTATTTGACAGTAGATAGCGAGCAGCGTTGGGAGTTCTCTGTAGCTGAGATGGTAGAGCGCTTAGTTGCCACCTAAAGGACTCTGGTTTAAGACTATTCTCCATCACTTTTTGTCAGGTAACTAGGTGGTGTTTTTAAATGTCCTAATCACTTCAATATCATTTACATGGACTTCAGGTATATAGCATCTCACCTTGACATGAAGATATGCAGCTAATTAAATTAAGATAATAAAATATATGTGGCAAATCGGAGCTGAATGTGTATGCATGCGCTAATGAGCATGTAAAAAGTACCAAGCCATTTAAACATTAACAGAGAAGACGTGGTATTCCTAAGATGGGATACCTACTCAGAAGAAAATTTTAGATTCAAAGAAAAATTAAAATAATTAGAATACTTTAATATCCTGTTATTCTGGCCCTAAACTTCATGTGCCTTAAGTGTAAACACCTTAGATTATGTACCTTAATTAAAATTTCTAATAAATTAATTAATTCCCACCTAGCATCGTAAATTTCTGAAACGTTTTAGAAACGTAAATTTGAAAACATTGAAACGTTTCTAAAAGGAAGCTAAAAACGTTTTCGAAACGTTTCTGACTCCTGTTTTTGTCCGCAAAAACAAGATTTTATTTAACGATTCAGAAACGTCTCTGAAACGTTTCTATGGTTTTCGTTGGCGTAGTCTCCGCTAACGGTTGACGTCTCAGAAACGTTTCTAAAACGTTCCGATGGATTTCATTTATCTATACTTGGCTAGTCGTAAGCATTTCAGAAACGTTTCTGAAATGATCCGACGGTTTCAATTGACTTGCGCTTCACCGAATTTTTACGTCCCCAAAAAGTTTCGGAAACGTTTCTTACAAACACGGGGATTAAGTCGAATTAAGGTAAGTAGAGAGTTTTGCATAATATTTATCGTCAAATAGTTTTATTATTAATTTGTTATAATACATCTCATGATACTACATCTGTACAGCATGAATTACAAACATTTATCTTGAAACTTTAAAATACATCAAATTATAATTTACTTCATCCTTATCACCCATATATACGTTGTACGTACTACATACATCTTAACCAATATTATGAAGATCGTTTTACAAGTCCTTATTAACAACCTCGTTCACATTTTGTTCTTCCATATTAGGAGATTCTGACTCCAGAGCTTGGCGCCTTCTAAACAAACAAACAAACAAAAGAATACACATAACAAGAAGGTAGCATGTTTTATGTTTGGTAAGTGAATTCAATCCATAATATTACTTTCGAATGCAATTCTTATTAGCAAAAAAATTTAATGAGGTAGACAATTTTTAAATGTTAGGAAATCTTTAAATACCTAAAATATAAGTACAATAGGTACTGCATGCCTGGCTTTGAGTTCTGCACATTGTATTCTTCTTTTAGATTGTTTCAACCACTGGCAAATATATGCTTTCATAAGAGCAGTGGTGCAACCACTATACGTCACACGTAATATCTGAAAAAAATCGCAAATTTATTATTTTGTGGTAGTTACTTTACAAATCACAAGTTTTTTTTCATTAGTAACATAGCAGTGACATTTTTGATTATGGATCATCTGTAATTAGTTGATTCAAATTTTTCAAATTACCAAATGCATTTTTTTCCCCTCTTCCTTTGTAGTTCAATGTAGCGGCCAAATCATCGGTTATCATAGTTTCGAGCACTCTGTAAACGAACGTTTGGCCATCTTTACCCCCTTGCCTCTTTAAGAATAACTTCTGCAAAATAGTATACATTTTATTATTATTTCATAAAGTAGCCGTGGAACAGAATTTTTACAAAATTTTAATATACATAAAAAAACTAAATCGAATTGAAGGAGTATTTTTTTAACCATTGTCGCGTCCTTTAGTTTTTGATACTGACAATATTTTTCTTACGATGGCGATTATTCATTAAAAGGGTGTTAAACTTGTTAAGTGATCAAAAAGCCTCAAAAGAAAATACAGTGCCAGCCCGGGTAACTGCTTCTTCCACGTTGACGTTACTATCTAAGGCTGCAACACCTTGTTTTTTCAACAGTTTCAATTGACTCTGTAGAACTTTTTGAGAAACACCTGAAATGTATAACCATTTGTTAAAAAATTTTTTATTAATTCACAGTTAAATACTTTTTTGTCTTAATTTGAAGTAATATGCAAAATAAAACTTGATTTAACAAACGTTTAAAACGTTTCTATTTAGCAAATACTCAAAAGTGTATATACCTGCCATGTAAACGAAACGTTCTTGCTCCTTGAGTTTGAGGAGATCTTCTCTAGTTAAAACTTTGGCGGCTAGTTCAAAGCGTAGGTATTGCTTATTAGTGTCTAAAAAAAATTCTTATTTATAGTAAATTTTTGTACATGATTTTCTTCGCAAAAGTATCTGCGGTTATACTCAGACACAATCGTTTTCAATCGCGTGACGATACAAATACCAATTCAATAGTCACGTGCAAATAAAGTCTCAAGAAAATTTAATTTGTTCGTTATCTACCTGTTGGCTCCAATGTAATCACTGGCTTCGGTTTTGGAATGTTCTTGACAGTAATTGTCGATCACACCAACTTTTGATTTATTTTCCTTGTCTTGAATGGACTTTGTTTTAAAAAAAGTTTAATACGAAAATGTCGATTAAAATGGGCCGCTTAGGAAAATAATGTTATTATTCATTACGATGCAATTTTTTTTTCTTACCTCTGATTGTGTTTTTAATTGTTTCTTGGCGCTCCTCACTGCTCGTTCGTGAAAACGTTGGCTCTATATGCAAATGCACACAGACATGAGTATACACACACGTGTATACGAATATCAACATTATATACAAAAAGATGATTAACATTTTTAAATGATATTAAAAAAACACTCCAAGATTTAAAAAGAGTTACGAATTACAATCGTAAAAAATATTTATGTGCAATGCGTTACCTTGGTCTGCTGGATCACACTTTGACCGTGCTGGGCCGCATAAATTTTTATCTGCCTCGTGTTGATGTTTGGCCGAATCCTGCTTCAACTCTAACCGATAAATGAATAAAAAGAACTTATTGCAAACTGATGTAAGGAAATATTTGATGTTTAATATTTAATAGTTATTTTTTCTCAAGTCTGCATGTACTTAAAAGTTTGAGAAATCAGATAACACACCTTTTTTCCGATCGACAGATTCTACTTTACTAGATGTTTTGTTAATCCGCGCTTCCGAGAAAACTGTAAATTAAAAAACACTATTACTCATCCGAATGTAAATTAATATTTACATAATATTGATTTGAAATGATTGATTTGTTTTATATGTCTTAGCCGGATGGTAAAATTGCATTGACAAATTCAACTAATTTTATAGACAAAAAAAACAATATGAGTTAAATCTTTCAATACTTCACAGGAAAAATTGTACCGTATCTAACGTAACAATTAAATACCTTAAAAACTTGGTGGACGTGGTAAGAATTTTTTAACTTCCTCGGACTCGTCGTTTTCGTTATCAGAGCTTGAGACTGCTTCCCTTATAACCCTTCTAAAACGTTTAGCGACAGGTTCCCTTTCCGGTTCATTACGGTACTCGTCCTCAATGTCATCAAATGTTCTCTCATGGCGGGAACTTCTACATGTTTTGTCCTGCAACACAGCATACTTCTCATTGATCCCAGAAGTATCTTCAGCTATTGTAGCTTTTTCCGCAGCTTCGTCTTAATTCTCTGCAAAAAATTATTCAAATCAATTTTAAACAGTAGAAAACACTTGTTCAGGTATGTTTTTTTCCTTGCATAAATACGCACGTACAAAGAATAGGACTGCACGAAGAGGGAAAGAGAGACGAGAAAAAAAATACCAACACATCTATATATAACACATGAGGTTCGTATACGAAAATATAATACAAAACCCTCTATGTACAACACACCATCGCATGGTCGTTGCGTCAACAGTCTTCTCTTTCTCCCCCCCCCCTCTTTCTTTCCACCCCTTTCTTGAATCAGGTGCTCAAACAGCCATTTAATAAGTCAGCTGATCATCCCTTTCCAAGAAGTCAGGTTCCTTGTCGCGTTTATCTCATACATACACATTTCTAAACACACCGACACACACGAACATGTGCGCACATGCATTCTTGCAACCGCAAAGTTAGAGTATACTCGGTCAAATTTTGAAAACAAACAAACGCGCGTTTTTTGCTACCCCTCTCTCTTTTTTATGCTACACATGCACCGACAGATCATCGCCACGAACGCCATATAGCTCACCTGCATGCCATCATGCAATGACACGATCGAATGTACGTACTTCGCGGGCGAAAACCACGACGATCAATAACAACGACCACGCTTGTTCTCTTTATCCTTGATCATGTATCTCTATTTCTTCTTCTTCATCTTTGCATCGAGAATTAGAAAAAAAAATAATAATAATGTAACGCTTCCGACCCGTATTAATCCCGAAACGTCAATAACGCTCAACGCCGCATGCCTTTGTATAAACACCATGCACTTCGTCATCTCCCCTCCTTTCATTCGATAATTACAATCGCGGCATATAAAAAATTAAGAACACCACAACAACAATAACAACAACATCTCAACGCACTTTTTTATCGTTCCGCATACTGATGAAGCATAAATCGTTATCACTCACCGGCGGATGAAAGTACCCGTAGGATACTGTATTTCTTCCAATCCGGTTGCGGTGGTTGTTTTGCATGAATTGCCTTTGCGATTCGGTCAGTATTCCACGGAGGCCACACAACAGACTTACGATCCTCGGACAACCATGACGTAACAACAACTTGGACTGAACCATCTACTTCAAACTCAACGACATAAAATTCGTTTTTCGTTGACATCTCATCGGCCATACGTGATTAAACTTTTTTTTTTCCACACTTTTCAGCCAGCACAGTGACACGTTTCTTCAAACGGTGATAGCGCACGTGTAGACGTCAGGACGCGTTGTCTATGTAAGTATGTCTACCTAGCATACCTCGTACTGTTTGAGCTCTACTGCATGCCTTTTCAAACAACTCTGCGCTGCGCACGCAACATATATAGCTTTACTGCACTGCGGGCTGCAGGCCTTGTGCCCCTCTCTCCCTCCATGACTTCACCATCTACTCTACAATCTACACGTTACATATATCTCCCCCACCCCTGGCCACAGGTTCCATACCATCACTGCGTACCTTTTCTTCGCCATCAGTGCAACTTTCTACAAGTAAGTATTCGCTGTGTGCAAGAATATAAAACAGCGTCATTTGCATGGGAACAAAGCACTGTCGGATAACAAGATTACATAGCCTCTTATGGGCTGCAAACGTTTACCATTTTTTCAATTATTTTTTACGCATCTTTGGCACCTACAACATAAGTTTATTTATAATCGAGGATGTATTCTAAATGTAAAGCTATTTTTTTTTTAAGCTTCAAATTTTTTTTGTTGAATTAAAAATTTTTTCACATTCAAAACAATCCTTTATTATGGAATACCTTTATTTTAGGCGTCAATGATGCATAATAATTAATCAATAAATTGGTAAACGTTTGCAGCCCATGAGAGGCTATGCAATCTCGTATCCAGCACCACCGTTTTTTCTCATGCAGGTGGCGCTGTTTCAGATTCCTGCAAACAGCAAATTTGTTAAGGGAAGCGATTACTAGCGCGTCTCACGTCCTAGGCATGAACTTGAGTTGGGCCCCTCAGATGATGTTTAAAATTTGTATTTTGCCGTCTCAGTATAAGACTCAGCTGATTTTTTTTTAACTTAGAAGTCTGTCACGCGGAACCGTGGTAGAATTTAATCGTTATAATCGTTTTAATATTAAAGAAAAATATACATTTAATTAGTGTTACTGATACGATCCAATATGTAGGGCAAGAATCTTGAAAATACATAGAAGGTGAAAATGTTGTTAATGCCAATTAACGTTGGAATTACGGCAAATTTTAGCGTTTAAGTCGAACTGTTTGATTTTTGTCCAAAGTCCACTGATATTTTTGGTACTCCTCAAGAAGTAAATGTAAGTGTAAAAACCATTAATATTGCCAAAGCGGTTGTGTGTAAATTCTCATGTAAAGCTGGGCTTTTGGGAAGGTGCAAACATTGTGTGGCTGTATGTACTTACCTACTTGATTGAATAGTTATTTATAAGTATCCTTACTTGGTAAATAATCTGTAGCTGAAAAGTGAAAGTTGTATATAAGAGACTTGGATCCGTTTTTTTTGTGAGATTGCAACTGCGGATCCACTTCTTTTTGTATTTTACGTATCATGGAAACTCATGCAAAAATTCTCCGGTCACCATATTTTTGGTACGACGGCAGTTTGGCACGCAGCACTTACGAGCACTATCCATCTTTTAATCCAATCTTCGTATTGCTTGAAGCATACAGTTATGAAACAAAAAACCTCAAGAAAAATGTATTGAATTTAATATATTTTCAAATGATCACGGGGGGGGGGGGCAACTCAAGTTCATGCTTACATATGCGAGCGGCGCTAGTAGTCGCTTCCCTCGACGAATACTGCGTTACTTACTTGTCCATGGTTTTGATTACTGCTATTTTTCAGAAGTCCTTGAAAGAGTTAAATATTTTCAATTGGAAGTTTAATTTATTATTGATGATCATGCTATTTTTTCTATGTGACTAATTTTTATGTGTTTCTGTACTCTTACAATTTTTTCTTTTTTTTCTGTACTTCTTCGTCATAAACATTGCTGGAATTTTTTTTTTTTTTTTAATCATACAGCCTTAAAGTACTTAATTCATCCTTTTAATATATTAACTCTTTCCGAGTATCGCATTTTTTTTCTTATTTAGTCAACCGTACTCTAAGTTTACAAATTTTTTTCACTAGATTTGGATCATCAAATGTCACAATATATTTAAAGTAATATATTTATAAAAGTTAAATTACTACCACTAGACAAATCATCGAATTTTTTGTATTAAATAGGATTCTATAATTTCAATACAAATAAATATTTCTTTAAAATAAGTTCTTTCTTATTTCTTTTCTTCCGATAACATTCTTCTTTTTGCTGTATACAACTATTGTTGAGTCACTTTTTCCACCTCATACTAAGTTAATGTTTTATCAATCTCAACAGCAGTGTCTGTAAAAATGAAATTTGGATTAGCATTCTATTAATGATTGTTATACATATTATTATCAATTACAATATTACATTTTGTCACTAGGGCAGAAAATACGACTACCCTGCCCTAAGGTGCGGGGTTTTTGTATATTATTGCTAGAGTGCCGAAGTATGAGTCTGTTTTCGAATACATATATATAATTTTTTTTTAACAGCAAACTTCTTAGTAATAACAAAGATAATGTCTGATTTGTAGGAAGTACATTGTTTGCCATAATGGCCGACATATTTCGGTAGAAACAGTAAAGAGAGATTTTCACAATTAATTTGTTAGGCTTTATTTTAAAAAACTAATCATGATCAGCATGGACCAAACATCTAATGCAACTCTGAACTCGTTATCTTCATTAATTTGCTGACTATGGACTGTAAGTAAAAAAGAAACCATGCCTTCCGGTATAAGTATTGTTTAGTTTTCCCTTTGTACCCTAGTAAAGCAAAAGTGAATTTAACATTAAAGAATATGATATAAAATTAGAAGAACAAGCTTAAAAAAAAAAAGAAAAAAAAAATTATTTGCTTTATATTTTTTAATCATAAAAAAAAAGTTAGAGTTGTACACTGAGAGAAGTAAAATATTACTATAAACGTGATAAGTTGATTACGAAAGAACAGTAAAGTTATGATTTGTTTTTGTTAAAAATATAAGAATTAACTTACTAAATTGGCTTTACGACCTCCACGAGTGATATGACTCACGAATTTTGATAAAAAAATTACATAAATTACTAATACGTAATTTCACTTGATTGGATGTACAATCGCGTACAGAAATTATTTCTTTTGTATGCCTTTTTGAAATGATATTTTAGTACAGGTGCATCACAGATTTCTGTGTGGTTGACAATAATTTAGGGAGTAATAATTGAATACAAGGCTAATTTTTATATATAATCTGTTTGCTGACAAACAATGCTTATAGTTTGAAATGATTAATTTCCTACCCGTACCAAACACACTCCTTGTAATTACTTCATTTAGACAGTACTTAAATTCGAGTGACTAAATAAAATTCTTTTCTAATAATGTAATGGACAGTAAGTACTTACAAAGCTTTGAAATTACACAAACATCGTAACTTTTGCACGAGGCTGAAGGGGGTGTCCTTTTTCTTACATATTTGATAATTTCTGAGCTGTTTTTGGTAGTAGGGAAGGAAACGAAATTCGAACCATTTTGGCAGCCAGCCAATTCTTTGGAACTATTTCTAGGAAACGGTCAATTGTAAATTGTACAATATAAAATGTCTCGTTCCCTATGATTCTGAAAAGAAGTTTTATTCACGATAAAATAATGTAAGAAATAATGCTTGCCGCTTACTTGAAGTAATAACTTGAACTTTGTTTTTAAATTTTAATATATCCAAAATAATAGAATTAAAAGAAGTTTTGGACAAAAAACGTGACCCGAAATGAACGGCAGACTGATTATAAAAATTGTTACAGGATGAGTGAAAAAGTAGTGTAACCCCCGTTTAGTTCGGAACCACACAACCACGTTTACATATAGGATAATTTAATATAAAAAAAACATTGCAGTAATCTATTTATATCAGTTGTCATAATCATATAATTAATATGTAACAGAGTAAATCTCAGATATATAAGTAATGACCGACACGGTGGAGTAGTGGTAGAGTCGCAGTTCCGTCGATCTCCGACGTTGAGCAGCGTTTTGTGCAGTTAGTGCTTGGATGGGTGACCGTTCAAGTCTCGCCGTTCACTTTTGCTGTTGATTTCACGTATCAACTAGTTATCTGTTTTTATCGTTTCGATAATGTGAGCGGGAAGTGTGCGGGATTTCGGTCCTGATGGCTGTAGACGTAATGTAGACACCTTGTCTGAATTCAGGCGATCCACCAGGCCATTCTTGGATGGGTTTTTACCGAGTGGCTTCCCCGCCAACAGGACTGGTCCTGGCGAATGCAGAATGGCATTCCCCCCCCCCCTTAATATTCATCCCTCTTTAGTTCCAACGATTTCGGGAGTTCGGAGCTAGACGTTGTGCTCTATAGTGATAAAAAAATTAAATAATAAGTACCTTATACTTACTCCAAAATATTTGGAACTACTTTTCATAAGAAGACAACCAGCTTTTTTCAATGTGAAAGGTTTTGTTATGAATTACAAGCTCAAAACGGGTTTTTGAGAATTAAGGAGTAACATTCAATTTTATTCTTTTTTTTGTAAAAGTGAGCGAGAATACAAAACGTTTAACGTTCCACCGACGTTAGTTTCGTTAACTGCAAATAATATTTGAAAAGTCTACAGTTCTATTGATATTATCTTTACGAATAAATTTTAGTGCAATTTTGAAGGAGAAAGCTGGTTTTCGAAAGGGTTATTATGAGAGAGATATATTTCATTATAATAAATTAAATAACATTACTGTTGAGTGTAAATATAAATATAACGCAAGTTAAAATTCAATATACACTAATTTGTTGTAATCATTCATACTTTAATCTAGTAATATTTGTCTTACTGTGTATGTAAGATTGGAAAAACTACATAATCGTCTTTCCATGGAAAAATCATCAATTTACCACTGATTCTTTTTAAGTTATAGTACAACGTTCGATTATCAAAATTTCTTCTAACAACCACAATACCTAAGTCACTTAAAGGACATGGTTAATCATATACATCACCAACTGTTGTCATTTCCCTTCCAATTATAAATATCTCATTATCATTAGTCTGCACAATATTAAGTGTTTTGATAATCAGCGCATTATTAACGATTACAATGTTATCTTTATAAGTAGCACAATTGATTTTAAATTTCGGTAATTGTAATGTTTTGTACTGTGATGCTTTTGCGAATTCAGTTAAAATGGGTCCTTCCGTATGCTTACCACCCAATTCGAAACTGTTTTTGCCTAACTTTTTGTTTTTATTCAATACCTCTGCTTCTGTTGTTCTTTGCATAAGTTGCTGAAGAGGTTGACTTTCTTTCCAAATCAACTTCTTTATTTGGTGTAGGAAAGATTCAAAGCGAAACGCAGAGAAACTATCAAGTGAGCCGTATCTTCTTGCATCGTTAGTTAGATGTAGTACGTTGTGTTCATTGTAAGAAACGTATTTGGGTCCGTATAGTTGCTCAAAATAAAAATTAAATTTCTCCAACAACTTTTCTGCATAGTCTACAAGATTACTGCACTTTATTAATGCAGGACTACATAAAATGGTTATGGCAACGTGAAACGTCAGAAAATTTAAGTAGATTTTTTTATCAACGACATTTTTTAGTACAAGGACTCCACTATATAAAATAAATAGCCTGAACTCCGTAGCTTTAAATAATTTCATATAATTTAAAGGTCTTGGTCTTCGATTAAATCATTAGAAATATAACTTCTTAATGACAGCATCTTTTTTGAAATTTCATCAATTTTTTTTTGTGGCAATCGATAAATAGTTGGTGATTCTATCAAAAGAAACAATACTTTTCTAGTAACTCCCAAAAACACAAGATGCATCGGATCTACTACGACATTAGTAACGGGCTTGAACAGCGGAATTGTGCATAAAATTGATTCTTTTTTTTGGTAATCTTCAGAGTAATCGAAAATCATAAAGTTTTCATCTGTTCTTAAAATGTCACATTTACCGAGAAAACTGACACAGTCCAACATTTCACCTTCTATCAAGCCCTTCGAGCAGCTATGATACCCTGTGTGATTTTTAGTATTTAGTACGAAGGCTTTGGCTGGCACATCGCATACTAAGGCGTAGAAATTAATTTTATATCGTATGTCATGCACAACAAAACCATTATTTACGTATGGTATCATTTCATCTGTAAAAAACTTCAAAAATTCGTTAGAATCTTCTGGTTTTTTTTCTCCGCAATAGACTCCAACGATAAAAACATCCGTGTCGCGTTTTTCTGAACAAATTATAGGCCACAAAGTGCTTTCCGAACTCTTACCAAGAGGAACCTCATCTATTCCAATAAGTAGATTTATCATAGTATCTTTTGAATCTTCATTTATGCATTTACGTATAAATTTTTTGATACAATGATTTACTCCGAAATGTTAATATTCGCCATTTTTAATTGTATAAATTTGTGTTGATTTTGGAGTTCTTAATATTGTTCGTGGATCGAGGGGCAGATGTAAAACAGAAATTTTGTTCCAAAATTCATGCAAAAGATAAGACAGCGTACTGTGGCTAATGTTATACTTAACTAACCATGGAGCTATGATAGACTCAAGGGAATTAGATATAGCTGTTGTCAATGTTTGTGGGTCGGCTTGATTGTACTCCAAGACAGCATATTTTTTAACGAAATTGCTAATAACATTGTCTTACAGTAAAGGCTGCACTAATAAAGCACTATCATGTACCGATTCTTCGTTACAACTATCATCATCGCTATATCGATATTTCAGCTCATCGTTGTAAATATCAATATCGAAGTCATAATAAAGCTCGCTACTTTCTTCTTTACTTATATGAAAATCACACTTCGAATTATCATTGGACAGAGTAATTTGTTCAAGATGATCAGATTATGTAGAAGGAATAAAGCTTGTATTCCCACCCTCGTAAAAAAGATTGCGACAAGATGTGCTTGTACATTAGCCTGACAGTCAAAAACACTCTCCAAGTTACTTTTCGACGACTCATCTCCTAAAGTATTAGAAATTTGATTTTTATGTAGAACTTCCAGTTGCGGGGCTAAAAACAAACTTTGACCATCTAATAAATCTATTTTCAATTGTTTCAGGACAGTTCGTCTAAAATGTCTGTCGCTATACACGGTAGCTTTCCGACGACGATTGGCATTATCTGATTCTGTATTATTCGAATCCATCTGTAATATACATAAGAAATTTTGACCTTTTATTAATCAAATGTCTTCTATTACAAAAAAAAAAAAATTTTTAATATTGTCCACGAAATATATATTTGGAAAAGCAGCGATCTCAAACAAAAGCAGTGACACCTCAGGTGAGATAATTGAACCCTATTGATTTAAACAGTTCTAAAATGAATGTAAATAAGTAATCATATTTGTGGAAAAACAATGGATATGATTTAAGGATACGAATTGCTTTAAAACATAAAATACTGTCTTTTTGTAGGTGACTATAGTCATTATCATTGGAAATATATGTAACAATCAATATTTTAATATTCTGCTCCTGCGTAAGGGCACTGGGGTCTGATCACAATAGCAATTATCGTCAAAATACCAAAAAACGAACTAACCTACTATTGTATAGGTTCCACTACGATTCGTCTCTCCCATGCCGCCTGGCCTTAGCAAGTTTGTTCGTTTGTCGTATCGTAATGTCAATTTTTTTATCTTAATAAGAGCCCTCTGCTCTGGGCATTGAGCACGTTGGAGAGAGAAAGAATGAAAGGGTAGGGGTGATTATAACTCTTAATCTTCAACTATTCTCTTGATAAATAAGTAAAATCAAGTAATAAAGTTGTCACGGGTAAAAATTTGAGCTGGAAAACATTTTTTTTATCCCCTTACAAGCTTTCGATCGCACCTGTTTTAAAACATATCAACAATCAATGTTCGATTGTTATTTAAACAATTTTAATGCGCGACATTACATCAAGCAAATCGCCTAAATCTCACCTCACCTGGAAAGTGCGTACGGTTTGGTTAGAAGGCGCGTTACAGGTATAGCTATATATAGAGTCTCATGAAAAGCTGTACCAGCAGCCGACGCTAGTAGCTTTATATATAGCTATACCTGTAACTCGCACTTCAACTGAACCGTCCGCACTTTTTAGTTCAGATGAAATTTAGGCTAATTGCATGATGTAATGTCGCGCAGTAAAATTTTTTCAATAACAAGGCATTTTATACGCAATTTGCGCGCTGTGATTATTTTGCCACTTGCTGGGATTCTCATTTACGTACTTTTTTCTATTTTGTTTTTCAATTGTCATACGCAACTGAACAAAAAAACTTTCTTGCATTTTTGATAATGCCAAGAGTAAGAAACATTGATTTTCCTTCCTCAAGGTCTTTTTCGAGACCTTTGAACGTTGACTGCCCCTCGGTTGTAAAAGCAATAACGCAGCTGTTGAGCAGTTTAAGTAGAATCTTTTTTCATATAAAAGTGCACGCTGTAAGATAAAATGTGAGCCGAGGTGGATAAGAAATAATGCAATAGTAGCTGAGTAATACGGGGGTAAAAACCGTGAGAAACGCATTTTTTCAAAAGTTGAGAAATTTTTTATTCAAAATGTACGGGTCTTAGGTATATACATTACAATTTGTTTTTTTTTTGAAATGCACCAAAGAATCAGAATACATTGCTCTCAGGCAGAAAAAGATTATTTGTTTATATGTTATTAAACTTTGTTATTACAAATTGTTTATCAGAAAATTAAAACAATCAATCACTTCTGTTTGTTGTGTTCTGTAAACCATAATACATCGAATAAGAAAAAAAAATCTCATGAATCTTAAGTCTTGATGTACATCTGTCTGACGAAGGTACTGTGATACCGAAACAGCGGTAACACGTTTTTAACAAATAAAGTGAAGATTGACAGTACGTAATGAGTGTACTTTTTCATTTAATCGCATGAATCTTAAGTGGCCACAGGCACGATAGGGTGTATCTGGGCCACATATACTATGGTCATTTTTAATAATTGTTTAAGATATGTGTGGCATAAAAAAAAAGAGAGGGGTAGCGAAAAACGCGCGTTTGTTTGTTTTCAAAATTTAACCGAGTATACTCTAACTTTGCGGTTGCAAGAATGCATGTGCGCGCATGTTCGTGTGTGTCGGTGTGTTTAGGAATGTGTATGTATGAGATAAACGCGACAAGGAACCTGACTTCTTGGAAAGGGATGATCAGCTGACTTATTAAATGGCTGTTTGAGCACCTGATTCGGGAAAGGGGAGGAGAGAGAGAGGGGAGGGGAGAAAGAGGAGACTGTTGACGCGACGACCGTGCGATGGTGTGTTGTACATAGAGGGTTTTGTATTATATTTTCGTATACGAACCTCATGTGTTATGTATAGATGTGTTGGTTTTTTTTTTCTCGTGTCTCTCTTTCCCTCTTCGTGCGATCCTATTCTTTGTATGTGCGTGTTTATGCAAGGAAAAAAACATACCTAAACGAGTGTTTTCTACTGTTTACAATTGATTTGAATAATTTTTTGCAGAGAATTAAGACGAAGCTGCGGAAAAAGCTACAATAGCTGAAGATACTTCTGGGATCAATGAGAAGTATGCTGTGTTGCAGGACCACACATGTAGAAGTTCCCGCCATAAGAAAACATTTGATGACATTGAGGACGAGTACCGTAATGAACCGGAAAGGAATCCTGTCGCTAAACGTTTTAGGAGGGTTATAAGGGAAGCAGTCTCAAGCTCTGATGACGAAAACGACAAGTCCGAGGAAGTTAAAAAATTCTTACCACGTCCACCAAGTTCTTGAGGTATTTAATCGTTACGTTTGAAACGGTACAATTTTTCCGGTCAAGTATTGAAAGATTTAACTTATTTTGTTTTTTTTTGTCTATAAAATTAATTGAATTTGTCAATGCAATTTTACCATCCGGCTAAGACATATAAAACAAATCAATTATTTCAAATCAATATTATGTAAATGTTAATTTACATTCAGATGAGTAATAGTGTTTTTTAATTTACAGTTTTCTCGGAAGCGCGGATTAACAAAACATCTAGTGAAGTAGAATCTGTCGATCGGAAAAGAGGTGTGTTATCTGATTTCTCAAACTTTTAAGTACATGCAGACTTGAGAAAAAATAACTATTAAATATTAAACAACAAATATTTCCTTACATCAGTTTGCAATTAGTTCTTTTTATTCATTTATCGGTTAGAGTTGAAGCAGGATTCTGCTAAACATTAGCACGAGGCAGATAAAAATTCATGTGGCCCAGCACGGTCAAAGTGTGATCCAGCAGACCAAGGTAACGCATTGCACATAAATATTTTTTACGATTGTTATTCGTAACTCTTTTCAATTTTGGAGTGTTTTTTTAATATCATTTAAAAATTTTAATCATCTTTTTGTATATAATTTTGATATTCGTATACACGTGTGTGTATACTCATGTCTGTGTGCATTTGTATATAGAGCCAACGTTTTCACGAACGAGCAGTGAGGAGCGCCAAGAAACAATTGAAAACGCTATCAGAGGTAAGGAAAAAAATTGCATCGTAATGAATAATAACATTATTTTTCTAAGTGGCCTATTTTAATCGACATTTTCGTATTATACTTATTTCATAACAAAGTCCATCCAAGACAAGGAAAATGAATCAAAAGTTGGTGTGATCGACAATTACTGTCAAAAACATTCCAAAACCGAAGCCAGTAATTTCATCGGAGCTAACAGGTAGATAACGAACAAATTAAATTTTCTTGAGACTTTATTTGCGCGTGACTTTTAATTTGGTA
Source organism: Copidosoma floridanum (assembly GCF_036245765.1). NCBI lineage: Eukaryota > Metazoa > Arthropoda > Insecta > Hymenoptera > Encyrtidae > Copidosoma > Copidosoma floridanum. Next base: position 2,701,712 of record NW_028321885.1, read on the forward strand.
TTTGTATCGTCACGCGATTGAAAACGATTGTGTCTGAGTATAACCGCAGATACTTTTGCGAAGAAAATCATGTACAAAAATTTACTATAAATAAGAATTTTTTTCAGACACTGATAAGCAATACCTACGCTTTGATCCAGCCGACAAAGTTTTAACTAGAGAAGATCTCTTCAAACTCAACGAGCAAGAACGTTTCGTGTACATGGCAGGTATATACACTTTTGAGTATTTGCTAAATAGAAACGTTTTCAACGTTTGTTGAATCAAGATTTATTTTGCATATTACTTCAAATTAAGACAAAAAAATATTTAACTGTGAATTAATAAAAAATTTTTTAACAAATGGTTATACATTTCAGGTGTTTCTCAAAAAGTTCTACAGAGTCAATTGAAACTGTTGAAAAAACAAGGTGTTGCAGCCTTAGATAGTAACGTCAACGTGGAAGAAGCAGTTACCCGGGCTGGCACTGTATTTTCTTTTGAGGCTTTTTGATCACTTAACAAGTTTAACACCCTTTTAATGAATAATCGCCATCTTAAGAAAAATATTGTGAGTATCAAAAACTGAAGGACGCGACAATGGTTGTAAAAATACTCCTTCAATTTGATTTAGTTTTTTTATATATATTAAAATTTTGTAAAAATTCTGTTCCACGGCTACTTAATAAAATAATAATTATATGTATACTATTTTGCAGAAGTTATTCTTAAAGAGGCAAGGGGGAAAAGATGGCCAAACGTTCGTTTACAGAGTGCTCGAAACTAATAACCGATGATTTGGCCGCTACATTGACTACAAAGGAAGAGGGGAAAAAAATGCATTTGGTAATTTGAAAAATTTGAATCAACTAATTACAGATGATCCATAATCAAAAATGTCACTGCTATGTCACTAATGAAAAAAAACTTGCGATTTGTAAAGTAACTACCGCAAAATAATAAATTTGCGATTTTTTTTAGATATTACGTTTGAATCGTACAGTGGTTGCACCACTGCTCTTATGAAAGCATATATTTGCCAGTGGTTAAAACAATCTAAAAGAAGAATACAATGTGCAGAACTCAAAGCTAGGCATGCAGTACCTATTGTACTTATATTTTAGGTATTTAAAGATTTTCTAACATTTAAAAATTGTCTACCTCATTAAATTTTATTGCTAATAAGAATTGCATTCGAAAGTAATATTATGGATTGAATTCACTTACCAAACATAAAACATGCTACCTTCTTGTTATGTGCATTCTTTTGTTTGTTTGTTTGTTTAGAAGGCGCCAAGCTCTGGAGTCAGAATTTTCTAATATGGAAGAACAAAATGTGAACGAGGTTGTTAATAAGGACTTGTAAAACGATCTTCATAATATTGGTTAAGATCTATGTAGTACGTACAACGTATATATGGGTGATAAGGATGAAGTAAATTATAATTTGATGTATTTTAAAGTTTCAAGATAAATGTTTGTAATTCATGCTGTACAGATGTAGTATCATGAAATGTATTATAACAAATTAATAATAAAACTATTTGACGATAAATATTATGCAAAACTCTCTACTTACCTTAATTCGACTCAATCCCCGTGTTTGTAAGAAACGTTTCCGAAACTTTTTGGGGACGTTAAAATTCTGTGAAGCGCAAGTCAATTGAAACCATCGGATCATTTCAGAAACGTTTCCGAAACGCTTACGACTAGCGAAGTATAGATAAATGAAATCCATCGGAACGTTTCAGAAACGTTTCTGAGACGTTAACAGTTAGCGGAGACTACGCCAACGAAAACCATAGAAATGTTTCAGAGACGTTTCTGAATCGTTAAATAAAATCTTGTTTTTGCGGACAAAAGCAGGGGTCAGAAACGTTTCGAAAACGTTTTTAGCTTCCTTTTAGAAACGTTTCAATGTTTTCAAATTTACGTTTCTGAAACGTTTCAGAAACTTACGATGCTAGGTGGGTTACCAGCAATAAAGTTTATGATTTTCTTATTACACTTTTTCAGTTATTTAAAATAAATCGTGTAACACAACATTAACAGTATCAATGTTATCTGATCGATAAGATAGAAAACTTTTATTATTTTCTGGAGTGCCCTGACAAACAAGCTGTAAGCCTTAGATGTATTTAACTTATCTGTTAAGGTAGTTAACAATTATACATTGATAATCAATTTTGAAGTAGTAGTAAAAGAATAAATCCTTAATGTGCATCGTTGCTTAGTATTTTATCTAAAAGTTTTGTTGCAAAGAATTATTTAGTGTATGTGATTTGCTTGATTAAAAAAGTCTTTAGAATTATACAATGAAATAGTGTAATTAAAGGAAGAAAAAGAAAAAGTATCATAAACCGAAATTCTGAAACTGTATGTCTACAGAAAATTTATTCCGTTTGGTAAATTTATGAACGATTCACACAATTTAATCTCTTTATACATTTATGTATTGAAAACATCTTTGTATGAGCAACATTTACTAGAAATTTAGCGAGACCGCTGTAGATAATTTATACGATGTACAGGCTTTGTCTCTATTCAGTACTTTCTAGAATGAGTGACATCTAATGTTACAGAGTTTGTTAAAAATAAACAATTGAAAATGGTATTTTTCTGGAAAGCTATGATATCTCCTTGGTAATAGCTTTTAACAAAACTAAAATGTTAGGTAAGTTAGATGTGTTGAGTTCACGTTTCGTAAGAAATTTCTGAACCTCTTTACACACTGGCGATAAATAGTATTTTTTTAAATAAAGATGTAACCTCGAAAAGTTTTGAAATCAAAGTATAAAAACAGTAAATCTTTTTTTTTTGGTGCAGCATTTACTTTGCAGCACATTCGTAGTAGAAGTGCTTAGTACTCATACTTTAATAAAATCAAACTAAGTAATATTTACTTTTGACTGGTACTTCACGTAAATCTTACATTAAACGCATTCATGCCAAGCTACTTGCAAAGTATATAAAAATGCTAGGGCAAAATTTAATATAACTTCGTTTGATTTTGTTAAAGTATTTGTACTAAACAGTATCATATTACGAATGCCATACAAAATGTATACTACACCAAAAAAAAAAAAAAACTTCATGAATTGATTTCAGAAATTTTCAAGGTTTTAGATTTATCAGGAAAAATACTATTTGTTACCAGTCTGTATAAAAGTTCAGAAATTCCCTAAAAAATGTAAACTCAAAACATCAAACTAACCTACAATTTGAGCTTTGTTGGAAGCTATTTTTAATGGGTTTTTATAACTTTAAATAATTTTTAAAATTATCTGCACTGACCATTACTCTGTGATATCAAAGCAAGCCTTTTAAAAGCGAAACCTTTCAGACTATCATAATAGTCACACTGGAATAATGTAAACTTTAACTATTGATCTTTCGTAGTGTTATTAGTTAATAGTTTCGTACCAAATTATCCTACAGCCTTATGTGCAGACTTATCTGCTTACTTTCCTGCAGTATCCCCTGTAGACATTCTAAACACTGGGTTGTCCCAAATTTTTAAAAAGAAAAGATGTTTGGATCCAGTTAAATAAAAGTACATTAGCCTTACTTTGTGTTACTATTTGAACAACAGTATGTTAATTAGGAAGTCAAAATAATTTTTTAAAATTTTTAAAAAACAGATGTAGAAAGAAAATTTCATTTGAAAAAAATGTTTAAAAACGTTTTAACTCCTTACTTTATGTGTTACCATCTGAATGATAACTCCCAGTGTTACTAATGTATCTCATTCTATAAGATCTTAACATAACCTTTTTTTTAAATTAGAAGCAGCCTTGTCTATACAGAAGTGTGCAGAAAAATTTTGCAGCCTAGTCTGCAGGGTTCTGGGACAACATACTTGCAGAAAAGTGCAGATGCATCTGTACATATGTAGCGCCACAACCTGGCGCATAATCTTCGCGCCGAGCACGAAAGCAGAAGCTGGAGCAGAGACAACAGTTTGACCAGCCGAGTCAAGCTCCTTGTCGCCCGCGCAAGCCAGCAGACAGCAAGCAGAGCCGCGCCTGATCAACGGGGTTCAGCTGCTGTCCCTCTCGCTCGCATATCACCTGCGGACAACTAGAGCTGAGGCGACGGAAGCTAGCCCGCCGTTTCCTTCATTAATTCAGCGTCCAGCCTTCCAGCTGCTCGAAGCTGCGCGCACCGTGCTCTATACTAAAGCACGTGCGGGAAAAGACATTCTTTTATAATCTGAGTTTTCTTTATCAATCAAGTGTTTTGTAATTGAATTATTTTTTTATTTGTTTCAATAATTAGTGAACAAATTTAAGCGAGTGTGTATTTTTCACCCGACACTGATTCCTCTCCCGAAAGTATTTCATTCATAAGTCTGCAATAAAGTCTACAGGATAACTTGGTAAGGAGCGCTAATTAAGATAACAAAATATTTTAAATTTACTACGTGAATTGTTTTGAGCAAAGTTTTAAAACAAATTTTTTTATATTAAGCATTAAGCACATAAGATACGTTTTTAGCGAGTACAAGAAGAAGCAACTACTATTACACTGCTATAAATATATTTACATAAGTTACTATCGATCAGTATGAGAATATGACCCTCATTTGACTATAGTGGTAGTATTTTTATGAATGCAATATTAAAGATTACAAAAAAATCTTTTTTATAGTAGAAAAACTATGATATTTAGAAATGTAAAATTTTTTTATAGGGCAGTGCGCACACAACCTTTAAAAAATCGTGCAAAAGTCAAATTTTTTAACAAGAAGCACAACAGGCCAAAAACTACTGTTAGTATTCGTTTCATAAAAGGAACAAAACATAACAGTGTACAAATAAGTAGAAAGGTGTTTTCAAATATCAAAACATAATTAAACATAGATTTGGACCATACTTTTCCTTGAATTTCTAATTTTCACGCATAATTATATATTAAAAGCTCAATAAAGTTTTCACTCCTGCGAGGTGTGACACATGCAAGGGACTCATTTTTTTATAAATTTATATAGCAAATACTATTTTCGTTAGGACTTAAACATATAGATGTCTTTGAATCAAAATCATTAGGTCTCTTAGGTGCAAGCAATAACCTACTCATATATAGATACAAGAGCGCGCGGTGGCTCGGTCGGCTAGGTCGTGGATTGGCACGCGGGAGACCGTGGTTCAATTCCCGGCCAGTGCGACTTTTACGGGCAAAGTACCTCTGTGTCTTTCACATGTGCTTTTTCACCACGCAATGCTCCTCGAGGAGGGTTTAGGCGACCTTCTCGCAGCAAATTTGCCTAATTCCCCCTACCCCCCTCCCAGTGATGGGAGGCCTCCCATCCCTCTTCCCTTCCTTCTCCCAAGTGCTAAGTGCCCATAGTAGTGCCCTTATTAAAAAGGAGCCGGACGTAGAGCACTATAATATAAAAAAAAAAAAAAAAATATATAGATACAGGTACACCATGAAGTTAAGAGTGCAAAATGTATCGTAGTGGATGTATTTTAAATAACCTAATGAAAATACTTTTATCATGCTACTATGTTTATTTTAAAAATTCTGAAAGCTTTTAAAACAGAAAACCAATTTTTTAGATATTTTTAGGTTGATAACTTTTGTTAACACGTACTGGAAAACGATAAAATTGCGAGGGGCCAAGCAATAGGATTTTTCCACCTATTTTCTGATTTTTTTTTTTGGTCTTTTTATGTGTTCTGTATCATAATCTAAGGTTTTTTCTTATGGTTTCATCAGCCTCACTCACCGCAATAAAAATATTAAGCATACAATCGAACTTAAAAAATTGGTAAGAGTACTAATGAGAGCTACACAAAGAACTAAAGGGAACTTTAGAGAAGGAAAGAGAACTCACTGTTAAATTCAAAGCCAGTAAGAATAGAATGCAAGGAAAAAGTACGTGGGATCAAATTAACTTAAATCTTAGTAATATCTTGTAAAGCTTAGACTAGCTAAAAAATGTAATGTAGAGAATTAATTTATCCTAGTTTATTGTAATCAAATCAAACAAAAAACTAATTTTTCTTAAGGCTTAAAAAAAATGGCAAAAACGATAAAACTCAGTCACACGAAAAATAATGTAAAAGTATGCGTGGCAAGAAGATAAAGACAACAAACTCTAATTGATACCAGTTTATAAAGTGATTTCCATGAAAAATGCAAAAAACCTGATTCTTATACAAATATCTAAAAAATTATAACTCTTTTTTGCATGTACATTACGGGACTCAAAAGTCTAAGCGGGTTAGGATAGCCTTATCTGCCTAAGCCTCGATTTTTATTTTGAATGTACCGTTAAAAATAACACACTAAAAAATTATTTTAGCCAAAATTTAAGCCACCTGGGTAATAGTGGGATTATTTGGAATGGCATATGCAAACGTGGCATTGTCGCAATAGAATCAAGCAATAGCTCAACCTCAAACTTCTCTGCTCAACATACCCCAACAATCGAGACCATCTTCCACTCTATAACGGACATTAACGTTGCATACATTACAAAAACGCACCTAGACAACAAAGCAAAGTCTCTCAACATACCGAGTAACACGGTATACAGACAGGATAGACGTGAACAGTCTCATCGTGGAGTGGCTATCCTGGTTTGCAAGGGCTTCCACCATTGAGTCATAAGAACGGATGCTGCTTGCTGTGAAGCAGTTGAAGTTGAAGAGCGTATTACCTCATTCTCTTTCATTAAAATTATCTCCATCTATTTCTCTCCCATGCACGATCCTGACCTCCAATGCATAATCTCACTGTTTGACTTCATTATTCCTACGATCGTGGCTGGTGACTTGAACGCCAAACACAAATCGTGAGGATGCAAAAGCAAAAATCCTAAAGGACATTCCCTTCTCAAACAGTTGCGTAACTTCAACATCAACATTGAGGTTTCAAGAGAACCAACTCACTATCTTAGCTCTTCAGACAAAGACCGAGACATCTTAGATATATTTCTGACGAAAAATTTGCTCATCCCAACGGAACCACAAACTTTTCCAGACGTTCCTTGCAGCCATAATCTAGTCTGCCTAGATCCCTAGATCCTTCCTCACGATACCAGTTTCTACCAGCTGCATAAGCTGGGTCCACCCTGCGTACAATCTCTCATTCTCTCTATTTAAATGTCACCTCATCAGGTTCCAAACGAAACTTGACGTAGCAGTTGACGAATTCACAGATAAACTTAACAGGTGCACTTAAGACACCACCACAACAACTACAGCTTCACAACAAGTACTTTAACTTACCCATGATCATATTCATCTTATCAAGAAGAAGAAAAAAGTCCAAAAACTCTGGCAAAAGCAGAGAACTCCTAAACTAAAAGCTCACTGTAACTCCATCAAAGTAGGTCAAATCCCAAGTTTTCAAATTCCGTAACAAGGAATCTAACAAATTCATTGCCAAAGCAGAGCCCCACCCAAGAAATTCTTTCAAGGTTGTTAAAAAATTTAGCGACAAATACCCTCCTCGCCCTTTATCATGGGAGCAAACTCTACTCGCTAAATATAGATAACACAGAGATCTTTGCAGATTAACTGCAAAGTCAATTCTCCTTTCACCCTAGCCTTCGTTATTTTCCAAGCACGTGGAAGGAGGCTACGGCCATATGCCTTCTGAAGCCAGAAAATCCCAGCAGTCCCTCCAGTCATAGATCCATTAGTTTACTCTTCTCACCTAGTAAAATCACTAAAAGTGTTATTCCCACCCGTCTGAACAAGCACGCCACAGAAAACCACATCCTTCCAGACGTACAAGACAGTTTTAGAGCTAGACATTCAGCTGTACACCAACTTTTAAATCACCAGAGACCTTTTCGATAGCCATATTTATAAGAACTTTGCTGTGATAGATTTCCTAGATGTACAGCTGGCCTTCGACAGAGTTTGGCACGAGGGCCTCCTGTACAAGCTTATTTAGTTAGGTTTTCCACACTACCTCATCAAAACCATAAAATCTTACCTTTTAAACCAATTTATCTGCCTTAAAGTAGGTAACTCCTTCTCTGGCCTCCAATCAATAACCTCTGCAGTCCCTCGAGGCTCCAATCTCTTACGCATCCTTTCCAACATATTTTGCCGTGACCTGCTCCAGCGTAAAGACATCAATATGACGTATTTTCAGACAATGTCAAGGTCAGCTATACGTCAAAAGAATACTCTTAGTGCACCACCCTTTTAAACAAGCGTATCGTGACTCCTTATAACTGGTTTAGTCCTGAGAAACTGATTGTTAATAAAGTAAAGACTATGGCCATGCTAATTTCCTGGAAAAATCCAATGAAAAAACTGCATAACACAAAGATTAACGGAGTAGAAATTGACTAGTGCTACTCCACCAAGTACCTTGGCGTCAAGCTAGTGTACGTTTTCACGTACGTTCATCACATTAACTGTACTCATGGCAAGGTATATGGAGCCTTTGTGCAGCTTTAGCCCTTCTTTAATGAAAAAGCAGTCTTCCAGAAGACCTATCCAAGGCCTTTTAAAGAAGATATTAAGGTCGATCCTAGGTATTCTGTAGTACATAAAGAATACTTAGATTATGGAGGAATTTAGCATCAGCGCTCTAATTCAAGCAGCCCCTATCCCTGTGCCAGAAATCTGCTCCTCCATTACGAACCACCCAAACTCCACGATCACCATCAAACGCAGGTGCTTCCACCTTATAAGATGTCCATGTGCTTTCACGCAGAACACTGAGGACCCCCAAAATACTCTGTCCTTATTTCCGCATAATTCCATCGGATGCATCTCCATAAGCTCGCACGATTTCAATCCCGCAAGCTCCACTCAGGAGCACCCATCTGCCTGCTGTATTACTTACTGTCTCAATCCTCTACAACACACAAATCACAAGTATGCCTCCAAACGCAAAATGACAGCGGACTCATACATCTCACGCACACATACAATAACACAAAAACTTCATCTCTATTCTAGTGCAAGCCAATGTTTGATCTTCACCCAGACGCGTAAGTGCCCGTCCTCTCATCCCCTTGGAAGCAAGCTGGCCTCCAAAATTCTTCGATAAATGAATACGATACTACTACCGTGTAAACTGGGGTGTTTATAAAAATTTTTTCCTCTTTGCTGCATCGAACAAAAAAATTCTCAATTTTTCAATGATTTTATATGATTTTCGTGTATTCCTGTATGATTTTTAGGTTTAAAAATTAATTGTAATGATTACGTAAGATACTCATACACACTTTGTATGTATAAACAATTAATACTTTTTCTTTCAACAAAATATTTTTTATGCCATTAAAAAACTAATGAATTCAAAATTTCTCTTTAAATGATGATTCTCTTATCACGAGAATAACTAGTTAGTTATTGGGATTGTTGAAAATTTGAATATCAATTGATTAAATTATAAATAAGTTATTCATTAGAATAGTTGAATGATCTTTTAAAGAAAAAAGTCTCAAATGTATCATGTTTAAAGAAAAAGTTTTATTCGATAAAACTCTATGTACATGTGATTTTTTACAAACTTATGGTTCTTAAAATGTTTAGAACATTTAAAAACGATTTCAAAAAAGGGTTTGTTTTATATTATTATAACAAAATAAATCTGGAAACTTCTTTTTATTATTCATCTACAAGCCCTTGGAGCTTAATCACAAATCATCTCCATGTTCAAAATATTCTTTACACATTGAATGCGTATTAACTCATTTAAATAATGAAAAATTATTATAGTTAATTGAAAATATATTTTTTAAAATTATAACCATATAGTATTGCAAGGGAGCATTGTTTTTCACCTAGAAATTTATAACATGCAATTCTTTATACCTATTACTTTTTTTACTTTTTCTTAAAATAGTTAATAAAAACACATTAAATTCGCTAAGTTAAAACTCAAATTTGAACGGCGATCGCGGGTAATGTGCTGTAACGGTGCCCCACCGTTAGGCCAAGTTAGTTGGCTATGGCAGGTAGAGAAAGGGGAAAAAAAAAAAAAAAAAAAAAAAAAAAAAGAGTTCAAGGGACCTAAGTGGGAAAGCGGGATAGAAAAGAAGGGGTAAGGGAAAAGAGAGGAAAGCCAGGAAAGGAAGCGAGGAGAGACAGATTAGCTTGGGCAAACGAGCGCGCGAGAAGCGTATAATTTTGGAGTACTACTCTTGTGATCAATTTTGTTTTCTTTTTGCGCGATAAGTTTTTGACACGTGAGAAGTGCTTTCTTCCGTGTCTTTGGGTGCGACGTCCAGAGAATACCAGGTGTGTGCTGGAAGCTGCTGAGAAAGCAGGCGACCCCGAGTTCCACGAGAGACGGAAGGTTCCCCCAGCCAGAGGGCTAACGCGAGGCTAGCGTCAGCGACCTCGACCTCCAGACACTACCAGTAGGGACGCCTACTGGCCCCAGCGTTGGCACGACAGCTCCTTCGAGACTGAGAGAGTCGTCACTACCTGCGACCGTGAGTAATGGTCCTTAGGCAACCGTTTTATTGTAAAGGGCAGCGGCCCTCGATTAGCCCGCGTAAGTCTGCCCGGTCTGCGTTTTCACGCCGCGAGCTCGTCGAGCAATCGCGCTCGACGAGCGAGATCTCACACACACACACATACACTACACACCCGCGGATACTTTTTTTGTAATTATTGCATATTCCCTGAATATACACTTATTATTTTAAACTTGATCGTGAGTGCTTCCTTTCTGTGCGTGCCCGATCCTCCTTCGTGTCGTGTTGAAGTCGTCACGAGAGGCGACGACGTTCAAGGTAGCTGCGATACCTGATTCTGCAGCGGTGTCTCGGCGAACGAGACCCGCAAAATATTTTACAGGGAGTGTCACCGTTTGGTATCCGGGCAAGACAGGCCCGGTCGAAGTGGAGAGACTCCGCCTCGTTGATCCGCATTGTGCACCCCGTAACAGTGCACATAGTCTGCTGAGCAAATACTAGAGTGCGTTCACAAAAAAAAATGAAAAACCTCTCCCGAAAAGAAGAAAAACCAAGAGATAAAAGACCTACAATAATTTCAGAAAATAAGCTTCTTCTGCTTTGGCTAGGAACTGTTCAACGGTGCGCGGCAAATGGCGTTACCAAGTCAAAAGAGATACTGAAGATTCCGACTACGTCTTCAGTCACCTCTTTTTCTAGGGCCCTAGGATCCATTAAACGGAGTTACTTGAACAAGATTGATTAAGCAGAAGAGCTAAGGTAGTGACAACCAGTTGGAGTTGGAATATTTATATATAAGGTAAATCATTTTGTGGTTTTAACTGGGAGATTATTACTTTTGTGTATACCCCAGAAGTCAAGCTACTCTGGTAGATAAGAAACGCTTATACATCTGGTGAAAGTAATTTGGGGGAGTCATCGTAAGCTGTGTTAACGAACCCCCAGAGACCTAAATAAATGACATTTAACCAGAGTTTACTCAAATTGACCTAACTTTGTGCTGTCTATCCGTTTGACCATAGAAGCATATCATTGGGAAAAGTGCCAACATTTAAGTCTAAAAAACTAGAATTAAACTTTCTACGAAGTACTCTGAACATTAAATATATTTAGTAGTACATATAGATTAAAAATCAATTCTTTATTTTACATAGGATTAACTCCTTAATACATATTCCATATTAATTGAATTTTTGTGTGCTCTTACTTCGAAATATCCTTTTCCCTGTGACGAGGATTTTTCTAGCCGATAAACAGCCATCCCGGATCCTCTTACAAAACTCTCACTCAATTTTTCACCATGTCCCTACACTCTGGATATTTTTCCTCCGGGAGGTATGCCACAGGTGTCTGGCTCGAAAACACCAGACACTCCTAAAAGGAAAATAGAAGGGGGAAAATGGGGGCACTACTTCTCAATAAACACTACTGGATATAAATTTTCACAGCGCTCTTGCCCTATTTATTCGCCTTCATGCACACCCTCCACAACGTTGCATCTCTCTCTCTCTCTGTATATATATATATATATATATATACATATTGGCACACTATTCTCAAGGTAGATATCTTCGTGCTGTCACCTCCGGTCGTCCTCTTCGCCGAACTCCTCCCTGGCTCGATTGTTGGTGGCCGGCACCTAGGCTACACACACACACTCGGACACAACCTCCAGCATACCTTCCGCTCAATTCAATCCTTCCTATCCCTATATAAATCCTACACCCATTTATCTCGACTCACTCGGATCGTCCCCAAACCTTTACCTCAAAATAACACCTAGTGCACCGTCCTCCGTGAAGTGACCTTCTCTCTGTCCTCACCGTCACCCGGTGCTACCTGGAGTTCATCTCAATCGTCGCGTAGACTCGGTGGCACGGTTAACTCTTGGGCAGTCTTGTTCGGTGTTCTCTTATGCTCTCTTTTTGGATCCCTTTCCTCAGTCTCAGCTCTACCTGTCACTTTTTCCTATATCCAATCACTTTCTCTTTCCTATCTGCTCTCTATGCCGCTCCACGCGCTACTGACTGCGTTATGGCAGTACACTTCAACAGATGCGCGCGCCCCTCCCGTGTATACGAAAAATCTCCAACACGCCTAAAAACCGTTAAATTATTGGAGGTTTCAAGAACTCGGGAATCAAAGCGGCCGCTCGGCGCTCACACCTCTCCGACGTGTCGCGAGCCCTCGCCTTTCTCCTTCTCTATCATACACACATGCTCACCCAATCATACCTCACACACTTTCCATCCCTTTTATGGTCTTCAGTCCTTCTCTCTCCTCTGGCTCGTAGTCTGCGGCATCGAGAACACACATTAAGTAATGTGTTATAGATTTACATATAGAAAATATATCTGTTATTCTAGGACTTGGTAGCCGCCGATGACTTGCCCCGAAATATAGGTATATAGTGACGTGATAGCTTTAGCTATTCGTGAGCAGTTAAATATACAAAATGTTAATGTTGGTTTTAAGCTTTCTGACAAATGCAGAAAAGAACTTTTTTTCATCTTAAAGAAACCTATTGAAAATGTAGAACTTTCAACCTGTGATCAAAGCCGATCAACAAATTTTTAATCAATCTTGCAAACACTTGACGCACAAAGTTCCGAAAGTTTCTTTGAGAAACTATTAAAACAGAGGAAAGAAAAAGAACCAGATGTAGAATTACCTATGGAAAGAACTGTTATCCCTCATTAAGCTTGTTGTCTTTGTAGAAAAGACCATAATTCGATTATTGTGCCGTCATTCCATGCGATTATCACTGTTCTGAGTATTTAACAAATTGAACATTTTTCGAAGATAATTGGAAATAAATACAAACGTACAACAACATAAGTATGTTAATGGGAAAAGAAATCAGTCTATTTCCCAACGAAATATCTGACACTTTTTCTGAAACACTCAGAGACAAAATTTGAAAATGAGTTTTCAAAGCTTAAAGAGAAATAAATCATTTTATTTACAAGTTTTTTGTATCATCAACTGCACGACCTAACTACATAATTAGTTCTTATGAGATCGTCCCATTCGAGGAATGTTACGCAAGCTCTGGTTATATTTTTATTTAAATTTCAAACGGGATTCTTAAATAATTTTATAGCATCTGTTTTTGGAATAGCGCTGAAGTAAACGTTTCTGAGTTTTGCAAGTCACTAATTAAAAAAACATTTTATCGAAAAATTTAATGATAAAATGCATTACAAAGGAGCTACTTATTTAAGATCATATGCCTATTTATTTAAAAAAAACTTTCCATATTCAATAATGAGCTTATTCTCATTTTCGACAAAACTTATTAATGTTACCAAAATAGTAAAAATAACGACTATTAACGGAAGTCATATTCTGGCCAGAAAAAACGCCTTTTAATTAGGGAGGATTGCGAGTATCATTCAGAGAGACAAGAAACGGCAAGTCCCCTGGCTTACGCACATGTACCCCCTTTACCACCCACCTTTTTCACACTTTACAACCATGAAACTGTAAGACTTTATTTAATCATGTTTTTAAAAAAATTCTTGGTAAGTCGTGATTTTTTTGTTGAGCATCTTCCTTTTGCTTTAAGGTATCTATAATATTGACAGTTTCTTATCTAAAAGATTTACGATAACTCTTATTATATTTTAAAGAAAATTTAACATTGTTTTTTTATAAGAGACCGTGTTACCTAGTTAACAGTCAGTATTACATAACTGTTTTCTTGAAAATTTCCCTCGTAAAAAAACTGAAAAAATTTATGTTTACTCCGTGATATTCTTACATACAGCATACATTTTCTTGGCTCGATTGTACATCTTGAAATTTTCTTCTAAACCTTTTTGAACCTTTTACCATTCAAACAACTGATGGATTCATAGTGGATGTCCAATATTTATTTTTAGCCATGAAAAATTATGCAAAAATATCGAAGAAATTAATATAAGATCAAAATAGTACAATAACTTATATAAAAAGAGGCCGCTTTCGTGTTATTGATAGATGTTTTGGGGACGTAGTACTTCAATTAGGAAATCTCAGTTTAACGGTTCTTATGCCTATATTAAAAGGTTAAAGTTCCAACCTAACAACATCTAAATTGAAGTAGTGTCGTAACGTTACAAAATTAATATGGGTAATAGAGTCAGTTCATGGCATTCGTGCAAACTAACACAAGCTTATCCATCAGCAGTAAGACAACAAACTTTTACCGAAAGCTGGTGCCTATTATAGGATAGCATGCTGTTTTAATAACCTTTTTGAAAAGCGCTTAAACAACAGCAAAGTTTAAAATGAGTTGCAAAATTACATGATCGATAGAATAATTGACTTTAATTTAAAGAAAAATTCTTTGGTGGTCGAACCTAACACAGCTAGATGGTCTAAACAACCTACTACCTTAACTGAATTATCAGCCCTAAAAATCACTGATTTCCCTGAAATAGCTGAAAAGGATCTGAATATATTTTTTACGGGTTCCTATTACTTAGGAGATACTGTCTGAGCTGATGGACAACGATCGAAATATTTACTTGAATTATATCAAAATCATACTGAATATGTATGATTTTTTAAAAATCTGGATACATGAATAGTGAGACTTATAAGTTCTACGTAGAATACAAACTAAATTCTATCGGACATATTAGCATTTTGTGACACACGTGTGACTGTGTAAATGGATTACGGACTGAATATTCCTGCTCGCACACTGCAGCAGTTATTTACAGACCCGTCACAAGGGGAACAACTAGGATGTTTTTCTCCATGGCCCAGGTCAAGGGGGAAAGGTAAAAAAAAGATTAAATCAAAAAAATGTATAAACCATATTATTGTGTTTTGAGCTGTTTCAGACAAAAGTGTACGAAAATTTATGACAAATTTAAGAATTACAGATAATTTTTCATGTATCTTAAGGAATTTCAGTAAAAACTAGAATAATTTTATAATTATATATAATTATTTAAAATTTTATTTTTCTTGCTTTCTTACAGAATTTTTAACTAAAATACTACTCCTTACTCCTTCAATAAATAACTTATCTAATACCTCAGTAACGTTCGATATAAATTAAGAACTGTTTGACCAGCAAAAGTTCTTTCTAATATGTTTGCTGTATCAGGTATTAATCCCGTTATAAATGAAGATAGTGATAAAGATAACCGAGACTATAAATATTTAAAAACTTCGCAAAGTATTTAATTCTAACACATTAATCATTTACAATTATCTTTTTTTTTAAATAAACAATAATATAATAATTAACACATAAATCTTATTAATTTATTTCTACTATTGATGTTTAGTCGTACAATGTTTAAGTTTGTCAGTATCTACTGCAGGCTCTATGAAGCAGCAACAAAGTAATAATTGACTTAGAAATCATTTACTTATGGAAAAAATTTAAAAAATGGAAAAAAACCAGACTTTCTTGATTTTTGAGTATGTTTTGCTTATAAAACGATTTTAATAACAGTAGAATCGTTATTAACGCAAAATAATTAATAAAAAGTAGTTATTTAAGACTTTGCTAAATGAAATAAACGTAACTTTAAATAGAATTAAAAAGTTTTAAAAATTTTTCTTTGTCTAGATTAAATTTAAAAAATCTGAAAAATTTATGGGTATTTACTTGTAACAACAGAAACGTTCATGTATTTTTTTTAATTTCTTGGATAGAGCAGTCAAGCTTAAGCAATTTTTTTTTGGAATAACGTTCTTTACCAGCACTCTTCTATCATTTAGCGGGATTAAATTTTGGCTAAGATACTTTTTAAGTATGTAATTTTAAATACTTCATTTAAAATTATGATTCAGGCTGGGGCAGATTTGACCATCTTAACCCATTATGGTCTTCAGCAGAATTGTAGCTTTAGTGATCTTTAACAACAAGACTGAATTTCAGAAAGATCAGATAGGCAGCTCTTGCAAACCACAGAAAAATGCATAAAAAGTTATTTGTACAGGAACGCTTATAACAATTGCTTACAATATTAGATGCCATTTCATGACGGGATCATGTTCTTTAACAGTTACTCTACAAATTACCAGAGTACTAAATTTTTTTACAGTATAAAAGTTAGTTATTCATTCCAGAAATATTGTTTTTATTTTAAAAGTGGTTGCAGTTTAGAAAAATTTGCTTAATAACACCACAGATGAGCTTCAAAAAGTAGATGAGGCCTATGTATCGACGGTTACAGCGACTCGTCGCCCCTCCCGCATCGTAGTGCCGTGTGAAAAAAATACTCATGCAGTTTATCATTTTTTAAGCAACTTAAAATTATTTTTATTTGTCTTTCATAAAAATTTTTATGTAACTCCTATTTAACTTAACTACGATCTTAATTAGTATAGCATATGCATCGTGCATTTAAATAAAAAAACAAATTTTATAATCAAAAGATGTTTAAATTTATCTTGTCCAGCTTTAGAAGCCAGCACGTCCATATTTATCTGCCTAGTCTAAAAAATTATGTCCTACTTTACAAACATGCTTTAAATATTTATTGAATTCATATTCCAATGTACATAACTAATTTTTTTGAATTTTTACAATTTTGAACACTTGTATTTGTAAATAAACAGCTCTACGGGTTAAGTAGTCAGTTTTTGAACGTAAGAATCTTAGGTTGAAAATCATACCCACTGTAAAGCGTTCCAAAATGAGTGTTTTACCTGATTGTAAAGTCAGTTGTACGGCAGTGTGCCAACACACAGGCACTGGTTTGACGTGGCCTAGCCATGTTGCGTCCGTGACACCTCCTTCGTTAATGTGTCATCGTCCCAGAAATCACTTCTTGCTATACCACCTGCTAAGTATTTTTTCTCTAACTTCTTCTGTATCTTTCGTCGCTCTTGTCATTGCGTTCTGTATCGACTTACTTTTACTGCATCCCATTTGGATTGCCATGGCCCAAAACTTTTTTTGAAGTGAAGCTTTTTATGAGACGCTTGGGATCTCGGTTTGGGAGTGACTTTCTTAAAACTGACATAATTTTGTGACATGGTCACATGATCACTCTCTCTTACCTTCGGTGGCTGTGAATTTTACCTACATATATACAGTACACTGCTGCTGCTGCTGACTGATGAGCAGATCGCAAAGCTGGCCTCTATTTCATATAGATGATACACTTACATTTATAATAAAAGTTATCTTACCGTCAGGTGCCGACAAAGTGCATATGTAAGATTTTCACAAAACTGTACCTGTATGTTGAATATATATATAACCGTTATATTTATGTATATTCTTAGTGATGTGTAGCACCCTTAAATATGAAGAGTAACACAAAAAGGTTACGGGTATATACATCTGTTATTGTTACATTCGTATGCACCCATAACGTTGTTGTGTTATCCTTTATATTTGATGGTGATACATACCATTGAAATAGGTTAAAAAATTTTATGTGCATAACTTATTACAAAAACCTTCATATTTCAAAAGTGTAGAGTACCATGAGCTCTCAGTTAATTGCAATGGATATTTGTATCACCAAGTTCGTATGTATCACGACACAACGATTGGCTTACGACACGTTCAGGTCTTGGAATAATTCCGCTCAGAGTTGCTGCTTTTCATCCTCACAACGAGTACGTCACTTTGTTTAGCATCAAGGAATCGTAGTTTTTAATTTGGGGAGATCATGTATACAAATTTGCCAGAACGTTGATCGGGCCTATTGGTATGAGAGAATAAAAAAGAAATCCTTCACTATTCCTAATCTCCATAAAATATAAGACGTTCAAATTGAAACGCCAAAATTGAGTTACATGCATTTACCGTTACAATATTAAATTAGTCCACTTTTAGTCTCTTATCTTCAATACTATCCAAGTCTTAAGTACAAGTTTTTTTGGTTCTTTCACACGCAAAAAAATATTGCTTATGTCTACAACTTTGAAATTTTGTGTTATAGTTAAAATAAAGCATCTGTATCTTGCTTTTAGGGATCGTCAGAACGTGAATTCTAAAGTTAGATAAGAGCTCATGACGCTAATTCATCTCTTTTTTAATCTTCCAACTAAATTAATACTTTTTTATAATCTTAATTCTGTTTTCAGATCGATATCTTTTTACACGACGTTGCAATCGTCTGGAACATGAAACATACCGTCTTTATGAGAATAATCTACACACACACAAACACACACACATACACATATATATATATACACTAGTTAGGCTGACTCCCGCCTGATCGCTCCGCACGCCAACCCCCCACTAACAGGTTGAGTAGATAAAAATAACAACATTAATCGTGTAATTATCAAGAATCTTACATTTGGATGAAGTATACGTGGACCAGAAAAAGATTTTAAATAAAAAAGTTCAGTCAAGTTAAACAAATTATGGTCCTTCAGTGACATATAGTGAGTAGGGATGAGATAATAGATAGAGGGGGACCTATGATCAGTGGCTTGAAAAACCATAAAAACGAGGTAAGACTTTACTTAACTTTAATTTATTGTTTTTACTTATCATAATTGCTATAAACTACAGGCTAAGCTCAAGATGTTATCAATGAAGATAAGTGCCTCGGATTATGTAATGTCCGAAGTTTGGATAGCTGAGTCGGCTACGGTTTATACTAATGGTAAGATAGTCTTGTAATCTGGGGTTTGGTTCCATTTGCCACCAGAATTTTTTTTTTTTATGCAATTTATTATTCTGTGTCAACTTCTTGTTATATCTTTCATTCTAATTTATCAATATTGTCAATACTTTTTGTTAGTAACACCAAAATGAGTACATTTTCAATACCAAGTCTATAAATAATTTATTACGTTAATAGCTCTAGTTTGCGGGGCTCTTCCATAATTTCATAACACTAAACAAGTGATTTTAAAGGAAATAAATAAAATTAGAACGTTTTAAAACTTCCAAGAAATTATGAACGTCGGATTTACGAGAGAGAATAGCCGATGGCCTAAGAAATTTACTTTTGTTTCAGTAAATGATTTGTTAGATAAGTACAAGAACGAGTCTTTTCAGAGTAAAAGACAAAAAAGGTGTGGTGCTAACTTCATAATTGTCAAAGTAATCAATCAGTAAGTGCTAACACAAGCACTACATTAACGCTACATAACTTTGTGACCAATAATGAAATTAATAAAGCAATAATTTTTATGGATAAAGTACACTGTAAATGCATTTTAATACTTAGTAATAAGCTTTTCTGTTATAATTCAATATTTAATAATTTATTTGAGAACATGGTCAGTCTTACATCTTGAGTTAATACAGACAAATCATATTACAAGTCAAAATGCAATTCATCGGTAAAATTCATACAAGACGAATTGTGTATATACAGCAAGCTCATATGACAGATGAAGCTCATACGTCACTTATATGCGTACGTGTATATTAGCTGTAATGTGAATGTATCATAAGACGCTGACATATGGTATCGCTAGCGTCGATGTAAAAATGTGTGTATGTATTTAAATTGTACGATACATTTGTGAATGCATAAATCGTATTAGATGTATCGTTGAATAGTTTACTTGCACATTGATTGGCTATTTCTAACAATGTATACAAATTTAAGAATTATAATGAGCATATTATCTTATTATACTTCAAATTAATCATTCATCACAAATCAATGATCTTACACTGATTCAAGAAACTAAATCGCACTTGTCAGAAGATGTAATTAAAACTGTTGTTTTGTTATTTTCTTATGCACAAAATCATAACATGAAACATCATCGTGTAAGCATACTACTTCTCTGTCAATGCAGTCTGTAAGAGCGTCGCTCATTGGTTGACCTAATTTAACCAAAGTCCTTTTTTATCCACTCTGGCGCTATAAAAACGCACTATCAAGAGAAAAAATCGCTTTTTTTACGTCTGTCATCAGTCGTCTAAGGTTTTAGCCTACTCTTGACTCCAGTGACTTGCAAGTACCTTTTACACGTGAGGCATAATGTGCTAACTGAGGTTAATTCGGTGCATTTAGAGAACGTCGATAGTATTGGACTATGCTAAGGAGTGAGGTACAACGAAGATGGCCCGCCGAAAGTAATTTTGGTAATAGAAGAAGAAGCAGAAACCATAACATCTTACTGGCCACGAACTCATTCGTGTAGTTTCAGTTACCACTGCAAATGACCTTACAAAACGTAAGAGACTAAGAAGTCGCAGTAATAACAATCAGTAATAGACTAAAACTGTAGAACTAAAGTTGTATAGAGTCAGACCAAGTCGGATAGTCAGGCAGAGTAAGCGTTGCATAGAAATACTAATAAATTCTGGGTTATAAATAAATTCAAATAAATGCTTGGATGTATACTGATTGCCAGCTACCTCTCCTATCCGCTTAGCCCTAAAGTAAATCATAAAAAAGAGTAATTTTATATGTCCCGTGTCTTGCTGCTGACTGCAAGGTGAGCAAGGCACGACACATCACACCTTTAATGAACCAAAATGTAAAAGACTTGAATTAAAATAAGTTTTTATAATCGAATTATAGGTACCGATCCCTCTTCATTTTGGAATTTTGTCAAGAGATTAGTGTGTATTCATTCGGTCAAATAAGAGATAAGAAGGGACTAAAATTTAAAAATTTCCAGACTTTTATCATGTTAAACGTATTTGTAAGTATATTATGAATTTAATGAGATTGTGCTTAATGAATAAATTTAAAGTTTGTTTGGTATATCCCATGATTAAAGTTGCTATTGCACATGAACAGTGAGCTTGACTTAGCGCGTACACCTAAAAACTTGTGCAGCTGCTGCCTATATCTAGTGCATTTGCTGCTTCAGTTAAATAAGGTTACAACTGCTCTACCTCTAGAGGATCTGAAACATTAATTTTATTTTAGTGCATTGAGCCATAACGAAAAGGTCAAAGTTTCATTGTCTGACCTAGTGGGTATTATTATATTCTTCAAATACTTTCAGAAATGTTTGAGTTTATTAAATGCTACATCGCACGCAAATTTCAAACTCATATACTTTATAATGTAATAATAATGTAAAATAAAAACATTTTTCTTATACACATACGTGTTATTTCTCTTTCGTCCTTTTGTCTCTTTCGTCCTTATTTTCCTTCTAAGTGGTCTTTTTAACGGCATACCCACAGAAAAGGTATTCTTAAGGCTCACTTTCCCGACTAATGATGAGCAGTTGGTTATCTGGAGAACGACTGGAAGGCGAGATATTCTTTGATCGGTGGCGTACCTTCCTCTTGTACGGTGTCCGTACAAAGAGACTTTAGGAGTAAAAGTCAATCGACATGCAGCCAGCTCTTTATTATCAAGAATAATAACAATAAGGAATAGACGAAAGTCTCACTCCTGGCCCTTTTTAGGTCTATTATAAGTATTTACGTTTCCTACTTAACCATCAATCTCATCAGTTTTTTTGAGGGCTGACTAAGTTTGAACTACCAGGCCAACAAATACATTTTTACTACTATCTCCGGAAAGAATTCGTCGACTTAAAGACTATGTGAACTTAAGATGGGCCCTATTAAACCAAGTCAGTCATTCACTAGCAGTTGTCACGAGCATAGTTATTCGTTGCAAGGCTAGAAACTCTGGTGACCGATGACCCTATACTACCCTCTTGACTTTAATCATTCAACCAGGAATCACTGCTCCTTTCCAAGGTCTGCGCTGGGAAAACCTGACAGCTATAAAGGAAAAAAAATTGAGCCAACAGGACAGTCTACAACGGGCAAACATCAAGAGCTTATCTCCCCATTTATACAAAATCCATGAGATTTTTGAATCTAGCTGGAACATAGCATAATGCAAATGGCATATCTGTATACCCGTAATGTCCGTACCGAGTGCCAAAAGCTATTTTGTGGCAATCTTCTGGAGATACCTCAATTTGATGAGATCCTTTAACCAGATCAAATACTAAAAAAACTTTTGACTCACCAATTTGTGCTAATATCTCTGTAATATAAAGCAACAGGTATTGGAGATCGTTTTAGAGCTTAATTTTTTGCAATATATGACGAGACCATGTATTTTTTTTTCGTTTGGTCCTGGGTTTTTGGGGACAATTTACAGCAGACTCTGGTAAGGGCTTAAAGAGTAGCTAATGGTTTCTCCTTGCAATAATTTTTCAATCTGATCTTTAACTTACTGGTGTAGAGTAGAAGGATATCTTTGTTTTTGAGTAAACACAGGTTAATGATCAGTTGTTGGTATATTGTATTGTACATACGATGTACGTGTAGCAGCGACACCTTAGATATAAATAGAATGTGAATACTCTTTTACTATTTGGCAAAGCTGCTTATAAATCGTTTTATTACAGTAATGCTGGAAAAGTTTTTCTGTGATTTATTTAATTTTTCCCTTTGTTGCTATGTTAGAAATATTATTACTTAAATCGTGGTCGAGAAAGTTTTCTGAATCATCTAAATGAAAAGGTACGAAATTTTGTGTAGGGATCATAATTTCTACTGACTTTTTTGTAGTGCTTACAGCCATCGTTAAATAGTGGCTAATCATATGTTACCACTTTGCTTATAAATATTCCAAGAGTAGTGTTTGTTGAGTGCAGGTATACTTGCTCGTGACTGTTAGTCTGTGTTACAGAAATTTTTATGAAAACTCTTGTTCTGGCAAGTATTTTGTAATTACAATTTAGTCCAAAGGTTTCTGCTGTAAGCTTAAAATATTAAGAAGTTGGAAGAGATCTTGACTTTTCTTCATTTATGCTGATATTATCTATAAATTCGTGAAAATTCTCTTTATTTCTCATATATTTTGTCGTTCTATCGAAAAATCCCAGTCCACGTTCTTTATCGCTTGTTGTTACAATTCTTCTTATAAATGAAATGGGATTTACAGGTCTTTTTTTTTTGGTATTAAGGCTCTTGTGTCATAACAATGCCTGGCCCATTCTTTGGCTAAAAATAAATTTTCTAATATTCCTGTCTCACGGAGGGGTGTAAGTTTAGTTGAATCAACTAGGTGGCATCAACATGTTGAAATCGGAGCTACCTGCAACATGATTAAGAAAGTGTGATTGTAATAGGCTGGAGCGTCTCGAAACTTTTGACAGTCGTCTCCCAGCGGATTATCAAGTGGCATCGAAAATGTGTATGATAGTTGTGCAGCTGAATATTCCAGTTATCGACCACACTTTTCTCCCATGAGCAAGTGACCTAGGTCTTCTTTTACCTTGAACCTCCAGGATTAACCAGTGCTACCAATAAAAATTATTCTTACCGATAACGTTTCCAGTGGAATACCCTGAGACGTATCTAGCCATGTTTGCTCCTACACTTAAGAGTTTTGCGGCCGTTCCACCATCTTGCCTAGTGCCATCAGAAAGTTTTTTACTACAAATGTAAGTCAGAGATAACAGCCTTGAGGTGCATGGATAGACACAACGGCTTTTGTAGCCCTTAATAATTCAGTTTAACGTATAAATCAAACTACCTTACACATACCCACATAAAGTAGTCAAAATACACCTCTTAGACATTTTTCGTAAGATGTTTAAAATAGTAGGTCCTCCATTTTAAATGTGGAAGATCCTATTTTTTTATAAGAGTCATTTTCAGGCTAAAGGGCAGAAAAAGAAGTTATCTAGGCTGATTAACAGTAAACACAGAAGTTGATTTATCAAATATTTTAAGGTCCACTATGATACTTCTGAAACGTATGCTTAACATTAATAATTACGCCAACATCAATAATTCTTAAATAAAACAGGGATAAACTGTTCGCAATTTTTACAAAAAAATCTCCCAACTTATTAATCAAGGCACTAGAGCAGCCCAAAAATAGGCCACTTTCCGCGACATTCCTAAAAACCAACAACCTTATTCCAAATTATATCTTGAAATGGTTGGCCATACTTCATTCATGCAAGACCAGCATGATGTCAAACGTTCTAAAAACGTTTGTCAGTGCTTTACAGGTAGCTTTAAAAGCCGAAGAAGTTAGAAAATTATTATACCCCAACACACAGACCAGTGTGAGCCATCACAACTTACACACGTACCTTGCTGAGATTTTAGACTCTTCAGCAAGACAAAATCTAACAGTACATAACTAGAACAGACAAAAATATTCTCAACATTTTTAACCTAATCAAACTACCTCATAATATGTTGAATTTGATAATCCCAACACAGAAATACGCAATAACGTTCCTCACTATTACAATTATAATGATACGAAAATCTTTCCTACTACGTTAAATTTAAATAAGAAAATAGTTTCTTACCAAGCTCTCCAATATAAAAACAAATTTATTAATTAATCTGTGAGATTTTTGCAAAAATAAAATAAAACACAATCTTATAAACTTTTAAATGACTCATGGAAACATCATCAAAAGCTCGTCCCTACACAACCAATACAACACCAAAACCAACTATTAGTCTGTTTCAATTGTCTCTTTTACACAAGTTTACTCCGGTGTATATATGGTAACTTGTCTGCTTCTACCATAGAAGGTACTCCTATACTTGCAACAACGCTTAGACACCACAAGAATTCCGAAACGTTACTAGCTTTTGTTCAAGGTCCAATTCTTTCAATAATTAAAAAAATTTTAGACCAAATTCTTCTAAACCAGGTCATTCTTTAAGTGGAAATAATGCTTGTCACCCAGACGTAACGGCGAGCAAAGACATAAATCAGCATTTACTGACGAACTTATTTGTGCAATCGCCCGAGTATCTGTCGCAAGAAACATTGGCAGTGCACTGAGAGTAAGACTTACAATTTCACAATGAAATTAAAGTGAAGATACTTTTATCGTAAAGAAAGAAGCTAACGTCAATAATATGAAAATATCTCCATTACTACCAAATGTCATGATAAATACTGATACAAAAATTGCTCTTATCGGATTTACATCTCAAAATATCATAACTTTAGAAACAGTAACGTAAAACATATTTCATAAAAATCACGTTTTTCAAATCTTAGCACAAGAAACACCCCTCCGTGAGACAGGAATATTAGGAAATTTATTTTTAGCCAAAAAATGGGCCAGGCATTGTTATAACACAAGAGCCTTGATACCAAAAAAAAAGACCTATAAGTCCCATTTCATTTATGAGAAGAATTGTCACAATAAGCGATAAAGAATGTAGACTGGAATTTCTTGATAGAACGACAAAATATATAAGAAATAAAAATTATTTTCACAAATTTATAGATAATATCAGCATAAATGAAGAAAAGTCAAGATCTCTTCCAACTTCCTAATATTTTAAGCTTACAGCAGAAACCTTTAGACTGAATTGTAATTACAAAATACTGGCCAGAACAAGAGTATTCATAAAAATTTCTGTAACACAGACTAACAGTCACGAGCAAGTATACCTGCACTCAACAAACACTACTCTTGGAATATTTATAAGCAAAGTGGTAACATATGATAAGAGCCACTATTTAACGATGGCTGTAAGCACTACAGAAAAGTCAGTAGAAATTATGATCCCTACACAAAATCTCGTACCTTTTCATTTAAATGATTCAGAAAACTTTCTCGACCCAGATTTAAGTAAGAATATTTCTAACATAGCAACAGAGGGAAAAATTGAATAAATCACAGAAAAACTTTTCCAGCATTACTGTAATAAAACGATTTATAAGCAGCTTTGCCAAATAGTAAAAGAGTATTCACATTCTATTTATATCTAAGGTGTCGCTGCTACACGTACATCGTATGTACAATACATTATACCAACAACTGATCATTAACTTGTTTTTACTTAACAACAAAGATATCCTCCTACTCTACACCAGTGAGTTAAAGATCAGATTGGAAAATTATTGAAAGGAGGAACCGTTAGCTACTCTTTAAGCCCTTACCATAGTCCGCTGTGAGTTGACCCAAAAAGCCAGGACCCAACGGAAAAAAGATACATTGTCTCGTCATATTTTGCAAAAAATTAAGCTCTAAAAACGATCTCTAATACCCGTTGCTTTATATTACAGAGATTTTAGCACAAATTGGTGAGTCAAAAGTTTTTTTAGTATTTGATCTGGTTAAAGGATCTCATCAAATTGAGGTATCTCCAGAAAATCGCCACAAAATAGCTTTTGGCACTCGGTACGGATATTACGGGTATACAGATATGCTATTTCCATTATGCTATGCACCAGCTAGATTTAAAAATCTCATGGATTTTGTATAAATGGGGAGATAAGCTCTTGAAGTTTGCCCGTTGGAGACTGTCCTGTTGGCTCAATTTTTTTTCCTTTATAGCTGTCAGGTTTTCCCAGCACAGACCTTAGAGAGGAGCGGTGATTCCTGGTTAAATGATTAAAGTCAAGAGGGTAGTATAGGGTCATCGGTCGCCAGAGTTTCTAGCCTTGCAACGAACAACTACGCTCGTGACGACTGCTAGTAAATGACTGACTTGGTTTAATAGGGCCCATCTTAAGTTCACATAGTCTTTAAGTTGATGAATTCTTTCCGGAGATAGTAGTAAAAATTTATTTGTTTGCCTGGTAGTTCAAACTTAGTCAGCCCTTAAGAAAACCGATGAGATTGATGGTTAAGTAGGAAACGTAAATACTTATAATAGACCTAAAAAGGGCCAGGAGTGAGACTTTCGTCTATTCCTTATTGTTATTATTCTTGATAATAAAGAGCTGGCTGCATGTCGATTGACTTTTACTCCTAAAGTCTCTTTGTACGGACACCGTACAAGAGGAAGGTACGCCACCGATCAAAGAATATCTTGCCTTCCGGTCGTTCTCCAGATAACCAACTGCTCATCATTAGTCGGGAAAGTGAGCCTTAAGAATACCTTTTCTGTGGGTATGCCGTTAAAAAGACCACTTAGAAGGAAAATAAGGACGAAAGAGACAAAAGGACGAAAGAGAAATAACACGTATGTGTATAAGAAAAATGTTTTTATTTTACATTATTATTACATTATAAAGTATATGAGTTTGAAATTTGCGTGCGATGTAGCATTTAATAAACTCAAACATTTCTGAAAGTATTTGAAGAATATAATAATACCCACTAGGTCAGACAATGAAACTTTGACCTTTTCGTTATGGCTCAATGCACTAAAATAAAATTAATGTTTCAGATCCTCTAGAGGTAGAGCAGTTGTAACCTTATTTAACTGAAGCAGCAAATGCACTAGATATAGGCAGCAGCTGCACAAGTTTTTAGGTGTACGCGCTAAGTCAAGCTCACTGTTCATGTGCAATAGCAACTTTAATCATGGGATATACCAAACAAACTTTAAATTTATTCATTAAGCACAATCTCATTAAATTCATAATATACTTACAAATACGTTTAACATGATAAAAGTCTGGAAATTTTTAAATTTTAGTCCCTTCTTATCTCTTATTTGACCGAATGAATACACACTAATCTCTTGACAAAATTCCAAAATGAAGAGGGATCGGTACCTATAATTCGATTATAAAAACTTATTTTAATTCAAGTCTTTTACATTTTGGTTCATTAAAGGTGTGATGTGTCGTGCCTTGCTCACCTTGCAGTCAGCAGCAAGACACGGGACATATAAAATTACTCTTTTTTATGATTTACTTTAGGGCTAAGCGGATAGGAGAGGTAGCTGGCAATCAGTATACATCCAAGCATTTATTTGAATTTATTTATAACCCAGAATTTATTAGTATTTCTATGCAACGCTTACTCTGCCTGACTATCCGACTTGGTCTGACTCCATACAACTTCAACCCTGCAGGTGCAGGTTTGGCAGTTGCTGCTCGGCACAATGCTTGTCTACAGTAGGGACGGGATAAATAGGAAATAGGCCTACCGTTCTTTTGCTACAGCAGGGGTCTCTTTGTAGCACTATCTTTGGGAACCGGGAGATCCGACGAGCAGGGGTTGGCACTCGAACCCAGTAGTCCTTGCCAGCGTGTGTGTGAAGGTCGCAGTGGCAGTCTGGGTAGCCAACAGGTAGCCGTTGTTCTGCGTCTCTCGGATTATACGTCCCGGCGGGAAGCAGACAAGGTGAAGAGTGTCTTTTTTGTCACCTTGCCGATTCGTGCTCCCTGATAATTTAGCTACCTGCCTGTGTATGTGTCGGTGCGCACACACTCCTGCCACTGCACACAGTCAAGGGCTGGCAGAGCTGCTTACAGTAGGGATAAGTGAAGGGATAGGTCGGTACAAGGGCCGTGGGTGGGGTAGTGTTGGTGTGCATAGTGCCACCTTTCCTCCTGTCTGCTACTACGACATACCGTCCTACCATGACGTCGGTTTACCACGTCACAAAGGTAACAGTTAAATAATAATATAATTTTGAACGTTCCCTGCTCCTTGTTTATTAATTCGTTTCTAGGTAACATCAAAATTTAAAAATTTTGGTTACATCAATTATTTAAACTTCATTTTACACATACTTTTTATTGTTTCTATGACTGTTATGTATTTTATTATTTATTAATTGATAAGTGGTTAGAAAAAATTCTTCATTTTCAGATTCAATGACAGATATGACTTATTTTCTTCACAGTATTCCTCACTTTAAATTAGGAAAATTTATCGCTTGTGCTTTTTAATATTAAAATTTAAATTTAAACTAAACCGAAAATTTTTCAAATTTTTAAAAATAAACGATACAAAAGTAAAAGTAAAAAGGGACGGAGATTGTTTATTAAGAACTTTTCCTTATTTTCTGTATGATAACGAAGGTTTTTATGAGACAGCTCCTTCTTTAGTAATTAATAATGGTTTAAATTAATAGGAAAATTATTATGAATTTATAGTAGGCAACGATTTTTATCAAAATGTGAAGAGTAGTGATAATTATAATAATATAATGTCAAAAAATAGGCCTTATGGAACAAGTTTTCAAATTAACAGCTTCTCAGATTTGTTTCATGCGCACGTTGAAGTTAATTTCTAAAATAATGTTGTTCAAACATTAGGAAATTCAAACAGTAATCTTAAACTTAATTTTTTTTGTATGGAAACATTCATTCTGGTCACTATGATGTGTTAGGCTTTGAAAACTGAACATAAAATTTTATTGATGATAGCTTACGGAAATCATTCGGAAACCAAAAAGATATTAGTCATAATAATGAAGAAAGTAATTAGTAAGAGAATTAAGGAAAAAAAAGTCAACAATACTAAATCTTCAAGACTCAAATTTGATAGAAAAATTTTTGATCAATTATGTAATATAATAAATCATTATTATTTAGAAAAAAATCTTTCTCAAAATAGGAAACTTAAATTCTCAGAAAATTAAAATCATATTTGAACAGAAGCTAACAATTTAATTAGTCATACGTTAAGCATAAAACAATAAATAAAATCTTTTTCCTTTTTTTGTATGATAAAGACTATTTTCAATCTAGAAAAAGATTGATGATAGTTAAAAATGTCGTAAAAAAATGGAACTTTTTTGTCAATTTCAGTGTTAGGAATGAATATTTCCGAAATGTAAGAAATTCTAAAAATTGTTTTGAAATATCAACTTACTAAGGAGCTTATGGTACATTAATGTAAATACAGAGTTTAGTGGATATAATAAATCTTCACATTACAATTGTTGTTCAAAATTCTATGATTATTTTATATTGTGGTAACTGTTCATATGATCTTAAATCAAATAATTATTTCCTGAAAATGTGCATTTAGCTGTATTCAAGTTATATTAAAATAGTGGTATTGAAAGAAAACTACGAAATCTCACATACATCGAATCCAGAAAAAGAGAAAAATCTGAATGTAGAAAAATGAATAGTATATTTAAGAATAAAAATTTATACCTAATTTTAAAAAGTACTCTGAATGAAAATAATAATTTATAAGTAAATGATGCATTTTATGGTAAAATAAGTAATAAGTGTATGTATCGTTTAGCAGTATTTTGGCCAGAAGAAAGTAAAAAAGTCAATGTGTTGTCATCAGGAAAAGGTTTGTCTAAGCCCGTTGCAAAAAATAGTAAACTATATACATGATGGTGATAAAATTTCTATTGATTTAAGGTTGAAATCTATAAATAATAGTAAAATTCTTAGAAAACACATTGAAACTTTGACAAAAGTTATAAAGAAAAATCCGATGGCAAAAAAGTACAAACATTTTCATTAAATCACAAATGTAGAAAAACTACCAAATTGTAAAATGATTTTTTTAAGAAAAACGGTCCAGCAAAAACATACATGTAATAAACCACTGACTGCAAAATGTGGTGCTATTATAGTTTTAAACTCTGGACTTTTAGAAAGCCTCGATCATTGTGTAAGCCCAAAAGAATTATCCGATAATCATCCTAAGGAAATATTTTTTAATAAACTATCTCATTTTATTGATCTCATAATATTTGCATTGTTTTTTCTTAGGAGATTGAGGATCGAGTACTATTTTTTTTTAAATTACTTAAATAACAGTAAAGAACTAACCATGTCACAACATTATTCTCACAGACTCTATTACAGACCAAACAAAATTTACTTTAATTTATCATTATATGGGGAATGACTGACACAACGATTTTTTATTTATTCTTAAACCATGATTTAATGTAACCGCTTAAATTATTTAAGATATAATAAAAAAAATTTAAGAATTGAATGTTATCAAGGTTTATTAGACGCAATGGTTAAAAGTGCATCCAATATTTTTAAAAATTGCGAAACAAAGGAAAAAATTAAAAATTTTTTCATACTTACTACTACATGCATTGGTAGTCCAAGATGTATGCAAAATTATGATCAAGATGCAATGTCTATAATGAGAAAATGTTGTAGACCAGATATATTTGTAACAGTAACGTGTAATCCTAAATAAAAAAAATGAGGTTAATTTTATCAAAAGTTTCTACAAATACAACACCAAATAATATTCCAAACATAACTATTAGACTATTGCACTTGAAATTGATATCAGTCTTGGATGACTTCATTGTAAACATTATATTCGGTAAAGTAATAGCATACGACTATCTTAGCGAACTCCAAAAACGTGGTCCACCTCATGCACACATTTTGATAACTTTGCATCTTGATAAAAAAATTATTACACCTAAACTTATAGATGCAACTTTTTTAACCAAAATTCCTTCTAATAATGCAAAACTTACAAAATTAGTAAGTAAATACATGCATGGACCTCATACAGAACAAATTCCTTGTGTGAGTGATAAAAAATGTACAAAAATTTTTTCAAAATCTTTCACAAACGTTACTTTATTTAAAAAAATGGTTATACTGAATAAAGAAGAAAAAATAATACTTCTGAACAACATGTTTATATACTTCGAAAAAAAAAAGGAATTTTAGTAGATCATTCAATGATTGTACAATATAACAAACTTTTGTTAATGAAATTTAAATGTCATATCAATGTTGGATTCTGTGCGTCTATTCAAAACATTAAATATATTTATAACTACATACAGAAAGGTAGTGATAGAGCATACATCAAAATTCAAAAATTAAAAGACTTAGACGAAGAAATATTTCATGGAATTAATAGTAATGTTGATGCAAGATATGTAGGTCTCATGAATGCAGCTTTGAGATCGCAAGAATTTACAATTTGTGATACAAGACACGCAGTTGTTAAATAACCTACTTGCCATAAAAACAAACATAAAGATTTTTTTTTAACTTGTATAAAATAAAGTAACTGGTTTAACGTCGTTAAAAAATATGAAAACATATAAGGCAATAACATATAAAACCTTCAAAAATACTGCAATTACAATAGGTTTAATAGACAATGATGGAAAAATAAATGACATTTAATAAAAGTAATTGCTGTTATGTTCACATATCATTTAGGACAATTTTTTGCTTGGTTTTTAATTTTAGAAAACGTTCAAGGTAATAAAATATAGAATAAATATAAAGAATTTCTTACGGAGGGTTTTTCAGATAGTAAAAATGATTTAGCTCTTTTACATATTTAACAAATTTTAGAATTAGAAGATGATTAATGTGAATGCTTTCATTCACCTACACCAAAAAAAATTAATAATAGAAAAGAAAATATAGATAAAGAAAAACGTCTTAGTAAAAAAGTGTCCTGTCGATGTATCAAAGTTTTAATAACAATCGGAGAAAAATATTTCATATTATTTGTAAACAAAAAATAATGTTTTCTTCATAGATGGTCTCGGAGAGTCAGAAAAAACTCATCTAAATAGAACGTTAATTTAATTTTATATTTCTCAAAATAAAAAGATTATGTTAATGGCATGGTCTGGCATAGCATTAATTTTTCTTCCAAAAGGAATGACAAGTCGTAAAACTTTAAGACTCCCTATATATATAAGTAATATATAGAGTACCTTTTTAAAATTCAAGTCAGTCGAAAAAAAATGAACAGAAGTTGATTTGATTATTTGGAATAAGGCTGTAATAATCTAAAAAAAAACCATTGAAAATAGTAGACAGAACGTTAAAAGATTTATTTAATAATGAAAAATATTTCAGCAATAAATTAGTTATTTTAGGATTTGATTTTCATCAAATTTTTGCAGTGATAAAAAACAGTAATAGAATAGTATATTGCGTACTAGTTTGCAAAGGCTTCGATTTACGAATTGAGAGGTTTACGGTATGAGCCGAGGGTGAGGGCCATAACGACGTTCGTAAAGAAGCTTTTTCGAACGAGTTTCGTATACTATTTTTCCGTCTAAGAACCCAAAATCAAGCGATAAAGGTGCTATTTGGAGGTTAGAAGGTGGAAGAAATTATATTCGAATAAACTAATAGATCTTTATGCTTATGGAACTTATTTTAAGTTTTTAAACAAGAAATCAATAATTGTTTGAACGATGGAAGATTTTTACAATTATGATTTAAAATTAAGGAAGTGGAAATAAAAACTCTTAACATTGCTGAAAATTAAATATCAAACGATGTATGTTCCCAATAACTTTCTAATATCTATAATTCTTCAATGCACAGTGTTGTACCCACATCATATAACGAGTATTCTGGTTATTTAAATAATAAAATACTTATAACATTAACTGGAGGAATTAAAACTTACTTGAGTATAGATAACGCAACTCATAAAGGAGTTGATTCATCGGACGATACTATTTTTTTTAATTTTTTGGTAAAAATGTTGAACAATATTCGTGAAGGATTACCACCTTATGAACTTAATCTAAAATTTGGTACCATAGTCATGTTACTTAGAAGTTAATGTATATCAGAAGGACTGTGTAATAAAATACGCTGACCAATCACAAAATTATTACAGTTTGAAATCGGAGGAGAAATACTAACTAAAGCAAAAAATGAAAATAGAGTCTTTATTTCAAGAATAACCTTAGACACAGAAAACACCTTAACATAATCTTTTACTTTGTATCGTCAACAATTTCCAATCGTCGTGGCATTTGTTATGACAATAAACAAATCTTAAGGTTAAAGTTTTGACAATGTAGACTTGTATTTAAGAAAACCCTTATTTTCCTATGGTTATTTATACATAGCTTTATCAAGATGCAAAAATAAAAATAATTTATTTATTCAAGTAGAAAAAGAAAAAAAATAGAAGTAGAAAATGTTGTTTGAAAAAAGATTTTTCCAGGATTGATTGACTTTACTTAATAATTTTTATAGATAAATCAGCAATATTCTTGGCGATTAATCAAAAGTTATTCTATTTCTGAATATTTTATCATTTAAAAAGTATGCATGACATGTTGTATTATTTTTTTATAATGACACTTGTTTGTTAAAAAAATAAAATTATAAATTTTTCAGAATAAAAAATCTCTTATTTCTTTAACAAAAACTATTACAGTAATTATTGTGAACAATTTTAAGACATTTGGTTGATTTTATGATCAACATTTTAAATTTCAGTCATGAAAGGGAATTTAAATTCATTGATTTACAAAATTAAGGTACAAAAATAATTATTTTATAACACGTATACATCAAAGGGAATAGTAAGAGACAGATGTTTTCTTTAAATTAAGATTATACGTCTATATATATACATAAAAAAATTAGTATACTTATATTTTTATATGTATACATTGTTATAAATAGTTTCCTCATTTAAAATTGGGTATGGGGAGTTCTGTCTCTTCATGGTTATGATACAGCTTAATTTAATAGGTTATTCACTTAACCTTTTAAAATTAGGTGATACTTCAACGGTTATTAATATTCAATAATTATGTAACGTTTCAAATTGTTAATGAAGTTGTATTCTGTCATACATGTAGATATAAGAAATAATGAATGTTACATTGTTTTAAAATAATAGTAACAAAAAATAGAGTTGAATGCATCGAAAACCTTATACTTATTAGTGAATTAATACAACAAGATGATTAAGGTTATTACATTATGATTTAAAATATATTACTTATTAATATTATAACATAACTAAACAGAAAGTCTATATTTTATCAATATGCAAAATCCATTTATTTGCCTTTTTGGCGGTGAGGAAAAAAAGATGAAAATAATTATTCTTTAAACTAAGTATAATTAACTATATTGTAAATAGAGATATTTTATACTCAATAGAAAAAGTTGCAATCGGACAAAAAATGGTGGGGAATGGCAATGGGTGAACATAAAAAATGGTGTGGGGGTCTGTGAGGGAACAAGAAAAGTAATGTGAGAGCTGTGGGTGGTCTGAGGGGGACTGTAGGGGTCTCAAGAAAAAGTGAGAAACATTTAGTTAACGGGGAAAGCGATTTAATTTTAGCTCATTTGTGGAGGTCTGTGGGGGGATGTGTGGAACGCCTCTTACAGATTGTTTAATATATGAAGATATAAATTTTTTTAAGCACTTATGCCAACCTTTTTTTCATTTCTTAAAGCACTTGTTTTAAGCACTTTTTGGATAACCTTGAGATTTTTTAGCCATGCAGTTTTCATATCCATAATCGTTGCAAATCTCAGTCTTTTTATTAGTTACCTAATACTCGGTCATAAAAAAAGTCACATTGGCTAAATTTGACGAGTATGGGTTCTGAGGCAAATCTTTGGTGTTGTTTTTGGCCAAAAAGTCTTTCACAACAAAAATAATTCAACAGAGGTGTCATCTTGGTGCAAAAGCAATGAATTATTCTTCTACAAATCCAGATATTTTTTTTTTATATGGATCCTTGCAAGCAGTGCGTAACTTTTAGATAGTACTCCTTATTGACCGTTTGTCCATATCGTAAGAACTCTTGATAAACTATGTCACAGTATTTAAAGAAAATAGTAAGCAAATTTAACTGAACTTGGGGTGCTTCTTTTTTATCTCCCCTCACCTGGGCGTTTTCCTTCGGTCGTTAGAGCTTTGGTCTCGATATTATTATCATATGCCAAAGACTTATCCCTATATGATCCCTTTGAGCAAATCGAGATCATCATTGATGTCCGTCAACAGCATTTGAGAGATGCTTACACGACAGTTTTTTTGGTGAAAACTAAGTATTTTCGGAACAAACGCTGTTGACCCACGTCTGATGCCTAAAACGTTAAAAAAAAAAAAAGAAAAAAAATGTGTAGCACGAATAAATTGATGAAGTCGATGGTTTTTCTTAACAACTTACTTTACTTTCTTAATGAGGTCGTCTGTTGTTGACGTGATCAGGCGTCCAGAGTGAGGCCCACCTTGGCATCCTTCCAGCCATCTTAGAAGCAACTTAATCACTTGTGAATACTTTTTTTTTAAGTTAGTATTATTAAATACCTCGTTTAACAGTTTAAGTGTTTTACAGCACATTTTTCTATTTTTAACACAAAATTAAAGGCCAGTTTTCTTATCCATTTCTTTTTCGATGACAAAAAATCTCTCAGCACGCAAAAACACTTCTTATCGTTATGCGTTTCATAAACACAATTATCATGCTACATAGCTAAATCTGTTAACATTTTATCGTGACCAGTGTAACAAAATAGAAAAATCAAAATTGATAATCGAATGTACATTGCCCACAAATTTTGAAAAGTTACCTCACATTTTAAATACACCTTGTATGTTGGGATCACAGATCCTTACTAAGGTTTTTTAGTAAAAAAAGTAGTAAAAGTATCGATTACGAAGAATGTTATTCATATATTTATTTTTTTATGTTCTTTAAGATAATGTTGAAACGTTGTTTTATTTATAATTATCAAAAACAGTTAAATATCAAAAAAATTCACAAATATGTTTACCTGCAATATCCCACAATTGTAACCGTATGACAGTTTCTGGATTCCAGTTCAAAACTTTCAAGGCAAAATCTACACCAATTGTTGCTCTATAATGCTGTGAAAAAAATTGATGAACATATCGCTTTATCAAAGATGTCTTACCAGCTCCAAGCTCTCCTATAACTAGTATTTTATAAAGGTGCTCCATTTTCGTAGATTGCAAATCATTATTCAGCTGATTTTCTGATATCTGAGGTAAAAAAAATAAAAGACTTTCTTACTAATGATAAAACTTATTTTGCTTAGCTGTATATAATATGTACGAAACTGTAGCGTTTAAGCATAGAACTAAGATGTATGGTATTTAATTTGTGTTAACGTTTTTAACAAGGTTCTAATTAGACAAAAAGTCTTATATTGGTGTAAAGACAAACTCCTTTTATAGAACTTTGTTCTGAAATGATTCTTAATTAATTTTCAAGCATTCATTATCTTTTTTTTTTTTTTTTTTAACAAATAACGCAATTCAATTCATGCTTATAATTTTAAAATGCCTTTTGAAATGCTAACAAATCATCATTCTATGTAAGCTTTTTTAGCTGTCAAAAGAAGTAATAAAGCTTTGTAATTTTTTTTTTATTGAAGTAATTCATTTAATAAATTTATTCTATTAAAAATTTTTATTGTGTTAATATCTGCAGTAAAAGTTGTTTTTACGACGAAATTATAAAACATGGATTTGTACGTAGTAGATCATTTTTTATTGTTACTATCAAATTGTTTGTGAAAATAAAATAAAGACTATAAATTATGACAGGCAGACAGAAGAGGTCGAGAAAGTAAAGAAAAAAAGATTTTTTTTGTATATACTATTGAATAATTCAAAATCAGCAGTTCACAATGTAAACGCAGTACGTCACGTGCGTACTCTGTAGCATGCAGACCAGCTCTACCTTTTCACCAGCTTAAGTAGTCAAGTGTTCGTATATAACATAAAGTGGCGTGCGTATACAGTTGTATGCTACCTCAGAGATTTTTTTCCCAACCCCTTCGTTAATAAAGTCGCTTAATCGATTTTAATATAATTTTTTTTTTTTTGACTGAGAAGGGTAAAAAATTTTCAGACACCCCGACTATTTAAGTGGTCGGGTTGGATTCACCTGGAGTTTCTACTGACTAAAAACTAATTTTTCTGCATCTGTATGTAAGGACTTTCTTAGAAGACAATAGTGATTTAAAAAAAGGAAGTGGAATGTTACACAACACAGAATTTTTAAGGTTTCTTCGCTCTTAAGAAGATGATAGAAGAGATATTTACGCATCTAGGAATAGCAGTTTTATGCAATTAATCTCTAGTAATCAGTTTTAAATGATCAACTCTTACACCTAATTAATTATTAATTTTAATACAAACCATGAGAGATTACTAAGCAATTTTTCATATAAAGCTTCGATAAGAACTCAACCAGATGATTTGTATATTGAAACAGCCCCTCTATCAGCTTCAGACACCATCCCAAACAGAAAAAATTAATTCAAATTTAATGTGGAGCAGACGATTTGTTTAGTAATTATGTAAAATATGTAAGAAAGGTTTGGCAAATATGTGAGCAAGATTCCCACGTTGTTAAATAAAATGTTACTTTACTTTAGTCAGGTGCTAAACCTTATTAAAATCAGCTGTCTTAGTTGCAGATATAGCAGCCATGTTATATCATATGAGTGACATAGGTGTGAATGTTCGATCAAGAACAAGACTAATACAGTTGCTTGAAGAAATTATTCCATGACAAGCATCGGACATGGCTACGTACTGGGCCTGATAAGTATACAGAGCATCATGCGTTTACTTATCTGTGAACAAAGTAATGAAATTATCATTTGTTCTTTTAACTGTCGAAAAGCTACCTGATTCATAATTATTGGTCACCTTTTTGTATAAGAATTTTAAAGTTTAACTTTTTCTTAAATCTTTTTTATATAATTTACTTGTTAGAGTGTCATTTATTTAGCTTTTGATTATGATCACTGTTTGTGTTTGGAAATGTTTTAGCTTTACTAAAATTCGTTATGTCAAACTTAATCATTATTTTTTCTTTGACTCTCTTCTCTTTGCAAACGTAGTTATTAGCTACTATCATGTTATTAGCAAGCAGAAGAATCAACAGTTTGTCATCTTTTTTTCAAGTAAACAAGCATCCATTCTCCATACGAAAAGTCAAACCATTTTTTTTTCGCTTGGTTAAATCTTTCATTCCAACTTTCAGGACTTATCTTTACTCGACAGAAAAAGAAGTTTAATTTACAGACCTTTTGCTTTGAAACTTCAGCTAAATAATGTTCTTCTTCTGGTATTTCCATCTGTATCCTTTGTTTTACTGCCATTCAAGAAGGTAGTCTTCACATTAAGTTGATTAATGTCCTAATCAAATTTAGTCATAATAGCTGAAATGGCTCGAGCTAAGGCTAATCTGGACACTGAACATAAGTTTCCATGAAGTTGCATACATAAAAATTATAAGTTGAAACCTAAATATGTTATCAGAGGTTTTAAAGATAAGAATCATTAGTTCTTCGACCACAAATCGGGCTTTGTACATTAATTTTTAATTTATTTTAATTTTTTCTCAGGTCTTGTAAAACAAAACAAACACCCTGTAAAATAAGTTCTGTTTAGTTTGGTTCCACTAGCTAAGAACTAAGATTGATTAACTAAGTCCCGGACTTGGTTCTTATTCATGGATTGCAATTGATTTTATGTTGACTTAAACCGAGAACTTTTTTTTGTCCTTATTGATTCAGAAAAAAATGAAGAATTGTTATTTTTGCCAGTCATTAATGCAAAATAATGTCCGTTGCAAGGTTTGAATTTAATATTCGTGAAGTTAGTATTATTGACAATATTTTCTGGAAATAAATTCTCACGTGGTCTGCATTTTTACTTTCTCCGTTTGCTTGAAGAGATCAGTTTCAGATTTTTTTTTTTTTAACTTATATATCTACATTTGTTGATTAACGTTGGTTGACGAAGTCGATCATGGTTTCCCAGTTAGCTATAATTTTTTTTTTTATAGAGATCCTTATAAGCTAGTCATGCTACAAAACTAACATTTTAACTTCCATAGTATTGACTCTGTTTCAGTTAGAAGACACCAAATTGTGTTAGGGTTTTAAGAAGATTAGCTAATTTATATAAGTTATAAAACAAGCAATATCTTCTGTGTGGCATAAATACTATTAGTGCAGGATGATACGTACATGTACACCCAAATGTATGTGATTATTTCCAAGCAGTGACCTTAAATGACAACGTCGAATGTTGTTTCCTCTTGGTTGATCAGAAGTAACTTTAGAGTCTGTAAGGCAACTAGCTTTTTGCCATGAAAACAGATGGGAAAAGAGAGAGAGAGAGAGAGTGCATGTATCATGTACATCGCCTGCTAATGTTTTTATTTGTAACGTCCTGAAATTGCAGCAATTGTCAACGTTGGTAACTTTGGCACATCATAAAGGGATGGCACACTAAGTCCACTACAAAAAAAACGATAAGATAGCTACAACTAGAAAAATATGCTTCTCTATCAAGAGCTGCATTCTGTGGAGATTATCAAGAATTCTTGTTTCTAGTAATCTCTTATTATAGCTTTAAAGGTTGTTAGCAAATGCTATTTTGCTTAATGCCAGCTTAGAACCTTTTGCCAGACAGGTTACTATAAGTATTTATTTTTAAGAACTCTAACCAGGCAACATGGTACTTTGTGTGTCTACATTCTCCTTTTCTTTGAGAATTAAATATCTGTAAGACATAACTGCAGCTATCTTGTATTCCAAGTCATGGATCCCTAATAACCAATGAACATTAAAAAGAAGAATAAATTTTGTTTATTTTGTTGTAATTTAAGTCATTTCTCTCATCTTTGATCTGAAAAAAAAAAGAAAATCCAATCCACAAGAAGCTGCCCAATAGTTACAAGAATTTTAGAATACTTATTTGTCAATGAACTCCTGAATTATTTGTAAAATTTGTTTGGTTTTATTTGTTATGCTTACTTTAGGGTAAGTTTGTCTGCCACTTCTTTTAAATCTTGATGCGAGCTAGTCCCTTTATATGTGCAGCTCTTAATTTACTTCAAAACAAATACACAGTGAATTTCCTACTCAGATAACTTAAATGACTTTTCATTATTAAATGATTGTGAGATTTTTTTTGTACAACACTAATGATAGCAAAAAATTATGACAACAACAGTTAAGAAGACCACGAATTGTGTAAGCCAAAGACCAGTTTCTTACATCCACCTGTATCCGAGCAATATTTGTCTGGGGCTAATTTGTAATAAATTGAAAAACCTTTATTGATCGTTGGCTTACACGAACGGTGGTCTTTTCAACTCATGTTGTGACAATTTCTTGCTATTATCAGTATTATACAAAAACCAATGTCATAATTATTTAATGATTAAAAGTCATGGAAAGAGTTATTTAAGCAAAAAAGTCACTGTGTATTTTATTGATTTAACTTAAGAGCTGTACATATAAAGGGACTATCTTGCACCAAAGCTTACGAAAAGTGGCAGGCATAGGCAGACAACGTTTATTATACGTGATAAATAAGGACTAAGAACTTGGTATTATGAAACACAACTGTTTAAACTGTATTTATGATGACAACGGGGCAAGTACAAAAGCGTATAGATATTCGTAACATTTATGATTATTTATTATCTCACCTTAATGTGAGCAGTACCAACGAAGCTAAGCAAATTTTAAAAATATCTCAGGACTCTATTGATGAACAAGTACTCTAGAGTTCTTATAGCTGTTTGGTGACTTCTTGTTTCTTAGATGAGAATATTTCCAAGTCAAGGATGAGAAGAAAGGGACTTAAAAGTGATAAATGTAATAAAAAGTAAATTTTCAAATGATCAGTTACAGTTCGTGAAGGACAAAGAAATAGTGTACAACATAATCAAGAAATTTTTAGAAATATACATAAAAAAATTTACTGCACTGCAAATTTGAGTCAGAAACAAGTTGGAAAAATTCAATGGAAAAGACTTTTAAAGTTTAAGCTAGTTTTTTACTAAGTTTAGAGCGTTGATTTATGATTTAAGAAGTGCTGGCACAAATGTGACTGAATAAAAAAGTTCGTTAAGTTGTGTTGGTGACTTAATCAATGTGTTAGAAAAATTCGATGAAAGAGTTAAGCACATAAAAAAAAAGTTTTTGAATTGAAGAGGAAGATAGAAGCAAAAACAGACTTGGAACTAATAGAAAAAAAGATGGAGTATGTTTCGGGTGTAAAAAATGAAGACATTTTCAGGCACAACGTACAAAAACGTGAAAAAGCTACGAATTATAAGAGCAAAGTGGTGTGCAGCAGCAACGAGATGGGTGCCAGCAATAACAATAACAGCAGCAGCAGTATTAAGGTGGCATGGGTGGTGGCCAAGGACGAGGACGTGGAGCTGGTAGATGCTCTAGTCAACATTGTCGAGGAGGCGTTGGGCAGCAAAATAATCAAAAGCATCAAAACGAGAATGGGTATGTAAGTAGCTTTAATGTGGAATTTGAGGAAAAACCTATAATAAGTTAAGTATTGCAGTAAACAGCTGTACTAGTGAGGTTGAATAGTTATTCGATAACGGTTGCTCTGATTATGTTGTAAATAGTGATTCATGTTTTTTTAAATCTACTAAGCTAAAAGAGCCTATGAATGTAAAAAAAAGTAATGGGCATTTTTCAAAGGCAACTAAAGTTGGTAGTATTAAACAAAAATTTAATATGTATGAAAAAAATTAAAGTCAATATTAAAAAACTGTTATTTATTTTAGAAAGATACATTAAGATCTAATAAGTTATGAGAAACTGAATAAAGTGAATAAAATTGTTTAAATTGGTTCTATTTCAAAAGTTTTTAATCCAAAGAAAAATTTAGTTGTACCAGCTATAAAAAAAAATGATATTTATCTTATCATAAGTAAAATTTTAAAAAATAAGTCAAAATAGATGATAAAAAATAAGTTAACACAAAAACGAAATTGGCATTGAATACTAGGTTATGTAAGTTTCAACAGTTTTAGATAAATCTGTGACACACAAATGCTAGACGGTTCGCCTAAGGAACTAGAGCCGAATTTTTTGAAAATGGAAAATTTGTTTGGATAAGAAAATGCATAATCCAGCATTTCATAATAACAGATCGAGGGCGAAAGATATTTTACAAATCTTACGTAATGGCTTAAATGGACCTGATAGTTCTACTGGTTTGAATGGTGAGAAATATTTTTTAAGTTTTATTGATGATTTTAATAGAGTAGCCTAAGTTCATTGTGATAAATTAAAAGATCAGGTACGTAACTATTTTGTGAAGCATGTAAATTTAATTGAAAGTAATTCAGAAAAAAAAAATTAACAAGATTAAGATGTAATAATGAAATGGAATACATAAAGAAAGATATAAATTATTTTTCAAGCAAAAGAGGTATCTTTATTAAACCGTGTCTTTTTTGGAATGAACATTTCTAACAAAATAAAACAATAGGAAAGTATAATGGAGACATTATAAATACGTCTATGTGTTTAATAATAGAGGCAAGTACATAACAGATTTTGCCAGAAATAGTTAAAGTAGCAGCTTATTTGACGAATTAAATGATCACTAATACTGTTAAAAATAGTAAAACACCCTTTAAAATTACGTTTGGGTCAAAGTCTAGCATTAAAAATATTAAAATTAAGAAATCTAAGGTTGTTGTGAGAATACCAGAGGAAAAAAGTTCCAAATAGGACTGAAACATAGATTTTGGAATTTTTTTGGTTATAAAAATGTTGTTTATAGAGTTCTGATCGATAATAAAATAGTTGTAGCTAGACACGTCGATATAATCAAAGAGGGCAAAGATTTTATTGATTCTGAATTAGAGGACAACATAAATTACTTTAAATAAAAACAAAGTTGCAAACAGAAGTAGCCATTTGAATATAAATGGTAATAAAAAAAATAGTTTGAATTTAAGACAGTGAACTAGGGAAAAAAAAACCTGAGAAATAAAGAGATAAAAATTTTGTATACAGTTATAATAATTATGTTAATTATAAAAATGCTGCTTGTTCTTCATAATGATGCTATGACTAGTAATCA
Organism: Copidosoma floridanum; assembly: GCF_036245765.1. NCBI lineage: Eukaryota > Metazoa > Arthropoda > Insecta > Hymenoptera > Encyrtidae > Copidosoma > Copidosoma floridanum. The sequence goes on from NW_028321885.1 coordinate 2,745,291, forward strand.
GTCACAAACAAAGAGAAAAGCAGTAAGTAAGGAAATGTACTGTGTAAACGGTACTACGTCTTTAACTTCTGTAAATAAACCAAAAGAGAAACTAGCTCTAGATTTAAAATGAATGTATACAAAAAAGCAAATGATATTTCGCCTCGGGTGGCGTATACGCGGATGGTGATGTGCTATTTTTCTGCCGAGTGACGTATACGATTCTTCTTCATACCCGGTGGGAAGTTCGCAACCAAAAAAAAGTTAATTATTGCCTCATTTAATTTAAAATCAACACACAGTCGCTCCGTTGTTAAATGTGAACGCTCATGTGTTTGTTGATCTAGGGACTCTAAGGAAATAAAGAGCAAGTGAGATAGAAAACAACATATAGCGACTGCGGTATTAATGCAGCAGCCACGCTCGTAGAAGTCGTTCAATTACGTATAAAATTCAGTTACACACAAAACTTATATTGAAATCTTAGAACATGTTGAAATATGTCGTGTAACTAGTGACATCTAGTCTGTGGCATAAACACTATAAGTGTAGGATGATATGTATATGTACTTTGTTAACTGATACAGTTAGAGAGACAGAACATGGCTGCTGCTGCACGTGCACGCTATCATTAGGTCTCTTAGTACAATGAGGGAGTATTTTGTCATCCAATTGAATCTAAGTTGTTGTTATGAAAAACACTTGTTTATATGTTAACGAGTGTACATTTGTTGATCTACTACACAAGGATGTAACTAATTGAGACATCTCTGTGACCAGCAATTCTAAATTTTTGGCATTTTTTTCTTTGAACCTTAAATTATGCGACTAAACTTAATCTTTTATTCTGCCATGGCTTCTCTAGATTTGTCTACTTGTTTAATCTCTTTAAATAGCTTATCAAATTTTCCAATTTTTTAATAAGAAACAGTTGTTTTAGTGTTTGAAGTATTACAGTTAGGTGGTCTTGCTGTATCCTTATTCAATCTCATTTTATCTAAATATTTACTATTTATAGTCACTGCTGTTTTTAAAATTATGTATCGGGACTGATCCTTTTCTTAATGCTCCGTCCAACATGTCACGATCTGTTAAGCAAATTTTGTTTCACCATCTTTCGTGAGTATAATAAACGTTAACTCAATCAACCAATAAGTTTGTGTGTACATGCCAGTTACCACAGATTAATTTGATCTTGAATCAATGATGTAAATTTTTTCATTGTTTTGGTTCAACACAAATCCTATCTTTATGAAATAACGCCAAAACAGAAAACTCTGAGCCACTTCTTTCGAACAAGCTCAATTATTAAGAGAGACAGGTATACCGTCGTTTTTCGACATTATCGTTCCTATTTTCTCAGGTTCTAAATTCTTATCTGAGTTGCTGTTAGCCCATTAAATAGCACCCTAATTGTATTTAAAAGGCTTAAAAAGAATTGTTAACTCTGAGAAACGATCGGTAGACAAATTTCTTATTTTTTTAAATCTCACGTCTTATTTTTTGATTCCTCCTCGAACGATCTCTTAACAAACATTATGCAATCAGGTAGAAAATCTCCTTGATAAAATTCTATTTGAGAGTAGGAGTTCAATAAATAAGAAAATCCTCTATTTAACTGGTAACTAAGATTTAATAAAATTCAACATGTATTTACATATATGCAAGGTTAATTTAAAAAAATAGTCATTTCAAAGCAATACAGCTTTAGAAGCTAGAATGATATCATTTCGTGAACCATGTTGAGACAACTCGAGAAGTACAGCGAGGCAGACCAAGAAATAACAATTAACAATAAGCTAAGTTTAAATTGTTCCAAAAAATAATAGTCTGTAATAGTCTCAAATGTAAAAGATGCGTTCAGTTCAAAGTATCAAAGCAAAGAGACAGGATGAGAGAAGAAAGCGTAGCAGCGAGCCATGAGTTCATGGCCATCACCGTCGAGCCGAATATAGGTGGGTGGAAGGGAAAAAGTTACAAAATACATAAGCATTAACAAATTACTAAGTCTACAACCTCCAATCATCCGCTATACAGCGCGAAGCTTTAACATGGCACTAAAAGTCTAAAGATGTCTAATTTATTGACGTACTCTATAACACTCTTAAATTTTGACCATCCTTGAAGGGTACAAAAAGATGTTAGTTTCAATCAAGATCTGGTAACCATACGTAACTGTTTTATGGACATTGAATACAACAACGTTTCTGAAATTAATTTAGCTCATGGGAGTGCTGCTGATTTTAGTAGATGAAAAATGTGACTTCAGAGTTAAACAGATTTACTATAAAATTCAACTGGCTTCTGATACTTATACCAAAGACAAAATAAGTCTACATGAAATAATAATGAATGAAAGCAATGTCTGCTTCTATTTTATAGATTGTTATTGTTGTATACCATCCTCTCTTGAGAGTCTCATTTAATACTTAGAAGCGCTTAAGGACTCATAGAGAACTAGTCTATTGTTGAATCCAGTGGAATTGACTACTTAATTAAATTTGGGACCATTCACTGCAACCTGATATACCACTGCACTTCCTATATCGTGTATACCTTAGTATCTTGTAATTTAAGCATATTTTAGCTACACGTAGTATGTAAATGGATATACTCTTAGTATTTAAACGACGTACATATCTTTACTAAAAGACTCATCAATAAGGTTGCTAGTGTCTATATGAACAAGCTTTACTATGTCTCCCAGATAATTTCTCACTAACTCGTCAAAAAAACAGCACACAAGAGATTTAGATTAGCTTGGTACGCACAACCTGATGTACAAAGGCATAATTATGATGACCTTGGCACATTCCAACTGTGTTACCACTCTTGGTAAATCTGGGAAGGCTGTGAAAATTGAGTCGTCAAAATATAGGCCTTAGCACCGTATGACTCTTGTTACTTATTAACAACTTAAAATTTTTTTTCTTCCGTTTATTAAGCATACTATTTTTATAGACTGAAATAATGAGAAGTTGTATAAACATTTTTTTAAAATCATTGATAGCATTCTTTTTCCTTTAACTACTCAAGTCAGTGTATTACTTTAATAAGGTATTTTGTTTAAATATCAAAATTTGATGTTTTTTTTAAATCGTATGCCATACTAAGAATGATCAAAAGAAATATTATATTCATAGTTTCCGATCTAAGAAACATTTTATGTATGCAATGATTCGCTTGCGGTCAATCTGCATAGACTAACAAATTAGTGAAAAACATGGTAATTTTTCTTCTCTTTCACTTTCTTATCACCAATGCATATGTTGTTAATCTTAGTTTTATGGTTGCTACAATGGCTTATGCCACCTCAAATACCTCACTTGATAAGCTTAAACATGTAAATTTCTGTCAGTTACTACAACATAATATCCATACACCGTAATGCAGCACATCCAATACAGTCTGGAATAGTATAGTAGCAAGCAGGTTCCAATTTGTTGAATTTTGAGACAATTACCTTGAAACATCATATATGTCTACTAAAATAAACATATTAGTCTTCATACAGAGATTGTCGTAATTTCCTAGAATCTCTGTACTCAATTTATTCTATATTTTCTCATCATAAGCGCAATATTTTCCTTAGACATTATTTCTACTTGGGTAACTATAAGAGTCTATTAAAGTAAAAAGCTCTCAAGCTGTTTATCCCAGAAAGAATTAGAAATACTAGGAGAAAGCACATTCTCTTGTCAATTACTTTTTTTTTGGTAAAATGATTGAGGACATCCTTACTAAGTATCTCTAGTTTTCCTAAATATTGAGCCAGCTTCTTGAGAAATGATGGTACAAAATTATAAGCATGTATAAAATACAAGCAGACGTTAATTTTATTCATTATAATGAGGACATTCTAACGTTTGAGATGTCACAAAATAATCTATTTACTTTGTGGCTTAATCTTGTGCTTAATAGCCAAGGATTCCAGTTGATTAGATGTTCGTGTTCGTAACTTCACTCAAAATGGCTAGTGAAGCGTGGGTCACATACTTACAGCAGAACGTAAGTATTTTGGTAAGTTTGTCTGGCAACTTTGCAGATAAGTACGTGGATATTGGTCGAGCACAGGAAGCAAAAGGTGAGGAAAAAATTCTGTAACTAAAAGACTTTTGACTTACTCGTTCATTTAAATAAATATTTGAAAGTGTTATACAAATTATAAATGGCCTCTCACTGGAAAGATTACGGACTTATACAAAGAGACTTTTAATACAACAGCTGTGCAGAGTGAGTCGTACGTAGCAGCTATAGCCAAGTATTGGACTTCACCTAGACGGTGAGTGCAAAGATGGTCGTACACTAACGTTTATAGATAATGAGCGCGCGGTGGCTTGGTCGGCTAGGTCGTGGATTGGCACGCGGGAGACCGTGGTTCAATTCCCGGCCAGTGCGACTTTTACGGGCAAAGTACCTCTGTGTCTTTCACATGTGCTTTTTCACCACGCAATGCTCCTCGAGGAGGGTTTAGGCGACCTTCTCGCAGCAAATTTGCCTAATTCCCCCTACCCCCCTCCCAGTGATGGGAGGCCTCCCATCCCTCTTCCCTTCCTTCTCCCAAGTGCTAAGTGCCCATAGTAGTGCCCTTATTAAAAAGGAGCCGGACGTAGAGCACTATAATATAAAAAAAAAAAAAAAAAAGTTTATAGATAATTATAGAAGCTCACTTCAGCAGTGCAATCATTGACAAGTATTCAATCTTGAGTAGCCAAATTATGTTGGATGGCCAGGCATTATAAACGCTTCTAACAAAGCAGGGTTCAACGTAATGATGGAGTCATTTTTCTCTATCCCCCGCAATAAGCACCGAAACGTGTCTCTAAATAGAATTTCTGAAAATGCCAAATTACAAAGTAATAATGCCGCCTGTATGTTCTTTCGTTTCATGTGCGAGCAATAAAAAGAAATAGCGCCAAAGAGGACGAGAGAATAGCGTAATTAGTGTGTGACGAAAGCTACGATATACAAATAATGAACTTACATGTATAAGGCGTACTGTAGTGATCTACTGTACCTGTTTGGATGTATACTTGTAAGCGCCGCGCCTGTATAGATAAATGTACCTACTCGCGTATTCTATTGGATGTAAATAGCGCCGCGTCCGAATACCTGCGTATAAGTGGTTGGTGCTGAGTTCTGCTTATGTGTATGTGTCGGTGTGGTATGGTGATGCGTGAGGCCACGCTCGTTAGGCCCGCGCTTCACTTCTTTTTGAGCCACCCGCAAGCCCTAAGAAACTTACGTGAGTTCCGAAGATTCGTAGTGCAGCAATAGAGAGAGAGCATCGAGAGAGAGAGAAAGAGAAGAGCGGAATCAGCTTTTCAAGCCAACCGGGAACGACCTTGCAACCAACGACCGAGGAGTCGAGAACTAACGCCACCCCCAGCTGTCATCTGCGAGACCAGGTCATCGGCAGGCCCAATAGTTGATTTGATCCGGACTATGGTGAACCCGGAGGTAAGGGTAAAGTAGAGTTAGCGAGCGTGTGTGTATTTACGTGTGTGTCGAGGAATCGGGTAGTGTGGGACGCCCCCAGGAAGCGTGGAGTGCGAGAACGGGAGAGTCCGGGGGAAAGTGTGATTATCACGGATTGTTGCGATAGCGCTGGATTGCGCCAAGATTCGGGCCTAAAAGCCCACGTGTAAAAGTTTGCCAAAATAAAGTGAAGTGTTCGTATAAATCATTTACCTTGTCTGTTGTCGGATTGTGTTTTTCCTTCCTTCCAAATTTACAGGTCGCACCTCGTTTCTCCTTAGGAGAGTAGTCTGATCCCGACGGACTACCGCCAGCGGGACCTCCTCAGGGATGAGTCTCCTGGGCCAAGCAGCGCACATCGTGAGTGTGGGGACAGGGGTTTTTTACGTTTCATGATACAACGGACTTTGGTGAGAGGATATTTGTGTCTTTGGACATTGTTTCGGGACCGCCCTGGCTACGACACTCTATAGTGTCTCAGGGCGCGAAAGTGCAACGTCACAACGTTGATCTTTTGGAGTGTTCTAAGGACCGTTGGTTAAATAATGAATAATAACTACTAGCTTATTTTGTCATTAGCCACTTACAGTAAGTGTACCTGAACTTTTATATGTTTAAATAGTGGAATTGTCCCCAGTACATGGAGAAGAAGAAAGTCTTTCATGATGATTGAATGAAGGTTTAGTTATTATTTTAAAAAAGTTATGGATTAAAGTTAGGTATTCTATTAGTATTATAACGCCAGTCAGACATGTTTCAACGTTGATTCAAATTATTATACAGTAACCAAAACAGCTATTAAAGATAGGTGCAGTTTTAGAGGATAATAAATCTAACATTTACCAGACTTGAATGTACCAAAAGCAAATTTTTGAATCAAAAAACGTAGACTATTTGCTTTTCACTTCTTTAGGTTAAAGAAGCAGTCTTTAAAAAAATGCTATAGCTCAATTTCCAACAACTAGTTCGTTGACTTCAGAGATGAATGGACTTGCAATGAAAGTTTATTGGCCTATAACACAAACACTACAAACAAAGAAAGACTATATTTACTAATATTGTCATGTCAACGTCCACCATTACATTTTTCTATAATACAAGAATAACAGCCAAAATCGCCTGAGGGGGCTTACGCAGCTTAAGTTCAATCACTGCAGTAAATACAACTGCTTACGTCGTGAATGTATACCTTCTACGTGTGATAACAATTTTGGGAACCCCAATTCTATTTTTTACCGACTCAACTTAATAATATAGGCACATAGCGCATCTGCCTACTAGGCAATTGTAAGTGTGATAACGATTTCAATAACTAATATCACAGTTGTTCCTGTACTTACAGTAACTGCTGTTATCGCTTCCAAGGTTTTCATGCAGCTGGAAATAAGTGACGTACTGTTACGTGCTGTGGACACCTTTAGAATAATTTTGCAACCATGTAACTTTACGAAAATATTACAAAATCTATTTTCAGCTACGAGACTTTTTCTTTTCCTCCATACCAGCGTAATAATACTAATAAAATAACTAACTTTAATTCATAACTTACTTTAAATAATAACTAAACCTGAATTTAATAGTCACATGACACTCTCTGCTTCTCCATGCACTGTGGACAATTCCACTATTTAAACATATAAGAGTTAACGTAATTAAACGTAAGTGTACGCAGCTGATGATCTTGGCAAAAGAAGCTGCATGCCTTCAGGCAACTCTGCTGTAAATTATCTAACTTTTTTCACTCAATTTCACACGTACTTGCTCGATTAAGACCACTCTAAGCCCATAAAGTACTAACAGAATACATAAAGAGATCAACTGCCATAACAAAACTGTTGTAGCAAATCTTTGGATTAAACTAATACAAACGTAAAGGATCGCTCTCATCTCACAAGAACGTACGTATAATTGTATGTTTCTTATTGTATAAGATATGTTGTATTTTACAAAAAAATTTTCATCGCTATTGATATTAAAGAGCTGCACACAGAGAATGTAACATTAATTATCGAGATTTATGAGTTATACCAGTCATATTTAACAATTTACGTTGAGATAATTCTCATTCATTTATCAAAGCACTTGTCACATGCTTTTCCAGTAGAAATAAGCTTTTATCGCAAGCCAAGAAAAAATATATTTTATGTACAAAATACTTATATCACAGAAACTTATATTTATCCTTGTTGTATCGACTCTTTTAAGTTCATGGCTTCTGCTCAAGATAAATTGTCATTTTATGTACTGATGTTTGACACGTTGACAATACTCCGATTTTTATTCAAAAACAGATAAACTGCTTTTTGTTAAAGTACTTGAAAACTTCTGAAAAAATTGTCTTACAGCGTATCAACTAGGCCAGGCATAATGTATTGACAACAACTTGAAGATACCTCCAAAAAATGACAAAATTTTAAGTCTTATAAAAGACGAATGCAATAAGAAAACCATTTTGAAATTCTTCAAGCTATTTGATTTTTAGTATTAAGATATTATATCAAAACCAGTGAAATAACTCAAAGGATTAACGGACTCTGTGGTCATTCCTACTATATATTTCAATGTCTATGTAAGGTGTTTTCGAGAAAGTGAAAGGATCTCCTAATAACAGAGGAACATCAGGTCATGACTTCATAAAATTTCTACTGATAAAGAAGTTACAGTCACAATTGACAAATGCTATCTACAAACCAACATAACACACACTCTTCCGTGAATAGATGTCTCAAGCTTCAGAATTCAACGGTCGCAACTTCTTAAGCACAGTGTGTTTAGTAACAGTGGGGTCTCGAGACTTATACGCAAGCAAGCGATATCGACAACTGACAACAATCAAGCATCACTGATTACCAACATCAAGAAAGCATTAATAATTGTTAACAGCAAGCTTAAAAAAAAGACAGGAGGACTCAAGCGATTTTGAACTCTCAAAAGAAGTACTAGAATCTTTAATAGATTCTAGCAAACACTCAAAATCTGCTTACTCAACGAAAGGTTAATAGTTCTTGTACATACAATTCTTAAATTCTAGTAAATGGTCATTCTTACTCTATCGGAAAGTATTACTTGACTTTTCATTAAATTTTTACAATCAATTCGTGCTCATTTAGTTTTTTGCACGGTTCAAAAGTAGTGAAGGGAGCGATCGCATATACATGTTCTATGATGATGTTTTAACAACTGTTTGCTCACCAAATGATAAACTTTTTATCTAAACATAGTGAAATTTATATTCTGTATTGACATTATATGTCTCCATTTTATTTTCTTGTGTATAAAAGCTTTTAACAAGGAGAAGATTGACGTGCTTTTTTTCCTATTTGCCAAATTACTTGGGAAAACATTGTAAATATTAACTTTAGAAAAAAAAAATTACGGAATTTATTAAGATATTATTCTGTTTTTTAAACTTTGATACTTTTGTTTTTTCTTTTACAAATTTAATATGATTGAAATTCCCATTGTTTTCTACGTAACCGCAAGCTTTTTTATTCTTTATACAGTCTGGAAGTATAATGTAAGAGCTTCCTTGTATAGGACTATATGTATTAATACTCACAACCAGGTTAAGTATGCAGTTTAAACTCCAACCCAATTTTTTTTCTTAAAAATCTTTTACATCTTTATCTATTGGCTGTCATATACTTTCATTAAGCCACTGACTTAAATCTGTTGTTTGATAAATTGCATTAAATTTTGTGTTAGAGTATTTTATGTCAAATCTTTCTACATCGTATATTAAAATTTAAAATTCAGCAGCTTTTACAGTAATTACTTATAAACTTTCATGATTTTTCAAAGTTTCTTGAATATATTTAAAAAACTGTACTTTGACATTTTTTCAAAAATTTTTTGAGGACTAAATGGTTGAAGTTCACAATAAATAAAGTACTTATTTGATTTTCAAAAGTACTACTAACGTCTTTCCAACTAATAGATACATTTTTATCAGATTTACATCTACTTTTAATTCCAGAATTTATTTTGTTATTAGATATTGATGCTTCCATTCCTACACCTCAATCTGTTTCAATAGTGTTTCATTTATTTTTTAATTTTCTTTAACTGTAGAGCAGTGTGCTTGTAGAGGATTGTATCGAAACCATTGCAGCCTTGATTGCAGCTTGTAATTTTCATTCATCAGACGTAATTAAATATGATAGTTGACTGAAACTTTAACGTGTTTGAAAAGTGCGATACCCATATCCATCAGTCTTTTGACAAGTGTCTCATCTGTTGTCAATAAAATATGTTTTAAAAATTACAAAATTTTCTCAGCTGCATCTTTAAAGTACTATGCCATAGTCATGCTTAGGTTTGTCTTAAAACCACTTAGGAGGTCAAGTAATAGAAAAGTGAGACTGCTGAACTATTTATACAGTTGTATGAGGTGCATAGTGAGAAGGATACGGAGAGAGATTAAAATACATAATTAGTTAATAAAGGAGAGTTTTGCATAGTTATGAAACATTATTAGCCTTGTTAAGAATTTCAAATAGTGCTTCAAACAAAATAATAGAAACACTAGCTGTTTTGTTAACAGCTTTTTTTTTATTTAAGGAGTATGCTGAAACAACATTCGAAATATTTGCATAATGAAAATATTTATTTGTAATTATTCTTTATTGTCTATGCAATTGTATAAGAATTAGATAGATTTACAGTCATTAACGTAAAAAATATCCACAGCTTAAGAAATTTAAAAAAAATGTACAATCGATTTTTGTTTCTGCACATTTTTAAATGTTACGTAATTGTTTTCTGAAACTATTATTCGCATTACTTAAAACTATATCCTATTTCTCACAGCTATAGGACAGTAAGTTCTAAAAGAAGCTTTACTCTCTGTAAGTACTTTTGTAGAGAAGAGCATTCTTCGAACCTATCACGTCATTTTTATTTTAAACAGTAGTAACAGAATGCGTTTACTGACTCCATTATTCATTCTGATACGTTTGACTGCACTTATGTTTTTAATTTGAATGTTTACGTCATTTTGCTAATGTTTTATGTCATATCTAACATTTTTATGGATAGTTCAACGCAGTTTTTTTCTATTGTATTGATCGTTTTATTAACTAAGAAAATAATAATTTAATTTTGACTCATGAAGAATTGATATTTAATGTTTTTTCGGCCCTTTACACGGTAATATTTGAAAATGTTATGTTATTGTAATCACTAAAGCGTACATGCTGTTACAAACCTTCGTTACGTTTTAGATACAGTATCACAGTAAATATTGGAGTCAATGAATTGGTTTAACAATACCAGAAGTTAATTTAATGATACTGTATCATTTATTAAATGACAACTGACGTATACAAATAATCTTTATTTATACGTAAATTTGTAGCTGTAAGAGAGATCAACATCCATCTAAACATCACTTGTTAAAAAATCAGTAGAATCTTTAACTTCTTTATCATTAGGCTCCGACGTCACCTTATCTAAATACACTGAGTCTCATAATGTCTTTTCGATATGTGTTTTTAGTCGATTACGTTCTTCATACAATGTTACAAGTTGAAGCATTTTAGTTTTAACATGCTGCTGTAAATGAAAGGCCGGCTTTTATGCATGTTCATTGTACAGTGCTATATTTGGTTACACAATGACATTTTACGTAAAAAATAATTGTTATACGTCAAAAATTGATGATGAATTGAGTCAGTCAGGAATTTGATTCGATTCAAAATGACTGAGGCTGAGAAACATTCTATATTCAGTTGATGACACAAAATATGTACAGTCTATTGAACTACTAAAAGACAGGTGTTCTTAAATTCATTGTCATTTTTTTTCTAAGCTTCGTACAAACAAACTTCAATAGACCAAAGTTATTCAAAATACAATGTTTGACCAATAAATACGCTAGTTAGATTATAGTGTCGGACTCACCTGGTGTGCCTATCAGCAAAAATTAATCGCCCCACATGGTCCGTTAGTAAAATTTTTGAAGCTGCTTCAAACTTTAACTTATGAAATCAGAAAAATCTTGTAACTGCATATCAACAGGCTTGACAGGATTTTTAGGATATCTTCCTTGGGTAATTAAAAGTGTTTGAATAAAAGTTTCTTCTAGCTGGCCAAAATATTACTTAAAATCTGTCCACTACTACATCTGGAAAATCAGTTTTTTTTGGGAGCTTACAAAAATGTTTGCAGAAATCAAAAAAAAAAGTCTTTAGTTTGTCCAACTACCAAGATAATAAAGTTCAGTTTTAGATTTTTTATGCTTACTACAAAATAATAGTAAAAAATCAAAACCTTAACGACCCTGTACCTCGTGCTGAGTTTTAAACTAACGTGTTTTTTTGCTAATAACAGGGACAAAAATAAATGACATATATCTTGAGCACCAACAGTGCTTTGTCAGTTGGTGGTAATGTGGACAAATAACTTTTTTTCTAGACAGGTCCGATGGATAATTTAAACGTTTGATAACAAGTCCATTGACCAATCTTGACGTCGTTTTTTATTTTGTATAATAACACTGTTAATTTCTTTGCAGTCTTAAAAATATCATTAACGTCTGAGTCATTTTGGTAGAATGGTTGAATAGTATTTAAAAAATTGAACAGTATTCATTAAATTATTAAGTCTCGGTAGTTTTAAGATTAATTTATTGAATTCGGATTACTTTCCAGTGTACCATAAATTTGTTTTTTTTTTCCTTTCTTAGAGAAGGCAATTGTACTATTACAACATCTATACCCGTGGGCTAGTAAAATAAAACTTGTCATGTGACTTTGAGCTCGAACGTCGTACAAAGTCACCTTGTCTTCTTTACCAATTCTTTTAAAAAAAATATGTTTTCCGTATTTCTCATCAGACTTACTACATTAACAAGAAAATAAATATCGTTTCCTACAACAGCTAGTGGCTCAGATGTTGATTTTACGATACCCACGGCAGTACTTACTATTGATACTTCGGCATCGTCTGTGAAAATTTTTGTTTAAATTTGTCTGTCACTAAAATAATTGGACAGCGTTTCTACGAATTGAAACTTATTTGCGACGTTTGCGAGAAACTTTTGCTGATCCACAGTCACCATGTTGCGAAGTTTAGTTTCAACACCAGACGCAACAATTTTTTTTTTTCGATGATACCTTTTATATGATTTGACACCGATTAACTCACTACTGTAACCATTAAAAACAACAATCGCATTTTTCTGAAAATTTCCGACAGCAAATTAATAGTAAGCTTCAAAGATATGTTCAACTGCAACTTTTCGGAACAATAAGTTTGACTCAGTAACGTGTGTCTGCCTTTGCCAATTTACGATTTTGTGTAGCTGAGATAGCGGTCTCACAGTGTGAACTCTTGATAAAAAGATCTCTTAAGCCATCTTTCCTACCATAGTTTACATGGATTGATTACCATTTCTGAATGCCATGTGACAATTAATCATATCAGAGCCAATAATCTCTGTGCGCAGTGACATGAGATTAGGTCGCTAATTAAACGGTTCATGCTCCCTTAACCCAAATACGAGTTTATTTAGGTGCTCGTGGTACTTTGCAATGCGGCCCGTACCGAAATCTATATGTTGTTAACTAAAATTAAACTGTGAGGAACATAACTCTTCCAAGCTTTCCATGACGTCTACAGTACGCTTTTCGTGTACTGCAAATGGTCCACCGTATAAGAAATCGCTAGCATTTTTTCTATGCTTAGGAAATACAAGTTTCAGTTGACGGTTTTTATCATGACCTTATTGGTAACTAATACATTGTTTATAATCGATCACAACTCAACCAATGTAAATTTGAACTTCTGGCAGCTCTCTACGGAATTAAAGACATGTTGCACTGTTTCTGAGCCAGGGATTGTTGTCGAAGTTGTAGCAACTAGCTGAGAATAAAAGCATCTCAATGCATTCTTTATGGTACAATGATTATACGTCCTTACCAAGCACAAAGAAAGTAGGTTGAGAAATGAGATCAGCGTGGATATCTTTTTTCATCGAAGCAACTTCAAGAAGCCGTTTAAGCGTCTTCCTGTAAGCAATATTAAAATTTTTTTTTTATCCGCATACAGAATCCTTCTACAAAACAGGCAGTGCGTAAGAAAATTAAAGTCGCAGTGCAAAAGTACAGCACTTTCATCTGATAGAGATCGTCGTGCGTCGGGTGAAGTATCAATTTTTAGATTACCTGATCAGCATCAAAATTGACTTGTAGTTATCACTACACAAATGGCTAAGAAGTCATGAATATAGAAAATAATTAGACGGATCAGAATGTAAAAGAAATATACGAGTAATACGAGATAAACTCATCGTATACAGGAATGTAAATATATGAAAGACAAGTATAGTAAAAGCGTATGTTCTGCCACACTATTGTAAGCATGCATACATATACCACCTACATACAAGCTAATCCGTGCTCTTTCTTACCAGCTCCTCAAGCTGGCCATCACCACCACTACACTCATTTATCTTTATTAAAAAATAATATTGACGTTATTCCACCCATTTTTTCGAGATTTTGCAATCATCAAAATCGAACAGGCAATCAACTCTCACGGATTTTTTTGCACTCTTTAGATAAATGCAAGCCATTTTTCAGTGCACGCTATCCATCGTTTTTCAGTTACCAGTGTTTTTCTACAAAAAAAAATATCTTTTCATTGTTTAAGCATACTCACTAACTTTTGACAATTTGGTTCTCCGTTATTAGCAGGGCCGACTACATAATACATCATAAAATCAAGACAGCATTTTGTAGGTTAATTTCAGGATTTTGCTTATCAATCTAACAACAATGCATAAACTCTCTTACTCTACACTCTTACCTTTATCGTTACTAACAACACTATCACTGGATATCCTTAGCACTTACTATATTGGCTGTAAAAAAAGTATTACATAAAAAATAATTGAAAAAATTACTCTTATAATTCAGGTATCTTTAAATGTTAAATATAACGATTATAAATAAAACGTAATTATAAACATAAAGACATATAATATGCAGTATCATGTGTCATTTTAGTATTTTAATTAGTTCAGATATCTTACTTTGAATTGAAATAAATTACTTAGATTTATTTAAATTTTTTGATGGATCAAGCAGTTCATCATCGTAACAAAAAAAATTTAATTATTCTTTGTCAGTTACTTTCATTGATTTATTGAGAGCCCAAAAAAAAACAGTTCTTAAAAAACTTATGTAGTTTTTAGGCACACTAAACAGATTTCTCGAAAATTTCTAAACTGAGCCATAAAATATTATATTACCAGGAAATCTACAATCTCATTAAATAACAACTAATGAATAAAGGATTTAAAATGTCCTTCATCAGTTCATATGCTATACGTCACAAATAGTTTTGATAAATGTTGTTTTACATCAGTATTTATTAAACACAATAAGTACCATATATATATAAGTACTATAGAAAGCTTAATTTATAACGTGTCTTTATGTTACTGAATTACAAGATTTAATCAGTAAATGAGAATAAAACGTAATGGACTTTTATGTATTACAATAAACGTATTTATCATTAAAACGTAAAATCTGAAGTTTTTTCGAAGTTGGAACCAGTATAACGTAGTTTAAAAATTTTATTAAAGTAAGAACACAAAAATCAAAGGTTTTGTAAAACAAATTTGGAGACAAGTTAAAACAGATTTTTTTTCTATTTATGAAAATTTCGAGGTTACTTAGACCTGTGGATTACTATCTGATTGGTGTAAATATATTTGTTACTTATTGAAACTGTCTAAGTTTCTTAAAAAATATCAATAACTTTTTTCAATTTACAAGAAAAATGCAACATTTTTGTTGTAAAATTGTCATCCTTAGCAAAGCTCACAAGATATGTTGTGCATCAAGTTAAGTTCACCGTAAGCAAGATTCATCTCTGGACCGACTCAACAGTAACTCTCTTTTAGCTTAAATCTCACCCTAGTAGGTGGAAAAATTTCGTGAGAAATTGGGTCACTCAGATCATTGACGTTGTTCCGTGAGCTCAATGGAGGCATGTGCCAGGAAAGCACAACCCTGCGGATTGTGCGTCGAGGGGACTTCTCACCTCTCAGCTTGTATCTCATGATCTGTGGTGGAATGGTCCGGTCTGGATGACGTCAGATGACAGGGGATGGCCTGATCAACCAGACACCTTTCAGTTTGACGACAGTTCAGAGGCTCGTCCAACTGCAGTCCTTGTGGCCACTTCCAAGCCGTCAGATTTGTCATCTCAGCTGCTCAAGTTCTGCTCAACGCTTCAGCACCTATATCGACTAACCGCTACAGTTGTGCTTGCATGTGAAAAGTTCAAAGCCAAACTCAAAGGTCAGACTCACTCTACGTCTGTTACGGCAGATCTCATAACTCAAGCCAAACTCTTCTGGATCAAGTCTATTCAAGCAGAGTTTTTCAAGGATGATATCTCACATCTCAAATCAAGTACTCTACCTAAAGGACATGTCTTCACTCGGCTGATAGCCTTTGTCGATAGCAATGACATTGTACGAGTTGGAGGCAGACTCACACACTTAGCACTCAACACAGTTGCTATTCACCCAGCTATTTTACCTCGGCACTCACAGTTTACATCTCTAGTGGTTGAACATGCTCATTAGGTAACTCTCCATGGTGGTACTCAACTAACTCACAGTCGCACTCGTCAGGAGTTTTGGATCATCGGTGAAAGAGCTCCCATCTGATCCAGCATTCTTAAATGCGTCACGTGTGCAAGGTACCGTGCTCAACATACGCAGCAAATGATGGGTCAACTGCCCGAGGCCAGAGTGACGCCATCGAGACCTTTCTCTCACACTGGTGTGGACTACGCGTGTCCAATTACCATCAAATCGTGGAAGGGTCAAGGTTCAAGGACGTACAAAGGCTGGATTTGCGTTTTTGTGTGCTTCAGTTCATCGGCAGTTCATCTTGAAGCTGTAACAGATTGCTCAACAGATGAATCTCTTGCTGCTTATCGCCGATTTAC
Organism: Copidosoma floridanum; assembly: GCF_036245765.1. Classification (NCBI taxonomy): domain Eukaryota; kingdom Metazoa; phylum Arthropoda; class Insecta; order Hymenoptera; family Encyrtidae; genus Copidosoma; species Copidosoma floridanum. The sequence continues at coordinate 2,761,719 of NW_028321885.1, forward strand.
TTCACGCCATGGTTTACCATTCAAGCTTTACTCAGACTGCGGTACGAATTTTGTCGGCACTGATAAAGCTCTTCAACAGCTCTACATGAATGCTCAACGTCAGTCTAGTCCACTCACAAGAACACTCTTATCACAAGGTACGACTTGGAAATTTAATCCTCCAGCTTCTCCTCACATGGGAGGTAAATGGAAAGCCGCAGTGGAATCAATAAAATTTCATCTGCGTCGTACCGTTGGAAAAACACTATACACATACGAAGAAATCAGCACTCTACTCACACAGATCGAATCAGTGCTCTACTCTAGACCTCTAGAGCTGATGAGCAACGACTGAGAAGATTTAGAATGTCTCACGCCTGGTCATTTTCTCATTGGGTCGGCACTTAATATACCTCTAGAACCTAGCTTACTCGACTTATCTCAGTCTTGACTCTCCAGGTGGCAGTTCATCCAGGCACAGCTCCAGAGGTTTTGAAAACAGTGGTCATCTTATTACCTTCAGCGGCTGCAATCAATCTCCAAGTGGCATCATCCATCTCATGAGGTTCAAATTGGCTCACTGGTGCTAATCACCAGTTGAAAAAATATTTTGAATAAGCCCATTATAGTTTGTGGACAATTGTGAGATGTCAATAATGAAAAAGTTTCGAATTAAAAAATCTTCTGTACTTACTTAGCACTAAATCACATTGACGAGAGATTTTTGTAGTATTACATTCTATATCACATAAAGATACTCGTCTTTTCTGAACATTTTTCAGTGAAGCATTTGCAATACCTACTATTTCTACTTTTATCACATTATCAACTTAAACAATACTCATTACCTTTAGTTTTTTTTCTCTTTTTGCTCTTTTTTTGTACTTTTTAATTTTTGAGCTATCAATTTTTTTTTGTACCCAGAGGACGTTATTATTGCTGTCTTGCCTGTTTGGTTGGAAGTTTTCTTGATTTAGGTGGTACTACTTTTGTTGTGCAGTATGTAATCAGTTCTAGGTTCATTTAAATAATCGTTTAATTGACTAGCAATATTTAGTACCTCTTGAGATCGGAAAAGATCTTGAACACCCTCCAGTGACGAAGCCTGCTCGTTTGCTGATGCAGGCGTAACATGTGATAGGAAATTATTCCAGAATCAATAGCCACAATAAATTAGAAAAAGACTTTTAATTAATTGCGATATACATAAATAATTACCAGATAGTGTATGAGAGGTGCAGCATCGATAAGATAAGAGACAGAAATGGAGAGTCTGTAATCTTTTGAAGTAGAACTGACACTGAGCAAAGGATGTAGTTTGTTCTCTGAGATTTTTGAAAGAGCATGTGAAACGCTTGTAGATGACTTCTTATCGGAGAGTTCAATGATCAATGCGCTGATTTCAGACGTTTTCATCGAAGCCCCTTAAAAGTTAAAGTATGTGTTATAAACTGTTTTGATAAAAATTACCAAAAAGAAGTATTGGCTTCTGATAGGTGCACAAAATCAGAAGGTTGAGAAACTGATGTATTCAGTGGATAGATCCCTGTTTTTTTAAAAGCATTCACGGCAGTCTCTATCTTTGCCACTTTGATGAAAGCTTTTCCGAAGAGAGAAGCTTTTTTTTAAGTACAACTTGTTGTTCTTCTCGTTGAAGTACATTGATTCCCTCAGTGTAGTATGAACTTATAGATTTCATGAATCTCACATCCAACGGTCACATACGGTGCGTGCAGTGTGGAGCCAAGCACAAGATCGTAACACCATTGGCAATAGCCCTCACGTGCGTTGAGTGTCCATCTAGCAATGGTAGTACTGGGTTATCCTTGGATGCACGCAAAAACTTGAGGAACTCTTTAAACCACCTTGTGGTTTTATTTATACTATAAGTATATCATTTCTTACCTATGTTGTTGTATGTGTATAAATAATTCAGTTATTAAATTGTTAAAATCTTATTGCAAGTTCTTGGTAAGAAATATAGTTTTTAAAATACCATAGTATTTTATGATAGAAAAAAACTCAAAAGCCTCATAGAATACGAATGATGATGCTATTTTTATGCTATGGATAACTAAAAAATTTCAACGATTATTATCACGTATTGGAAAAGTAGTGAAAAACTTTAAGAATTAGTTCATCAGATCAGGGCAAGAGAGAGTCTTCCTGGAGTGAAAGCAAGAAAGAGTCTTTTTAACTCAACTATTGCTTTCATAATGACGGGTAACAATATGTGTGCTTATATGTATGAATAAAAAAAGCATTAATTCATAACATCAACACCAATCACTAGGTAACATAACGGCGTTTGTTGGCCAATAATTACATTATTTAGTGTAAAAAAGTGATGAATGATAATATTATTTAGTTCGAAAAAGCCGTATGCCTTCTACTCTGAAAAAACGCATGCGCTAACTCAACGAGTTACTTAGTAAGTCAGAAAAATGTAATATTTAAAAAAAAATTTTCAATAAAAATTCATACACTAAAAACAGTAATCCTAAGTTTATTTCTATTTAAAAGAGCTGGTATTAAAAGTGAGAGTTTTAATCATAAACACATTTGTAGTACCAAATCTTTTTAAAATCTACACAGTTTTTAGACCGTCTAAGCAGCTGAGAATAAAAGTCTTACTGTTTTTTTAGTAATCAAAACTAGATTTATAATCCTTGAATCAGTTAAATTTGTCAGTAGGATTATTAAATTTATTTTACATAAACAAAATGATGCATCCGTGTGAAAAAAGTAGATCAAAAGAAAATAAGTTGTCTGCTACATAACACTATAATACACATTAAAACATGATTTCTTTTAACTCAATAAATCGACAAAACTTCCTTAAGACACACTAAAACCGTCATAACAATTTTAATAAGGTGCGACAATTGGTTTCTCTGAACCACTACAACAGGATGCAAAAAAAGTTACTTTATGACTCAAATAATTGAAATCAGTCAAAAAGTATTGGATATATGAAGAAATAGTCTAATTACGTACTTACAGACTCACCCCCCAGACAAATACGCACACAAAATTTTAATAGACCTACTAACTTTTTATTATAGTTTCTTATATTTTCAAGATTTGTAAAAATTATGCAAGCTTTTTCAGGATTTTTGAGAATCGTTACAACTATGGGTCTAAATGCGTTTGTTTGGTAGTTAATAGTGTTATTTATCATAAGCTAATTGTCTAAAGCACCTTGTGTCATGTGACATGACTTGACTTCTTTAATGAAAAAAAAAAGAAATGCTTATCTGCTTTCAGTTATACGGCTGTTACGTTGGCACGACGTTTACTTAAGTCTGAGCTTGCACTGAATAACAAAAAATTGTCATAAGGCACGTTGATCAGACATTGGCCTAAGAAACTATGAAGATCTTGTGAAAGAGTATTTATTTACTTGTTTCCCAACTTGACCGTTGCTGTCCTTACTGACTAGAGTAAGGGGGGCACAATTACCTTTCAGTGGGGTAGCAAGAGTTTTGATCGTTTTGAGTGGCATAGAAGTTACTTTGTCTTTCTAAGCCGTGGTGTATCGACCAGGTGCAAGTGATGGAAGGGGATGGATGAGTAGATGCTAGCGTGCGTAGTGGCAAAAACAGAAAACCTGGGGAACCGAATAACTGTCATCTTTGCTTAATTAAGGAAAGAATAACAGTATTTCGTCAAATTTACGGATGTTATCATCACGTATGCATAAATGGTATCAATATAATAATATTGCAGTAACACAAATATAAAGAAATAAACTATGTGGTGCCAAAAACGTTAGTTAAATGTTTGAATGTAACAATATCTTAATGAAGCCTCGTTAGTTTTCGATCCAGAGCACACTATTAGAAGCAGACAGCAAAAAAAAGTATAGTTACGCGAAATCAGACATGAAAATTGTGTTTCATTTTATTTAAACTTTTATGGAATATGGGTGTAATAAAGTGCTATGTTGTTCAGTGTAACAGTAGCTCAAGGGCGGATGGAGTAAAATTACATAAATTTCGATGGTTATCCAACTGTAAATATAGATCTATAAAAAAAACTACCTTTAAAAAAAGTATAAAGTCATGCAAGTTTGAGGTTATTGTCTCTGAAGGTATTTATAATCAATTATAAAAAATTAGTTGCAAATTTAAAACATAATTAATTATAATATTAATTTAAAAAAGTTGTAACACCTATAAGGCCAGAACGAATTCTGTTTTTTTAATTTAAATAAAGAAATTTTTAAATATCATCTTAAGCATGAGAAAGCAGTGAAATCTAAAATTAATAGACAAATTTGAAGATAAATCAAATGAAAATATTTCAGTATATAACAAAGTAACTATTACATAATTGATTTTTTATTGAAAAAACTTTCTTCACGAAAAAAACTAAAAAGATTAAAGACAGCAAAAAAAATTTTTTAAGTAAATTGTATTTTTTGTTTTTAAACAAAATGATGAAATGCGAGAAATATTTTTTGCACGTATATTTTATAACTTTCTAAGACCGAAAACCATATTATTTGTATACATTCTGGATACTAATAATACAGTTTTTGGTCTTAGGAAGTAATGAAATCAACAAAAAATTCAAGTTTTTTTTTCGTAATTAGTTGTAATTTAATTGAATATAATACAATCATAAAAAATTTATTTCCGAGATAAAAAATAATTGATGATAATATATATTTAAAAAATTATAAATCCTATGAATCGAGAATGAATTCAGTTTTTTCAATTGCCATACAGATATTTTTAATAGCATCTTTGGCATTAGAAAGCAGTGAAATCCAAAATTAATAGACAAATTTGAAGATAAATCAAATTCAAATACTTCAGAGTATAACAAAATAATATATTTTTTAACAAAAAAAACTTCTTCACAAATAACTGAACAGATTAAAAAAAGCAAATTGTTTTTTACGTACATTGTATCTCCGTTTTTAAATGAAATGATGAAATGCGAAAAATTTTTTTTGCATACATACATTCCGTATACTAATAATACAGTTTTTGGTCTTGGGAAGTAATGAAATCAACCAAAAAATTCAAGTTTTTCTTTTGTAACTAGTAGTAATTTAATTTAACATAATCAACCACTGGAATAACACGGTTATATCTAACATTACTCGTAAAGGATATTATATTGAATAATATAGTACGTCTTACATACCTTGCCGGGACTGATTTTCGAGTTCTAGATGTTACATATTAACAGTAATAGATAATTCTTTGTATAACAATTGTAACGGTGCCCCACCGTTAGGCCACGTTAGTAGGCTAGGGCAGGTAGAGAAAGGGGGAAAAAGAGTTCAAGGGACCTAAGTGGGAAAGCGGGATGGGAAAGTAGGGGTAAGGGAAAGAGAGGAAAGCCACGAAAGGAAGCGAGGAGAGACAGATTAGCTTGGGCAAGCGAGTGCGCGAGAAGCGTATAATTTTGGAGTACTACTCTTAAGATCGATTTTGTTTTCTTTTTGCGCGATAAGTTTTTGACACGCGAGAAGTGCTTTCTTTGGTGTCTTTGGATGCGACGTCCAGAGAATACCAGGTGTGTGCTGGGAGCTGCTGAGAAAGCAGGCGACCCCGAGTTCCACGAGAGACGGAAGGTTCCCCCAGCCAGAGGGCTAACGCGAGGCTAGCGTCAGCGACCTCGACCTCCAGACACTACCAGTAGGGACGCCTACTGGCCCCAGCGTTGGCACGACAGCTCCTTCGAGACTGAGAGAGTCTTCACTACCTGCGACCGTGAGTACCGGTCCTTAGGCGACCGTTTTATTGTAAAAGGCAGCGGCCCTCGATTAGCCCGCGTAAGTCTGCCTGGTCTGCGTTTTCGCGCTGCGAGCTCGTCGAGCAATCGCGCTCGACGAGCGAGATCTCACACACACACACACATACACTACATACCCGCGGATACCTTTTTTGTAATTATTGCATATTCCCTGAATATACACTAATTATTTTAAACTTGATCGTAAGTACTTCTTTTGGTGTGCCTAAATTTCCCCTTATAAAATCATTATAAGCGATCGTCGCGAAAAGCGACGACAGACACCTTGTAGCCGCGATACCTGATTCTGCAGCGGTGTCTCGGCAAACGAGACCCGCAAAATATTTTACAGGGAGTGTCACCGTTGGGTATCCGGGCAACACAGGCCCGGTCGAAGTGGAGAGACTCCGCCTCGTTGATCCGCATTGTGCACCCCGTAACACAATTAATCATTAATTAGTTTATTAATTGTATAAAGTACCTTTAAGTGTGCATTAAGTATAAATTTGTTTATTAATAATTTTTTTGCTAAATCATAATATTTTTAAAAGAAATTTCAAATAACATTTTAATGGTGCTTATAAGTCAATCAATGATTCGTAAAATAAATGGACAAAAAAAAAGTCCGTACCCTGGTAGAAATAGACCATTTTTTTTAAACTTATATAATGTTTTTTCCAACCTTTTTCTAGCATTTTACAGCTATTTTGTCAAAATATAAAATTCTGGAAAACGGCTAGAAAAAACGTTTTATAAATGCTCACAAAATGGCAAATTGTCTACCAGGGTACAAATTGAATTTTTATTTTTCTATTTGTTTTTTTACAAAGAATTTGTTCTTCTGTACATTCAACGAAACGCAAGCTTGAGGAGCAAATTAAAATAATTTATTATAACATTTAAATAAAAACATTTTTTTCTTGGTTGGTGAATAACTATTGACTTTATAATCAACTAATTAGAAATATACGAGAAAATTGTTTTATACATTCTGTTATCCGTAAAAACTTGGTATTGATTGTTCATCAAAAAACTCAAAAATCAGTCCCGGCAAGTTATGTAATACGTACTATATTATTCAATATAATATCCTTAACGAGTAATGTTCGATATAACCGTGTTATTTCAGTGGTTGATTATGTTCAATTAAATTACTACTAGTTACAAAAGAAAAACTTGAATTTTTTGGTTGATTTCATTACTTCCTAAGACCAAAAACTGTATTATTAGTATACAGAATGTATACAAATAATATGGTTTTCGGTCTTAGAAAGTTATAAAATATACGTGCAAAAAATATTCCTCGCATTTCATCATTTTGTTTAAAAACAAAAAATACAATTTACTTAAAAAACTTTTTTTGCTGTCTTTAATCTTTTTAGTTTTTTTCGTAAAGAAAGTTTTTTCAATAAAAAATCAATTATGTAATAATTGTTTTGTTATATACTGAAATATTTTGATTTGATTCATCTTCAAATTTGTCTATTAATTTTAGATTTCACTGCTTTCTCATGCTTAAGATGATATTTAAAAATTTCTTTATTTAAATTAAAAAAACAGAATTCGTTCTGGCCTTATAGGTGTTACAACTTTTTTTAATTAATATTATAATTAATTATGTTTTGAATTTGCAATTAATTTTTTATAATTGATTATAAATACCTTCAGAGACAATAACCTCAAACTTGCATGACTTTATACTTTTTTTAAAGGTAGTTTTTTTATAGATTTTATAATTTTTCTGATGAAAAATTCATTTCTTAGAATTTCTTAACGGATTTGATGAACAATTAAAATTGATTATTCTTTCTAAAAATTAATTGATGTATTTGATTAAGTATACCTTCAGAGACAATAACTTAAAACTTGCAGAACTTTATACTTATTTTCAAAGGTATTTTTTTTATAGATTTCATAACTTTTTTGATATAAAATTCTTTCCTTACGATTTCTTAAGGGATTTGTTCTAAGATCAAAATGTAAAGATCTTTAGCACATCTTTGCCAAGGTCTTTTCTGAACGTTTTCATTATCCACTTTTATCCATTGATTTTCTTGAGGGAGCGTATTAGTATAATGCCCGCTAGAAGTTGTTGTGCCATGATGAAATATACCACTAATAGCCTCATACATTCTTTTCTCTATTTTTATTTTTGATTGTGGTATTTTATTAATCTTAAGACCAACTATTTTATTAATAGGATTATTGGGTTAAACATTGACAGTATTGACTTCATGGGTACCATATTCGGTAACAGAAAATAGTTCTAATTGTACTAGAACTACAATATTGCGTACAGTTATATCAGTCTTTTCTATTATTTTCCGTTTACAGCCATTACCACAATCAATTGTAGAAGTCATCCAATCTCCTATATTGTCATCTATAATTTTTTGTAGTGGATCAGATTTTGTTGTTGATTCAAGTAATTGTAACCTGACAATATAATCAGGCTGTTCCGTAATTATTCGCCTATCACAGTCTTGGCAACGAATTACATGATTGTGTTGATTCTGACACCGGCGTCGATACGACTCGTTCGTAACGACCACATGAACTTCGCAACGTACTGCGCGTCCACAGCCTACTGTGACTAGGGCATTAAGAAATGCTACTACAGCGCCACTGTGTATGTTTAACAATGACCAGGGAATCAAGAAAATTTATCGATGTGATGCTTATCATTGACATTATTGTATATTTTTCTGAGATGAGATGAGATGAGATCTGATATATTGATTGTTTCAGTACCTTGAATTTGTTATTATCATAATATACACATCCACATATATATATGTATATATATAATAATATAAATAAAGTAAATACTCTTAGCGTGACTAACTTCACATCAAACTGAACACTAGCTCGATATATACTACTAAAGCTCATCCGCGGCTAATTTAAGAGTCGAAACTTTTTGGTCTGAACGTAAAAATTCTTGAAATAAAATCTGCACTTTTCAAGAACGCATAGATAATAAAACAATTAAAAAAGCTTTTCTGGTCGGGATTTTTTTTTCAAATCATAGTTTAGTATCAGAAAAGCCGAATAACATTACATTACCATATATATGATGATGTTAAATAATTTTTTTACCATTTTGAAAATTCAAAATGCGAATTTGAGCGTATATAGTGTCGCGGTAGCCATGCACCGTCTGCTACTCAAACTTGCATGTGGCGCTACCGCGCCACTTGATAATTTTCATGTGCATTGCAACTTAGACAATTTTCAAAATAATCTGAATAAAACGTTCATGCAGGTTAATTCTGTAGGGAGTTGAAGTTAACGAGGTCTGCCTTATTACGACGGCACTGGTGAAATTGCTAACTCCATCACTTTGAAATTCTGTAACATTGCTCACATGACTACTTTCAATCCACTGTCTACCTTTTTTGAAGGCCTTACAGTTAACACAAATCGAGTGTGTTATATTACTAAGGCCTATATTTATCATAACATCTATTATCAGATAAATAAATGCACTAATTTTATGCTAATTAATTAATTATTCCTAAAAGTGTGCATCGGAGTATGCTATTGACGTATAATGTGGGTACCCGCGGTTGCACGCTTTTGACACCAAGGGTGGCACTGCATGACATGCACCTGGCCAATAAGCCAGCATTGAACTTGGAAAAAACAGTTATTACCTAATGCTCGCAACATTTTTTGAGTAACCACTATAATTTGGAGCACTGGTGCACATTCTGGTATTTACGAAGGAAATGCGACATATTTTATTTTGTGATCTAGAATTACCACTTATATTTCAGGCAGTGGCGCATACTCTTATGTTAACGTAGGGATAAAAGTTATATTTGAACACTCGCTACGCGTCTAGACTTACCTCTAATATTTGGAGTGGTAATGCACACTCTAGTGTTTACGTAAAAATTACAGTCCATTTGAATCCGTGATCTAGAGTCCACCACTCAGTAGCAGTGCATACATCAGAGCTTATGCTTGCGTACGTGACAGGAAAAAAGGTAGAAGTCACTTAAACAACTTATTTTATTGAGAACTCTAATGCAATACATCAAACTGAACCAGTGCAAGGTGGTAGAGGCGGATTCTACTCATGGCGCACAGTGTAAGTAAAAAAGAGTTTTTATGTTTAAAAATCTGCAGATAGCTTAAATCCTAACGAATTCTCAAGGCTTTTTTTTATGAAACAGTATCTTTTGTAATTTCATGAACAACTGCCATTTTTATGACATAGATTAATCTAACCCCCCAAAAAAATACAAAAACACATAATCTTATGTTTTGTCAAATAAGAAAAAACGTGCAATTAGAAAATTTAGTTCGAAATCTATGATAATTATTATACGTCACATCATAATGCTTTTATTATCCAATGTTGGTTAAGATTAGTTAAAATTAAAGTAATTTTTTTTTCCATACTTAAAGAAATACATAATATAAAAATTTAAAAAAAAATTCCCTAATGGTTTATTATCTACACATGACAATAGGTATCTAATAACCTTAAGAAGAGTAAAATTCTCTAGTATTTATTAATTGTCACAAGCTTCAATTACTACAATCATCTAACTAACATGTTGTACTGTAATTGAAGTGTGATACCTTGAAACATAGAAAAATATTTTTCTGCGATACGCGTGAAGTTAATTAAGAAATAAATGCTGAGGGCATATTGTTGTGTGTAACCGAAATTCTTGTAGCATGAGGTAACATAATTTTAATAAAACAAGTATTATTCATGCAGTTTAGGAGTACGACATTAATTGACGAAGCAAATGTAGCAAATTAAACGTTTTATTATTGTCACCTAATTTATTTCTCTCACATTTATCTACAAAATCCTAAAATAATATTAAAGTCTATTATTTACTCACATGAGTCTGGGGTGATAAACTACTCCTATTTTTAAAGTTTACAAGTATGACAAAATTCGCATTATGTGTGGTTTTTTTTTAGTTATTCGTTTATTTCTTTTCAAATACCACACTGAAATTGTAGACACATGAAAAATTTTGTAAATTGTGAATATATATATATATGTATATATGTATGTATAACATTGTAATTTAAGCATGAAGTAATAAAAAAAATGTATTAAGAAATCGTTACAAAAAACTTTAATCCTTATAGCAATAAGCACAGAAATTTGTTTTTATTTTTAACGTTAACATTCTTAGCCATTTATATTTACAGCATCTGTGACTTATTTTATAAAAAAAAAAATAAGAATTAGATAAGTATTAAAAAACTGTTCAGTTTCCTAATAGTTGCCTAATCAGTAGTTTTTATAGTTGGTATCTTCATTTCAAACAATTTTTAGCTACTGTTGTTGAGTATTCTTTTTTTAACACGCAAGAAAGTTATCAAAGGATCTGATGATATTAACTTGAAATGCATAAGATCTGTATTTGTCAATCTTCTGTCAATTATTTTACTGTGCATGAATTGTGCTTTTCGAAAAATTTAGTTATTGCATTCATGTAGTTCTTCCAAATAGTATCTAATTGGTAACTAGGCGTATTCCATGATATATCAACTACGTACTAGAGGTTTATAAATGAATGGTTGCATTTTGTACAATTTATACAGTGATACGATTAGTTCTGCTGCCCTTCACGTGTATGCACTAAACTTTTGTAAATCAGTTTTTCGTTTGAAACTTACTAGCTGCATAATCGTATAAAGGCGTTTGATAAAAAAAAAATAATGAAAATGAAAAAAAATTGAGATCTACTCCTAATGATTCAGCATCAGAAGCAAAATTTTTGAAGAACATTCTCGCAAACTTGCCTGTATTTAAATTACTAAATCCATGCTTTAGATCATCAACATTCAGACTCAAAGACAATTTACATCTATTTTAGATTAACTTTTCCTCCACTTTTTCATTCAATTCTCGATCGCCACTTCTGCATTGAAACTCTTAAGATTTAAATTACATATTATACAAAAACCATACGCTAGTCATCTAATCGAGCCATAAAGTGTTAAAAGTTTGAACTAAAAATAAGTCCAACTACAGGGTAGACTTATTGTAGATTTTATATAATTAATAAGTTACGCTGAACTCTACAGATAATGCTGTAGTAAGAAGCGTTTTGTTTGCTCAAAACGTTGGTAGTCTTACAAACATGGTACACTTAACATCAACACTAACAGTAAATAGCATGTTATCAACGTTAAAGCAATTTTATTTCCTTTTTTCTAATACAATTGTTATAATCATCGTCGTCGTCGTCGTCGTCATCATTGTCGTCGTCGTCGTAGTTGGTCCTGAATTTTTTAATTTTATTCTCTATCTTTATTTTTGTATTATATTATAAAAAAAAAAATCATACTTAATACAAAAACTGTACACAAGGCATCTAATTCAGCAATGAAGTAATTGAAATTTGGACTCAAAATAAGTTTAAAATAAGTTTAAGTACATAGGAGACTTATTATGTTTTTCATATAATTAATAAGTTAGGCCAAACTCTACGGATACAACAACAGCAAAAAGTGTCTTGTTTCCTTGAAATGTTAGTAGGCTTGCCAGCATGGTACACTTGATATGGAAAGTAACGCTTAACAGCATGTTTTCTGCATTGAAACAATTTTATTCACCTTTTTTGATACACTTGTCGTCGTGTTCGTAGTAGTCTTCGTCATAATCATCATCATCATCACCGTCACCATCATCATTATCGTCGTCATCATCATCATCAATGTCAACATCATCCTGATAACCATCGTCATCATTATCATTGTCATTATCATTGTCATCATTATCGTCATCATCATTGTTGTCGTGGTCGTCATTGTCAAATTTCTTAAGTTGAAGACATTTCTGGCTGCGTTCACAGGGAGAAAATTTTCTGGTAGTTGAGAATACTGGTACCCTTGAACGCCAAATGACCCTAGCACCATCTAGCTTAACTTCGTGTTTCAAGAAAATCCCTAGGACTCTAGGTTAGATAAGCATGTCCAAAATCAGTGATTATTTGCAGCCTCCACTATCCTTGACTAGCATTGGATCCTATCGTGAAAGCTGTTGCATCGGTATACCTTATCTTTGACTGGCGAACCACTGTTGAGTAGACAAAGCACATTGTTAAACTATCTAGACAATTTAGGATTTTTACTAGCTCGTCATGAAATATAGCACATACGATATCGTGAACTTGCACATATGAACTTGCGTACGCACTTGTAAGTGACCCAATTCCTAGTTAGCATAGTACAATCTGACGAAATTAAACCTATGACTGCGCCACCGTAGCTTCCTTGAGTTGTAATCTTATAATAATGCATATTGAATTAAATAGTTTTTTATTAGCTTTGAACGTTACATCAGGTATGGTGTGGTGACATCTTACGTGCTCCTGTGTATTATAGGCTATGCACACTGAGACTACCTATCATGTCTTATCGTCTTGATCTATAACCAGTGATTCTAGCCCCACCTAGCTATATTTGGTATTTATGCACTTATCAGACATTCTCCAGTGGCATGTAACATGCCCTATGCATGGCTCCACGTATCAGACATACCTCAGCACAACCGACAGTACTCTCCAGCTATTTCGCACGTGTGCAGTGTTCGAGGGAGTACCAACTAATTAATTTTTTTTACATGCAACTGCCTTCACGCTAGACAAGCCCTAATGCTACCTGACAAGTCCGTGCATTTTTGGCATATCACAGCATTACCTTAAATTGTCCCCACACATCCGTGAGCCCCTACTGTGCTCGAGTGCAACCTTGTTTATCCCTCACAGAAGGATGCGAGTGTTAGGCAGTACATAGTAATAGTGTCTTCCACCGTAAGACCTTACGTGCTCTGGCACCAGTCAGATAACTATTGGGTGTCTATTACACCACCGCAAATGCGTCCGATGAATACTAGTGTACACAAACGGTCATGAGGGTATCAATTATAGGCAAACACGTGCGAGAAATACTAGTGTCCACAAGAGTGTCCAAGGAATACTAGCGTATGCAAGAATACGTGAACACAGCTGAGGAATATCAGCATATGCAAGTGCATGCGAACACATGCAAGGAATACTAGCTGACACACGCACATCCGAGGAATACTATATTTTATACGATCACGTCTCAGAAATACGAACTTATACGAGTGCATCCAAGAAACACTAGCTTACACGAGTACTTTCCAGAAATACTAGCGTACACGAGCACATCTATGGAACACTAGAATATGCGAGCGTACGCTAACGCATCCAAGAAATAGTAGCGTACACAAGTCTGCTCTAACGTACTCTAGCGTATCTGAGGGCGCACTAGCACAACCGAGAGAGCGCTGGCGCATCTGAGGATTCCGACGGAACGCTAGCACAATCAAGCGGGTGCTGGTGCATCCAAGGGCATGCTAGCACAATCGAGCGAGCACTGGCGCACACTACATATTTGAAATATCATAAATTTTATTTCTTTTTAATTTACTCAATTATTAAAAAATAAAAAATAAAAACAATGTATCCAAACGGATTTGAACTACCGTCCTCCTGTATACGAGTCACAGACCTTATCCACTGTGCTATGTGCGATCCATGCAATGGAAATTCGATTTGTACATCTTATCTTAAAGATTACGACTTATTTTTTATTTTTATTTACTTAAAATCAATTTGTTTGATTTAATTATAAATTTAATGACTAGTTTAAATATAAATTAATACTAGTAAAAAGAAGGACAGTGGTTCAAATCCGATTAGAGAAATTTTTTTTTTTCTTAATAATTGAGTAAATCAAACAAAAAATCATAATATTTAAAATATACAGTGTGCGCCAGCGCTCACTCAATTATGCTAGCGTGCCCTTGGATGCACCAGCACCCGCTTGATTGTGCTAGCGTGCCCTCAGAATCCTAGAATGCGCCAGCGCTCGCTCGATTGTGCTAGCACGCCCTTGGAATCCTTGGATGTGCCAGCGCTCACTCGGATATGCCAGTGGTGCCAGAGCTCTCTTGGTTGTGCTAGGGCGCCCTCAGATACGCTATAGTACATTTGGGCAGACTTGTGTACGCTAGTATTTCTCGGATGCGTTAGTATGCACTAGCATATTCTAGTGCTCCTTAGATGTGCTTGTGTACGCTAGTATTTCTGGGAAGTACTTGTTTAAGCTAGTATTTCTTGGATGCACTCGTACGAGGTCGTATTTCTGAGCCGTGCTCGTATAAAATATAGTATTCCTCGGATACGCTCGTGTAAGCTTGTATTCCTTGCATGTGTTTGCATGCACTTGCTTATGCTTGTATTCCTTAGCTGTGTTCACGTATTCTTGCATACGCTAGTATTCCTTGGACACTCTCGTGGACACTAGTATTCCTCGGACGTGTTTGCCTACGCTTGCATACCCTCATAACCGTTTGTGTACACTAGTATTCATCTGACGCATTTGCAGCCGTGTAATAGACACCCAATAGTTATCTGGCTGGTGCTAGAGCACGTAAGATTTTACGGTGGAATACACTGTCACTAGGTTCTGTATAACACTTGCATCCTTCTGCGAGGTACAAACAAGGTTGCACTCGAGCACAGTAAAGGCTTACGGACGTGTGGGGACAATTACCTGTAAGAGAAAATAATAAGTTCTTTGTTATCACATATAATGGAAAACTATCAGGAAAAATGAAAAATCATTAAAAAAATATAAAATACAAATAGCGTTCAAGCCTTATAAAAGTCAACAAGTAGTCATTAAAACAATCAAGACAAAACATCAAAAAGAAATAAGCCTGGTGTTTACCAACTTAATTGCGGATCTTGTGATTGTTAGTATATAGGACAGATAGGTAGAGCCTTTAAATATAGAGTGAATGAACATAAAAATACTTTCATAAATATATAAGATAGTTCTAGTTATGCTACCCACATGAATGACTGTAATCATGCTTCTAATAATAATTTTAAGATTTTGCATACATGTAAGAAGGGTAAAAGCTAGATCTTACAGAAGCATTAGGGATTAATAAATTGAATAATTCCAACGTATTACTGAATGGTATGCTAAACCTCAATGCCTCACCTTTACTTCATTACGAATTAAGGTAATATATGTGTATTGACTATGTACGATTTGTATTTATTGTCTGTTGTTATTAAACCAAGACATTTGTACGCTTGCGTGTATTGTTATAATATAAACGCGGTATATTACTAAGTCTTATCGTACATGTGTCTGAAAAAGGTACTGTAATACCGAAACAGCTTTAATGCTTGTAACGAATAAAAGTGGAGATCGACTATTAAATCAAGAGTAATTTATTTAATTTATCAACCAACTTGTATGTTACTATATGAAATGATTCTCTCGATGGGTTCATTTACGGAAGAAGCAGAAAGCACAAAGCCTAAGGTATTGGCAGTAATAGAGTATATTTATTTGTGATCAGTTGGTCAGTGGGTCATGGGTCAGTCAATTAAGTTTATGCAGTAATTTTACGTATGTACGCATCTGTTTAAGGTATGTATGAATACACGTATCATACATAGTACACATAATTAAGTATTTATTAGGTTAGTATACATGCACGACAGATGGTAATCAATTCGTTTTCAAAACCTTTGTGCAAACGTTTTAATTTGCGTATTCTAAGCTACCTCAGATATGCAAGGAATTGCTACGCCGACTAAAATTAAGGTACTTTTAGAAAAATCTAGGGAACTAATCAAATACCATTAGGTGTACTAACCTTAGGAACTAGATCAACTGACCTACGGACTGACCACAAAAAAGTATCGTTTTGCTTGGATATTTGTATCTTAAAAGCCTCATGCCCTTATAGATACAGATATACAAGAAAGTAGTATACACATTTTATGCCTGTTACTTCTTATTTTCTGGTTATATCGTAAATAGGGATTACATAGTATACTGCGTATATATTGAAGCTATATAACAGACAGCACCGATGATTATAAGTCTTGGCATAAGACACTGAGTGTCTACAGACAGTAACAACAAATATAGAGCACGCAGACAGTTTAATAGGGTCTGAATATGTAACCCTACAGTTTGGCCATCACTGCAAAATATGAAGTTAATTATAGGGTTGTAAATTATTATTATATGCGATAATCTTACTGACATACAAAGCAAATTCGCTACAACCGTTGTAATCGCTCACCATGAAAACTACTGAACCGATTTTGCTAAAATTTTGCATACCGATTCTTGACACTACCTATATGGTCTTAGTATAGTTTTTATTTTGATAAATTTAATAACAATAGCAATAAATTAGCTTAAAATTTTGCAAAAGTACACTAGCTTTTTACTTTAGTTTAGTAGGATCCAGTCAGTGGGGTCGACATAAAATCGAAGCTACCTGCAACAGAATTTAATAAGTGTGGTTATAATAGGCGGGAGCGTTTCTACAATTTTTGCAGTCGTCTTCCAGCAGTTCATCGAGCTGCATTAAGAATGTACATGATTGTCATGCAGCTGGGTATTCCACTTACCGATGACGCTCTTCTACAATGGGCAAGTGACCCAGGTCTACTTCCACTCTGAACCATTAGGATTGACGTGTGCCACCAATAAAAAAATTTTTAACCGATAACGTCTCCAGTAGAATACCAAGAGACATATCTAGCCAGAGCACAACCTGCCTTAACCATTTAGAGTAATGTGGCCATTTTATCATCCAGCCTGTTGCCGTCAGAGAATTTGTTGCTATAAATGTAAGCCAAGGAAGATAGCTCTGAAGAGTACGGGCAGCCACAACGGCCAACTTCTTAGTGATTGGTTCAACGGCATACTTACAGAGAAGGAATTCTCTAGGCCCACTTTCCCGACTAACGCTGAGCGGTTGATTATCTGAGGAACGACCTGAAGACGAGATACATGAAGGAGATACGCCACTGACCAAAATGTAAGTACCGTTTCTGTACACAGAGTTCGAGGGTAAGACTTAAGCTACCCACAGCTGGCACTCCATCATCAAGAAAAATAATAAGGAATAAGCAGAAATTCCACCACTAGCCTTTTTCAGGGCCAATATAAGTATTTACGTTCACTACCTAACCTTAAATCTAATTGGTTTTTGTAAGGGTCACCTAAGTTTAAACTACCTTGCTAACGGATACATTTTTACTACTATTTCCAAAAAGATTATTCGTTGACTAAAAGACTATGTAAAGCTGGCTATTCTTAAACCAAGTCAGTCATTAATTGGCAGACATCACGAGCAGAGTTGTTCGTCGCAAGGCTAGTACCCCAGTGACCAACGACCCTTTATTACCCTTTCAATTCTAAACATTCAACCAGGAATCACCAATCCTCTTCAAGGTCTGCGCTGGGTTAACCTAACAGCTATAAAGGAAAAAAAAACATGAGCCAACGGGAGTCTCCAACGGGCAAGCATCACGAACCAATCTCTACTAATCTCTCCACCTTAGATCATCAAAACAACTGAGTCTGCAAGAAAAAGGTGCATTAGATACCAACGTCTTCGACGTTATACCAGGAGACGTTTGGAAAGTGCACTACAACTAGCCCCAAAGCTTCGGACTTTATAATTTTTCTCCCGATCAGTCTGAGTCTTCAACAGCAGGCCAGAAAAGATCACCATGAGGTATCCAGGCAGTCACAATTGCTGTAAAGTTACGTGAAGAAAGAGTTTACTTAAGAAGCTTACCGGTCTTTTTTAGGGTAATTGGATGTCCAAGTACCTTGCCATCAAATATATTAGAACTTAACAAAGTTGACAAAAAATAACCTTTAGGGGTCCCAAAAGTCTTAAGCATGCCAAAAGTCGCAAAAGGGTGAATTGGAAGGAAAACCTTAAATGTATCTAATGAATACAATTTTAGGCGTCAAGAAACTAACGCAGCAAATTTATAGGGATTGAAGCAGCAGCGTCAAGATCGACAAATACAAAATCCATTACGTAAGAGATCAGCTTTTCTTTTTACCCTTACAGTAATCACTTAAATTTTTAAAGATCTTAATTAGGATTTTGAAATAAGTAAAAAATATATTTGTATTTTTGTGGCAATAAAAAATGTAGAGATCAACCTCCAGAACTTCATTGCTCTGGTAATAAGGTTGTAAAGTAACAGAAAAAAATTTTTTCTAATTTATATTTTTTGGGAGTTTAAAATCTTAACAGCTTTAAAAAATAGCCCTTTTCGAAAATTATACGGGAGAAACTGCGAATCAACCACTTCTTATAGCCAACGGTTATCTTATGGCACAAGGAACGCATGGTACTTTTCAACATCATTATATTTTTTCAATTTTTACAGCTTATCATTTGACCAAATAAACTATATAGATTGCGAACAAATGTGTTCTTAATAAAAAGATTTTTGTTCTGAGAAGTGTCAGGAGTAAGTGTCAGATTTCTAACTGAAAACGTTTTACATTACATGTTAACAGACTACGGTGCTCCATTTAGTAAATTTTGGACAAAGCCGAGATGGAGGGCCACTAGGGTTTATCATAAGAATAGTACAAAAATTTTTAAATGGCTATTTCCATATTATCGTTTTTTCACTAATCTTAAATATTCTTATGTTGGTTTAACACCCTCATTCAGCACTAAATAACTATTTGTTATGCATCTTAACATGTTTAAGGTCTCTAGATCATGGGTTTTTATTTTTTCAAGAAACTTACCACTACTCTTTTATTTATAGGCTGAATGTGCATGCTCAGTGAATAAACAAAGCCTTGTTTAGGCAAAATAAGGCCAATTTTGATGTGATAAAGTCACCTATACCCCTGAGGAGCATCGCGTGATGAAAAAGCTTATGTAAAAGTTCATAGAGGTATTTGCCTGAAAAAGTAGCACTGGCCGCGAAACAAACCACTGTCTACCGCGTACTGACCCATGACCTAGCCATCTGAGCCACCGCAAACTTTAAATTAATATATATTTATATACATAAGCTTCAGTTAAAAACAGATAGCCGTTTGTCTTTTATAAATATACTACTTTAAAGTGGGTTTCTAGATACTTGTAAAAACCAGGATATGGGGGCCCTAGTCATCGTAAGACCCAAAACCGACTAGGCCCACTAAAAGTGGCTATTTATTTAGATCTTAATGAATACATATAAATAACTTTTAATTCAGACCTTACAGTGTCCTTTTATTTTGTTTCAAATTACATCATTTTTGACGTTAACTTGATTTTGCAGCTGCAGAAAAATTGACACGAGCTCACCTGTGAGAACTATTGGTCTTTAACACGATACTGAAACAGCACCCCCCAGTCGAGAAGTTTGAGAGCAATAGGTCAAACTTAAAGAGGACAGTACTATTATACGTATGCTTCCAACTCCATTCATCAGATGGCCAAGCCTCAAAGACAGTTTTCTAAAAGTGCAAGAAAACTCATTTATAGTACTGTCCTCTTCTGATATGGCCAATTATTCCCAAGTTGCTCGAGAAGGTGCTGCTGTTTTAAAACTGCTCTTGACACCAAGCTTGTGATAAATCAATAGACATATTAACATAAATCCTTTAAAAATAAAATTTATCAATGAATTAAACATAAGAATTCAAAAACCTACACGTAGCTTACGCATGGCATTCGCTAAAAAATATATTTTTAAATCATAACATAAAATTAAACGTAAAAATAAATCGTTAATATATAATACATAAGTTTTGCGTTTATATTTCTTAAAGTCAACTTTGGTGTAAGTTTCTGTTTGCCAGTCTCTATAATTACGTTTATAAGAATACTTTGTTAAGAATACTATCTTTATTAATCGTATGAAGCCACTGCACTACCTTATTTGCATGATTTACGTATATTTTGAGCGAGCGTTGCAGAATATTCCAGCTGTGCATTAGCAATAGCTATCACCTCATCACCTTCTGGGATAGGAAAGTTCTCCTTAAGAGGCGAACTTTATTTAGCACTGATCCATTCAGTATAAGTCAGGTTCAGAATGAATCAAAAAGCGTTTGATATGTTCCCAACGTATTTGATAAAATCAATAGGAGCTAAACAGCGAGTGACTGGACATGAGGAAAGTGAACGGCAGCTACTAGTGCACATATCATTTATCACGTTATGAGTAGAGGGTTGCAGAGTAGACGATTTCGGTACGATTTTTTTACAATTAAGTGTACAAGAAGATGTCAAAAAATAATCCCCAGATAAATTTTTGAACACTATCATTGACGGAATGTTGCATGCACAAAAGGTTATTCGTAATTCTGTCGAAAAAAATGTTTTTAATCCCTTGCTTGTTTTATCGACAAGAATGAAATTTCCCAGGATTAAGTATGCACAAGTAAGTGTTGTGTAACGATATAAAGAGATATAAAAACACTAAATATTGCAACCAAAAACTTTAAAATGGCTCGAATAAATGTATTAAGTTAAATTTTGTTCAAATAGTAGTTCGAATAATTTGAATGTCCCCAGTAAAGATAATTGCATCATAACTGCATCATAACAATCAATAAAAAGAAGAATGTGAGGCTGATGACAGATATCCTTACCCAAACCTGATCACTATTAATTAGACTTCTACAAAAAAATAAAATAAAATAAAATAATATAAGCTGACTAAATAAATTAAACTCATAACGATACCTAGCAATCTCACTAATATACAAAGCAAAGTCCCTAAAATTGCTGTAATGGCTAGCCACGAAAACTACTAAACCAATTTTTCTGAAGTTGTGCACACTGATTTTTGAAACGTTCTAGATAATTTTTTTCAAGTCTCAATTTTGGAAAAATTAATAAAAACAGTCATAAATAAGCTTATGGTTTAGCAAGCATAAGCACGCTTTTTACTTTAGCTTAGCTTCATCCTCGAAGTAAAATCAAATCAGCCTGCAGTTAAAGTAAGTCTGCTTATAGTATTCTCGATCAAATTATCGATTATAATAGTTCTTCACCCACAGTGCATTAAAAACAGAGTTGTTAGCTGTGCTGCTAGGTATCTTGACTGTTAACTTTATTCTTTTTCAAAGAACAAGTCACTTACGCTGAATTCTACCCTAAACAACAAAGATATCTGAAAACCATAAAAAGTGGGAGCTCTGATCACGAATATCTCCAGCGCAATATCAGGAAATTTCTAACCAGAGCACAATCTGTTTTTATTCCTAAGTGTCTAGCTGGCATTTTTCTAACTTATCTAATGCTACTAGAATATGTTATGTTACAGTAGCAAGCAAGAAAAAACAACTCTGAGAAGTTCAGGCAGCTACATCAGCTGGAAATTTTATTAGCCTCCTCATTAGTGATTCATCACAACAGCAAACTTACGAAGGAAGCATTATTCAGGCTCACTTCTGCGACTAGTGGGAACCGTTTGTTATCTAGGAAATAACTTAAAGACAAAATATACTTTGGCCAGTGTTGTTCCCCTCCGTACGTTAAAACTTCAAAGGTAAGAGTCAAGCTACTTGCAGCTGGCTCTCTATCATTTAGGATAATAATAAAGAATGACTGGAAGTATCATCACTGGTCTTTTTTAGGTCCATTATTAGTCCTTATGCTTCCTCATTAAACATAAATATTATCGGTGTTTTTTAAACCCGTTTTAAATAAATACTCTGCTAACAAGTATATTCCTACAACTATTTCTGACAATGATTCGTCCAGTGTTGTGCTTTTTTTTCATCAGTCTGATGCTAGGACAGCAAGCCTGAGAAGATCACCTTGAAGTATCCTGGTAATCACTTTGCTAAACACTTTAGTCAGGAAACAGTTTAGCTCGCAGATCATTTTTAGGGCTATAGAACACTGTACTACCTTGGCAGAAAGTATATTTCAACTAAACAAAAATGACAACATATGTCCCGTAGTGCTCACAAAAGTATTAAAAATGCTTTTTGACTTAAGAACGTGAATGGGAAGAAAAACTTTAAATGCTTTAAATATTAACGATTTTAAGCCTTAAGAAACTAACCTAGAACATTTATCAAAAACGAAACAATAGCATTAAAATCAATGAATACATAGTTCATTGAGTAAGAGATCAGTTTTTAATTATAACCCTGACATTAATTACTAAAATCTTTTAGCTATTTATATACATGGAATAATACATATTTTTGTTTTTATTGTGGCAATAGATCAGGCTTCAGAACTTTGTCGCTCTGGTAAAAAAGCGTTGTAATTAAGAAAAAAAGATTTTTAAGTTACTTAGTATAAAGGTAAAAATTTTCAGTACTTTTCAACACCATTATAATTTTTTTAACTTTCTAACAGTTTATCATTAGTAAATCTACTATGATTAATACAATCTTCTTCTTTGTCTTGCTTCAATATAAAATTCATGAGGTACAAGTAAATATAAAGTGCTCATAATGTGCTCCCTTTTACCAAGGTTTTATATTTACTTGTACCTTATGAGTTTATTATTAGACCAAAACTGCATAAAAATGAAAAAAAACTTTTTTAAATAAGATTTACGTATCTACACACTATGGTTCTCCACTTAGAAAACCTCGGGTGGAGTCGAGGCAGGGTATTAGTGGTGGGTAATAAAGAAAAAAGGGAAAATAAGACAATTTCTTATTTGACCTGTTTTTACAATAATATTGTGCAATGCACAAGTCTAAATATATGTTTAAGCTGTGAAGCAAAAAATAAGTACAAAGCGACAAATACAAGAGAAACATACCTGTTTGCTAAATAAATATCACAAGGTCTTATGATGTGACAGACAGGCTTGATAAAAATCAGAGTAAAGAATAGCGAATTGTAATACTTATAAGTAAGAATGGGAGATATAATAGTCAACTGATAAAAATAAAAAAACGTAAATTAAACGTATCTTGTTATTTCTTTAGATTTGGTAACCTCACAAATTTTGATGTACAGTTGCTCACATGAACAAAGACTCCTAATTGCTATAACAACAAAAAGGAGTACTATAGGTTGTATTCACACGTTTCTTATCAAGGTCACTTTAAAGAAGCTATTGTTTTCAGAGAATGTCTTATGTCATAAGTATTAAGCTAATGACCTTCACCTGACTCTATCAAGTTAATGCCACCTGCTTGAGCTGCAAGCTCTCTACACCTGTTTTAGGCTCTGCACGCCTGCCCTGAGTAAGAGGTCGTAACCAAATCGTACTGCAGACCCCTTGAACCTGCAGTAGGCTGCCCAAATCTGCCCCAAGCAAGCCGTTGTTGTTTGCACGCACTGCAAGCGTACTTACCTCGTGCAGGGTCTTTAATATGCACTACTCATAACTGTTTGTACCATCTGTTCCCAGTGTACCCTTGTTTAGGTAAATGCTCGTTTTCTATTAAATATTTACTGAACTGTTGATGAATGTCAAGTAAAAAACTCAATTTACAAAGACTATAGATTAAGTTAATAACTAATTATAATGCTCAAAAAATCATAGCTTAAATTTTGAGCTCATACTTAATTATTTCCTAAGTTTAACACTGGTTAAAATAGTCAGGCAATTAAAGCACGAAAAATTGATAAATAAAGAAATGTTTGGCTCCTGCACAGAAATCGTTTCAATCAATTACAAGCATAGTCTTTTTATTAGGAATAATTGTTACCTTTGATCAAGGCATCTGCTTAAAATAATATTTAAAAATGGAAACAATGTTGTATGTTATAAATTTATCTATTCACTTAGGTTATTCCTATGATTTATAAATCTATTTTTTGCAATGTTACGTTACAGAAAGCATGACATTTTCTACTTTTAAAGTTAATTTGTATGTATTTGTAGTTTTGTATTCATTGAACAAAATGATCAAAAATTTTAGAATAAGTACGGATTGTAAGTATCTCTAACCATGGGAAAGCCTTATTGTTTATTTTAAAAAACAATATTGCAATTTATTAGTATATTAAGAAGTTTATTACTCCAATTAAAGGACAGAAAAAGGTTTAACGAAATTTGGTTTAAAATATAAACGACTTTAACGGTGTAACTGAAAAGATTTTCTCTTATATTTTTAACAACTTTTGTACCAATAATCAATTTTTGCAATCAACTGAATACTTGTAACTGTGTTACTTTTGTGAGTTGAGACATGCAAATAATCTTATATTATTACAGTTCAGAACTTTTCAAGTATTAAGAATAAAAATTTATATTAGTGCAATACCCCTAACAAATTTTATGAACAAATCAGTGTTATTGTAAAATTGTTGAGTAATTATGAATTCTACGACACGATGGGTTTTGTTTTGTTTAAAACATATCCTGTTGTTGTTATTCATTGATTGTTTATGCATATATGGATAAATAATTTTTTTTTTAATTAATAAGTAATTTTCCTTTAATGTTTGTACACAGTACGAGGTTAAGTAAAGTTGATCATTATTACATGATGCATTTAATGCAATATTGTCTTACAATTTACTTTTTGTAAGAAATTATTTTTGCAAAATTCTTTATTAATTGACACATTTAATAATCACTGCATAGTATTAAAAAAAAAAAGCTAATTTTTTTACATTGCTTTTTACGAATAATGCATCAAAATCCATTTCTTTAATTTTAAAAACGTAGAAAATAATAAACTTTCATAAGAACTTGCTTGCATTATTTCACACACAAGATAAATGGAGTTATAAGTATTTTTTAAGTGGCAAAAGCTAATTATCGTGAGAAATCTGGGTTTAAATAAAGAACAAAACTTTTTGCTTGCTTGCATTTAAGCTATTTGTTATTTAATTATTTAAACCTTACTTTAACCTTTTTAAACGTATTCAGCATACTTTTTTGGTTACGTGATTAAAATGTTTTGAATTTTTAAATAATTTGTCGTAATGATTTAAATACTCACTAAACGTGCTATATTTTATTTGGTCTACCATGTGGCATTGCTTTGTTATTATAGCGTTACAAAATACACTTGTAGAGTTAGCATAGACATATATAATAAAATACGCAAGGCAGTCAAGTAACTGGGGTGAGTATAGGAAAAGTGTAAGGACCTTTTTCTTGTTCTAGCACCATGCTGTCTCTGTCACTAAAAAAAGGATGATGAAGGCAAGTGTGGATCAGGTCAGAGAATAAAGCTTCCCTTTTGTACCAACAAACCTACTGCGTCGTTTCAACTAAGTCTTACTTTTACTTTATCCCCCCTAGCCTTTGCGCTTTTCTACCAGTGTGAAAAAAAGCATGATGTTTGATTGAAAAAGAGATTTTTACACCTTATCTATTTCTATCCCAGTGACGTGACTGCCTTGCACAGTCTATTGTATACATGGTCAATGTAAAGTCTAAAGTCTACGGTGGTTTGTTATTTTTTTTACAACTTAATATTTAAGATGTGATTCATTATATGACAAAGACTCTGCCACGCTCATTTATACGAAATTTTAGATGAGAAAACTTGTTATAATACCTGTCGCGTCTTAATGATGGTGTTAAGTGTTCGCGGGCTTCTCATATTTGTGACGGTGGTATTTTCAGATACTTAGTTTTGTCTTTGTTTTTAAAATTTGACGGAAATGTACAACACGCATTCTTTTATTAAATTTATTGTGCACCTATTATATTGACCTCTGAAACTCTGAAACTTTTTACGGGTGCACTAGATGGAAATTTTACGAGTATAAGAGTATGTTTCGCTCTTGAAAATAATTAATAATTGTCTTGGTAGATATTTACCGAAAAATGACAATAACTTGACTCACACAAAACAAACGCTTTTAGGTCAGGCAGCGAGCTCTTAACAAGTATAAGTAAGTAATAAATACGTCATGAGTAAAAAACGGAAAGCAGTCAGTAGCTGGCCATAAGACAGTACTTGTCGAATACTTCAAAGTATTTTAATGGAAAATTTTGTAAGCATTTAGCAGTAGTATGAAGGGTGTTAGCAGGCACTTAATGGTCACTAGAAAGGTTCTTGATAGACATTTAACAAGAAGTAAATTCATTTCCTTCTTTATTATTTTTAAGTGCTGGTCAAGTTTCTATTAAGTACTTACCAGTGCTCTTAGTAAAATCTGCCGAAAATCCATAAGTACCCATGAAGTGCCTGTCAAGTTCTCATAAAATACTTACTAACTACGTACGTGTTTATTATTCAAAAAACGATTGCTTAGTACCTGAACCGTGATCATCAAGTTCTTGCTAATACATGCTTTTTCATAAATCTTACAGCTGAGTATTTTTAGCTCAACCACTAGGAATCTTGAAACTTCTTGCCAAGCATTCGTCAAATAATTGTCAGTTTTCACCAACGGTAAGTTAGCTGTTTCACAAATGACTTATCAGCATTTTTCTAATAACTGTCCGATGCCTGCAAAATATTCGTCAAGTGTCCACTAGGTGCTTACCAAGTAAAATCAGGGCATTTAACATCAGATATTTGTAGGTAATTTGGCGATTTTTGACCGCACTGGGTGATTTTAAATCAACCAATGGCTAGGGTGACTTTTTAGGCAATTTCTCTAATTCTTGGGGCTACATTTGGCTGTTTTTATTTCCGTGTGTCTGTGATCTAATCCAAGTTCAAGGGCCACTTTTTATCTTTCACTTCTTAAAAACTTAATAGTTAAAACTTATTTACACGCGAAATTTACCTTATATACTTACTTTATCTATATGTGTGTGTGATGCTGGTCAGTGAACAGCCAATTGGAACTCTGATTCAGACATTCTGTAGAGTAGCTCGATGTAGATAAAGTTCGTTCACGTTGAGTACGTGAACATTAGATGTAAATTGAACCCACCCATAATCGAAAATTGGAACTCGGACCTTGATCTATCTGTAGTAATGACCAATGTATTAACTATTCTTCTTGCTGAAACACACTCTTGGTACTTTTAACTATTGTTTTCTATTGGTACATATATACTCTTTTGATACTATTTATTTAAGAATAAAAAGTATATTCCTTAAGCTATTCATTAACGAAGGCTAAGGAGCTGAAAAGCAAGAAATAACTTGGTAGTTAAAGTTAATTCTAGCTGATTCGTTGTCACTTGTGATTGAAATAAAATTATATTTCACTTTTGTCAAGAAATTAAATTCAGTATATAACGGTATGAGCTGCTTCTGTTTCAGTGCTATTTTAAACTCGATAAGTTTTTTTGCTCATGGATAAGAAAATTTTTCATTAATATATGTTTAATGTGCAAATTTTTATAAATTCTTCTTTTTACTTGCATAGGAGCAGCTGTCATACGGAAATTTAATAATTTGCACTCGGTAATGATTGTTATTTTTATGAGACATTATTCGAAGTATTGATAGTAGTGACAGCTGGCATTTTATTCAGGAAAGAAGTTGGAGGAAGAGAGTATTTCTCTAGTCCTGCATCGGAAAAGTTGATATGGAGGACATATAAATAACTGTTTTCTCATAAAATCGTCATAAAATAAGTCCCTATAAAGAAGTCTTTATAATTTTTTCATTAGGTTGTCTTACTGGAAATCAATACTTTAATTGAGTAACACAAGCGTTCTGTACGTTGTGCAGTAGGCCTCTAAGAACTTACCCTACTGAATTAGAAGCCCACAGTGCTTGCAATATTCACTTAATAGCTAAAAGTGTAAAATTGTATAAGAAATGTTTTAAAAATAGCTGAAAGTGTAAATGGAAGTAGCAATCAAGTGATTACTAAGTTTTTTAACGAAAGAAAGTAAAAAGTAGTGGCAGAATTTTTAGCCTTTATTCCAGTTGAAAAATTAGATGCTATCGTATGAGCTGAAGCAAGAATTGCACCCTTTAGAAAATGAAATATCATCTATAATAGTTTAATCTTCTCAGAAACTGATGGTAAAGTAATCTTTGCACTTAAAAACAAAATCTTTTTTTACGATTTTAAGATGAAAATGTCCAAATCTTGGGATGGTGTAAAACAATATAGCCACACATTAAACAACACAGCGTCTGTAGCTTCTTCTCACTTTTTTTCCAAGATAGAGTACATATGTTATTTCATATTAAACACGAACTTGTCAAGTAATCTACAAATAGATGACTGGCAAAGTGTAATGTTGTACAAGTTTTATAAAACATTGTCTCATATTATAAACGCATTGTACTTACGTAAATAAAAACGAGAAATGTCACAACTCTTGACGAATATTTAAGGTTTCAAATGATGACTAAACTTTTCTCTGTTTATTGATGGTAAAGCCGATTTTAAGAAGGATTAATTATGTCAATCATTCTTTAAAAGCAGAAATGTCAGTCCAGTAGCTAAAGATCACTATTTATATAGTCACTTCTTTTTTTTCACCACGAGTGCCCAAGCTATTTTGAGATTAATAAGAATGCGATTACTTGTTCACTGTCAGCACATTTGTAGCAGAAAAATTGCGTCACTATCTTTCAGGTATACAAAGTTTCAGATCGAAATATATCATTAAACAAATGTTTTAAGTAACTACGAAAAAAAAATACATGACACGCGTTATTTTAGATTTCGTGTATGATTATTAGTTTTAAAATTATCAGTTAAAAAAGCTATTCATTTTTTAATATTCATAATAATTATCTAACAATATTATAATTTTTCCTTAAATTCAATACCTTCGTTCCATAAAGGTACTTCAACACTAAAAATTAAAGTTACTCTTTAATTCCAATCATCTGAAGTGCCATGTTTTTTTCTTTCTTTAGAAAATCGATTAAAATTGTGATCATTAGAACATGTTTTTTTTTTTTAGAATGATATGAAATACTTATTAATATTTAAGGCTATACACACACATGATCTTAAAGAGTTATTTCTGCATTTTTTGCCATGATTTACTTACCATAATACAATATTCTCCTAGAATGGTCTATATAAAGATACATCCAAAGAATATGAAGCAGAATTTTTTTTTAATAGAACCAACACTTTCCTATTCATGTGCAACAAAGGTTTTTGTCCTTTAAAGTACTAATATCATTTGCTTATTTTTGTCCTTCTAAATTTATGCTTAGTATATCATGTTGTTTTAAATAATTCAAAATTATGTAATGGAAAAACTATACATGATTATTTCGGTATACTTGTCTTCATTTTCTCAACATGCTATAATACTTTCCAAAATTTTTCATTTTTAATTTTATATCGATACGTCCAAAACACTAAAAACGAAGATGATCTTTATAATAACCAACTCCTAATCATTTGTAAAGCACTGTTTTTCTATAGAAAATGCATAAAAATCCTCATCCTCGATCTCTCAAATGTGTCATCTTTCATCTTGTACTTGAATGAACTGAAAGTTCATTGTAAATGATGGAGGCGACCAGAGGCAAGGGTCAGAAAACAAAAAAAGACTACTTCAGTAGTGAATTGTATCGGCTTTTGGACCACAGGTTATTCCCGCAAAATAAAGAATGTAACAGTGTAAGGTGAGTTTATTTTATTACATTTTTATTTACAAATTTGGTGTTGATTTTTAAATTATAACAAGTGTCAGCTTTTTTTGTGTACATAAATGTACATTGTCTATAAAAAAAATAATTTGATATATTACAACGTGCGTGCCTCACTTCAAACACCTACATCATACCTAACGTATGTATTTCAAGCAAATGCAGGACTTAGCTTGGTGGTTTATAAGAAAAGCTCAAGCAAACTAGGCTACTATGGATTTGTTCAAAAACTGCAACGAAGAAGAACGAGTAACAAAGTTGATTGGGAATGTAATGATGAATGCAGCCACTTAGTGATCATTCTTGCTAAGAGTACGGTTACCTAGGATAAGAATCATCGTTGCAGTTAACCTTGTCAGTTCTTGCCACTCTGTGCGTGTTAGCAGTGTCTAATCAACGGTCATAGATGTAAAGTACGTTCAGAAAAATTAGATTTGCTCAAACACTGTAAATACAAGCTTGAAAATTCGTAATGTAAATTATTATAAGCTTAAATTATTCCTGCCTTAGTAAATTTATTAAATCATTAGATAAGACATAACTTGAATGTTAAATAAATTTCTGATTTGTACTCACATATCTACGAATTAAGAATTTCAATGGATAAAAACAGATTTTAAGCTTAAATTCATAAATTAAATACAAAGCATCAATAAACAGACTAACGTATGACTAAAATTTCTAAGTATTTCACTGCAGTACGCAGAAATTTATACAGTAGATTGACGTTAGTTCAGCGTATGACACACTAACATCACTTCATATATATCACTCGATGAAACATAATACCATAACGTTAAGTCAACAATTGAAAAGGAAAGCATTCTGTAAGAGCAAAGAGGTCATCGTACCGATTGTTGACTTCTGATGCACAAAAATTAAATTTATATGATTGTAAAACGAACCCACAAGCTCTGCCCTTTACTTCAAAGTTGAGACGTAACAAGTTGACATTTCTCAAGTAGAGAGTATCCAATAAGCCTTTTGTTTTATTTCAAGTGAACTTTTACCAAATTACAATTCTTATTTCATAATTCTTGCATACATTATTATTCTTAATTCTTTGAATTTTTTTTATCCCATTTTTGAAATTTATTAAAAAAACAAGATACATTTTAAAATATTAACAAGATGATGACGTAGCTGCAAGGGTACTATTAGAGGTACAGTAGCGTAAGGCAAGAGAATCCAAAAAATTACTTAAATTTGTATGCCCTACATAAACCCATACATAGTGAACAAATTTTACTACTAAGAGACTTATTGCAAGATATTAAAAATACTGAAATACTGCA
This sequence comes from Copidosoma floridanum, assembly GCF_036245765.1. NCBI lineage: Eukaryota > Metazoa > Arthropoda > Insecta > Hymenoptera > Encyrtidae > Copidosoma > Copidosoma floridanum. The sequence continues at coordinate 2,793,032 of NW_028321885.1, forward strand.
TAACAGCAGACAAAAATTTACACAGTAGATCAACGTCAGCTTGATGTATGTCACACTTATCCCATTTAATACATACCATACTTAATAAAACCTAACACCGATCCACTAAGTTCAGAATTAAAAAGAAAAGCATACTTTCAGTAATAACAAATAAAGCCTTTGAACTGACAGCTAGTTCCTTATGAACAAAAATTAAATGTATCTGTTTTACTCAGAAGATCGGAACTTTTAGTTGCACGATTTCAAACGCACTGAAATACTACTCATACATTCTCTTTAATTGTTAGTTTAAGTTGCAATTGCATATTTTAATAAAAATTTTATAGTAGTATCATGTAGCTTCAATAATTTAACAGAAAAAAAAACCTTATTATTTCGTTGTTTTCTTTATCTAATAAGATCTAGTAATTTCTAATATTCACTTGATGTATGCGAACAAACAAAATTAAACTAACGTATGATAATTTCTTGAATGAAAAGCCTCTTAGGAGGCATCTTTTGAAATAAGCTTGTTAATTTTTAAGCTTCATACGAAAAAAGGAAATAACATTTAATAAAATTAAAAATATGTGCTATGTTCTGTGTGGTATAAAGGAAGAAGGTATGGGGCAGTACGATAAGGGGAGTGAGCTAAAGAGGGAGTAACATGCGTTTCACATTTTCTTAAGATCACTAATGTTGATTCGTTAATTTATTCTTGCGCATAACGCACCGATATAGGCATAACTTTAAAAATAAATAAGACAAGAATAGTGCAAGTTTTAGTTTGCTGCATTTCTAATTATTTGCTTAACAGAACGTAAGCTGGGAGGGTTTTGGCTCACCTTTCCTTTCTCAAGGGTGTTGTAGTGCAAAATTATGGATCACCTTACTCTGAGTAGGTGGCTGTCACCACTCTACATGGAGGGGGTAAGTACCGCAAAAAGCACACATGTGTATACGAGTGCGTGTGTAAGTGATGGTGGGTCAACCATGCGATAGCACGAGCTTGTCCATGCTCCCCCCTTTTAGTGTCACATTGTTTCCCAGAATAGCTTTATAATTGGCCCGTTCGACCACGTGCGTATATGCATGCATGAAAAATGAACAAATAATTTAGCAAATGTATGTGCTCACGCGCTTGCTAATATTTTCCAAGTGATTATGTATGTAGATATCAGTGAACGAGTAAACAAATAAAATTAAATATTTTGTACATAAATATTTTTCACCTGTGATAATATATTTTTCACAGAAAGAATGTAATTAAATCTTTTTTTGACAATAATCCACGTTATTTATGGCTTACTTATTTTAGACGCAATACCTTGCCAATGAAAACAGTGAGCTAATGAGTTTGAGGTTCGAGATTGTAAGGATAAAATGTAAATAGATATTCAAAACGATGAAAGTTTTAGTTTCATGTATATTCGTAGTAGCTTTAATAAGTATTAAAAATTTTTTAATCGTCCTAGCAAGGACTGATCATTGATTTTTTGGTTGAATATATAATATCCATTTTTCTTTGGAAAAGAGAGAATATTTTCAGAATAATAATTTTCCTTGACTTTTAGTTGATGCACCTCAACACACTTTTTTGAAAGAGGTTTTTGACTTTTTTACCCTTCTTTTTCTTACTGAGGCTCTCGTTTTTTGGTATGCTGAAGTACAGACCCACGTTTTTTCTTATGTTTACTGCCTAAGCGTCACAGGATAACTGAATCTATACGCAAGTTTTCATTAACATATGAGAGGCACTTATTTCTTTGTACTACGCTGCAAGATATACTTAAATATTTTTTTCTTAGATTTTTTCTTCTTTGCTTACACTTAGTCTTCGTTTTTGGCATCAATATTAGTGTAAGTTCCAGAGTTACTGTAAATATTAGCGTTATTAGGTCCATCAACGATATCCCAACTAGAAAGCATTTAAAATTTTCTTTCCTGATATTATTAAAAGCGTCTACAAAACATTCCACCAAAGAGTACAGAATATATATATATATATATATATATATATATATATATATATATATATATGTATTAATATATATATATTAATATATATATATTAAGTGTGTTTTATGGCATCCTTTTACAGTTAAACAATATTTTATGGCATCCAAATTAGTTTATGGCATCCGGATTCCATTAACTTTTATGTAGAAAGGGCTTATGGTATCCGGATGCCATAAAAATCATACATTAAAGTTGAAATCATAGTTTATGGTATCCACTAGTAATAATATAATTAGCACAAATAATATCGTCAAAAATGATAAATATTCAATAACTGAAGTTGTAAGATATAAAGATAAAAATTAAAAATAAGTATAATAATAGATTTGTTGAGTATAGGGGAATATTGGCTTTGGATTAATTAATAGAAATCAAAGTAGATGTATGAAAAACATTTCAAATACAAATTTTACTATCTATGAGCACAAAAGTGTCTTAACTAGTAGTTTTGACTCATTACAAAATTTATTCTGTCCTGATTATTGTACAGTTGCTTGATGAGCATTGTTTACCAATTTTCGCCTGTTTTAGTTGACTTAGCTTGGAGAAGGTAGATGCTACGAATATTAAATAACAACTTTTCTTTGAATAAAATTTTATTAAACTACAATTATAACTGTCATTGGACTACAACTTTGTATCAATAACAATTAAATTTAGAAATGCAGCACAATATAGACGTCTATAATTAAAGGAGAGGATGATAAGAAAATGTACGTTTGGAAATTTACTTTTTACAGGGAAAATAGATTATGACAGCTTTTGAATAACCAAAATATTTTTTCCATTAAAGTATTTGAGAATGGGTGTTAAAGTCCGAGGATCTTATCTATCTCTTCCTGAGATAGTTATGATAAGCTATCACTTAAGTAAATTGTACTTGAAGCTTCAGAGGTTTCCGTTTCCTCAGAAATTTTTAGTGACACTTGTTGCGAGAAAAAATCAGTACTTTGAATATTGATAGGATTACCATCACATTTTTTTTTTATATATTCTTCTCCCTCACATAATGTATCTCAAAATAATATTTGGTAATTAAAACCAGGGGCGCTCACAGATCACTTTATTAAATCCTAAATTATTAATAAATAACGCAAGCACCTATCAACCGATAACCCAAAGCGATTACTGGAAACTTTATCAAATAATAAATGAATAATTAATAACACAAGCTCCTATTACCTAATAACCCAGGGAACATAATAGGCACTTAATTAGAGAAATTAATTATTGAATAATAACACAAGCGCCTATCACCCGATAACCAATGGTGCTGACAGGTAAATCTATGACATAAAATAATAATAATTTATAACCCACGCGCCAATCATACGACAACCTAGGGCGATAAATGGCCACTCTATTTATCAAAAAATATTAATTTAAAACACCAATGCTTATCATCTGATGACCCAAGGCCAGGAATAGGCTTATTACGCTACTTTAAATGTGACACGTTGTAGACGTGAATTATGTAACTAATGTCTAAAATGTATAAAACGTAGAAAATTGTCTCAAGCAATAGTGGTAGCCCAGTGATCCAAAAACCGGTACCCAAACCCAACCAAGCACGAAAATTCAACGCTAACAAGCTGACAACACAAATGCTTATGACCCAATGACCCAGGGCCCTAAATGACTGCTCTATTAAATAATAATAACACAAGCACCAATAACCTGATGACCCAGGGCGCTTACTGGCTGCTCTAATAAAGAATACATTATTAATTTATAAAACAAACGGTAATTACCCAATGACCTGAGGCACTTGATAGCATTTTCATTAAATAACAATTTAAAAATTTTTAACACAAGTGCATATCACTCGATGACCAGGGGCGCTCACGGATCACTATGAAATAATAAATAATTAATAAATAACACAAGCATCTATTATCCGATAACCCAGATCGATCACTGGCAATTTTATCAAATAATAAATTAATAATTAAAAACACAAGCTGATATTACCTATTAACCCAGGGAACATAACAGCAACTTAATTAATTATTAAATCAATTATTGAAAACAAAAGCGCATACCACCCGATATCCCGTGGTGCTGATAGGTAAATCTATGCCATAATATGATATTTACTTATAGCCCACGTGCCAATCATGCCGTAACCGAGGGCGATAAATGGCCATTCTATTCATAAAAAAAATTCATTTAAAACACGAATGCTTATCATCTGATAACCCAGGGCACTTTCTAGAAACTCAAGCAAATGATACATTATTATTAAATAACACAAGTGCCTATTACTCGATAACCCATGAAGCTTACAGGTATTCCCATGAAATAAAATAATAATTATATATTACCCACGCGCCAATCACACGATAACCGAGGGCGATAAATGGCTATTTTATTAATCTAAAAATATTAATTTATAACACGAATAATTATCACCCGTACCAAAGAAACTTACTAGAAACTTCAGCAAATGATAAATCATTAAAAAATAATACAAGCGCCTATTACCTGATAACCCAGGGCGTTTGCAGGCCGATCAATTGAATTATAAATTATTAATAATTGATAAGGGCGTCTACCACCCGATAACTCTTTGTGCTAACAGGTGAATCTATGCCATAAAACAATAGTAACTTATAGTCCACGCCCCAATCATACGATAACCGAGGGCGATAAATGGCGATTCCATTCATCTAAGAATATTAATTTATAACACCAATACTTATAACCCAATGACCCAGGGCACTTACTAGAAACTCCAGCAGATAATAATTTATTATTAGATGACACAAGTGCCTATTACCCGATAACCCATGGCGCTTACAGGTATTCCTATAAAATAAAATATTAATTATATATTACCCATGCGCCAATCACACGATAACCGAGGGCGATAAATGGCTATTTTATTAATCTAAAAAAATTAATTTATAACACGAATAATTATCACCCGTACCAAAGGAATTTATTAGAAACTTCAGCAAATGATAAATCATTAAAATATAATACAAGTGCCTATCACCTGATAACCCATGGCGTTTGCAGGCCAATTAATTAAATTATAAATTATTAATAGTTGATAAGGGCGTCTACCACTCGATAACTCTAAGTGCTAACAGGTAAATCTATGCCATAAAATAATATTAACTTACAGCCCACGCCCCAATCATACGATAACTGAGGGCGATAAATGGCCATTCTATTCATAAAAAGAAATTTATTTAAAACACGAATGCTTATCATCTGATAATTCAGGACACTTTCCAGAAACTCCAGCAAATGATGAATTATTAATAAATCACTCAAGCGCCTATTACCCGATAGTCCTGAGCGTTTTTAGGCATATCAATTAAATAATAAATTGTTAATGATTATTAAAGGCGTCTATCACCCGATAACCCGTAATGCTGACAGGCAAATCCAAAAAATAAAATGATATTAACTTTTTACTCACGCACCTATCATGCAATAACCGGAAGTGCTAAATGGCGATTCTATTAATCATAAAATATTGATTTATAACACGAATGCTCATAACATAATGATCCAGGGCCAGGGATCGGTTTACTTCGTTACTTTAAATGTGTTACGTTATATACGTGAATAATGTATCTAATGTATAAAATGTATAAAACGTAAAAAAAATTCTCAAGTGGCAGTGGCGGCCGAGTGCTTCAAAAACCAGTACCTAACCAAAAGCGTGAAAATTTAACAATTACAAGCTTACAACACAAGCGTATATGACCTGATGACTCGGGGCCCTAAATGGCTGCTCTATGAAATAATAATAACTCAAGCACCAATAACCTGATGACCCGGAGCGCTTACTAGCTGTTCTAATGAATTATACATTATTAATTCATAACACGAATAGCAACAACTAGATGACCTGGGGTACTCACTAGCAATTCCATAAAATAATAAATAAATAATGATTAACACAAGCACATATCACTTAATAACCAGAGGCGCTCTTGGATCACTCTATTAAATAATAAATTATTATTAAATAATACAAGTACACTTCTATACAGCCAACAACTATCCATTAAAATTTATTGATACATACATTTAAAAAAGACTAAACATATTTAAAAAAAAGATAGTTATAAAAATCATAGTATAACCCCATATAACGACTATATTGTCTTACCGTTTTCAAAAGACTATGAACATGAGATAAAGAAGATTTCAAAAAAGTACAATATTAACGTTATTTTTAGAAACATTAATAAGATTAACATAAATAATCAATTAGGTAAAGACAAAAAAGAACCGCGTTACAAACTAAATATAGTGTAAAAAATTGATTATCTAGATTGTCATCGGTATTACATAGGTCAATCAAGTAGAACTCTGCAAACACGAGTTGGTGAACATATGAGAGATGTTAAGAAAAAAGACGACAGATCTGCATTATAGTACCATGTGAAAGATTCAGGACACAATATAGATTTTGAATATAGTAATGTACAGATTTTAGATGTTGAAAATGTAAAGAGTTGGCGTGAGGTATCAGAAATGATACACATAAGTAGAAATATCCATAACTTGAATAGACAATTTGATACACAAAATTTATTACCAATTTTTGAAGAATTTATCAGAAGTATTTACACTCGTCGCAGACAACAGCATAATAACTAAATAAATTTTATTCAAAAATATCATTTCATATAGGTCACGCCATCTCTAATACGTACATTAACCATTTCAACTCTTGCACATGTATGTATTGGTATTGGTCCTGCATCAAAGATACCTGTCCTCGTTATAGAAATTAATTTTCGTTATTATTTTCAAGTTGCTTACAGGCTACAGTCAATTAGCTAGGATCTCGACAAATGTAAGCGATACCGTAAAGTCTGTATACTGTAATATAACTGTAAGTTTCAGTGTTTTAAACTACGAGCGATTGTATAATTGTTTACCTTTTTATTAATTTTGTCATAATTTGTATGAAATTTAAAGTGCTTGAAAAGGGCCTGATTCAAAAATGGCCGAAACGTTGCTTTAATAAATAAATAAAGACCATTTGACAGCATTGCCGTTATAGTAATACTTTGATAATACGAGCACCTGTTATCGGATATTCCAGATCGATTGCTAGCAACTTTATCAAATAATAAATTATTAATAAATAACACAAGCTGCTATAACTTATTTACCCAGGAAACATATAAGCCACTTAACTAAAAATTAAATGAATTATTGGTAACACAAGTGGACTCTACCCAATATCTCATGGTGCTGACAGGTAAATCTATGCCATAAAGTTATAGCCCACGCGCTAATCATACGATAACCAAGGGCAATAAATGTCCATTCTATTCATCTAAAAATATAAATTAATAACACTAATACTTATCATCCGATGACTGTAGGAACTTACTAGAACCTCCAGGAAATGATACATTATTGTTAAATAACACAAGTGCCTGTCAGCTAATAACCCATAGTGCTTACAGGTATTCTCATAAAATAAAATAATAATAAGTTATCACCCATGCGCCAATCGTACAATAACCGAGAGCAATAAATGGCCATTCTATTTATCTGAAAATATCCATTTATAACACGAATACTTGTCACCCGATGATCAAAGGAACTTACTAGAAACTTCAGCAAATGATAAATCGTTAAAATATAATACAAGCGCCAATTACCTGATAACCCAGGGCGTTTACGGGCTAATAATTTTAATAATAAATTATTAATGATTATAAAAGGCATCTACCACCCGATAACCCATAGTGCTAACAGGTAAATCTATGCCATAAAATGATATTAACTTATAGCCCACGCGTCAATCATACGACAACCGAGGGCGATAAATGGACATTCTATTCATCTAAAAATGTTAACTTATAACAGAAAAACTTATCGCCCAACGACCAAAGTAACGTACTAGAAACTCCAACAGATAATAAATTATTATCAAACAACACAAGTGCATATCACCTGATAACCCAGGGCGTTTACAGGCCAATAATTTTAATAATAAATTATTAATGATTATTAGAGCCATCAACCACCCGATAACCCATAGTGCTAACAGGTAAATCTATGCCAAAAAATGATATTAACTTATAGCCCACGCAACAATCATACGAAAACCGAGGTCGATAAATGTCCATTCTATTCATCTAAAAATATTAATTTATAATACCAGTACAGATCACCCGATGACCCAGGGCACTTACTAAAAACTCCTGCGAATAATAAATTATCATTAAATAACACATGCAACTATAAGCCGATAACCCATGGCGCTTACAGGTTTTCCCATTAAATAAAATATTAATTATTTATTACCCACGCGCCAATCATATGATACCCGAGGGCGATAAATGAACATTCTATTCATCTAAAAATATTAACTTATAACACAAATACTTATTACTTGATGACCAAAGGCACTTACTAGAAACTCCAACAAATGATAAATTATTATCAAACGACAGAAGTGCCTATCAGCCGATAACCCATGGCGCTTACAGATATTTCCATAAAATAAAATATTAATTATTTATTACCCACGCGCCAATCATACGATAACTAAGGGCGATAAATAACCATTCTATTTATCTAAAAATATTTTTTATAACACGAACAATGATCACCCGATAACCGAAGGAACTTACTAGAAACTCCAGCAAGTGATAAATCATTAAAAAATAGTACAATCACCTATCACCTAATAACCCAGGGCGTTTACAGGCAAATCAATTGAGTTATAAATTATTAATGATTATTAAAGGCGTCTGCCACCCGATAATTCAAAGTGCTAACAGGTAAATCTATGCCCTAATATGATGTTACTTTTAGCCAACGCAACAACCATACGATAACCGAGGGCAATAAATGTCTATTCAATTCATCTGAAAATATTATTTTATAACACGTATACTTGTCACCTGATGATCAAAGGAACTTACTAGAAACTCCAACAAACGATAAATTATTATTAAATAACACAAGTGCCTATCACCAGATAACTCAGGGCGTTTACAGGCCAATAATTTTAATAATAAATTATTAATGATTATTAAAGGCATCAACCACCATATAACCCATAGTGCTAACAGGTAAATCTATGCAATGAAATGATATTAACTTATAGCCCACGCAACAATCATACATAAACCGAGGTCGATAAATGTCCATTCTATTCATCTAAAAATATTAATTTATAATACCAGTACAGATCACTCGATGACCCAGGGCACTTACTAAAAACTCTAGCGAATGATAAATTTCTATTAAATAACACATGCAACTATCAGCCGATAACCCATGGCGCTTACAGGTTTTCCCATAAAATTAAATATTAATTATTTATTACCGACGCGCCAATCATACAATAACTAAGGGCGATAAATAACCATTTTATTTATCTCAAGATATTTATTTATAACACGAATAATGATCACCCGATAACCAAAGGAACTTACTAGAAACTCCAGCAAGTGATAAATCATTAAAAAATAATACAATCACCTATCACCTAATAACCCAGGGCGTTTACAGGCAAATCAATTGAGTTATAAATTATTAATGATTGTTAAAGGCGTCTGCCACCCGATGATTCAAAGTGCTAACAGGTAAATCTATGCCCTAATATGATGTTACTTTTAGCCAACTCACCAACCATACGATAACCGAGGGCAATAAATGTCTATTTAATTTATCTGAAAATATTATTTTATAACACGTATACTTGTCACCTGATGATCAAAGGAACTTACTAGAAACTCCAACAAATGATAAATTATTATCAAATAACACAAGTGCCTATCACCAGATAACTCAGGGCGTTTACAGGCCAATAATTTTAATAATAAATGATTAATGATTATTAAAGGCATCTATTACCCGATAACCCATAGTGCTAACAGGTAGATCTATGCCCTAATACGATGTTAACTTTCAGCCAACGCACAAACCATACGATAACCAAGGGCCATAAATGTTCATTCAATTCATCTAAAAATATTAATTAATAACACGTATACTTGTCACCCGATGATCAAAGGAACTTACTAAAAACTTTAGCAAATGAAAGATCATTAAAATATAATACAAGCGCCTTTTACCTGAAAACCCAGGGCATTTGCAGGCCAATTAATTAAATTATAAATTAATTATAATTGATAAGGGCGTCTACCACCCGATAACTTTGAGTGCTAACAGGTAAATCTGTGCCATTAAATAATATTTACTTTTAGCCAACGCGCCAATCATACGATAAGCAAGAGCAATAGATGGTCATTTTATTCATCTAAAAATATTAATTTATAACACGAATACTTGACACCAGATAACCAAAGGATCTAACTAGAAACTTCAGAAAAAGATAAATTGTTAAAAAATATTACAAGCACCTATAACCTAATATCCCAGGTCGTTTACAAGCCAATAAATTAAATAATGAATTAATAATGATTGTTAAAGGCATCTACTGCACTATTACGCATAGTGCAAACAGGTCAATCTATGCCATTAAATAATATTAACTTATAGCCCACACACCAATCATACGATAACCAAGGGCGATAAATGGTGATTTAATTCATCTGAGAATATTAAATTATAACACCAATACTTATAACTCGATGACCCAGGGCCTTTACTAGAAGCTCCAGCAGATGATAAATTATTATTAGATGACGCAAGTGCCTATCAGCCGGCAACCCATAGCGCTTGAAGGTTTTCCCATGACATCTAATATTCAATTTTAATTACCCACGCGCCAATCGTACGATAAACGAGGATGAGAAATGGCCATTCTATTCATCTAAAAATATTAATGTATAACACGAATACTTGTCACCCGATGATTAAAGAAACTAACTAGAAACTTTGGCAATTGATAAATTATTAAAATATAATACAAGCGCCTAATACCTGAGAACCCAGGGGCTATGCAGGCCAATCAATTGAATTATAAATTATAAATAAATGATAAAAGCGTCTACCATTTGATAGCTCTTAGTGCTAACAGGTAATTTTATGCCATAAAATAATATTAAATTATAGCCTACGCCGCAATCATACGATAACCAAGAGCAATGAATAGCAATTTCATACATCTGAGAATATTAATTTATAACACTAATACTTATTACTTGATGACCCGGGGCACTTACTAGAAACTTCAGCAGATAATAAATTATAAAAAATAAAACAAGCACCTATTACGTAATAACCCAGTGCATTTTCAGGTTAATTAACTTAATAATAAACTATTATTAATCATTAGAGGCGTCTACCACTCAATAACTCACAGTAATAACAGGTATTTTCATAGAAAAAGATAATGATTAGTTATTACCCATGCACTTAAACATACGATAACCGAGAGAGATAAATGGCCATTCTATTCATCGAAAAATAATAATTTATAACACCAATACTTATCACCTGATGACCCAGGGCATTTACTAGAAACTCCAGCAAATAATAAGCTATTAATTGATAACACAAGTGCTTATTACCCGATAACCTAGGGCTTTTGCAGGTTAATCAATTGAATAATAAACTAGTAATAATCATTAGAGGCGTCTCCTAGCCGATAACCCATAGTACTTACAGTTAAATCTATGCCATAAAATGATATTAACTTTTAGCCCACGCCCCAAACATACGATAACCGAGGGCGATGAACGTCCATTCTATTCATCTAAAAATATTAATTTATAACACAAATACTTATCGCCCGATGACCGAAGCAACTTACTAGAAACTCCAACAAATGATGAATTATTATCAAATAACACAAGTGCCTATCAGCCGATAACCCATGGCGCTAAGAGGTATTCCCATAACATAAGATATTAATTACTTATGACTCACGCACCAATCATACGATAACTGAGGGCAATAAATAACCATTCTATTTATCTAAAGATACAAATTCATAACACGAATAATATTCACCCGATAACCAAAGGAACTTACTAGAAACTCAAGCAAGTTATTAATCTTTTAAAAATAATGCAATCACCCATCACCTTATAATTTAGGGCGTTCACAGGGAAATCAATTGAGTAATAAATTATTAATGATTATAAAAGGCGTCTACCACCTAATAACCCAAAGTGCTAACAGATAATCTATGCCCTAATACGATGTTAACTTTCAGCTAACGCACCAACCATAAGATAACTAAGGGCAATAAATGTTCATTTAATTCATCTGAAAATATTGATTAATAAAACGTATACTTATCACCCGATAATTAAAGGAACTTACTAATAACTTTAGCAAATAAAAAATCATTAAAATATAATACAAGCACCTATCACCTGATAACTCAGGGCGTTTGCAGGCCAATCAATTGAATTATAAATTATTAATAATTGATAAGGGCGTCTACCACCCGATAACTTTTAGTGCTAACAGGTAAATCAATGCCATAAAATCATATTCACTTATAGCTCACGCCCCAATCATACAATAACCGAGGGCGATAAATGGCTGTTTAATTCATCTGAAAATATTAAATTATAATACTACTACTTATAACTCGATGACCCAGGGCACTTACTAGAAACTCCAGCAGATGATAAATTATTATTAAATAACACAAGCGCCTATCAGCCGATAACCCATAGCGCTAACAGGTATTCCCATAACATAAAATATTAATTACTTATTATTCTCGCGCTAATCATACAATAACCTAGAGCAACAAATTGCCATTCAATTTATCTAAAAATATTAATTTATAACACGAATACTTGTCATCCGATAATAAAAGAAACTTACTAGAAACTTAAGGAAATGATAAATCATTAAAATATAATACAAGCACCCATCACCTGATAACCAAGAGCGTTTGCAGGCCAGTCAATTAATTTATTAATTATTATTAATTGCTAAGGGCATCTACCACCCGATAACTCTTAGTGCTAACAGGTTAATTTATGCCATAAAATAATATTAACTTATAGTCCACGCTTCAATCATACGATAACCAAGGGCGATAAATGGCGATTCCATTCATCTGAGAATATTAATTTATAACACCAATACTTATAACCCGATGACCCAGGGCACTTACTAGAAACTCCAGCAGATGATAAATTATTATTATTTGACACAAGTGCCTATCAGACGGCAACCCGTGGCGCTTATAGCTTCTCCCATGACATTAAATATTCAATATTTATTACCCACGCGCCAATCAAACGACAACTGAGGTTGAAAAATAGCCATTTTATTCATCTTAAAATATTAATTTATAACACGAATACTTGTCACGCGATGATTAAAGGAACTTACTAGAAACTTCGGCAAATAATAAATTATTAAAATATAATACAAGTGCCTATCACCTGATAACTCAGGGCGTTTGCAGGCCGATCAATCAAATTATAAATTATTATTAATTGATAAGGGCATCTACCACCCGATAACTCTTAGTGCTAACAGGTTAATTTATGCCATAAAATAATATTAACTTATAGCGCACGCCGCAATCATACGATAACCAAGGGCTATAAATGGCGATTCCATACATCTGAGAAAATTAATTTATGCCACTAATACTCATAACTCAATAACCCAGGGACCTTACTAGAAACTCCAGCAGATAATTAATTATTAAAAAATAATACAAGTGCCTATCACCTGATAACTCAGGGCGTTTGCAGGCCGATCAATTAAATTATTAATTATTAATAATTGATAAAATCGTCTAACACCCGATAACTTTTAGTGCTAACAAGTAATTCTATGCCATAAAATAATATTAACTTATAGCGCACGCCGCAATCATACGATAACCAAGGGCTATAAATGGCGATTCCATACATCTGAAAATATTAATTTATGCCACTAATACTTATAACTCGATGACCCCGGGCCCTAACTAGAAACTCCAGCAGATAATCGATTATTAAAAAATAATACAAGTGCCTATCACCTGATAACTCAGGGCGTTTGCAGGCCGATCAATTAAATTATAAATCAATAATGATTATTGAAGGCATCTACCACCCGATAACCCATAGTGCAAACAGGTCAATCTATGCCATAAAATGATATTAACTTATAGCCCACGCCCTGGTCATACGATAAACGGAAGCGATAAATGGGCAATTTATTCATCGAACAATATTGATTTATAACACGAATACTTATTACCCGATGAGCAAAAAAACTTACTAAAAAATCCAGCGAAACATAAATCATTGGAAAATAATACTAGCGCCTATTACCCGAATACCCAGGGCGTTTACAGGTCAATAATTTGAATAATAATTTATTAATGATTATTGAAGGCATCTACCACCCGATAACTCATAGTGCTAACAGGTAGATCTATGCCACAAAATGATATTAACTAATAGCCAACGTTCTAATCATACGATAACCGAGGGCGATAAATGTCCATTCTATTCATCTAAAAATATCAATGAATAACACGAATACTTTACACCCGATAACCAAAGTAACTTAATAGGAACTTCAGCAAATGATAAATCATTAAAATATAATACAAGCACCTATCACCTGATAAACCAGGGCTTATGCAGGTTAATTAATTGAATAATGGATTATCAATAATTATTAAAGGCGTCTACCACCCAATAACCCATAGTGCTAACAGGTGAATCTATGCCATAAAATGATATTTACATAAAGCCCACGCCCTAATTATACGATAAACGGGGGCGATAAATGTCTATTCTATTTATCTAAAAATATTTATTTATAACACCAATACTTATTACCCAATGACCCAGGGCACTTACTAGAGACTCCAGCAAATGATAAATTATTATTAAATAACTCAACTGCCTATTAGCCGATAACCCATGGCGCTTATAGGTATTCCCATGACATAAAATAATTATTATTTATTACCCACGTGCCAATCATACGATAAACAGTAGCGATAAATGGCCATTCTTTTCATCTAAGAAAATTATTTTATAACATGCATACTTATCACCCGATTGGCCAGGGCACTTGCTAGAATTTTTGGCAAATGATAATTTATTATTAAATAATGCAAGCGCCTATCAGCCAATAACCCATGGCGCTTACAGGTTTTTCCATAAAATAAAATATTCATTATTTATTACTACTGCGCCAATCATACGGTATTCGAGGGCCATAAATGGTCATTCTATTCATTTAAAATATTAATTTATAACATGATTACTTGTCACTTGATGACTAAAGAAACTTACGAGAAACTTCAGCAAATGATAAATTATTATTAAATAACACAAGCGCCTATCAGCTGATAACCCATAGCGCTAACAGGTATTCCCATAACATAAAATATTAATTACTTATTATTCTCGCGCTAATCATACAATAACCTACAGCAACAAATTGCCATTTAATTTATTTAAAAATATAAATTTATAACACGAATACTCATCACCCGATGACTGTAGGAATTTACTATAACCTCCAGCAAATAAAACATTATTGTTAAATATCACAAGTGCCTGTCAGCTAATAACCTATGGCGCTTACAGGTATTCTGATAAAATAAAATAATAATTAGTTATTACCCACGCGCCAATCATACAATAACCGAGAGCAATGAATGGCCATTCTATTCTTTTGAAAATATTAATTTATAACACGTATACTCTTCACCCGATGATCAAAGGAACTTACTAGAAACTTCAGCAAATGATAAATCATTAAAATATAATACAAGCGCAAATAACCTGATAACTCAGGGCGTTTACAGGCCAATAATTTTAATAATAAATTATTAATGATAATTAAAGCCATCTACCACCCGATAACCTATAGTGCTAACAGGTAAATCTATGCCATAAAATGATATTAACTTATAGCCCACGCGCCAATCATACGACAACCGAGGTCGATAAATGTCCATTCTATTTATCTTAAAATATTAATTTATAACACAAATACTTGTCACTCGATGATTAAAGAAACTTACGAGAAACTTTAGCAAATGATAAATTATTATTAAATAACACAAGCGCCTATCAGTCGATAACAGATAGCGCTAACAGGTATTCCCATGACATAAAATATTGATTACTTATTATTCTCGCGCTAATCATACAATAACCTAGAGCAACAAATTGCCATTCAATTTTTTTAAAAATATAAATTTATAACACGAATACTTATCACCCGATGACTGTAGGAATTTACTAGAACCTCCAGGAAATGATACATTATTGTTAAATAACACAAGTGCCTGTCAGCTAATAACCCATAGTGCTTACAGGTATTCTCATAAAATAAAATAATAATAAGTTATCACCCACGCGCCAATCGTACAATAACCGAGAGCGATAAATGGCCATTCTAATAATCTGAAAATATTAATTTATAACACGAATACTTGTCACCCGATGATCAAAGGAACTTACTAGAAACTTCAGCAAATGATAAATCGTTAAAATATAATACAAGCGCCAATTACCTTATAACCCAGGGCGTTTACGGGCTAATAATTTTAATAATAAATTATTAATGATTATAAAAGGCATCTACCAACCGATAACCCATAGTGCTAACAGGTAAATCTATGCCATAAAATGATATTAACTTATAGCCCACGCGTTAATTATACGACAACCGAGGGCGATAAATGGACATTCTATTTATCTAAAAATGTTAACTTATAACAGAAAAACTTATCGCCCAACGACCGAAGTAACGTACTAGAAACTCCAACAGATAATAAATTATTATCAAACAACACAAGTGCATATCACCTGATAACCCAGGGCGTTTAAAGGCCAATAATTTTAATAATAAATTATTAATAATTATTAGAGGCATTAACCACCCGATAACCCATAGTGCTAACAGGTAAATCTATGCCAAAAAATGATATTAACTTATAGCCCACGCAACAATCATACAAAAACCGAGGTCGATAAATGTCCATTCTATTCATCTAAAAATATTAATTTATAATACCAGTACAGATCACCCGATGACCCGGGGCACTTACTAAAAACTCCAGCGAATAATATATTATCATTAAATAACACATGCAACTATCAGCCGATAACCCATGGCGCTTACAGGTTTTCCCATTAAATAAAATATTAATTATTTATTACCCACGCGCCAATCATATGATACCCGAGGGCGATAAATGAACATTCTATTCATCTAAAAATATTAACTTATAACACAAATACTTATCACTTGATGACCAAAGGCACTTACTAGAAACTCCAACAAATGATAAATTATCATCAAACGACAGAAGTGCCTATCAGCCGATAACCCATGGCGCTTAGAAATATTTCCATAAAATAAAATATTAATTATTTATTACCCACGCGCCAATCATACGATAACTAAGGGCGATAAATAACCATTCTATTTATCTGAAAATATTTTTTATAACACGAACAATGATCACCCGATAACCAAAGAAACTTACTAGAAACTCCAGCAAGTGATAAATCATTAAAAAATAGAACAATCACCTATCACCTAATAACCCAGGGCGTTTATAGGCAAATCAATTGAGTTATAAATTATTAATGATTATTAAAGGCGTCTGCCACCCGATAATTCAAAGTGCTAACAGGTAAATCTATGCCCTAATATAATGTTACTTTTAGCCAACGCAACAACCATACGATAACCGAGGGCAATAAATGTCTATTCAATTCTTCTGAAAATATTATTTTATAACACGTATACTTGTCACCTGATGATCAAAGAAACTTACTAGAAACTCCAACAAACGATAAATTATTATCAAATAACACAAGTGCCTATCACCAGATAACTCAGGGCGTTTGCAGGCCAATAATTTTAATAATAAATTATTAATGATTATTAAAGGCATCAACCACCATATAACCCATAGTGCTAACAGGTAAATCTATGCCATAAAATGATATTAACTTATAGCCCACGCAACAATCATACGAAAACCGAGGTCGATAAATGTCCATTCTATTCATCTAAAAATATTAATTTATAATACCAGTACAGATCACCCGATGACCCAGGGCACTTACTAAAAACTCCAGCGAATGATAAATTTCTATTAAATAACACATGCAACTATTAGCCGATAACCCATGGCGATTACAGTTTTTCCCATAAAATTAAATATTAATTATTTATTACCCACGCGCCAATCATACAATGACTAAGGGCGATAAATAACCATTCTATTTATCTCAAGATAATTATTTATAACACGAATAATGATTACCCGATACCCTAAGGAACTTACTAGAAACTCCAGCAAGTGATAAATCATTAAAAAATAATACAATCACCTATCACCTAATAACCCAGGGCGTTTACAGGCAAATTAATTGAGTTATAAATTATTAATGATTATTAAAGGCGTCTGCCACCCGATGATTCAAAGTGCTAACAGAAAAATCTATGCCCTATTATGATGTTACTTTTAGCCAACTCACCAACCATACGATAACCGAGGGCAATAAATGTCTATTCAATTTATCTAAAAATATTATTTTATAACACGTATACTTGTCACCTAATGATCAAAGGAACTTACTAGAAACTCCAACAAATAATAAATTATTATTAAATAACACAATTGCCTCTCACCAGATAACTCAGGGCGTTTACAGGCCAATAATTTTAATAATAAATTATTAATGATTATTAAAGGCATCTATTACCCGATAACCCATAGTGCTAACAGGTAGATCTATGCCCTAATACGATGTTAACTTTCAGCCAACGCACAAGCCATACGATAACCAAGGGCAATAAATGTTCATTCAATTCATCTGAAAATATTAATTAATAACACGTATACTTGTCACCCGATGATCAAAGGAACTTACTAAAAACTTTAGCAAATGAAAGATCATAAAAATATAATACAAGCGCCTTTTACCTGAAAACCCAGGGCATTTGCAGGCCAATTAATTAAATTATAAATTAATTATAATTGATAAGGGCGTCTACCACCCGATAACTTTGAGTGCTAACAGGTAAATCTGTGCCATTAAATAATATTAACTTTTAGCCAACGCGCCAATCATACGATAAGCAAGAGCAATAGATGGTCATTTTATTCATCTAAAAATATTAATTTATAACACGAATACTTGACACCAGATAACCAAAGGATCTAACTAGAAACTTCAGGAAAAGATAAATTGTTAAAAAATATTACAAGCACCTATAACCTAATATCCCAGGTCGATTACAAGCCAATAAATCAAATAATGAATTAATAATGATTGTTAAAGGCATCTACTGCCCTATTACCCATAGTGCAAACAGGTCAATCTATGCCATTAAATAATATTAACTTACAGCCCACACACCAATCATACGATAACCAAGGGCGATAAATGGTGATTTAATTCATCTGAGAATATTAAATTATAACACCAATACTTATAACTCGATGACCCAGGGCCTTTACTAGAAGCTCCAGCAGATGATAAATTAATATTAGATGACACAAGTGCCTATCAGCCGGCAACCCATAGCGCTTGAAGGTTTTCCCATGACATCTAATATTCAATTTAAATTACCCACGCGCCAATTGTACGATAAACGAGGATGAGAAATGGCCATTCTATTCATCTAAAAATATTAATGTATAACACGAATACTTGTCACCCGATGATTAAAGAAACTAACTAGAAACTTTGGCAATTGATAAATTATTAAAATATAATACAAGCGCCTAATACCTGAGAACCCAGGGGTTATGCAGGCCAATCAATTGAATTATAAATTATTAATAAATGATAAAAGCGTCTACCATCCGATAGCTCTTAGTGCTAACAGGTAATTTTATGCCATAAAATAATATTAAATTATAGCCTACGCCGCAATCATACGATAACCAAGAGCGATGAATAGCAATTTCATACATCAGAGAATATTAATTTATAACACTAATACTTATTACTTGATGACCCGGGGCACTTACTAGAAACTTCAGCAGATAATAAATTATAAAAAATAAAACAAGCACCTATTACGTAATAACCCAGTGCATTTTCAGGTTAATTAACTTAATAATAATTAATTATTAATAATTAGAGGCGTCTACCACTTAATAACTCACAGTAATTACAGGTATTCCCATAGAAAAAGATAATGATTAGTTATTACCCATGCACTTAAACATACGATAACCGAGAGAGATAAATGGCCATTCTATTCATCGAAAAATAATAATTTATAACACCAATACTTATCACCCGATGACCCAGGGCATTTACTAGAAACTCCAGCAAATAATAAGCTATTAATTGATAACACAAGTGCTTATTACCCGATAACCCAGGGCTTTTGCAGGTTAATCAATTGAATAATAAACTATTAATAATCATTAGAGGCGTCTCCTAGCCGATAACCCATAGTACTTACAGGTAAATCTATGCCATAAAATGATATTAACTTTTAGCCCACGCCCCAAACATACAATAACCGGGGGCGATAAACGTCCATTCTATTCATCTAAAAATATTAATTTATAACACAAATACTTATCGCCCGATGACCGAAGCAACTTACTAGAAACTCCAACAAATGATGAATTATTATCAAATAACACAAGTGCCTATCAGCCGATAACCCATGGCGCTAAGAGGTATTCCCATAACATAAGATATAAATTACTTATGACTCACGCACCAATCATACGATAACTGAGGGCAATAAATAACCATTCTATTTATCTAAAAATACAAATTCATAACACGAATAATATTCACCCGATAACCAAAGGAACTTACTAGAAACTCCAGCAAGTTATCAATCTTTAAAAAATAATGCAATCACCCATCACCTTATAATTTAGGGCGTTCACAGGCAAATCAATTGAGTAATAAATTATTAATGATTATAAAAGGCGTGTACCACCTAATAACCCAAAGTGCTAACAGATAATCTATGCCCTAATACGATGTTAACTTTCAGCTAACGCACCAACCATACGATAACTAAGGGCAATAAATGTTCATTTAATTCATCTGAAAATATTGATTAATAAAACGTATACTTATTACCCGATGATCAAAGGAACTTACTAATAACTTTAGCAAATGAAAAATCATTAAAATATAATACAAGCACCTATCACCTGATAACTCAGGGCGTTTGCAGGCCAATCAATTGAATTATAAATTATTAATAATTGATAAGGGCGTCTACCACCCGATAACTTTTAGTGCTAACAGGTGAATCAATGCCATAAAATCATATTAACTTATAGCTCACGCCCCAATCATACAATAACCGAGGGCGATAAATGGCTGTTTCATTCATCTGAAAATATTAAATTATAATACGACTACTTATAACTCGATGACCCAGGGCACTTACTAGAAAATCCAGCAGATGATAAATTATTATTAAATAACACAAGCGCCTATCAGCCAATTACCCATAGCGCTAACAGGTATTCCCATAACATAAAATATTAATTACTTATTATTCTCGCGCTAATCATACAATAACCTAGAGCAACAAATTGCCATTCAATTTATCTAAAAATATTAATTTATAACACGAATACTTGTCATCCGATGATAAAAGAAACTTACTAGAAACTTAAGGAAATGATAAATCATTAAAATATAATACAAGCACCCATCACCTGATAAATAAGAGCGTTTGCAGGCCAGTCAATTAAATTATTAATTATTATTAATTGCTAGGGGCATCTACCACCCGATAACTCTTAGTGCTAACAGGTTAATTTATGCCATAAAATAATATTAACTTATAGTCCACGCTTCAATTATACGATAACCAAGGGCGATAAATGGCGATTCCATTCATCTGAGAATATTAATTCATAACACCAATACTTATAACCCGATGACCCAGGGCACTTACTAGAAACTCCAGCAGATGATAAATTATTATTATTTGACACAAGTGCCTATCAGACGGCAACCCGTGGCGCTTATAGCTTCTCCCATGACATTAAATATTCAATATTTATTACCCACGCGCCAATCAAACGACAACTGAGGTTGAAAAATAGCCATTTTATAAATCTAAAAATATTAATTTATAACACGAATACTTGTCACGCGATGATCAAAGGAACTTACTAGAAACTTCGACAAATAATAAATTATTAAAATATAATACAAGTGCCTATCAATTGATACCTCAGGGCGTTCGCAGGCCGATCAATTAAATTATAAATTATTATTAATTGATAAAATCGTCTACAACCCGATAACTTTTAGTGCTAACAAGTAATTCTATGCCAAAAAATAATATTAACTTATAGCGCACGCCGCAATCATACGATAACCAAGGGCTATAAATGGCGATTCCATACATCTGAGAAAATTAAATTATGCCACTAATACTCATAACTCAATAACCCAGGGCCCTTACTAGAAACTCCAGCAGATAATCGATTATTAAATAATAATACAAGTGCCTATCAACTAATAACTCAGGGCGTTTGCAGGCCGATCAATTAAATTATTAATTATTAATAATTGATAAAATCGTCTAACACCCGATAACTTTTAGTGCTAACAAGTAATTCTATGCCATAAAATAATATTAACTCATAGCGCACGCCGCAATCATACGATAACCAAGGGCTATTAATGGCGATTCCATACATCTGAGAATATTAATTTATGCCACTAATACTCATAACTCGATGACCCCGGGCCCTTACTAGAAACTCCAGCAGATAATCGATTATTAAAAAATAATACAAGTGCCTATCACCTGATAATTTAGGGCGTTTGCAGGCCGATCAATTAAATTATAAAGCAATAATGATTATTGAAGGCATCTACCACCCGATAACCCATAGTGCAAACAGGGCAATCTATGCCATAAAATGATATTAACTTATAGCCCACGCCCTGGTCATACGATAAACGGAAGCGATAAATGGGCACTTTATTCATCGAACAATATTGATTTATAACACGAATACTTATTACCCGATAAGCAAAGAAACTTACTAAAAAATCCAGCGAAACATAAATCATTGGAAAATAATTCTAGCGCCTATTACCCAAATACCCAGGGCGTTTACAGGTCAATAATTTGAATAATAATTTATTTATGATTATTGAAGGCATCTACCACCCGATAACTCATAGTGCTAACAGGTAAATCTATGCCATAAAATGATATTAACTTATAGCCCACGCGCCAATCATACGATAAACAGTAGCGATAAATGGCCATTCTTTTTATCTAAGAATATTATTTTATAACATGCATACTTATCACCCGATTGGCCAGGGCACTTGCTAGAATTTTTGGCAAATGATAATTTATTATTTAATAACGCAAGCGCCTATCAGCCGATAACCCATAGCGCTAACAGGTATTCCCATAACATAAAATATTAATTACTTATTATTCTCGCGGTAATCATACAATAACCTAGAGCAACAAATTGCCATTTAATTTATTTAAAAATAAAAATTTATAACACGAATACTTATCACCAGATGACTGTAGGAATTTACTAGAACCTCCAGCAAATATAACATTATTGTTAAATATCACAAGTGCCTGTCAGCTAATAACCTATGGCGCTTACAGGTATTCTGATAAAATAAAATAATAATTAGTTATTACCCACGCGCCAATCATACAATAACCGAGAGCAATGGATGGCCATTCTATTCTTTTGAAAATATTAATTTATAACACGTATACTCGTCACCCGATGATCAAAGGAACTTACTAGAAACTTCAGCAAATGATAAATCATTAAAATATAATACAAGCGCAAATAACCTGATAACTCAGGGCGTTTACATGCCAATAATTTTTATAATAAATTATTAATGATTATTAAAGCCATTTACCACCCGATAACCTATAGTGCTAACAGGTAAATCTATGCCATAAAATGATATTAACTTATAGCCCACGCGCCAATCATACGACAACCGAGGTCGATAAATGTCCATTCTATTTATCTTAAAATATTAATTTATAACACAAATACTTGTCACCCGATGATCAAAGGAACTTACGAGAAACTTCAGCAAATGATAAATTATTATTAAATAACACAAGCGCCTATCAGCCGATAACCCATAGCGCTAACAGGTATTCCCATAACATAAAATATTAATTACTTATTATTCTCGCGCTAATCATACAATAACCTAGAGCAACAAATTGCCATTCAATTTATCTAAAAATATTAATTTATAACACGAGTACGTGTCATCCGATGATAAAAGGAACTTACTACGAACTTAAGCAAATGATAAATCAATAAAATATAATACAAGCACCTATTACCTGATAACCAAGGGCGTTTGCAGGCCAATCAATTGAATTATTAATTATTATTAATTGATAAGGGCATCTACCACCCGATAACTCTTAGTGCTAACAGGTTAATTTATGCTATAAAATAATATTAACTTATAGTCCACGCTTTAATCATACGATAACCGAGGGCGATAAATGGTGATTCCATTGATCTGAGAATATTAATTTATAACACCAATACTTATAACCCGATGACCCAGGGCACTTACTAAAAACTCCAGCAGATGATAAATTATTATTATTTGACACAAGTGCCTAGCAGACGGCAACCCGTGTCTCTTAAAGCTTTTCCCATGACATTAAATATTTAATATTTATCACCCACGCGCCAATTAGACGACAACTGAGGTCCAAAATAGCCATTTTATTTATCTAAAAATATTAATTTATAACACGAATACTTGTCACGCGATGATCAAAGGAACTTACTAGAAACTTCGGCAAATGACAAATTATTAAATTATAATACAAGTGCCTATCACCTGATAACTCAGGGCGTTTGCAGGCCGATCAATTAAATTATAAATTATTAATAATTAATAAAATTGTCTACCACCCGATAACTTTTAGTGCTAACAAGTAATTCTATGCCATAAAATAATATTAACTTATAGCGCACGCCGCAATCAAACGATAACCAAGGGCTATAAATGGCGATTCCATACATCTGAGAATATTAATTTATGCCACTAATACTCATAGCTCGATGACCCAGGGCCCTTACTAGAAACTCTAGCAGATAATCGATTATTAAAAAATAATAAAAGTGCCTATCATCTGATAACTCAGGGCGTTTGCAGGCCAATTAATTAAATTATAAATTATTAATAATTGATAAAATCGTCTACCACCTGATAACTTTCAGTGCTTACAGGTAATTCTATGCCATAAAATAATATTAACTTATAGCGAACGCCGCAAACATACGATAACCAAGGGCTATAAATGGCGATTCCATACATCTGAGAATATTAATTTATGCCACCAATACTCATAACTCGATGACTCAGGGCCCTTACTAGAAACTCCAGCAGATAATCGATTATTATAAAATAATACAAGCGCCTATCACCTGATAACCCAGGGCGTTTGCAGGTTAATAAATTGAATAATAAACTATTAATAATCATTGCAGGCGTCTTCCACCCGATAACTCATAGTGCTAACAGGTAAATCTATGCCATAAAATATTATTAACTTATAGCCCTCACACTAGTCATACAATAAACGAGGGCGATAAATGTCTATTCTATTTATCTAAAATTATTAATTAATACCTCCCATACTTATCACCTTATAACCCGGGGCACTTACTAGAAACTCTAGCAAATAGTAAATTAGTATCTAATAACACAAACGCTTATCAGCCGATAACCCATGGTGCTTACAGGTATTCCTGTAAAATAAAGTATTAATTATATATTACCCACGCGCCAATCACACGATAACCGAGGGCGATAAATGGCTATTCTATTTATTTAAAAATATTAATTTATAACACGAATAATTTTCACCCGTTCTAAAGAAACTCACTAGAAACTCCAGCGAGTAGTAAATCATTGAAATACTATACAATCACCTATCACCTAATGTTCCACGGCGTTTACAGGCTCATTAATAGAGTAATAAATTTTTAATTATTATAAAAGGCGTCTACCACCTGAGACCCCATAGTGCTAACAGGTAAGTCTATGCCATAAAATGATATTAACTTTTAGCCAACGCGCCAATCATACGATAAGCAAGAGCAATAGATGGCCATTCTATTCATCTAAAAATATTAATTTATAACACGAATACTTAACACTCGATAACCAAAGGATCTAACTAAAAACTTTAGAAAAAGATAAATCATTAAAAAATATTACAAGCACCTATAACCTAATAACCCAGGTCGTTTATAGGCCAATAAATTAAATAATAAATTAATAATGATTATTTAAGGCATCTACCACCTGATAACCCATAGTGCAAACAGGTCAATCTATGCCATAAAATGATATTAACTTATAGCCCACGCCCTAGTCATACGATAAACGGAAGCAATTAATGGGCAATTTTTTCATCGAACAATATTGATTTATAACACGAATACTTATTACCCGATGAGCAAAGAAACTTACTAGTAAATTTAGCGAATGACAAATCGTTGGAAAATAATACTAGCGCCTATTACCCGATTACCCAGGGCGTTTACAGGTCAATAATTTAAATAATAAATTATGAATGATTATTGAAGGCATCTACCACCCGATAACTCATAGTGCTAACAGGTAGATCTATGCCATAAAATGATATTAACTAATAGCCAACGTTTCAATCATACGATAACCGAGGGCGATCAATGTCCATTCTATTCATCTAAAAATATCAATTAATAACACGAATACTTTACGACCGATAACCAAAGGAACTTAATAGGAACTTCAGCAAATGATGAATTATTAAAATATAATACAAGCACTTATCACCTGATAACCCAGGGCTTTTGTAGGTTAATCAATCGAATAATAAATTTTCAATGATTATTAAAGGCGTCTACCACCCGATAACCCATAGTGCTAACAGGTGAATCTATGGCATAAAATGATATTTACATAAATCCCACGCCCTAATTATACGATAAATGAGGGCGATAAATGTCTATTCTATTCATCTAAAAATATTATTTTATAACATGCATACTCATCAACTGATCACCCAGAGCACTTGCTAGAATTTTTGGCAAATGATTATTTATTATTAAATAACGCAAGCGCCTATCAGCCGATAACCCATGGCGCTTACAGGTTTTCTCATAAAATAAAATATTCATTATTCATTACCACTGCGCCAATCATACGGTATTCAAGGGCGATAAATGGTCATTCTATTCATTTAAAATATTAATTTATAACACGATTACTTATCACCCAATGACCAAGGGCACTTACGAGAGACTCCAGCAAATGATAAATTATTATTAAATAACACAAGTGCCTATTAGCCGATATCCCATGGCGCTCACAGGTATTTCCATGACATAAAATAATTATCATTTATCACCCACGCGCCAATCATGAGATAACCAGTGGCAATAAATGGCCATTATATTTATCTAAGAAAATTATTTTATAACATGAACACTTATCACCCGATTATCCAGGGCACTTGCTAGAAACTTCAGCAAATGAAATATTATTATTGAATAACACAAGCGCCTATCAGCCGATAACCCATGGCGCTTACATGTTTTCCCATAAAATAAAATATTAATTATTTATTATTAACGCGCCAATTAAACGATACCCGAGGGCGATAAATGGCCATTCTATTCATCTAAAAATATTCATTTATAACGAAATTACATATCACCTTATGACTGAAGGCACTTACTAGAAACTCCAGCAAATGATAAATTATTATTAAATAACTCAACTGCCTATTAGCTGATAACCCATGGCGCTTACAGGTATTTCCATGACATAAAATAATTATTATTTATTACCCACGTGCCAATCATACGATAACTAGTGGCGATAAATGGCCATTCTTTTCATCTAAGAATATTATTTTATAACATGCATACTTATCAACCGATCACCCAGAGCACTTGCTAGAATTTTTGGCAAATGATTATTTATTATTAAATAACGCAAGCGCCTATCAGCCGATAACCCATGGCGCTTACAGGTTTTCTCATAAAATAAAATATTCATTATTCATTACCACTGCGCCAATCATACGGTATTCGAGGGCGATAAATGGTCATTCTATTCATTTAAAATATTAATTTATAACACGATTACTTGTCACTTGATGACCAAAGGAACTTACGAGATACTTTAGCAAATGATAAATTATTATTAAATAACACAAGCGCCTATCAGCCGATAACCCATAGCGCTAACAGGTATTCCCATAACATAAAATATTAATTACTTATTATTCTCGCGCCAATCATACAATAACCTAGAGCAACAAATTGCCATTCTATTTATCTTAAAATATTAATTTATAACACGAATACTTGTCACCCGATAATAAAAGGGACTTACTAGAAACTCCAGCAGATAATCGATTATTGAAAAATAATACAAGCGCCTATCACCTGATAACTCAGGGCGTTTGCAGGCCGATCGATTAAATTATGAATTATTAATAATTGATAAAATCGTCTACCACCCGATAACTTTTAGTGCTAACAGGTAATTCTATGCCATAAAATAATATTAACTCATAGCGCACGCCGCAATCATACGATAACCAAGGGCTATAAATGTCCATTCTATTTATCTTAAATTATTAATTAATACCTCCCATACTTATCACCTAATAACCCGGGGCACTTACAAGAAACTCCAGCAAATAGTAAATTAGTATTAAATAACACAAACGCTTATAAGCCGATAACCCATGGTGCTTACAGGTATTCCTATAAAAAAAAAAGTATTAATTATTTATTACCTACGTGCCAATCACACGATAACTGAGGGCGATAAATGGCTATTTTATTTATCTTAAAATATTAATTTATAACACGATTAATTTTCACCTGTTTTAAAGGAACTCACTAGAAACTCTAGCGAGTAGTAAATCATTAAAATATTATACAATCACCTATCACCTAATGTTCCACAGCGTTTACAGGCTCTTCATTTGAGTAATCAATTATTAATGATTATTAATGGCGTCTACCAGCTGAAAACCCAGAGTGCTAACAGGTAAATCTATGCCATAAAATGATATTAACTTTTTGCCAACATGCCAATCATACGATAACCGAGGGAAATAAATGTCGTATTTATTTATCTAAAATAATTTTTTTTATCACCAATACTTATAACCCGATGACCTAGGGCACTCACTAGAAACTCCAGCAAATGATGAATCATTATTCAATCACACAAGTGCCTATCAGTCGATAACCCATGGCGCTTACAGGTATACCCATAAAATAAGATTTTAATTATTTGTTACCCACGCGGCAATCATACAAAAACCAAGGGCGATAAATGGCCATTCTATTTATTTAAAAATAATAATTGATATCACGAATACTTATTACAAGATAACCGAAGGAACTTACTAGAAACTCTGACAAATGATACATCATTCAAAAATATTACAAGCTTCTACAACCTGATAACCCAGGGCGTTCGCAGGCTAATCAATTGAATTATAAATTATTGATAATTGATAAAGGCGTCTACCAACCAATAACTCTTAGTGCTAACAGGTGAATCTGTGCCATAAAATAATATTAACTTTTAGCCAACGCGCTAATCATACGATAAGCAAGAGCAATAGATGGTCATTCTATTCATCTAAAAATATTAATTTATAACATGAATACTTAACACCAGATAACCAAAGGATCTAACTAGAAACTTCAAAAAAAAATAAATTTTTAAAAAATATTACAAGCACCTATAACCTAATAACCTAGTTCGTTTACAGGCCAATAAAATAAATAATGAATTAATAATGTTTATTAAAGGCATCTACCACCCTATTACCCATAGTGCAAACAGGTCAATCTATGCCATTAAACGATATTAACTTATAGCCTACGCCTTAATCATACGATAAACGGAAGCGATGAATGGGCGATTTTTTCATCGAACAATATTGATGTATAACACGAATACTTATTACCCGATGAGCAAAGAAATTTACTAAAAAATCCAGCGAAACATAAATCATTGGAAAATAATACTAGCGCCTATCACCTGATTACCCAGGGCGTTGACAGGTCAATAATTTGAATAAAAAATTATTAATGATTATTAAAGGCATCTACCACCCGATAACTCATAGTGCTAACAGGTAGATCTATGCCATAAAATGATATTAACTAATAGCCCACGTTCCAATCATACGATAACCGAGGGCGATAAATGTCCATTCTATTCATCTAAAAATATCAATCAATAACACGAATACTTCACACCCGATAACCAAAGAAACTTACTAGAAACTCCTGCGAATGATAAATCATTACAAATATTACAAGCGCCTATTACCTGATAACCCAGAGCGTTTACAGGCAAATTAATTGAATAATACATTATCAATGATTATTAAAGTCGTCTACCACCCGATAACCCATAGTGCTAACAGGTGAATCTATGCCATAAAATGATATTTACATAAAGCCCACGCCCTTATTATACGATAAACGGGGGCGATAAATGTCTTTTCTATTCATCTGAAAATATTTATTTATAACACCAATACTTATCACCCAATGACCCAGGGCACTTACTAGAGACTCCAGCAAATGATAAATTATTATTAAATAACACAAGTGCCTATTAGCCGATATCCCATGGTGCTTACAGGTATTCCCATGACATAAAATAATCATCATTTATCACTCACGCGCCAATCATACGATAACCAGTGGCGATAAATGGCCATTATATTCATCTAAGAATATTATTTAATAACATGAACACTTATCACCCGATTATCCAGGGCACTTGCTAGAAACTTCAGCAAATGAGAAATTATTATTAAATAACACAAGCGCCTATCAGCCGATAACCCATGGCGCTAACATGTTTTCCCATAAAATAAAATATTAATTATTTATTATTTACGCGCCAATCATACGATACCCGAGGGCGATAAATGGCCATTCTATTCATCTAAAAATATTAATTTATAACGAAATTACATATCACCTCATGACCGAAGGAACTTACTAGAAACTCCAGCAAATGATAAATTATTATTAAATAACTCAACTGCCTATGAGCCGATAACCCATGGCGCTTACAGGTATTCCCATGACATAAAATTATTATTATTTATTACACACGTGCTAATCATACGATAACCAGTGTCGATAAATGGCCATTCTATTCATCTAGAAATATTAATTTATAACGAAATTACATATCACCTTATGACCGAAGGAACTTACTAGAAACTTCAGCAAATGATAAATTATTATTAAATAACTCAACTGCCTATGAGCCGATAACCCATGGCGCTTACAGGTATTCCTATGACATAAAATAATTATTATTTATTACACACGTGCCAATCATACGATAACCAGTGGCGATAAATGGCCATTCTTTTTATCTAAGAATATTACTTTATAACATGCATACTTATCACCCGATTACCCAGGGCACTTGCTAGAATTTTTGGCAAATGATAATTTATTATTAAATAACGCAAGCGCCTTTCAGCCGATAACCCATGGCGCTTACAGGTTTTCCCATAAAATAAAATATTCATTATTTATTACCCATGCGCCAATCATACGGTATTCGAGGGCGATAAATGGTCATTCTTTTTACTTAAAAATATTAATTTATAACACGATTACTTGTCACTTGATGACCAAAGGAACTTACAAGAAAGTCTAGCAATTGATAAATATTTACAAAATAATACAAGCGCCTATTACCTGATAACCCAGGGCGTGTACAGTTCACTCAATTGAATAATAAATTATTAATGATTATCAAACGCATCTTTCACTTGATAATCTATGGTGCTGACAGGTAAATGTATGAAATAAAATGATATTAATTTTTAACTCGCGCGCTTATCATACGATAACCGGGGGCGCTAAATGGTTATTCTATTCATCATAAAACATCAATTCTTAACATGAATGCTATCACCCGATGACCTAGGGCCAGGAATGATTTAACTACGTTACTTTGAATGTGTTACGTTATATACGTGAATAATATATTTAACGTTAATAATGAATAAAACGTATAAAATTGTCTCAACCGGCAGTGGTCAAACCGGTACTCAACTAAGCGCAAAAATTTAAACCTTACAAGCTCACAACACAAGTGCTTATCACTCAACGACTTTGTGCGCTAAATGGCTGCTTTATTGAATATTGAATAACAAATTTATAACACAAGCTCTCCTTATTTGATAACTGGGGGCGTTGACAATCCACTCTATTAAATAATAATTTATTCATTTAATATTTTCGTGCTATTAATTACCCGATTACTTGGGGTGCTGACTGGCCTTTCGATAGAACAGTTATATTTCATCTAATAATACAATTATGTTATGAACAGCCAATAACAAATAATTATGTCCTGGATTTACTCTGGAATCCGCATAACTTTTGTACAAAATTATGTATCATTGGGTGTACTATTATTTATTCGCTTAGTATAGTGGCTAATGAGCCGCCTCCCCCGGTTCTTATGTGGTTGAAGCTTGTGTTATAAATAAATATTTTTTGAGTTGATAGAGTGGCCAGTAAGCGCTTCGGGTTATGGGATGTCAGGCCCTTGTATTATTTATTGATAACTTTTTATTTAATAGAGTTGTTAATAAGGGCCTCTAGTCATTAGGTAATTGGCGCTTGTGTTATAAATAAATATTTTTTAAAGTTATATTTCTATAGGCGCGTTATGCGAGGAGACAAACCAACGATCTTAGATTGGTGACCACGAGAAAAAGTGTGACGGAAGTGGATTTTGCTACATTTTTTTTTCTTTGCCTCTTATTCCATGACGTACTTCCGGTTTCCTTCGCACTATACAAAACTGCCACACCACACCGCTTACGGCATCATATACATTTATTAATTTTCTTGAATTTGTGTTTTTTCAATTTCTTTTAACCAATTTTAAGCAGTACGTTTTTATAGTATCTATAAATACGTTACAACATATTAACTGGCATATTTAAATCCCAACGTCATTGAGTAAAGCTATGGAATAAAAGTTATTGCCCTAATAAAAATGTTATTTCTGATAAATCATTTAAGATTATACGTTATACGAAAACTTATTTTTTTAAATGTGCTTAATCTTAAGTTAGCTATAAGCAGTGACATTTTTTTATACTTTTTAACATTATATTTAGTTGATATAAAATGATAAAATTAAAAAAAAAATTTTTTATGTGTCAGATAAAGGCCTTACGGTAACCGAAAAAGACCCTTTTTTATTGAAAAGTCGTAAGCTAATAATAAGTATGAATATATCTATATTATTTAAAATTAGGTTGCTTGAGGAATATGATAATTAAGGTTAAAGGCACCATTTAAGCTATACCATGAACAATTTTTTTTTTTTTTTTAGAAATATCACGTGTTATTGTTAATATACAGCTGTGTCTAAGATTTGATGCTTTTTTTTTCTTCAGTCCATTCGGAAACATTGCGATTCCCGAAAATTTTGTCTTAAATAAGATAAATTATTATTTTAAATAGTTACAGTAGTAGTAGCAGTAGTAGTAGCAGTAGTAGAAGTAGTAGCAGTAGTAGTTTTTTTGAAGTTATACGTCTATAGGCGCATTTTGTGAGGGGGTGAACTAACTATTTTAGATTGGTGACTTAGAGAAAAAGTGTAACGGAAGGGGTTTTCGCTTGATTCTTTCCCCTTCTTCTCCACCTCATGATGTACTTCCGGTTTGGTCTCCTCCATACAATTTAACACAATACTACCACACCACACCACAATTTTTAAATCTTATTTTTTTCATTTTTTTCTTAAAAAAAAAAAAAAAAAAAAAACCTGTGCACTAGCCAAGTGCCCTTACCCACTCTGCTAAGAGCGCTACCGTTACAAAAATGTAGATTACTTCTTGTTAAGCTGTGGTTTGTAACTTATTTTTAATATAAAATTTTATTTACTGTTTATTTAGTAATCTGATTTGATGATAAATAACATCAATAAATAAATAATATGTTTAAAAAACTAATTTATTTCATTTAATGTTTTCGTGGAAAACTTAAATATTAGTAAATTTTAGCAGTGCAGCTTTTCTATCTATAAATAAATATTTATTTATTTATTATTAATTTATTACTTTTAAAATAAATAAGTAATTGTTAATACATTCAGCGCCTTTTTCACATAATTAGTTATAAGCTTTTAGGCCAAATTGTTTTTGTTCCGATTCTTATTTTATTCTTAATTATTTCATAATTACTATGATTATAATTATTATAATTGTTTTTTTTATTTATATTATTATAATGATCTTTATTCTGAATACAGAAAAATTTTTCTATGGCCATACGTTCAACGATAAAATTGTTTTATACTCGACCACTCAAGTGCATAACAACAAATTGATAATATTATTTGTATAAATACTTGTTCCCACAGCATTCTACGTTGTTGTTTGTCCTGTGACTAACTAGCACAGTTTTCAGTTAGGTTTCTTATTCATATAAATTATTTTATCACAAGCTTACTACAATATATTTGGTGTGCAATCACTTTGAGAGGTTTGTAATTTTTTTCTTTCTTTAGTTTTTAGAGCCCTTTTAATAAATTTTATATTTATCACACTATGAATAAAAAATATTTAACTCTGAAGCTATTAAAAATAAATTATGTCATCATATTTTACAAAACGAAGAATACAATTTCATTATAGAGTCTTAAAGGCTTAGAGGTACGGGTGTTTATATACCCATTGAAAATCTTTTGAGGGGTCGTAGGGGCTTTTTTTTATTAAAAGCTTACAACTAATCAACTTATTGTTAAATCCATTACTGACTGGTTAAAAAAATAATAATGTAAGGTGCTCAATTCTTTTTTTGGAAAAGTCCCTTGATTACATTTCTTAATAGCTACCCCAGTGCTCGCGATAATAACTGCACTGTATAAATAGTATCCAGTAGGATAGATGGTTGAATTATCTGAAGAAAAATTTAGGAGATGTCCAGATGTAACATTCAAAGTAGTGTACTTAGGGAAAAGGTAAAAAGGATGGTAATAGAGGTTAGGAATACAAGAAATGTAAAAAAACTTCTAAATGGGTCTACAAAAAGTCTATATAACATTCTTTATAACATTATTCATCATTATTTTTTTTATTTTCTTATAGACATTCTTTTTACTAAATATTTAAAGTTACAAGTAGAGCTTGCATACATCTATTTAAGGAGGTTCCATACCTCTCCATGTTAATTTTGAAAGTAAACAGATTTAATTAAAATTTTGAGATACTACCTTCAAAGTATTTGTCTTTTGATTGCTATGAAAAAATAGAGGGATAAACGTGGAAAGTATTGAGCAATCGTTGTTTGAAAAACTTGCATTTAATATGGGCGTAATACAGAATAGGTATAACCTACACACAAATTGAGCTATCACGTCGAAACAACTAAAAGGATCTTAATGAAAAACTAATTGATTATAGATCTTAACCCGTGGATTATCATGGGACTCAGAAATATCAACGTAAACGTGGAAAATTCAGAGAACTATTCAGTGTAAGTGAAGTAACATTGCAGTTGAGAGCACAAATGCATAAGGAAGCTTCCGAGCTTCGTCCGTGCACGCATGCTCGGTAGATGCGGCAACGTGAGAGCTGCAGACAGTACAGACGAGAGACAAGACGTCAGTGCATGTAGATGCACATGTATGTATATGCCTCATGCAGTATTGCCCACTGTGCTGTCTCAGTATCGTACAAAACTAAGCGACCATAGAGGGGGACATGGAAAATTTTTTTTTCCATTTTACACTGTGATATTCAATATTTCATACAGCTCGATACTTTTAACTGTACTTATTATTTTTATACTACATAAATTCCTAAGAATAGAGTGCCCTGTTTGGGACCCTCAAAATGGTACGGTCACACACTATGGAACCTCCTTAAAACATTACAATTACTATTTCTCTTAACCGTTAATGTAGATTTTCATTGAAATGTACAATACTACATCTAAAATAACGTTCTCCAGCGTTTTTAAATGTTGGGTGTTCTCTTGGTAGAAGAAACAGGGTTTGCACCTACTGTGCATCCAATCAGAGTCCCTTAGGCCTGGTGCTTATCCTGGCAACATGCGCTACGGGCTCGAAAACAAAAATTTTTTGTTACAAAAGCTATACTACTGTTAATCAAGGAAAAAGAGTAAACTTTTAGAAGAACTTTAATTTATCTTTAGTATACTAATAACATCTAATTTTTTTCGTATCTATTTTATTTTTTTTAGTTTTCATCCTTATTAAACCTTGAGTCTTTTGCACTAGATCTCACAATTTTACTTTTGTGACAATATGTCTTTCCATGTTTTAGCCCTGTCGCATGCTTACACTTAACATGAGAATGATAACTTTGTATAATATCTTAGACTTTTGTCGTTCTTCAAATTTTTTTTTTCAGTGCATGGCTTTTTTCTTTTGTTTACCTGGTTTTTCTTCATTATTCTTTTGATTTTCGCGCAAATTTTGTTTTTTCGTACTATTTACTGGGCCATAACCTCAAACTGTTTTTCTTAGTATTTTTATTTCTACGATGCCCATAAAGTACTTACTACTGTTTCTTTGTTATTACTTTTCTGTTTATCAACTATCCTTTTTTGTCTTGAATGATTGCTCGAACTCATTTACCGTTTGTTTCTTGTTGTCGTATTATCTTGTACGTATGTGAATTTTTGTTCGTTTCAAAGGGATCGAAAAAAAATACAATAACAGATTGAAACCATACAGTCCAGATGATAACGTGAGGTTAAAAATATATATCATACACTAGCTTTTTTTTTAATGAATTTTTTGCAATGAAATGGCTGGCGTACTTGACACATGACTCAAATTTAGCAATACCATCGTTATAAAAACTAAGGAAAGTTATAACTAGCGGGTGAATGGAATTATCTTGTTCTCTAACCCTAATTGTACTTTAAAATATAAATATTCACGATCGTATTTGGTAAAACAGCATATTTTCAAAATAAAATTAAATAAGGTTGAAACTTTAAGTCAGCTGTTGGTAAATGTTCTACTTTTTTGTTAATGCACTAAGTTTTTAAGAGTACTAATAGTGTTTAAATTTTTTTCTTAATACATATGTTGACTTTTAATGCTGCTTAATTTAAGCTTAGTAACATTTTGCACAACTTTAAAATAAACAATATTGTCTGATAAAGGTGTGATTCTCATTAAAAGTTATTAGTTAATACGTTCAACGAGAACTTTTGTATTTAAATGTATTAGAATTTCAGTCAGTTGTAAGCAGTTAAAGTTTTTTACAATGTATGTTACTGAGTTTAACTTTATATGCAGGATCATACGTTTAACAAAGGAGTTTTTTTTCATTTTTAAAAAGCCTAAGCCAGTTATAGATGATTTTAAAGAATTCTGTAGTTTTAGGAATAAAACAAGCAAACATAAAAGTACAAAATAAAAATTTAATGCATTTTGTCAACCGAAGCATTGTAAAATTATATCGTTCCTCTAAAAGACCGCTTGTTTACTTTAATATATATTCGCGTCACACTTTTATTGTTGAATTTTTAAATAAGACGTCCAATAACAGTTGGTAAATAGTTAAAACAACGTCCAACGGTGGTACCGTCAAATTTTGTATTTATTGAAAAACAAATGACGTTTTGGCCATTTGGAAAATGTCCCAGCCCTCATCAGGTACAAAAATGTGTACATTTATATTACGATTTAACATCCCTTTCATAAAAGTCAGAGATTTTTGTACCTGATGAGGGCCGGGACGTTGTCCAAACGGCCAAAACGTCGTTTTGTTTATCAATAAACACAAAATTTGACAGTACCACCATCGGACATTGTTTTTAATAATTTTTATTGTTAAATTTTTATGCTATCTTATCTTTAACTTTAACAATCAAAATAGACCTTAAAATAACATTAGTCTTATTATTATTTTCATTCATAAATAAAGGAGTTATGCTAGTAGGCAAGAGCTAATTGAATTTAGTTTCAAATTTTTAATTTTTTAAGCAAAAAAGTACCAAATTTGTGTTGTATTCTTTATTGATTGTCAATGGTGTTTCAAGATGTCTTAAATGTATTATCATCAAACTAGACCATCATTTAAGCAACATAAAAATTTTCTTTAGTTAAAATAAATTTAGGGTGCCTTTTCTTTATTCTTTGAATAAAAAGGTTAGTATGAGCAACATACGATAAGTGACAAGGTATTTGTACTTCAGCTAATGAAGAAAACAATAGTAAAGAATAAATCAGCCACTCTGCATGTTAAGTTAAGATTATTTCTAAATTAATCGTAGCTATATAACTAAATACCTTGTACTAAGAATTTACAATTTCACGTATAGAAAAATATTAAATAATCACCATATGGACTAAAGTAATTAAAATGTTTTAATAATGCAGTCAGAAAATTATATACGTCATGTTACGGCTTTTACACCTTATTAATCATAAACTTATAGTAATTAATATTACTATACATGGAATTATTTTATTTATCCTTATTATTAAGTTTTTATATTACTGTTAAATGCATTCTTAATTGAAAAATAAAACAATCTCTCGTGTAGAGCCATAAGATAAACGATGACACAGATTTAAAAGTTAACACATATTTAAAAAAGTTATTTAATTTAGGAGTACGAAGTTTCTTAATATAAATTGCGCTCAAATAATTTTCTTGCCTAGATAGCATAGTATAAAATCGTTGTTTTAACTGATAGATGTTGTGTAAGTGTAAGTTTAAGTAAATATATTAAGTGAACCATAACTAAGTAAGACTTACACAACTTTTTTGAGAACTAAGAACAGTCTAATGCATTACTTGATTACTACCTTCTTGATCAGGATTAGGGATAGCCTTTTTTAAGGTCATAACGTCAATTTATTTAGCATAACGAAACCTAGTACAGAATTTTTTTTTAATTATTATAAATAAATAGTTTTCTGCAAATCCCTTAAGCAACATAGAAATCATGGCGTACATCTTTATTTCACATTACCTTCACATTCTTCCTTTATCCTTTAGTAAGATTTACGAACAGATTAATTATTTCTTTGAATACTTTTCTGAAGCAAAATTTTTTTGGGTGCCATAAGCATTACTTTTTACCTTGGATGCCATAAA
Source organism: Copidosoma floridanum (assembly GCF_036245765.1). Lineage (NCBI taxonomy): Eukaryota > Metazoa > Arthropoda > Insecta > Hymenoptera > Encyrtidae > Copidosoma > Copidosoma floridanum. The sequence continues at coordinate 2,832,101 of NW_028321885.1, forward strand.
GTATTGTTTATATGTAAATTTATATATGTATTTTTTATGGACATAAATAATATATGTGTGAAAATTAATAGAAATTTATTTATCACCACTTCCAATAGTACGTACATATGCTTTAAAACTTGGACATATATCGGGTACCATAAACATGACTTAAGAAATATATATATATATATATATATATATATATATATATATATATATATTAATAATTCTTGAAGTTCTTAGTTCTGCGCTGTGTCACATGTACGAAGCCCGATTTTTTTATTTTGTAGCTTAGAAATGTCGTACTTGCTATTATATAAATGCGTATCCGTCATGTTTGATGCTGCGTAATAAAATGATTAACACTTTGTGCTAAAACATGTTCATATACGTTATACTTTGTGCTAGGGTGTGTTTATGTTTCATCAAAGTTAAATAATGGTTCTTAATATTCTAACCTTCCGCTAGTTTCAAGATGAATGATGATAATAATATGAATTTAATACATTCGTTTGTGATGATGATTAAAAAAAATTCCAGTTGCATGAAGTAACTTTGATTCCTCATCTTTGAAACCAGCAATATCTTGCCACTCTATAGCAAAATAAATTTTTTTATACGTTTGACATTGTAAGTGGCACACATAAGTTTATACGCACCATTGTGATAAGGGCACATAGTTGCTAATGTTGGGAGTTCAAACTCTAGATAATCGACTATGACACTAACATGGAAATTAAACCTTTTAAGTAACCTTTTCTTCTATTGTTTAGTTATAAAAATACTCTTAGCATTTTTGAGACTATCTTGTAGTACCAACTTCTGTATAGTTAATATAACCAGATTCCTAATCTTATATATGTAAGCAAGGCTCAAGCCCTAAGTTTTCACATTTATATTTTTGATTCAACTGACGCTAAGGAAGCGATTGATTAAAAAAAAACACATAAAGATTAACAATTTAACTTAACAAAAAAATTTCTTATTCTTTTAGCACATAATCATAATCATTGCCAGGCTTTTTAGTCTTGCATGCCCACTACATCCTTCAACACAGCATTGCATAGACTGAGTTTTAACGACTAATGCTGTTTAACTTTTTATGAGAAAGTTTAGACCAGATTCCTAACATCCTTACAAACGAGGTTATACTTGGCTATATGATAATGTAGAATCAGGTAATTGGCACCCATTCCTTGGAAAAAATTATCTCTTGACTCAAGTACCAAGCGCACATCAACTAGTGCACTTTTCAAAGATTGAACGTATGGCTTCTCAGTAGCTCAAGTGGTAGAGAAACTGTCTAAGACACAGGAGGTTTACGTGTTGAATCTGCACTTGGAAAGAACATTTTTCTTATTTTCTTTTTCTTCTTAAGAAAATAAAAAAATTAAAAAAAATGTGAGCTTGTACTATGAATCTGAAAAAAACTACTTAACTAATTTTAATGAAATTTTGCATACCGATTCTTAACATTTCCTAGACCATTTTAGTATGGTTATTTTTGAAAAAATTAATAACGAAAGCGATAAATGAGCTCCATATTTTTTAAAAACACGCTAGTTTTGCACTTAAATTTAGTTAAATCTGCTAGGTGGCGTCGAAGTAAAATTGAGACAATCTGCAACTGAATTAAATTAGTGTGGTTATAAGAAGCCCGAACAACGTACCAAACATAGTTGTTCACTGACAGTGCATGAAATAAAGAGCTGGAAGTCGTACAGCTGGGTATTCTGGCTACCAATGACACTATTCTGTAATGGATAAACGACTTACACAAAACTTTGTCCTGAACCATTGTGATTGACAAGTAGCCATTATTTCTAAGACGTTATGACCACTAATGTCTCCAGCGAAATACAAGGAGAAATCTAGCTAACGTATACTCTGATCTAGCAATTTGAGGTCTTATGGCCATTCCTATAACCGACCTGGTGTGACTACCAGAGTAGATTATATTACAACAACAATCTAGAAAGAGCAACCTTGAGTTCAGGCAGCCAAAACAGTCTCATCAGTGGTTTGTAGAAACGGCATGTCTACAGAGAAGGTAGTCTCCAGGCCGACTTTCATGACTACCGATGAGCGGTTAGTTATCCGGGGAACGACCCGAAGACGAGATATTCTTTGGTCAGTGGCATACCTTCCTCCAGCACGATCTTCGTATGCAGAGACTATGAGGGTAAGAGTCAAGCTACCTACAGCTACCTCTCTATCATCAAGAATAATAATAAGGAATTACTAAAAGTATAACTACTAGCCCTTTTCTGGGCTATCATAAGTATTTACGTTCCCTACTTAACCATCAATCTTATCGGTTCTTTCTAGGGCCATCTAACGTTAAACTACCTTGCTAACAATTACTTGATTACTATTATTTCTGGCAACGATTGTTCGACTAAAACACTTTACAAAGCTGGACACTTTAAACCAAAACAGTCATTTACTGGCAGACGTTTTTTTGTCGCTAGGCTAGAAACCCTGATGACCAACGACCCTACATTACATTACTCTTTTGACTCTATAAGCATTCAGTCAGAAATCAACGATGCTCTACAAAGTCTGCGCTAGGCGAACCTAACAACAATAAAGGAAAAATAAGCTTCAACAAACGGGAAAGTCTCCAAGAGGCAAACCAACCTTTCAACCTTAGATCACCAAACTGACTAAGCTCTGAAAAAAAAGGTTCTTTAAACATCAAAGTCTCAGGCGTTATACCAGGAGACATTGGAAAAGAGATCTACGACTAGTTTTACTGCTTTAAACGTTGTAGTTTTCTTCCTAATTAGTCTTGTGCTACAACAGCAGGCCAGAGAAGATCACCCTGAGGCATCCACGCAGCTACGTTCACAGGAAACTTCAGTCAAGAAAGAGATAAGCTTATTAGCCTTTTTTAGGGCCAGTGGACGTCGAAATGCCTTGCTAATAAATACATGACAATCTAACAAAGTTGGCAAAAAACAGCTTCTAAGGTTCACAAATATTTTAACCATGCCTATAGTCACAAGAAAGCGAATTGGAAGGAAAACTTCAAATGCTTCGAATGTTTAAAATTTTTGGCGTCAAGAAACTGACGTAGAACATTCATCGAGATTAAAACAGCAGCGTCAAATCCGACAAATAAGGAATTCATTACGTGAGTGATCAGATTTTCAGTGTAACCCCAATGGTAATTATTTAAATCTTCTAGATTAAAAAATAGATTTTTTTTTTTTTATATTATAGTGCTCTACGTCCAGCTCCTTTAGTAAGGGCACTACAATGGGCACTTAGCACTTTGGAGAAGGAAGGGAAGATTATTACTGGGAGGGGGGTAGAGGGAATTAGGCAATTATGCTGCAAGGAGATCGCCTAAACCCTCCTCGAGGAGCATTGCGTGGTGAAAAAGCACATGTGAAAAATCACAGAGGTACTTGTCCGAAGTCGCACTGGCCGGGAATCGAACCACGGTCTCCCACGTGCCAATCCACGACCTAGCCGACCGAGCCACCACGCGCTCCTTTTTAAAAATAGATAAAATATTGTTTATTTGTATTCATCGTGGCAATAAAAAAATGAAGAGATTGAGCTCCAGGACTTTGTTGCTCTGGTAGCAAAGTTATAAGATTAAAAAAACAACAACTTTTTAACGACACATTTCTTGTCCGTTCTAAATGCTTATAGTCTTAACAAATAGCCTTATTCATTCGTTGTAACTTGAAAAGGCAAATAAACGGCCCTGTACAGCCAGCAATTATTTTATGGCATAAGGAACGCATGGTACTTCTCAACAAAGTTATATTTTTTCACTTGTTACAGCTTATTATTTGACGAAATAAACTGCACAGATTCTGAACGAATATAATTTTAATAAGAAAATTTTTGTTTTGAGAAGTGTCAGGTATATAGGTAAAATTTTTAACTTAAAACGTTTTACATCACGTGTCAACACACTTCGGTATTCGATTCAGTGAATCTCAGGCGAAGCAGACAGGGGGGCTGCTAGTGTTTCACAGTTGTTGTAAACAGGGTATATTTATACGATTCCCAATTGCGAGAACTTATTAAAATTAGCTTATCTTTTGCAATGACCTTAAGCAGACGAATTTTAAGTCTGTTTGACACTCTTACGTGAGGCATGACCCTTTCGATTCAAGTTAATCAAATTTCAAAGTCTTTGTAAACATCCTTGGCAGCTGTACGACTTTTGACAGTTTGTACGACTGCATTAAAGTCATTTCTCGACCTCGTGAGACTTCATTCATGCTTTGCATTTACTACAACTTTACGATGGTTCTAAGCAAAGCAAAGTATTACGCTTAAAGGTACAGCGACATCCAAACAACCTTTACTACTTTCTAGTTTGTGTGTTTCTGTAATATATAATAATATCGTGTATTTTCTAGTATTAAGCTTTGACTTGGATCGTATGATATCTAATTAGCCGTTAAAGTTGTTATACCAACATTTTTGCAGTTGTCTATGGAATGGCATTAAGTTTATTGTAAATTTACTACAAGAAAATAATAAATAGCCTTATAAACAAACTCAGTTTACATTACTGCAGCATTATGGTTTACGTACTACGTCTGCGAATATGTAGAGGGCTTTGTGAGGGTGGGAGGCATAAATCCTAATGTTGAATTGAGATGTGAATCTCATTACTATTGTTGAATGCTAATAAAATAATAGGTTGATGTGCATGAATCTTATAGTGCACAATTAACTCATTAAATGGTACACCTGACTGAATGTTCAGAGTTTTTTTTTATATTTGAAACAGCAGAAAAACATGAAAATAAATTTTTTTCAACGACCACCTTTAAGCCTACGCTTTTTAAAATCTGTACGTTTTAACGTGTTACTGCTTTTGTTGCTCGTTGATAACTAATTTATCTTTTTCATGTTCGTTTACATATGTATCCTTTATCAAATTCTTTTTTTCTTTCTTGTACGACATATAAATTTCCGTTTTCTTAATTCGATGGTTTCACGTGTAGACTTACTGTTATGACTTCTTAGAAATTTATTAATCTAATTTCTGGATCAACTATCCAAATTTAAATACAATCTATTATCTTGACTACAACGGGTAGATTATTACACAACGGGTTGTACAACGGGTGAATTATTTGTGTTGGAACTTTCATAATCTCATACCTAGGAGCAACTGTGGAGACAAATTCATGAATCTTGTAAGCTTAATGTTCATTTATATATGCTTCAGTAGTAATGTTATACTTAACTTGAAGTGCCTTTACCTCAAGAATTGATAAAGGCTTATCTGACTCATAAGTTTAACTTGGTGCAACTATGCATTTCGTAAAACCTACGGCTGATTATAACGAGTCTTCTGGTTAAAAATCAATTAGGTTGTTAAATAAAACTACGTTTTAACGTGTGTTATTGTTTGACTTTATACTTATTGAAATATCTTTAGGTATTAATATGTCGAAGATAAAATTTTTTTCATAACTTGTTATGAAAAACCCTTATCATAGCTACCCGCTAGTGAAGTAATCACCTCTTTACCCACGTAGAATTTATTATTACTTTCGTCAATATTAGGTACAAAATAAAATGTAAGTAATGTTACTAAAGCAAGAACTTCAGTCTTTTGAGGTGAAAGCTCAATTGGAGGAGAATATCGTGCTTTGAGAATTGATTATGTACTAGATAAACTTAAAGTAAGTGCATCTCTCCTGACGGAACGAAATATGTTACGTAGCACACTGACCATTTATTCACCCAATTAATTATTTGTAATGATAATCGATTTTTACCGTGCTTTTTACAATAGGATTGATTATATTAACCAATAGTGTGTAGCATTAAAAAATGTAAGTCATATTTGATCTTTATGTTGGTACCATTTTATAATAAAAAATCTGTATTATTTAAATGTAAAAGAGAAAAGAGAGACATAAGAAACAGAATTATTTTTTCTTCTCTTGACGTATGTAGTAAAGCAAGCCAGATGTAGGAAGTGCCAATTTTTTAGTTGCTTAACTAGAGCAGCTCTAGCCAACTAGGTTTTTGAATATAATCTTTTGTAAGATTTTTCCCTGGCAAGCTTTCCTAAGTCATTTTTGAGCTAATGCGTGAACGAGATCTGCTACTCCTAATAAAAAGGCCTGAAAGTCCTGAAAACAGTTGCTCAATAGTCACTTCTCATACGATGGACTAGGTAGTGAGAGTCTACCTTTGCTACCGCACAGTCCACCACGAGGCGAGGTTGCAGTTTCATTTCAACTCTTAAACGGTTGACTAGGTAGTAAGAGTTCACCTCTGTTTCCATATGGCCCTACGCGAGTGTGATTTAACTCTTTTTTAGATTCCTCATGCTGGTTCACTGCGTGTACGACCGTAGATATCTAAAAATAAAAGTATGATTGTTTAAACATTATTGAGTTTTCGAACGTTTTTCTTTCTTTCTGGTGTGGACATTACTTCTAAGGCTTACATCATCACTCGTTACGGTATTGGTAGATTCTAGACCACAAAAATTAATAAAAGTTGTTTTTTACGTAAACTCCAGGGCAATCACCTCTTTTCGTGATGGTATTGGCAGCTCTTAGACTGGTCATGAGTAAAAACTATTATTCGTACCCTGCGTAAGCTATAGAGCCACTACCACTACTCGTGACGGTAGTGATATCTTCTTGTTCTCCTAACGAGACACCTTCTGTGCAGTGCTGCAGGCAGTAGGAACAATTTCTAGGTGCATTGCAAGTAAAGGCATCGAGAATCAGCACTGCAGCTGCTCCAAGCCGTTAAAATTTAACCCCCTTCTCCTCTGCTTGACAGTATTTGTGCACCTTTTTCGGGTTAAAAAGGTAACCACGATTTTTAGTTTAGCTACCTTGACGCATATTCTTGACTTGTCCTTAGCCCTGCGTTTTATCTATGCTTCTAGTGTTCGAAAGCTTATACTAAAATAATTTGTTGCGCCGATGTAATAACTTAAACAATAAATTGTAGTAAAACGTACAATCTTTTTTATTTTTTTTTAAACGTAAACTTTGTAAAATAGCTATAAGAAAGGTTTGTAACAACAAACTGTTAAAAATCTTTACGTACCTTGTGTATGGTTCTAAAAGTTCTGCTAAGACAGTGTTGTATGAAATTTATGTGCATATTTTATAAATGAAGTAACATTGTCCTTAAATTAATAAACCGTATAGTTTACAGTAAATGCAAGTCATCCTGAACCTGAAAAACCATCAATGTAAACAGTTTCAAAAAAATTTTTCTTGCTTTTATTTAACAAACTGTGGCTGCCCTTCAAATTAATGATGTACACATCACGACGTTATCCATCATTTGAAAAAATTTTTTTAACAAAAATCATTGGCTTAGGTCAAAAAATATAGTTGAATAAGATTTTCTTTACTAACAAATAAAATCAAAGATACGTAAGACCATTTTCTGAATACTTTTTATCAGAATAGTATTCAAGTTAAATCCAGTCAGATTTGAGTTTACCAGGTCAAAGCATTCTTTATTAAAGTGTTACCAATTGAATTTATTTTTAAGAAATAGAAGTAATATTATCAAACACACTGGTTTTTATGGTTTTTTATTGCTGATAACATTAAATAAGGTCTGTCTGAAAGGTATCGGGCCTACCTCTACACCTTCGCACTGGTGTTATTATTTATTATCCAGTGCTTCACATCCTTCAAAGTAATATCCATTTAGTTGAGCAACACGGTTCCAGCAATATTTTCACTTCTTGAAAGAGTCTTGGAACTCACTTTAAGAGATGGTCATGAGTTCTCTCGTCATGTCATTCTTAACCATCATGTTGTCATCAAACCGCTGTCCTTTAAGTGGTTTTTTCAGTTTTGGAATTAGCCAAAAGTCATAGGGGACTATGTTGAAACTTCATGGAGGTTTAGCAATAATGCGATACTGTGTTTAGTCAAAAACTATTGCACAAGATTCAATGAGTGCGCTGGTGCATCATCGTGATAATGGAGCCAGTCACAAATTTGAGGTTAAAATTTTCCAAATCATAATTTTCAGTATTCCAAGGACCTCTTCTAGTTTCCGCACAGTCGTACGACGATTTTGTTTAAACGCAAGTCAGACCCACTTACTTTTATCCAATGTTTTTGTCATTAAAAGTCAGCAAGAACACGGATCACTGTCAATAGAAGTACGACCATCTTTGAAACGATTTAACCACTCTTTTATTCGTGTTTCGCTTATACACTCATTACCAAAAGCCTTTTGTATCATCTAAATAGTTTTAGAACTCGTTGTTTCGAGTTGAAAGTAAAAATTTAATTTGAATTCGTTGATCTTGCTTTTCAATCGTTTTTAAAAACCACGAAATCCTTCAAACTTAAAAATAATTTCGTAAACAAAGTCACATTGCGCATTAATTATGCATCCAAATTGTATTAAAGAGCAACCGTTGAGTTTGCAAGGCCTCACTTTTAAAGTTTATGCACCACAAAGGTTGCTTGAACGCTACGGCACGAAATTGTATGCCCAATACTCTCTTGACCGACCTCATATACAGTTACTAATTATAGGGGCAAATCACAAATAGTTTCGTTATTTTTTAACAATACATAGGTTAAATATAGTTATAGTACACGCTATTAAATGCATGTGGTATGTATATACATAATACATACGGATAATCTTTCGAGGGTTAACTTCTCAGACTAAAAGCTAAGATACAAAGAAATAAATAAATTTACATTTACTAATAATGTTTCTGGGGTCTAAGAACTGAGTGATTTACAAAGATCTTTAGAACTTTTGCGATATAGTTTTGTTATGGCAAGTAAGGGCAATACAAAGTTGCCGAATGTGCGAGACTTATACGTGTTGCCATTTAACCTACTGGCTAAAGAATAAAAAGTTGTCGTCAAAAATTAATATTAGCGGCCAAATTAGAACTTATCAACAGCTTAAAAATTGACTGTGTAGTAAATGAATCTTCCACAAAAAACTACTTTCTATGTAACTAATTTTTCTATTTATCTTAAGTAGCTGTAACTTTGGTTTTTAACAAGGAGTTAAATTTAGACTGACTTAATACGTGTTATAAGGATAACAGTAAATCTACATTTGTTTAAATGTAAACATGAATCAAATGTATGACACAAAAAAAATCGTGTATTGAGTAAATTTTATTATTTCAATATAAGATGTAAACATTTTGCATCTCAAGAAGGCTTCATTAGAATATAATGTCAAGTCTAGTGATGTCCACCTACATACAGTAGCGAATACGCTATGCTGTTTATCACCCAACGGTTGAACCCATAGATCAATACCAACGCACCTTCAGTTGGTGATTAAATTTTTGTCAAGACGAACTAATAACTGACATCTTAAAAGATTTTCTAACTAAAAAAATAAATTCTTTGGGAATGATAACTGCCACTTAGCAGAATAAGAATATCGCTAACTTCAACCAAGAAATAAGTAAGTTTTTTACAAATAACATTGGGTAACTGAAGATTTTTCAAAACAAGACCTCAACACCCCAGTTAATCTATACATGAGAGTATGAAAGTTCACTAATCCTAATAGAACAAATTTGAAATCTTGATTTTTACTGAACAATAATGCAACCAAATCAACTGAAAAAATAATCACGAACACTTCACGCACTGGCACACTATCCAAAATTATCGAAGCACCTAAAAATCATACCTCCAACAGTTTTACTTACAACGAGTACTCTAGGCTCTGGCACCCGTTCACAATCTTTCTATAAAAGACGCAATCGAAATAACACCTAAATACAACAGGTAGAACATCCCACTCCTAACTTTTATAGATGGCTGCAGAGAAGCAGGCCATGTAATTATAAAAATAAACGAACCCAACTTAGCAAAGTTAATGGAAATGTGACCTTTGGGAAAAGCATTACTCTCCACCAAAAATAGAATTTTCACACCACCGAACAAAGAGCAATATTTTTTATAAATTTTTTTGGATCCACGAAAACATGGCATTAACTAATAGGTTAATTAACAATGTTACAATAAAAAAGAAAAAAAATAAAAAAAAACGTCATCTTCGTTTGTAATAAAGTTAAATTCACCACTCCATAATTGGCTGTTTCTTCCTTCCACGATGTAGGCTTTCGCTTTCAACAATTCGATAAAGACTGTGAAGTGATCACTCAATTCCTAGAGCAACTGAGACAAGCAAATTTAGTCTTACAGCTAGGAAAGTACGAATGTTTAAAACAAGAAATAAATTATCCTGGTCACATAGTCTGTAGAGAAGGACTCAAACACGACCCAAAAAAAATATAGGCAGTTAAAGATTTTCCTTGACCAAAAAATTAAAAAAACGTTGGACAGTTCTTAGAAGTAGTAGGATACTACCGTTGATTTACAAAAAACTTGGCCAAAATAGCAATTCCCTTAAACACACTACTAAAAAAGTATCAGAAACTCTCGCAGAATGAAGAAACTCAATAGAATTTGAAACCTTACGAGATAAAGTAAGCTCACCTCAAATTTTAATTAACCCTGACTTAAAAAAAAAGTTTATACTTACAACAGATGCATCAGGCTACGCTATAGGAGGAGTGCTCTTACAAGGAGGAATGGACAAAGACATGCCCTTGATTTTTATATCCCGTACCTTGACCAAAGTGGAAGCAACTACTGTAAGTTCTCCAAGAAAGCTTTAGCTTTAATGTATTGCAGAGAGCAATTTAGGGTATGCCGTAGGTTAAAAAATTCATATTAGTGACTAATTATAAGCCCCTTATACGGTTAAGTTTAATAAAGACCCATGCTCTTGAGTTACACGCTGGCGAATTGGACTCGCTGATTTCCAAACTGATATAATATATGAACTAGGTTTTAAGAACATTAACGGAGACGCGTTATCTACAAACTCAATCAAAATTTACATACTTTCACTCACCTATACGGACAAAGAGCACCAGCAGCAGCCAAATACGATATCAGGAGAAAATTGGGATACGGCAAAACAACACGCGAAGGGGCAGCTTAAACCATCAGCTCCGGCTACAAGACAGCTCCGAAAAGACGAAAACTTAAAAATAATAAGAATAAAGACAATACACCCAGCTCATTTATATTTCAGAGCAATCAACAAGACCCAGTAGTTTTCTCCGTAGAAGATAGGCAAACCAAAGGAAACTTACCAACCACCCTTCATAAAACTAACGAAAGTCAACAGCATGACACTTATAACAGCAAAATAAATTTTTTTTGTATTCTTTCCTAATACAATGCATCCTTTCTAGGAGAGTACAAAAAAATAATACACAGTATAGCCCATCCACATAAATCACGTAAAAAAAAGAATACACTTTTTATAGGGACAAGATCTATATAAAAAAATACTATTACATTTACTTCACAGACAATCTGGGTCAACCATTATATAACCAAGTAAAAGATATCTGTACAATAAATAAATTACCCTGCCAATGAAAATTAACCATTGGCACACCTAAATTAACTTAATGCATAGTTTTACCCATAAAAGGTAAAGACAGAGAAAGCATAACAAACATAACAACAGTACTTAATGAGTCACATGTGACCTTAAACAAAATAATAATAGAAAAAAGTTTTTCAACAGTCAGCATCGCTAGAACCACCAAATTTAGAGAATATGAAGTTTCAAAAGATATTAAAGATATTACAAAAATACGTTACACAAACAAAAATAATCATTTTTCTGGGAATAAAACAACATGCACCTCCACAAGTAAGATATAACATTATAAAAGAAATGCATAACTGTAGCAAAGGAGGACGCAAAGAAGTAAATAAAACTTACAATAACCTAAAGAACAATTATTTTTAGGAACGTCAGAATAAGGACATTTATTCATACTGACAAAAATATCTTGAATGCTAACTTAAAAATAAGTCCATGTAAAAATTATACAAAAATTAATTACCACTGATACTTCTACCAAACGTTTCGATCAACTTGCTTTAGACATAGTAGGTCTATTACCAGCAACGCAACAAAATAATAAGTATACTCTAACAATGCAATACTTATTTTCAAAATACGCTAAAGCAGTACGACTGGAGGGTCAAACTGCCATATTAATGGTAGACGCTCTTGTAAAGAAATTCATTTATTTTTACGAAACTTAAGCATCTGTTCTGACGAACCAAGGTACTAACTTTCTATGTAAGTTTAATAAGAGAGAAGGTGACTGATTAGGAATCAAGTGATTCAATTCAATAGCATTTTATCTTTAATCAAATGATTTCCTTGAAAGACCTCATCATACTCTTGCTAAGTACCATTAAATACTTATGCTAAGAAAACAACAGTGGGACAAATGGATGGAAACGGTGACATTTAATTTTAATGCTCATAAGCACGAAAGGACACAACAAACACCTTTCAAATTAGTTTTTGGAAAAATATCACGACTATCTAGTAGTCAGCCCTTTAAAGAAGATGATTTATTACCCACATACGCGCAATACATGACAGATATGATCAGTCAGCTGAATACCCTGCATGAAATTTCTCCAGAAAGGTTTACAATGGCTCAAAACAGAGTAAAAAAGATGAAGGATGAAAAATCAAGTTCTAAATAAACTAAAATAAGAGACAATGTATAGCTGCAACAGGGTCCGAAAAGTTACAAGCTAACGATTAGTAATTAAGACCCTACTCAGTGCTCAACACATGGGAAAACAGAAAAGTAAAAATTAAAATTCATGAAATACACCACAAAATAGTATACAACAATGGCTTACGCCACTTGTACATTTTAAATAACCCCTAACTGAAAAATAAAAAACAATAAAAAAAAATCTTACACACACATACTTACACACATTATTGTAGTTATTTTTGTTTGAAGTGCTGCAAAATATAAGTCACGAAACATTTATTAAAACCTTCTTATTTTATGAATAAAAAAAATTCTTTAGTTAATCATCTTCGCTGAAATCGTCAACCAAGCCACGGCAATCATTGGATATTACTGCGGACAACCTTTCGCTAATTCTATAACGTTCTCTCTACTCAATATAGAAAGTGCGACGTTCCTAAACTGTTTGTTAACATAACGAAATTACATGTGTTGCTCATCTAATTAAACAACTATGCATCTAAACGTTTTGTTTATTGCAAAATCAAGTTTAAAAGAACAATACAACCTTGTGGTATGAGGTCGCAGAATCCAGTAATAAAAATTGGGGATATTGAATGTCTTAGAAATATAACACGAAACGAATGCAATAAAACGCATTTACACAGAAGTATAACACTACGAGACAGCATAATACAAGACATCCTCATCAACAATGCAAAAACCTTTTTTGTATAATTAGCTTACTCCGTAGGCTCTGATGGCATCTGTCTAAACACAGGATTATATTTAGACGCATACAGAGAACATGAAAGTGTTCTGGCAGAGAGAAGGTGACTGATTTTTATACGAGCTTTTATTTTATAAGAGCTTTCTAAGGCCAAAGACTTAATAATCCTAGCATAAAACTTGAATCTGGAACATCTTGTTTTGTCGCATACAATCACTGGCTGATAGCGTTAACAGATATGCATTTAAGAATGTAATTCTAATTGACTTATGTGACCGTAATCCTTACACAAATCTCTTAACAGCACACGTAAGCAGGGTAATAGAAAGAGATAATGAGTTCAAATCATTGTACGTATTCGAATGAGACCATGTGTCACACGCATTCAAACACAAGGGTGTTGTTAACATATACTCTTTCTTGCTTGTTAAAACTGAGCGTTCAAAAATATTTTTTCCAACCGATTCCGAAAAACAAAATTTCCTAGCAAAAACTTGCATCAATATTAACAACATATTTATGTTTAGTCTCAATTTATCTTCGTAGAAGAGTACTTTGGACAGTCAATGAAAGAACTGTACAAAAACATACCGTTGAAACAATGCGTATCAGAAAGAAAAGTAATCAGAGACGCACTCAATATTGCCACCATTTCATCAGATAATTTTGCCTATCAACTTATGTTTAAACCATGATAAATCAGCGTTTTTGCTAGGGAGGTAGCGCATATTACTTAGTTTTTTTAAGTGAAAATACGTATAAGAGAATCTGATGCATGTTACCCGGATCAACTAGTTTTCTAGAATAATAAGCCGTTCTTTTTAGTGCCACGCACTCACAAACTTAAAAAATATAGCATCAAAACAGGATGCGATACCGTACTTCCCGTTATGTTTAATATTGGATCACGATGGTGTAAAATGTTACCACAAGTTACAACCCAAGATGACTAACAATTTTCAAAACCGGACACCAATTGAACTTGAAAATACTCTAGTTCCTTTAATTTAGCAAATAGTGGTATTAATTCATATAATGACACAGAAAAATGAAAACCCTCAGTATGTTTCTTTTCAAAAGTATTGAATCTAGTTGTAGCAAGAATGACAGAAAAATCAAAACTTGCACGGCAATTTTCACTCTAATACATTTTCAATGAAAGCACTTAAAAAACACTCACTGAAAGTACTTGGAATAAAATATGGTAAAAATTAACTTTTTTTAGCTCAGCAAGCGCTGATTTCATTACAATAATAACAATTTTCAGAACCATTTAATTTGTCCTAGACACAATTATATACGTGAACACTCTACATGGAATTTATGGAGGGTCAAAGTACATTTTAGAAGCAGCTGGAATGAACTAATAAAACTGCTACGGCATCTAGCCCAATCAGCAACTGACAGCAAAAACTAAGGCAGCGAAAAAAATACTATTGCAACAAATCCATTAAGTTTTCAGAAATTTCAGTTAAGCAACTCACAAAGATAATACATATAGACTATATTACAACCACCACACCTCTTGAAATCAACACCCACTTATACCTTATAATAAACAAACACTGAACTCCATCTTTAGCGATCCATAATAAGAACGCAAAAATACAAGTATAAAAATCCTTTTAAACATGGAACGAGAAATAAATAAATTTTTAACCTTAATTTAAGGAAGAAATTTCCTCAACCATTTAGTTAATATTAATGACGCAACAATTAGGACAAAACCACATGAAAATAAGTAGGCAACAAATTTCTCTAATAAAAATGATTGCCTATTACAGTTATACATAAGATCTGATAAAACAGCCAAACACAACTACCCAGAAATAACATAAATACCACAGAAGTACAAAAAACTATTAATAGTTTGTTTTATAACAGAGCTAAAAACCCAAGTAGGTAGTTACATGCACTTACCCTCACACTATGCAGCTCTCAAAGAGTGCTGTCAACACACCGAAGAAGTCAGTAATCACTTGCGAGATCTTGAAAACTTAAAATTGCAGCAAAACTTTAATATAATTATGTAATACAAGGAAACGAAGAAAAAAAATAATTTTGCTTTTCTCACTCCAAATATTTTTATTTCTTTTTTCGGTATCTGATATATTCTTCATATATATTATATTTACAATTGTGATTATGACAAGTGCGAGGCAATACTTGAATTACAATAATTAAATTTTAACCCAGGAATCGCTTTTAACCAGATATAAGATATAAGAATAATAACCAAATTTTGGTCCATAGTATCTCACATCAACACTAAACAGCTTTAATAAGCTCACTACGACCTCATTGAAATATTAACCAACTTAAACAAAATTTCTCAAGAAAGAAACATCCATAATGACACCTTGTTTTACAAAATAGAAGAAATAGCGATAAAAATTTGAGAACTAGGCAACCTCAACTGTACATACTTCAGATCATGAACATTTTGCAAAGTCAATAACGCAAAAATATCTTGTTATGACGCTCACCTGAGTGAACAAAATGACTCACAACATCTTCAGGAAATAAGAGTAGTAGAAAGCATATACCCTCAAAATTTTTTTTTTTACAGTGATCTAGCGATTGGTCTTAGATTTTCTACACTCAAGACCGCTTTTTTTTCTTGGCTCCAATCAAAATGAAAAAAGCATAGATAGTTACGCCCAGTTTTTTATACCTCACTTAGAGGAAGGAAATAGGAAAAATATTTTATTTAAGCACAGCACATTTCTTGCATTGTTCTAGAAACTTACAACCTAACGTTTTATCTTAACAACCTCCAAAAAAAGTAAGCTACAGAAATGGTACCAATCTACGAAGAAGTCATCTCAGCTACGAAAATCATGGTTTTTCTCAGCCTGGTGCTATTGGCATATTATTTTATCGCAAGCATGATGGAAGCTAAAACGAATGTCTATCCCAATAAGTGCGAGAAAATTTGCAAAAGAAAAACAACAGGACAAATCAACACTAAAAGCCAATGACAGAGAAACACCAAGGTAAAGCACTCGTGTAGACACTCCACCATGGTTTGCTTCGTGTTAATTACAAACAGCAAAACTACCACTAGAAAGTAAAAATTAAAATACACTTTGTCGTAAATGAATAATTGTGCAAGAGAGATTTCTTTCACAAAGCTATCCAGAAGGCTAGCCAATAACTCGCGTTAGATAAAGCAATACAGTGGGAACTAAACTACAGATTTTTGCATTGCGAAGTGACCCCACTATTTGAAAATCTAGGAACGACGCTTACAAGCTTCTTTGCTGACAAGAAGCAGTTACAGATGATCGTAAAATAGCGCATGCAGCAGAAATTGCCAGTCTGGATATCATGCAAGCAATGTTATTACCACTACATTAACTGCAGGTTGGAAGATATATAAACAAGGCGCATCTTCGAACGTACTAAAAAAGATCACGTAAGAGAACTGACAAACTCAAAATACTATTAGAGCTGAGAAGGATCCCCAGAGATAAATAGAATTATCATAGCTCTACCCAAATTAGATGATATTTAACATTTTATTTATATATATACATATGCCTAATTCTGCCATAATTTGCTTAGATTAACTTGAAAATTAAAAAAAAAAGTTAGTTAAAAGAAAAGTTTTTTATGTACACACATGAAAAATAAATATCTAAAGCGATGCAACTATAAAATTTTTTTGTCAAAAATTATGCAAAATTTTATAAAAGACAATTTTCATCTATTTAAAAAAAATTGCATCAGTTTTCGGCATGTGTAGCTAAGCTTATTCAACAATTTGGGTGT
This sequence comes from Copidosoma floridanum, assembly GCF_036245765.1. Classification (NCBI taxonomy): domain Eukaryota; kingdom Metazoa; phylum Arthropoda; class Insecta; order Hymenoptera; family Encyrtidae; genus Copidosoma; species Copidosoma floridanum. The sequence continues at coordinate 2,849,149 of NW_028321885.1, forward strand.
TCTTACTGGGCTTAAATAACAGCTGAGATCAAGACCTATTGATGAAAAAAATTTTGCTCGATTTTAAGCCTCCGTTCGAAAGTTATAGCTGTCTAAATTACAGCGTAAATATCGTTAATTATGTGATTTTGGCTAAAATTTAGGTTTTTTGAAGATAGGCATTTGCGTTGTTCTTCATTTATTACAAAAAATCAAAGTGACCTGTAAGCACATCCAGTTTTGTAGTAGTTTGCTTTTATTAAATTCATTCTATCAATAATTAAAGCAGCTAGTAATCACCTCCCGTTGAGTGGTGAGAGGTGCTTGCATTGTTAATTTATATATCATGAATAATTAGAGCAGCCAGTAAAAGCCTCGGGTTGTGTGAGGATAGTTGCTTGTATTATAAACTAATTTCTTGAAAATAATTAAAGTAGCTAGCAAGCGCCCTTAATTGTGTAAAGATAAGTAATTCTGTTATTATTTTATTTTATTTAAATAATAAAAGGAGCCAGTAAGCACCCTAGGATGTGTAGAGATAGGGGCTTGCGATATCATTTTATTAGTTATATAGAATTAAAGCGACGAGTAATTTCCCCGGATTGTGTGAGAATAAGCACTTATGATATCTTTTATTAGTCATCAATAATAATAGTGACCAGTAAGTAGCTCGGCATGTGTAGGGGTAGGCGCTTGCGTTGTTATTTTATTAATCACAAATAATAAAAGCAGCCAGTAAGCACCCCGTATTGTGTGAGGATAGGCACTTGCAATGTTATTTTATTTATTTTAAATAATCAAAGTGCCTTGTAAGCAAATCATTTATTGTGGTGATTTCCACCAGCATTATTATATTTATTTCATCAATAGTTAAAGCAGCAAGTAACTGCCCCAGGTTGTGTAGGGATAGGTGCTTGCGCTAATAATTTATCTATCATAAATAATCAAAGCAGCCAGTACGCTCCTCAGGGTGTGTGGGGATGGTTGCTTGTGTTATTATTTAATTTATTTTAAATAATTGAAGCAGCTAGTAAGCACCCTGGATTGTGTGAGGATAGGTGCTTGTGTTATGATTTTATTCATTGTGAATAATTAAAGCAGCCAGTAAGCGCCTTGGATTGTGAAGGGTAGGTGCTTGCATTTATAATTTATCTATTGTAAATTATTAAAGGAGCCAGTAAGCGCCCCAGGTTGTGTGGGGATAGGTGCTTGCATTGTTTTCACAGGTGAAATAAGTCTTTCACTACACTTCCACTGTAGCTCTGTTTTGATTGGCTTTGGAACTTTTCTAACGGAAACTTCCGATAACAGTGGGGGTATGCAAAGATTTTCTTTGCCAACACTGGTTACAGTGATATTTAAGGTACAGTTTTTATTAATCTACCTATTACATTCACTGCCCCATAGTAAATTAACTTTAATCTAGAATTAAGAAGTTACATTTGGGAGCACTGGTTGAGTTTTGAGCCTGCCAAGAAGTCTTTTTTTGCTGCTTGCAAACCTACTAACAGATGGCGTGACTGGTAGGTTGCTGACTGCAACAAGAAGATGTTCTCGAATAATTTGTGTACTGTGACTCACAATGACATTAGCTGTATTTCAACATTAATATTGTAAATTAATAAAAAGATAAGGTAAACAATAATTTAAAATATTAACATACATCAGCAGGGAGACAACCAAGCCAGTGTCAGCCAGGATCCTGAGTCGCGTCATGTTGTCAACGACATTTAGCGAGACCAAGAGGAACTGAGTTTTTCATTGTACTCTTATTAAGAGCCTAACCTAGTGTCTCCACGCGACGCTGAATGGTAACGCCGTGAGTCCTAACAGTGAAGGAACTCGCAAAGACGGCGAAACTAGGATTAGCTTTACCTAGTTCAAGGTGATGTTGTAAGGATTGATTAACTAAAGGTAAAGTGAAGAGGCTAGCCCTGAACGAGCTAGCTTGGCAACAAGTGTCCTTGTTTTAGAATCCTCAGAGGCCCATCATCAAAAATGACGGCACGGGTGTGGCAAGCCCGAGTGACTCTGAGCTAGGGAGAATGAGCGCCACGCCATTTTCTCTCAATAACGGTAACCAAATTCATGCTTCAACAACTTTAGCTAGGGCGCGCGGGAGCACGCTGCATGAAAGAAGGCCCGGGACTTGGCTTGACCGCCTGGTCAAGAGGTGAAGGCTCTGTAAGCTTCTCAGAAATTGAAGCTACTCGAATGGTAACAGATTGAATGACTCACTGGGAGCCTGGGCTGTTAGTTCGAGAAAACAATTTTCATGTAAATATATACAAAATTATGTATCTATCCATGAATGTCAAGGTATCTGGATGAAGTAAGAAATAGATAAACACAAAAAGAAATAGAATAGAAAGAGCAAAAGAAAGTCAAAGTGGAGAAAAAAGAGGAGGAAAAGAAGTAAGTGGGAAAAATGGTAAAGAGAAATATTGCATTAATAGAAATAGAAAAGTTAATGGAAATGGAAATAATAAAGATAAAGAAAAGAAAGGGAGGACAACTGTTGAAAGCCCCGAGCCTCAAGGAAACGCCATACTTTCCAAGAGGCGTAAATTTGAAAAAAAAGCAGGGTTGGTAAACAACCCCTTGACGTCTCGTGGAACTTTCCGAACGACATGTGTCACTCAAAGCAAATCAAGTAACGAAGAGAGAGGTAACGGACGGTTGAAAATGCAAATCTTGAACCAATTAAAAGAGCTTCGCATATGCCTGAGCAGATGTGACACGACAAATCCGTTCAAAGCATCTGCTCAAAACCTTGAAAGCCCGATGCCTATTGAAAGCGATCGATTGCCGTTCCGGGCCATGGACGCGCTCTGGACTACCCGTCCTTAGGAGGTCAAATTTGTACAACTAAATATTGATAAATCGAACAAGGTGACTGGAGAAGTGTACCAGCTGATCTCTGGAAAAAAATTGGATGTGCTTCTCCTCCAAGAATCAGCCAAAAGGGAGGCAGGCAACTCCTGGACGTGCACTGGCCTGGGCACACATACGATCATGGCCATTCGCTCCGAGGAGCCCTGGACAGCAATCGTTGTCACTAACCCAAATTTCAGCACTCTGTTTATTCCACAGCTGAGTAATCAATGTTGTGTGGTTGCGAAAATCACAGCTCCTGGGCTCTCGTTTTATGCTATCAGTTGCTATTTTAAATACAGTGATGACAGGAAGTCGCACCTCGCCCGTTTGGACAAGGTGCTTCGAAAACTAAAAGGAAAGCGTGTGATAATGGGTGCTGATACGAATGCTGAGTCGTGACTCTGGAGCCCAAGGGGCTCCAACGAGAGCGGTGAAGCCTTTGAAAATCTTACAGCAAGTCATGACCTTGCGACCCAGAATAGGATCACGAATACACCAACACATGAGTCAAGGGGACGAAAATCTTGGATTGATGTCACCATAGTGAGCTCGTTGGTGAACAGCAGGATTTTGAACTGGAGAGTCCAGGTACCGTGGACAACCGGTGAGCACAAATCAATTTTGTTTAGTTTCAAGGCCCATCGAGAAGAAGGGTAGAATCTCACTGCTGGAACAAGGTTTGACCTGAGGAAGGCAGACTGGGAGAAATTCGAAAGAGAATAAATAAGACTCTCAGAGGAAAGACTAGATGACTTGGAACTAGGCAATGAAAATGAAATAGATATATAAACCCAAAAAATGAGAAAAACTATAATTAATGCATGCAAGCATGCTATGCTCAAAAAGGGTCGCTAGAGGAACCGTAGTCCATGATGGAATGAAGAAGTAGCAGCGACAAAAAAGTAACTACACAAAGCATATAGGATGCTCAAACAATATCAAGACAATGTCTTGGTGGATGAGTACAGAGCCCTGCGAAGAAAGTACAAGCAAATGATTTGTAAAGCGAAAACTGAAAGCTGGAGAGACTTTGTTAGTAAAGTGGGAAATGAAGACATCTTTGGCCGCGTACGTCAATACATGGCAAACAAAAAAATTCCCCACACTACCTTCAGTGCTCTTGGAACTGAAGACAAATATACACTGTCAATGAAAGAAACAGCTGAAACTCTGCTAGCGATTCATGTGCCAGATGACGTCAAATCTGGCGACTCCCTGGAGCTGAGTCGCATGAGGGTGGAAGCAGGGTTTCTTTCAGAAATGGAGGATGCCCCAGCTTTTTCTGCTCAAGAGCGCAGATTTGCCGTAAAAGGTTTGAAAAATGGTAAGGCACCAGGAGCTGATTGGGTGGAGGTTCAAGTTATCAAAAGAGCAACGAGACTTCTCCCAGATGGGTTCCTGAGGTTGATGAACGACTGCTTGGAAAAGGGTCACTTTTAACAAGAATGGAAAAAGGGACTGCTTACGGTTCTATTGAAAAGTTTCGACAAAGACCTTACAGACCCTAGTTCATACCACCTAATAAATCTTCTCTCCGTAAACGGCAAAATCTTGGAAAAGCTCATAGTCAGTTGACTGAACAGCGAAATACTGAGCTTCAGGGGCATATCATCTCACCAGTACGATTTTAGACCCCAGATATTGACCGTAGACGCCATTGTGGAACTGAGACGGATAGTGGATAAGTCGACGTGTCCATACATATTTGGGGTCTTGTTCGATATAAAAGGCGCATTCGATAACGTGCAGCACTCTGCGGTCCTTTCAGCTCTGAAGGAAAGGGGGTGCCATAGAAACATCTACTAGCTTATGAAAAGCTACTTTGAAAACCGGCAAGTCTTCCTTGAGTGGGCGGGTTGGTCTGCCTCTAAAATCACACGAAAAGGGTGCCCGCAGGCCTCAGTTCTTGGTTCAAGCTATTGGAACCTCGCATTTAACCCACTGCTGGAAAGACTGGAGGCTAGACCGGACGTTGAGTTCCTGGCATACGCTGACGATCTCATCACAGTGGTGAAGGGAAACTCTCGAAAAGAAATTAAAGCAAAAATGCCGGGAGGTCGTCGACGAGGTTATCAAGTGGAGCCAAAGCGCAAAACTTGAAATTTTAGAGAAAAAGACCAAAGGCATATACTTAAAAATCAACGAATTTGAAAATAATGGATCCAAGGTAAATGCTGGCCTGATTGGCCAAGAAGATCGAGGAAAAGAAAGGTAGCTCCGATGCTACGGACGCCAGTCATCAAGATCAAAGGCAAAAGTCTGAAAGTCAAGAAAACTGTCAGGTACCTGGGAATCATGATTGAGCAGGGTATGAACTTTGGTAATTACTACAAATACCTCAGAGACAAAGTGACACCGCTTTTCCATAAGCTCAGGAGACTAGAAAACAGTACTTGGGGAATGACATTCCCTACGTGCATGCGAATCCATCAAGCAGTGTTCACTCCCACGGTCGCTTATGCGGCTGCGGCATAGGCGGACAAGTGCACAGTGCATGACATTCGAATGTTGTCAAGCGCGCAGCATATGACTCTAGTAGCAGCTACCCAAGCGTACAAAACCGTCACGACAGACGCGCTATGTGTACTAGTGGGCACACTTCCAGTCGATCTTCTACTAGAAAGCAGAATCGCCCTGTACAACTTAAGGAAAGGAAAACTAATGTCCTTCGGAAACCTTAGAGAAGTCAGGGCAGAAGAAGTCAGTGAAAAGCAGATAAAGAAAGAAGCCCTGAATGCATGGTAAAAAAGATGGGACAGCTCAAAGAATAGACGAGTAACATACTCGTTCATCAAAAACGTTAAAGACCGACTTGACACGAGGTGGATGTAGTTGAATCACGAAAACGTTTAGGTGCTCACTGGCCATCGAAATTTCAAGGCAAACTTATACCGGTTTAGCTTGACGGACAGTGATGCCTGCTTTTGTGCGGAAAAGGATACTTCTGACCATAGACTTATGAGCTACTCTAGAATGCCTGAAAATTGAAAGAAATTCATGCGAAAGGTAGGCCTCGAAAAGTGGCCAAAGAACAACGAATACTTCGTGTCAAGTCAAGAAATCTTTGCCGCTTCCTCGGAGCTCTGCAAATCTTTTGTGAAGAATGCGAGCCCTGTGTAAGTGGAAAGAGAAAAGCAATTATTTAATGAGACTATTGAAAGACGAGTATAAGAGACAAAATGAGAATTGACCTTAGGAAGTTGCGTCCCTGCTCGGCTCATAGCAAAAATTACGCGGCTCCGGGCGGGAGCTGGCAGGCACGCCACCTCAAAGTGTCCCCGTGGATGTGGCCATCGTCCAAAGCTGTCTGTGAACGGTTAGATCTGGAATGACTAATTAAGAGTTAGGGCGCCAACCAAATGTTCGGAGAACATTGCTGTGCGCTACTTCGTGCGTTGCTAATCCTCCTCATGTTGTCAATGACGTGTAGACGGTTTTCAGTGGGTAGTGTCGAGCTGACCCTCAACGTCTGAACGATGGGTAATTTTACTGGTTTTCCTGGATGGAGGCAGGGTAGAAGCAGGTCTGTTTATATCTGCTATCCTCTGCACCGAACGTGGCATGATACCAGCAGCAATCCAGGTCGCTGGCACCATCTTGAGAGCCAGTCTGGTTGTTTGCACGACTGCGTGACCTGCTTCTTGACCTTAAATGACGCTGCTGTGTCAACTAATTTTTGGTCGAGAAGATAAGGTGCGCCATGGAGAGACGCATAGCTGAAAACTCCGCTGCCAAAGATTCCACCATAGGGGCCTGGACTGCTGCCATCGTTGGTGACGTCTGGTACTGGGTGGTGATGGCAGCTACTGGCGTGAACAGCTGCTGGCTCGTGGCACCCACCGATAGGGCCTGAAGTTGTGTTGGTGGTAGCTGATGCAACGTGGTGGTTCTAGCCAGTAGGGTCTGACGTTGAACTGCTGCCAAAATTGGGTAGTCCTGGATGAGTTTGTCCGCCAGGGAGACCCGCTCACTGAAGGGGGCGCATTTTATTTTCTTCAGGTGCAGCACGACTGCAGCTGGCAACAAGTCGAGCCACCTGACCCTGATGGCTTCGTCACTGACAGCTTTTCCTCTGAGAGTCTTCATATGCCGAAGTAACTGCGATGGCTTTTTGTCACCTAGTCCGAGCTGCGTGAAGAGCTGGTGCAGATTCTGGTCCTCGGCGTTGGTCAAGCGTTTCAGTAACTCGGCGTTGCAGTGGTTGTACTTATTATGCTCAGGAGGGCTGAGTAGAACGTCGGAGATTTCGTTGACCGTCGCGTTGTCTAGTGCTGTGACGACGAGCTCGAATTAAGTTTCGTCCGAGCGGATTTTTCTAAAACTGAAGGCCGACTCTGCTCACACGAACCATACCTTCGGGTTCCGCTTCCAGAGAGATGCTAAACGCAAGGGTAATCTCTTTCAGGATCGGTGTGTTGCAGCGTCCTCGAAATCTGTGTCGTCATCCATGAGCACCAGATCACCCTTCAGAGGCCTTTTCTCTCGTTTACTATCACCAGGTGTTGAGGCCCCATCTCCAGCTTTGCTGCCTGCACCTGTCATCGTCAGGTGTAACGAGTTGAAAATTTACAGGCACTAACAAAGAAAACGCTCTCTTTGTTGTTACCGTGTAGGCACGCGTTGAAAAGCAGACTTGAGAGAGAGAGAGGGCTGTAGTCTCGAGCCTTGCTCTGAATGCTGTTGTTGGGCCTGGGCGCACTGAACGAGGCACGCTGAGAGAGATGGAGAGACAAATTGTGCGTATTGTTGCGCACTAGGAAGATTCTTGGGAAAAAGAAGATAATGGTGTTGAGCCGAGCGAAGATACGATTTCGCGGGAAAAAAACAGCCACCTCTTGCAATGTAATATTCGGTACCCTTGAGATTTCAGCGCCCCCAGATGAGTCTCCAGATTTTTGCACGCACGAATAAGCGGCATCGCCCGTGGGACGGAGTATCGCTGATATTCACGTACACTCGCAGTGATATAACCACAGGCTATATTTAAGCCTCACACCACGCGCGCACTAGGTTACACGTTCTTTCTCGACGGCACCACCTTCACAAATTGCGTCGGGGTCACCAATTTAGGATAATGCTGGGTAGCTTATTCTGAACTTGAGGTTAGCTGGAGGTCAGTAGGTAACACAAAATGAGGACTGGTGTGAGTACGAAAAAGTTTAACGTTTATTCGAGTAATACAATTTTACATGCGGCTTGTTCTGCTGGTTGGGCGCGCATGTGTCTTGCTCAACTGCTGAGCGTAATCTGCCTCCACTGGTTAGAACGCTACACTAAGGTGGCGGGACGAGTCGTAGTAGTCCGAACACCAGGAGATGGCAGCACTGCATGGTGCTGCTGCTGCGAAGACTTTGCGCGTTGTTAAAGGGTGCTTGCATGGTTTTCGTTTGTTTCCCATTGTCTGGAAGGGGGGGGGGGGCACATATCTATATATTTTGCCAGCAGCAGCGTAAGCTCAGCTCTCCTCAGTAAAAAAAGAAAAAGAGAAATAACGATATTGGTATACCTATATAGGCGTGACAGAAAAAGCCTTACACTTTGAAAATTTTCACTGCCCAAGCGGAAAGCCTGAACCTTGTAAAAATGTTTTCACATAAAAAAAGTCATTTATCTCGAGAGTAACATCATTTTTTTAATATTATAATAAATTTTAACACATTTAATGATAGTTACTTTGTCGGTAAGTGTAAGCAATTAATTTCAAGGGCATTATTTCAAAAATATTATTATTGTCATAATCACAGTTACCACGATCATTTTAATTATAAAAAAAAAAATCAGGAACCAGAGGGGAGATCCCATAATTTTAAGGTTTTTGGGGTCTCTGAAATCGAATTCAACTATAATGAATAATTTTAATTCAACATTTTCCTGCTAGCACTCACTTACCACCCTTTATGGGGGGTGAAAATTCCAATTTTTGTATCACGTCAATATGGACGTGTATTTCTATGTTATTTAAAATGCTTAAACAAAAAACGATCACAAAAAATAAATTTTATACCTTTGTCACCTATTACCATCTCTTAAGAAGGTTAAAAATTGTAATTTTTGTACAAATTCAAGTTGTACTTTAATTCTTATGTTTTTTAAGATGCTGAGATAAAAAACGATTTTAAAGTATGTATTAATAAAACCTTTTTGTGTGCATATACTTGTTTTTCTGATGCTTCAACCAAACCATAATTTTTTTTCTACTATTAACAAGATTTCTAATTTTTTATCTGTTTTTTTGTATATTTTTTATTTAATTCTACATATACTGTTATCTAACTGACAGTCTTATTTATGCTAAGAAAAGATGCTGAATCTGATTATATGTCTTCGGAATAGAATTGTTTTTTCACACTTTTGCGATTGAGACTCCTTGACGCAGTGAAGGCGGATAATAGTTTAACTGGCTCAGTTCTAAGGTAAAAAACATGCCTTTATGGCAAAAATATGAAAAAAGATTACGATGCAGGGGAGGGATACCTCAGTATCGGAGGCTGGTCTAGGTGAGCAAGCGGACACGCAGGCCTCGTCATCAAGCTTCCACAGCTCTGAAGTGGTAGGCAACTTGACTACTTCTCAGTTCAATGTTCCAAGAAGAAATATAGATTCTAAAGCTATTCTAAATCAGTGTAATAAAGAGCTCAAAGCAGCTCTCAATGATAGACCAAGCAACCACACAATAATAATATGTACGGAATATGGTATGAACATTTTAGATTCTTTCATTCACACTTGTAATAAGGACAATTTGTTGTTCTATTACGTATGTGGTATAAGTTTAAATCGCAAATACTTCGTAGGCTTTTTTTACTGTATGAGGATAAATATAAGTCTGTATTTTCATTGCAGGTGAAAAGTTGTAAAGGTGGATACCAAGCAGTATCTGTGGAAAATGTAAAAGTATATTAAATCGTCAAACATCTAAGTAAAGTACCAAGAATTCTATGAAGTCTCCTGCTGTGTGAAAAAAGCCTAAAAACTTAAGCAAATTGCCATATAAGCATGGTTAAATTCAGAGGTATGCTCACATTAAACCATGCTGTATATAAAGTTCTCCATCCCTTACTCCACCAATTGATAATAATATAAACGTTATTTCAGCTAGTCATATTAAAATGAATTCCACAAGTAATGTAATCAAAGATGAAAATGTAATGGATGTTGATAAGCTAACTGAAGATAAAAACAGTACTGGGTCTGAAAGGGCTGTGATTTAAATTCTGTTATTAATGATAATTGTTTCAAAGATAATCGGCCAACAAAACCATGGGATGAAAAAATAATGAAAGGATATGGTGAGGGACTTGGAATTATTTAAATACGATTCCGTCATTTCAAGAAACATAGAAATACAGATCCATATCTAGTTACACAAAAAAAAAATTTTCACTTCTCGTAATAGGTAGTAAGGTGGGTGATCATGGGCAATAGAGGTACTGAGTTTATTTTTTATAATTTTTGCATTCCAAGAAACAGAATTAAACATCTATTTTGATGTAATATAAAAATTCAATAATCTCTCTCTCCCACGGGCGGTAAAGGGCTGCTTGCGGGAAAATGGGCCATTAAAATAATTATCCGTGGTCATATTCGGCTTTAGCGACCCCAAAACCTAAGATGAATGAGATCTTGTTTTCCTTATTATTATTATTATTATTATTATTATTTTTATTATATTTATCATTATCATGTCTTCTGGTATTAATTATTACCTCTACATATTTTTACCATAGTTACAATCATTATTATCAATTTCTCGAATCGATTCTTATTGGGATAGATGTAATTATTATTATTATGCAGCCGTATTTATTTTCTTACAGATATGTTCACAAAAACATAATCTTATAACAGTATAAGTTGCTTAGAATGAGCAAAGATTATTTAAACTGTCAACAGTGTAAGCTCAATATTGTTAGTAAATAAGTATTGAAACGTTTTAACAAAACTCTTATTCTTCTGTAAATTTTTTGTTCGTCGGTATTTGTGTTAATTTTCCAATCTCTTATGAATAAAAAAAATAATAATAATAATGTTCGAAACAGTGTAAGAATAATTTAGATGGAAACAATTTTATTGAAAAAAACAAGCATAACGTAAAAATATTTAAACAACAGAACAAACTTTGGCAATCAATGTGTCATCAACTATTTGAGAAACATTAATTTTCAATATTCTTTTTTTTAACTCTACCATGTACAAATGTTCTTGTTATTTAGCAGTTTATTGCAGTCAAAAACTTATAAATAATAACTTTTGAACAAAAAAAATGATGATACCTGTACAATTGTACAAAAAAATTAAGCAACTATTATTCTAAGATGTAAAATTAAGACAGTTAGATCATGATCGTTGTATAAATTTCTTTATTTTAGTAAATCTCAACGATAAGTCAATTATCTTACTGTTATGTGAAGAGAAAGCGTTTGTTTGTATGTTCGCAAAAATCTCAAAAACTACTTAATCAATCGATCCTTAATTTTGAGAGAAGTTCAATTACGTCTTCTTATCTGTCATATACTATTAAAATTGACGAAAACCTTAATAGAAACATTCTTATGCTACTTACAAAAACTTACTGCAAAACAGCTCTGAAAGAAAGCTTTAACTTTTGACCGCTAGAAGGCAAGTGGTTATTGTTCATTATGTTACTTAACATTGACTGAGCCTTCCCCGTCATCAATCTTATAAAGTTACTTTGATAAATATAAGTTCATAGAACTCTTCAATCACGTGTAACATACACATTACCACAAAGACGATATGGAGTGATAATATATCCAAACAAATTTTATATCAAGAAACGTAAATTGTTCTAGAGCGTATATAGTGTAGAATAAGATCTTTAATCTCATTTATATAAAAAAAAAAGAGTTACTTAACCGTTCTAATTGTTTAACGTGAAAGCTATTCTACCGATCTGGCTCAAATTTAACGTACTGATTCTTGACGCTTCCCACACGTTTTCAGTATAGTTTCTATTTTGGAAATATTAACAACAAAAGGACTAAATAAGTTAAAAGTTTTGCCAGAATAAGCTTCTTGTAATAAAAGTAAGAGATTATGTGAGAGATCAGCTTTTCATTATAACCCTGATAACAAAAATAACTTATATTTTTCAGATTTTCTAATAGGTTGGATAATATGTAATCTTATTTTGTCGTGATAAGAAATGAAGAGGTTAGGCCCAAGCACCTTGTTGCTCTGATAATTAGCAATGTTTAATGACCAATAAACTGCATAAATTCCAAACATAAATATTCTGAATAAGACGTTTTTTGTTCTGAAAAGTGTCAAGAGTAGATTTAAAAGCTTTTTATTGAAAATATTTTACATTACATATCACCACACTATGAAGTTTTATTTAAAAAGTTTTGCGTGATGACAAGAAGAGAGGGTGCTAGTTTTTTTATTAATTAATTGCAGCTATTAAACAAGAAAGATTAAATTAAAAAGAAAAATAAATAAAAATCACATTAAAATGTTTACAACAAAAAATAAAAAGGTATACAATAGCAAAGTTTCAAAAAAAATTTTTTTCATGAATTCCTGGAATGTGTTATAATAATTCACTTAAATAAAAATATATGGTATTTATTTTCATTATAATCAAGAATGTATAGAAATATATAATACTTATAAGAATATATAATAATTATAAGAATATATACTGATTAACAACATGGAAAATGTATTTTCTATGTTACGAAAAAAAAGTTATTGGCAAGTAAACAAAGATTAACAAAATTATTAAAGTCCATAGGAACAAAAATTCTGACATTCTTAGTTCATTAGAAGCTAAACTTATTATTATTATTTTAAATCACACATACTTGGATAAGTAATATTTATTTGTAGTCCTAATGGAGATTGTGAGTGTTTTCTTTAAAATAAGAGATATTGTTTTGTAGACTTAATGAAAATTCTGAGTGTTTTCTTTAAGATGACTAGGTAGGATCACAATTTTTTTTTTAAATCATCAGTGTTATAAGCTTTTTTTTACAAACACTGATTGTAAGCATTGTGTTCACTGTTAAGACCTATTTAACTTTTAACTATTAGCATAGTCCCACTCAAAAATACATACTTTTAATATAAACTTGCTTATAGTAAATACTATAAAGAAAATTCATACTATTATACATATTAATAATAAGCGCGTGGTGGCTTGGTTGGCTAGGTCGTGGATTAGCACGCGGGAGACCATGGTTCAATTCCCGGCCAGTGCGACTTTTTTGGGCAAGTACCTCTGTGATTTTTTCAGATGTGCTTTTTCACCACGCAATGCTCCTCGAGGAGCGTTTTAGGCGACCTTCTCGCAGCAAAAATTGCCTAATTCCTCCTACCCCCTTCCTGTACTGGAAGGCCTCCCATCCCTTTCCTCATCCCTTTCCCAAGTGCTAAGTGCCCATAGTAGTGCTCTTATTGAAGGAGCCGCACGTAGAGCACTATAATATAGAACAAAAAAAAAATACATTTTTAGAATTCTCTGTGTAGAGCGTTCCAAACAACACCCTGACAGACTTCTGTTAACCCTACTGCCCCCACAGCTTCCCACAAAATAAGGTAAAATTTCATCGTTTTCTCTCCTTTTTTCGGCTTAGCTTACTATTTGTCTAGACCCCTCACTACCCCCATAACACCTGTAGGTCCCCAGTAAAGCCCCTACGTAACTTACATCACCACTGCAGCATTCTTCTTGACTTCACACCACCTCTTCTATACCGTTTTCGTAGAATTTTGTTGACACTTTATTAATTTTTGCAGATCCTTACTCGTACCCTTACACATTGATTCTAATGTACATATTATTTTATTGACAAACGTTGGTAAAATGTATTTACCTAAATTAAAGTAATAAACACATGCGTGAATGTTAGTAGACATTATTCGATGGGAATATATATATATATATATATATATATATAAATTTTTTTTTACATTATAGTGCTCTACGTCCGGCTCCTTTAATGAGGGGTACTACTATGGGCACTTAGCACTTTGGAGAAGGTAAAAGGGATGGGAGGCCTCCCATTACTGGGAGGGGGGTAGGGGGAAATTAGGAAATTATGCTGCGAGGAGGTCGCCTACACCCTCCTCGAGGAGCATTGCTTGGTAAAAAAGCACATGTGAAAGACACAGAGGTACTTGCCCGAAAGTCGCACTGGCCGGGAATCGAACCACGGTCGCCCGCGTGTCAATCCACGACCTAGCCGACTGAGCCACCGCGTACTCCATATACATATATATAAAACATAGTAATTGTTTTCTAATATCGTTTTCGTTATTCTTACTTATGTTAGTTCTTATCAAGATACCATACCAGCCTTCGCTGTCTTTATACATATTTAAATATTTATCTTCCAATACATGTTCTCCGACACCATCTGGATGGAGATTAATATAATATTGGTGATGAATTGAGGAAAAAATTTTAATTTTCCATTTGTCTTTTTATGACATAATACTTATTTGCACAGGAATTTTAGGAGCACTTAAAAATAGAGTAATACAAACCGCAATAGTATTGCACTGGTTAGAAAAGCTTATGATTATACGCCCACTTATACAAAAATAGTTGAGTGATATTTAATAAATATTTAGTGAGCTGTTAGATGTATGAATGTTTGTAAGTAAATTTTGTGGTGATTGATATTTCAAGCAGAATATAATAAAATGAGCAAATCTTTCCTCTAAAAAGTTAAAAAATAAGGAACGTTTACACAAAACTTGAAGCAGAAGGTGTATTTAAAAACTTGTCGATAATCTCCATTAAAATATTATCAAGGTGAGATAATTCTTTATACAAAGTCTATCTTTAACTCAAGGTGGACAATAGAATCAGAGAGTGACTCTTGTGCTACAACAGAAGAAATATCAGAATCGAAAAAAATCAAACAATGGTAGAAAAATTTTTTATTATAGCACGTAGTCTAAGCAAGAGTTATCTCATTTTGCACAAGTATATTTTCTATGTAAACAGACTTAATATTACCGAATGAGCGTTAAATACCTAGTAATTAGATCCTGTAAAATACTTGATTTTTTGAGTTTGCCTTTGGGAGTTTAAAAATACAAGAATCTTAGTAAAGTAGATCAATGTTTAAATAAAGCTAGTGTAAATTTAATAACTACTTTAAATTTTTAATACAATTTTTTTTAAATGCTTACTAGTCATATTTTTTTAGTTCCAATTATTTGAAAATAATTTAATGTATTTATATTCTACCTAAACTTTTTTAAGCATTGTAAAATGTCTGGAACTTGCAGACAACTAATGTGAAAATTTTTTTCCCCGTCAATAAAAATCATGCATGAGAAAATGATCAATTACGAAATATTTCTTTTTGAGCTTCGCCCAGATGCGTAAGTGCCCCCAAAGCTCCCAGATTTTGGGGAGCTCACCGTATGCGCAGTGCGCAGTCACCCTCTCCTCTCTCAAGTAGGCCGAGTGGCAAGCTCTCTCTATACCTATACTTAAACTTAAGCCCCACCCACTTCCTGCAACTGAAATACGAGTCCTTATACATCTTAGGTACGAGCGCCAAAAGTCGAGTGGACTAAACCTCTTGTTCCTGCCGGGCTAACTAGCCAGGTTATCAATTCTCGCCAATGTCATATTTTTTCTTTTCTTACATGTTTCTTATAAATTACTATTTATCTATTAACCAATATTTACAAATAACTATTTTTTTTACATACAACGCAGTGAGTATAAGTACTTTACATTATAAATCAGTCTTGTGAATGTTGCTTATTGAAGTCAAAACACAATTGCTTAAATTACGTTCTATAAGAAAAGTAATAGTAAAGTTTATTTGAAAAAAAAAGTTAAAAAGTCTAGAAAATATATTTTGCATATTTACGATTCTTTATTTCCAGTAACTATCGAAGAAATACCTGCCGTTTTTCTTTTTTTTTTACTGACATAATTATTTTCTGCCATAAATCATTCAATGTATTACTTAAAATCTACAGAATTTAAGGAGTTTATACCTCTGGCACTGCTTTAACTTAATATTAAATATAAAGCATATACAACGGTTTTGTGAAAGGAGTATTGTCCTGGTTAAATCATTAAAAAACAAGCGTTTGCAATCAAATTTAGTAAAATTTAGTGGAATAGCTTCAAAAGACTAAAAAATCTGCAAAACTGTAATTTATTAATGGTTATAAACTTATCATGGGAAATAAAAAGAGTGAGAGAACTTAGTAGAGAATTGTCAATATTTGAACGACCTCAATTAATTATTATAAGTTGATAATCCGTAAATGTATTCGCAAAATTTTGTAAAAATATATTTAAAAAAAACTTTCTTACCACAAGCGTTTCCAAATTTAAATATTTATTGTACCCTCCATAAATGAAAAATATCGTTCGCTATTAGGATGCATCCGAAAGGTATACGCACTAGTGACGAAAACTATATTATTTTAATCAATCTTGTAAATATACAAGCATTTTATTTATCAACAAACTGACATGTTTTTTTCCTTCATAAGCCAATAAATTGTCTGTTTATATTTCCATTATTATCTTTAAAAACTGATAGTTAACAAATACTTTGTAAGATAACAATAAGTTATGAATGTTAGAAAGCTTCTTGCAATAGTTTTATTGTCGATTCTATTGACTATGGTTAAAATCACTTAATAAAATTCGATAATATGTACGAAAAGGACAACTAAGATGTTTCGATTTCATTCTAAACAAGAAAATTGGACTTGTGCTTTTTTTCGTATAAGCTTTCGGTAACAATGATTAAAAAATTCATGTTCATTCCTTACAATGCAGCTAATCACATTTATAATGTTTTTATCATCATTCAACTTGAAACACATACCTAAACTTCCTCACATATGATAACTTTTATAAACGCACGATCCTTCTCTCTCGTTGTTTTTGGTCTAGAGACCCGTATACCAAAAATGAACTCTTTATGCATGCATTTTTTATTTAAACTTATGCTCAAATAGAAGAAAAAACACTAAGCAATAACTTTAAAAAATTACTGAAAACAAATCATATTATTTACTAAACAATCCAAAAGTTAATGTGATTGCCACTTTTTGAAAACACCCAAAACAATAACTTGTAAATAAATCAGCAATGGGAACACCTTTATAAATTCTTATTGTTTGATAAGAAGTTATAGCAGTGTCACACTTCCTGATTACGTAAATTTTGAAGATTCTAAACAACATTTTAAATCATTTTAGGCATTTAATGTTTGTATAAGTAAAAACAACAACAGCTTTTAATGTATCTCTTCCATCGTCACTACAATAAAAACTGTAAATATGCATATAAAACTTTTTTAATGCTTCTAGAGGTCGATATTCGTTTCAACGTTTGGATTGTTTTTTGGTAGATTAAATTTTTTTTTACATAAATTATTATAAAAACTCATTTTTAAGTATTTTATTATTTCATGTAAAACTTTCTCAATGGGTTACATTATTTGATTTTCTTATTTCTTTAAAGTAATTTTTCCAATAAATTCACCAAATACTTTGTTAAAAATTTTTTAACATAAAATAAATAAAAAAGTGCCCGCGTGATGTGACCACATTTAATAAGCCGGTCTCAAGCCTGGAAAAACTACAAAGAGAGCATATATTTGTAATAAAACATTTAAATTAATTTACTTTTTTATAATAACTTTCTGATAAAAAGTAATTCTGTAGTTTTGGGATGATACATTAAATAACTTATGGCAGAAAATGATTCTGTCAGTAAAAAAAAAAAGAAGTCATCAGGTATTTCTTTCATAATTGCTGGAAATAAAGAACTGTTAGTATGCAAAATATATTTTCAAGGCTTTTTAATTTTTTTTTTAAATAAACCTTACTATTACTTTTTTCATAATAAGTAATTTAAAGAGTTGTGTTTGGACTTCAACGAGCAACATTCACAAGAATGATTTATAATGTAAAGTACTTATACGTGCTGTGGTGTATGTAAAAAAAATTATAATTTGTAAATATTGGTAAATAGATAAATAGTCATTTATAAAAAACATGTGAGAAAAAAAAAAGTATGACATCGGCGAGAATTAATAACCTGGCTAGTTAGCCCGGCAGGAACAAAAGGTTTAGTCCACTCGACTATTGGTGCTCGTACCTAAGATGTACAAGGACTCGTGTTTAAGTTGCAGGAAGTGGGTGGGGCTTGAGTTTAAGTATAGATGGAGCTCCCCACTCGGCCTACTTGAGAGAGGAGAGGGTGCATAGAGATATATGGATAGAGTGCGCTAGAGGCTGAATACAGCGATACAGTAAAAGAAAGAGATCGTTGCCAAGTGTCCTCTCTGTCTCTTTCTACCCGAGCACTGTGATTGGCTGATGCTTAAGAGGCAATAACCTATGTCAGTAACTGCCGCTGACGGCCAGAATACCCCCTTGAGCAGCAGCCATTCAGCCAATCACAGCGCTCAGCTAGAAAGAGATGGAGAGGACACTCGGCGACCATCTCTTTCTTTTACCGTATCGCTCCCCCTTACGTACATTAGTAAAGTTAGCGCACTCTATCCTTATATCTCTATGAGAGGGTGACTGCGCACTGTGCATGTGGCAAACTCCCGAAAATCTGTACCCCTTCTCTTATCCCTTTGAGAGTGAACAGGCCTACGAAGTTCTCCATTATTTTTCTTTTTCTTTCTTCTTCTATGCCCTTTTGTCTTCTAGGAAAATGGTCCTCGTGAACCTGTCCCAAGCAGGGAGGTTAGTTTTTTGTCGATAGGCACACTAGGTGAATCCGGCACTACCACTGGATTAGCTGGGATGTCTATGAAGATTTCCTCCCCCTCACTTAATAAAAAAAGAAATTATTTCTTTACTCAAATTGTTACTTT
The DNA here is from genome assembly GCF_036245765.1 of Copidosoma floridanum. Taxonomy (NCBI): domain Eukaryota; kingdom Metazoa; phylum Arthropoda; class Insecta; order Hymenoptera; family Encyrtidae; genus Copidosoma; species Copidosoma floridanum. Next base: position 2,867,853 of record NW_028321885.1, read on the forward strand.
GATGTATGGAAATCCTGTGAAAGTAAAATCACAATTCTCAAACTTGTACTTAAACAAAAAAAGTTATTTTTTTATTGATGACATAGATTTACTCAGCATTTACGTTACTACCATATGAAGTTACTAGTTATAGAACGTTCCGTTTACCATTGGACATAAGAAATATAGGAAGCTTCTACTTAAATTTTAACTTAAAAAATGTTGTAAAAATACACGAAGTTATACTAAATAAGGCTTTTAAGATCCTAAATACAGCCTTATAAGTAGTTATACTAGTTTATCGAACATTGCGGGATTTATGTGATACCAAAAGTCATTTTTGTAATGTGCAAATGATTTTAGACAATAATTTGTATACATTATCTCACTTTTTAAGACATAAATAGAAGTATAATTATACAAAAGAGTTATAAATCATTGTATCATTGGTCATTGTACTGTTTTTTAAAACTAAATATTAATATTAGTTAAATTGAAAAAAATAATATCAAAATTTTTATTAGGAATTGAATGAGAAAAAACTAAGTCATTCAAGTGCCAAACGAATAAAAAATAAATAATAATTGCCGTAAAATTTTTTGTGAAGATGTTAACTTTCGAAAATCACGCTATACTTACTTTCCATAACGAATATACCTACTTTTTGATAAACGAAGCCCAATCAATCTAAAAGGAGAAATGAAACCATATCACAGCATAGATCATGCTACTTACAAAAATATTAATAAATCCTATTGTAATATTTAATTTTATTAAAGCGCTATCAAAATCACTTTAATTTATTTTTCTTAAAAATTTCTTAACTCATTAGAAAAAAAATCCACGTTTTTTTGCATCCGCATTGCAATGTATTTTTATGTGATATCGTTAGTGTTAAGCTAATTTTCAATCTTACTTGATACATAGTTCATTTATTATTTAATAGTCACACACAACGTATTGTGTTATAAGTTAATTGTAAGAACACAACACTTAAAATATTTAATTTGCTAATTAACGTTAAACAGTAATTACGAATATTTTTTAGTAAAAGAGGTTTTCAATAGATTTCTTGATATAAATGTACTAAACTTATGGTAAAGTATCATCTCATGCCTTGTAAAATACATGACTACTGAAATTATACAAGTACAGAATTCTCTACTGCGTATGCACTTAAATCATATTCGTATAACATGTAATGACAAATTATCAGGTGAAAGACAGGCAAGCACTTGAAATTGAGAAAGTTGGTTATAAATATTTTTTGGGTTAGAAATTAAATTAGAGAAATAAATAATACTGTCTTTTTGTGGCTTACAACAGCCCTTTAAAATCGATCATGGACGTAATTATTTTAACATTGTTAGGATCAGAAATGTTTGTATTTCAAAGTCTCTTTGAGAGTTGTTGGTAAATGTTCGCAAGAATATTAACACTTATTTTTTTTAAAGATACAAATAACACTTTTATTTATTAAAACAACTTTTATTCTATATAACACTCTGCAAAGAAGATGTGCACGCTACAAGCAAATAATCGAAGAAATAAGTTATTCGTTTGTTTTTAGACAAATCCCGCGAATAAAAAGAGTCGTACTCAAGTTGATCGCTGAGGTGCACCAAGAAAGCCTCTGACTACCGAGATACTTATTGTAGTAAACAAGCCCTGTAGCTTTATCGAACTCTAAATGAACAGAGCACAACTGACGTACCAGGTAGCCTACGTTAATAGTAAAACCATGTACACAAAGTACAAGGATGAACCGTTAGAAGCTGAGAGCACTATGCGTGCTCTTTTACGCAGTGCTACGACATAACTGACACAAAAAAAAAGATAACACCCGCTGAGGCCATAAGAGGGCTAGCTTTAACGTTAACTAAACAGATTGGCTTACTCGTCGTAGGCACGGCCTCATCGTCGCTCATATTATAGTTTTTCCTACGTTGTGTCTTGTTTTACTTATATTTTAAACATTATTTTATTAAATAGGCTTAAAGGCGTTACAATATTATTCAATGACATTAGTATAATAAGTAACGGAATTTAATGTATGTTCTTCAAAGAAGGTTATGCAGGATCCAGGGATGGCAACCTGGATGATAGGTAAGGCAACCCGGGGGGCAAAGATTCGGCCCCCCCCCCTTGGTAAATAAAAAGATGGACTGATAGGAGTATGGAGGGGGCCCATGGAAGCCTCATAGTGATAATTAATGGTGGGTGGTAGAGGGGCCAGTGGTGGTTAGTGAAAGGTCAGTCGGAGTTTTCCGCTGCATGACACACACACAAATATTTAATGTTAGTCTAGTTTTATCGATGGATTCCTATTAAAGCGAGTAATTAAATAAATTGACACATCTTATCTCACATAAGTCTTCCTAGGGCCCAGGAAACGTATTTTTTAAATTAAAACCACTTACTTGTAGAAAAGTGGCATACTTAGCACTTTTTTACATAAATAAGTATAACAATTTTTCTACACATAAGAAGTTTTAACTGTAATAAGAGTTGCCTAGGCAATCACATATCAGATGAGACGTGTCAATATCCTTAAGTACTCGCATTTATTTTTACCATTCAACATAATCAGATTTGTTTCTCATAATTGTGTATACTATACGAGCAAGTGTCAATTAGTAAGTTTCTGAAATTTTTAATATTTTAATTGAGAAGAGGGAGTTAACAAGACCTTGATAGAAAAATTAGTAACATACTTTCTCAGCAAGAAAGTGGTCCAGGTCTGAGGCCTCCCTTCTGACAAATCTCACCTGAGATCTCATCTGATATCTCATGTAATTTCTCACCTAAGATCTCATGCCAAATTCTTATCTGAGATCTCAGGTGAGATTTTGGAAAGAAAAAAAATAAAAAAAATTTGTGCAACAATTATAATTTATACATCCATAGAATGATTACCTCAAATATCAGCAGTTATAGAAAAAAAAAAAAAAAAAAAAAATTTGGCTTATATGGGACATGAACTCGAGCCCCCAGTGTAACAGGTAAGCATCTTACCGCTTGGCCAGAGAGGATGAGATACTAGTCCGACAATTTACGTCTATATAAAGTGTAAGTACCATGTATTGTTGTTTTTCTTATTCACAACTAAATCATACAATTATTAATAGATATAATTTTTCCCAATCCTAATTCTGATAGTTAACCAACTAGATAATATTCAGAAACATTATTTTCTTCACAAAAAATATTTTCTCTCTTAAAGTTACCCTTGAGGGAGTTTTATATTCAAGTAGGGCATAAGTTTTTAATAATAATTATAAATGCTTATTTAAATGTAATAATGAAGAAAAACTACAATAAAAAACAGGGGGACTTGATGTTGTAAATAAATTATTTTTAAAAAATCCAAATCACATACATGTGTAATGAGTTAGGTACTATTGTTTATACCAAACTGTAGGTTTTTACTTTTTTTTTGCGTTTTCGGAAAACAATTGAATTTAATTCACTAAACATGAATTGTATCAACAAATTTTCAGTAATGACTTTATCTGTAATTATTCACGGAGTATAATAAGCTTTGAAAAGTTGGAATAACATGAATATCTTTAAGGATTTTCAACTTTTATTAGTGTTTTTCCAAAATAAAAGAATATACACGCAAGCAACTTGAATTTTTTTTAAATAATTTATTTAAAACATCAAGTCCCCCTGTTTTTTATTGTAGTTTTTCTTTATTATTACATTTAAATAAGCATTTATAATTATTATTAAAAACTTATGCCCTACTTGAATATAAAGCTCCCTCAAGGGTAACTTTAAGAGAGAAAATATTTTTTGTGAAGAAAATAATGTTTCTGAATATTATCTAGTTGGTTAACTATCAGAATTAGGATTGGGAAAAATTATATCTATTAATAATTGTATGATTTAGTTGTCAATAAGAAAAACAACAATACATAGTACTCACACTTTGTATAGACGTAAATTGTCGGACTGGTATCTCATCCTCTCTGGCCAAGTGGTAAGATGCTTGCCTATTAAACTGGGGGCTCGAGTTTGTGTCCCATATAAGCTGAATTTTTTTTTTTTTTTTGTTCCTATAACTGTTGATATTTTAGGTAATTATTCTATTGCTGCATGAATTATAATTAATGCACAGAATTTTTTTATTTTTTTTCTTTCCAAAATCTCACCTGAGATCTCAGATGAGAATTTGGCATGAGATCGCAGGTGAGAAATCACATGAGATATCAGATGAGATTACACGTGAGATGTGTTGGAGGGCTGGTTTATATGGTTGGTTTTACTTTTTCAGCTTCTACCTATGATAATTCTTTTATGAATTAATGGTTTAAACCAAAAAATAAGTTGCGTAAGCAAATTTGTACTAAAATACGTGTCAATAAATTCAATTTCTGGAACTTACTACTACTTTTTAATAAAATAAGGTTTACTTCAGAGGTTTTCTCGATAACTTTTATTGATTCAACAAAGTACCATCATAGAGTTTTACCGATTATCATAATGAAAGATATAATGCAAAATAGTATTCGAATAATGTTTGCTAGATTTTTACTTATTTTACAGCAGTAAGCCTCATCACCTAATGTACACTCAATTTTTTTAATGGGAATTACGACGTGATTCAAACATCCACAAATCTTAAAAAATGCAGAAATCATTATTCAGAAAAAAAATTCAATGCAATAAAAGAAATTAAAAAAAACTTCTACCTTTTTTTTGGGTTAAAAAAAATTTATTATTTGACAGGATTATTTAACAACGTAACATTTCTAGAAAACTGTATTTTAAATGATAACCCTAAAATTTAAGAAAAAAGAAAAACACGTAAATAAGGTACAGTAATGTAGCTCTCTCTTAAGATAATGATCGACAGTTTTTATAGTTATTATTCAATAAAAAACATGGTGTAAGATTATACAGAAATTGAAAAACAAGAGCAATAATGAATAAGAACGTTTAAAGATACTCCGATTACTATTTGTTTCATTATTTATGATGAACAAATCAATAAAATTATTGAAAAATTAGGTAGCTATAACAATCAATAAGTTTACTTATTCCAGAAAAAAATTAATCCTTACTCACAGCAATCACAACATGAAAAAAATTACACTCTGCAAGCACATATTTAATTTAAAGTATTTAGTTAAAAACTATTGTCACAATATAGTAAATGTTAAGTATTGTTTGTAGAAATGATTAAAACAAAAAATTGCAATCACATCTATCAGCATGTGTAGACAAAAAGCTTTAAATATAACGGTTTGTAAATAGTGAAGAACACTCCCTAGGAGAGGGAGAGAGTTTCCAGTCAAGCGTAAAAGTTAGTCACATTTCATCAAGCACTCAAGAAATATCACTTTATTTATGATTTAGTTATTTAACTACTTTTGTTAAAACTATATGTATGTTGGGTAACACTGATCTGGTGCCTACTTGTTTTATTTAAAAAATATGGTGGCCAATCCAGACAAGCAAAAGACAGTAGAATACGTAAAATGAAAAATAAAAAAAACTGTTTTCATTTAAAAGTAAAAAGAATAATAGTGTTATCTCTGCAAGAACCAAAGGCCAATGTTATAGCTGCAGAAAAACCAGACAAATGGCAAAAAATTGTTAGCAAGGTCAGTCATCTAAATATAGGTAAGCAGAGCAATATACTCAAGCCTGAAACAGAAATTAAAAAAAAAGGACATCATAGAGGCAACAGCAGAGGCAGTGGCAGAGAAATCAGTCAAAGAAGATTGAGCAAAGGTTCAACAAAAGATAAACATTTAACAGCAACTTGGATTACGCAAAAAACACATGCAGAATGTAAGGTTATTGGTACACTATATAATAAGGTTAGATAATAAGTATATAATAAGGCTACTTATGCATTAGTAGCAAATGCTAAATTATACGGAGATTTCTATCACATTAGAAGCTCCGTTAAGGGAGACGATAAAATGGGAGAAAGTTTGCAAATAGTGTAAACAATCAAGATATTTGAAATTTCTTGCGAGAAATTTCGAATAACTTTAATAAAGCGAATGCTTCGTAAAAAAATTTAAAAAAAAACAAAGAAGAGAAAATTGCACAAACAGGTACTCCATACTTATTTTAAATATTTAAATAAATAAGGGACAAATAAATAAACAAATAACAAAAAGTTTTCACAGTAATGTTATCCTGTTACGAACTAGTATCAAAGTTATTTCTCATAATTCGTGAAATGGTATTGGTGGCCAAGTATTGGTCCCAGCTAGTAACTAGTGCCTTAACCTTAAACCACATACAACAACAGACTATAGTGATGGAAAATATTTTTCAGCTTTTAAAGATGATTACAGAAAATGAATAAAAATCTATTGTTCTGAGCCCAAACAAGAGACAATTCATTGTCTTATTGAGTCTATGAATTAAGTAGAAAACAGATTTAGTAGAACTATGAAAAGGTCTGATGCAAAAATGAGAAAAAAGGTCTCGGGATCCCCGGCAGAAGTGAAACTTCCAACTTAAATGTTAATAAAACTCAGTATAACAGAAACTGAAAAAATTAGACTACACCTAATTTTAATAGATCTCTTTGAATCTGATATTGAAATAGTAAGAATTTGGATGTTATTCGGTATTTGAGCATGAGCGTGCATAGAATACATATACTTTAATTTACTACTCATGCGACAAAAGATTCGTACATTTTAAGGTGGTTCTTTCATGAAATGATTATGAACAGAAAGCCATGAAATCTGGAGGAATAATTAACTGAGTTGAAAAAACACTCCCACTAAAATTTCAGAGCAGGCTGATAAGTAGAGACGCAAGAAAATTATAAATAAGAATTAAATTTTAATTATGCGCTCTTCTAGCAACTATGCATTTTTTTACTGAAAGTTGTAATCTAGTTATTCATTTACTGAACCTAATTAAGTAAAAAACTGACACAAAAAAGCTCATGCAATTCCAAGTATACTGCTATCTTGAAATACATGTGTTAACGGACTTAACCAAAAGATATTAAAAGAAGCACAGTCATATATTGTCGTTCCCTGTGTTGAAAGCATAGGTAAGCGTCCACTGCTGGTATTTTAAGGTTAAGCGCAAATTTTAGATAATTATTCCTACGAACTCCTTTATCGTATATTATCATCTGAAGTACTCCAACATTTGCTGTGATATATGTATATATATATATATATATATATATATATATATATATATATATAAGATCATGTACCAATTGTTGGTCATATAATGCAGAGTGAAACAAAAACTCTTATCATACTGCTCTAAAAGAAGGTACTTTTGGCACATTACGTGGGACAAAAATTCCTATTATTTAAAATTTATATTTGTGCATTTAATATGACATTATATATGTACAATCTATTTTTTTTTAAACCATTGTACCCGAAAAATTAAATTTTTATTCACTTAAGCCACGATAAAAGTAAAATAATTCACTATATCTAATTAGGATTAAGGGATCGTTCATAGTAAAGCAACAGAGATATTTCCTAACGTTGCTAAGCATGGACGGCTACATCAAGCAGCAGAAGATACAGCTCAAAGTATCTTGTTAGATTTATGTATATTTCATGTATGTCTCTAGTCTATGCACATACTATAGATAAAGTACTGCCAGCTACAGCAAGTTACTTTAAGCTGCATACTCATTCACTTTCTGCTGTTTGATACGTCCAACAACGTCAGGCAATATCTTCGTTACTCTACTGTGAGCTATCCCTCGAAAAAATAGAAGACACATAGCTATTTTCCATTGTAAAGTTTTAATTTTGCATCCAATTTATTTTCTATGATGATTTATAAGTCAATACTAAAATTAACCTGTGCTGAGCTGATTTCTAATAATTTCCAAACCAATAATAAAAACAAAGGTTTTGGTCACGTGATAATTACTCTTGTTATACATTGTTAGCAGTAGAAATTAAACTTATTTATAGGTTGGACACTTAGGATGTAGCTTTGTCTTCGGGATACAACTTTTATAATTTTTAGAATTATTACGGTAATTTGTATGAATCTGAGTGATAAATATTGTTGCACCTCAGTAATTATTATATATTTGTGAAATAATTTTAGGCCCATCTGGTTACCCTTTTGAGATACGGCTGTTTTTCTGATTTTAAATAGTTATGTTATTACATAAATTTTTCGAAGATTGCATTATTATCCACACTAATGTTCTGAATATTCCATACTGAATAACATTTCATTTTACACGTTCTTTTGAAGATACAATCAAAAAAAAAAAAAATTAAGGTTATGTTTGTGCATAGTCCAATCCCTGTATATTTTTGCACCTCGATCATGTAGATTTTCTGTAGAAAACGTGGAAAAACTGTTATTTTCAACCAGTTTTTCTTGTATTTTGAGATACAGCATTTTTCCTTATTTTCAAAGTTAAGGTCATCGTATAATACACTTTATGAACATTTTCATACATAAATGTATGAATATTTACATGTTCATAATAATTAAAACGTGCAATATGTATACATATATATATATATTTTTTTTTCTTTATTATAGTGTTTTACGTCCGGCCCCTTTAATAAGGGCACTACCAGGGGCACTTAGCACTTTGGAGAAATAAGGAAAGAGAGATGGGAGGCCTCCCATTACTGGGAGGAGAATAGGGGAAAATTAGGCAATTATGCTGCAAGGAGGTTGCCTACACCCTCCTCGAGAAGCATTGCGTGGTGAAAAAGCACATGTAAAAGACACAGAGGTACTTGCCCGAAAGTATCACTGGCCGGGAATCGAACCACGGTCGCCCGCGTGTCAATCCACGACCAAGCCGACTGAGCCACCGCGCGCTCTGTACATATATATATATATATATATATATACTTCCTAGTGGGGCTCACGCCCCCCTGCGCACACTGTGCGCCAACCCCCCAACTTTTGAATATTTTATGAGAAATACATTTTTACAATTTTTGTGTATTTGTTCTTAACTTTTTTATTTTTCAAATTTAAAAAACTTATTTTAAATAAATTTTATGAAGCTACATTATTTAAAGACGTTGAAAAACATAATGAAATAACATATAAAAATTTCAGGGATACTGCAATTGCAATGGGTTTAATAGAACATGATTCTAAAATCGACAATATTATGCCATTATTATTATAAACATTATTATAAAAGCCATAACAATTATGTTTCCGTACCCGTCAAGACAATTTTTTGCTTGGTTTTTAATTTCAGAAAACATTCAAGGAGATAAAATATGGAATAAATATAAAAAATATTTTCCGAACGACTTTGATAATGATAATAATACTTGTGCTCTTCTACATATTAATCAAATTTTGGTATCGGAAGGTAAATCATGTAAGTCTTTTAGTTTACCAATACCAATTAATAGCAACTATATAAATAATTGCAATATTGAGAAAATATCTTCAAGTAAAAAAATGTTCAATACAATGTACACAAATTTAAATGAAGACCAAAGAAAAATTTTTAAAACTATTTGTGAACAAGATAAAAAAGCATATTCCATAGATGGTCCTGGTTGATCCGGAAAAACCTACTTATATAAGACACTCATTTATTAATTTATTTCTAGAGGTAAAAATATTTTGTCAATGGCTTGAACAGGAATTGCATCTGTATAACTACCAAAAGGTATGACCAGTCATAGAACTTTTCGTTTAACTCTAGACTTAGATAACATTAAAAGTGTATTTTTAGAATTTGAAACTGAAAAAAAAAAATTAAAGGAAGTTGATTTAATAATATGGGACGAGGCTTTTATGATTACGTAAAAAGCTCTAGAAATCGTTGATAGAACGTTAAGAGACTTAAGTAATACAAAACTTTGCTTTGGTGATAAATAAATAGTATTAGGAGGAGATTTTCGACGAATCCTTCCAGTTGTAAAAAACGGTTATAGAACTATAATAATAGAAAAAGCTATTGAATCATTATTTTTATGGAACTTCTTCAAAATTTTAAGATTACAAAATAACATCCGTTCTAGTGATAACGAATTTTTAAAATTATTGTTAGGAATTGGAGAAGGGGACATAGAAACATTTAACATTCCTAAATCCTGGATAACAGATGATGTCTGTCCCAAAATATTTGGTAATTACAGCAAATGCTTTGACAATAACGTGATACTGACTTCACATTATAAATATATTTTTTTTTAAACAACAAGATTTCAAGTAAATTACATGGGGAAACTGAAACTTATTACAGCATCGATACTGCAACATATAAGGGTGTTGATAAATCAGATAATATTTTTATAAATTTTCCTGTAGAAATGTTAAACAACATTCGTTAAGGCTTGCCATCTCATGAACTTAAATTAAAAATAGGTACATTAGTTATTTTAATTCGAAATTTGAGTATATCAGATGGATTATGTAACGGTCCACGATTGCGAATTACTAAATTATTTAAGTATAACGTAGAAGTCGAAATAGTAACGGGAGAAAAAATTGGTAATAAAGTTTTCATTCCAAGAATTACATTAAATACTGAAAATACTTTATAATTACCTTTTATTTTATAAAGAAAACAATTTCCATCAGTTGTAGCATTTGCTATGACTATAAATAAGTATCAAGGTCGAAGTTTTGATAATATGGGATTATACTTAAGAAAAACTTTATTTTCTCATGGTTAATTATACGTGGCTTTATTAAGATGCAAAAATAAAAATGGCATTTTCGTTCAAATCGATAGAGAAAACAGTTTAGCAATTGAAAATATAGTTTGGAAAAAAATTTTTTAATACAATAATGTATCTTATATTTGTTACATGATTTAATTATTATTTTTTTAAGTATAGGTAAAATTTATTAACTAATAATACATATCATGAATGTATATCATGTTCATCTATTGTACCAATTTCAGCATTAATTAAAAACAGAATAAAAATGGACGTAAGTCTTCGTGGTTTAAACAGGTTTAATAAGATGACTCATAAAGTGATGCGAAACTTTCATTGTTAATATTAATGATACTCTAAATTTAACTTAAGTTTATGTTCGTAAAAAGAAGAATTGTGTGTTAAAGGACTATATAAGTAATGATGATACAATAATTATGCCATGAGAAAATTCATGGGGGTCGGTGGGAGGGCCATAGGGGGTTGGTGGGGGGATGTGGGAATTTTTGAGAAAAAATACTATTCAATATTTCCATGTGATTTGGTAGGAATGTGGTAATAGACTTTAACACTTTGACAGGGCTGGCAAAATGTAACGTTACAACATGCTAACTAAAAAAGTCAGCCCACCAAAAACTTTATGCTTACAAAGAAACGAAGGGATCTGATAAATTGAAATACAATTTATTGTATTGAAGTTCTGCTAATTATAGTATTGTGCACTAATCTGTAACTATTTGATTGAATATTAAAACACACATTGTTATTATCCTATGAAGCCATACGTGGTTAAACTCCCTGGCTTAAATAGAGACTTATACTATACTTCTATACTATACATATAATATTTTGTGGGGGGGTGGTGTGGGGCCATGAAAAAATGCGTGGAGGGTTGGTGGGGGGGCTGTGGGGAGTCAGTGGGGGGTTTTGAAAAAAACTAAGATATGTTAGAATAAGCCAGAAAATAACGGATTTTTAACTTATTTTGTGGGGGGGGGGGTGGTGAAGGGAAAATGGGGGGCGGTAGGGGTTTGTGTGAAATGCCTCACTGAGTTAACTATATAATATAGGAAGATATATATATATATAATCTACGTATGTATACTTGTCGTCGATCATACACGCACAGGTGCCTGAATATAGTAACTCTGTAAGCTTTAGGTATTTATATCTGTGTATACTTGGGGCATTTGAATAATACCTCTCAAGCTATAGGTTTTTATGAATTGTGCTCACGCTTTCAATGAGCAACACACCTTAAAGAGTTACATTATTTTTTGTTAAAAAGTGCAAATAGACTACAATCACTTGATACATAGTGATAATGAGACAAATACGTAAGACTTTGAGTAGACTATCCAACTAAAGCTTAAAAGTGTATCCGAGTTTAAGCTGTCTGTAAAATTTTCATTACCAGTAAAAAAAATTTTTTTATAGAGGTAAATAATACAGAGACTACTGCAGCTGAGTAATAACTACTTAATTAAAGTGTATTTTCTAAACAACAAATCTACATAAATGGCTTAAGCCGAAGGTCTAAAAGTCCATTTCTGCAGACATAGAAAAATTTTAAAGCCACGATTTTAGATTGGATCGGGCGCCGAATTATTAATTGAGTAGTAAATGTAAAACAGTACCATGCGATGATTAAAAGTTCTTACATAGAACTTCCTGATACTACCAGGAACAATAGCTTGCCTAGATGTATAAAATGCAAATTAACAATGCTTCAAATGAGCTATGCTGTCAGCTTCACGTTTAATAAATGAAAATGGACAACGAGTGTTAAACTCCAGACATGTATCTAATATTCGTAACAAACTACAAAACAGTTAAAATTTTAAGAAATCGCCTTCCCGTACTATGCACACTGTACCTGCCTTTGAAATATCCTCACGATCACGCTGAAGTACCTGGAACCTGTCTTAGTTTTGACACTAGCTCAGCTGCATGGCTAGGTTTCAGTGATTCTTTTGATGGCAGATATCCTCTTGTTAAACTGACTACTCTTTCCTATTCTATTTATTTTCTGCTATACTACCTGTATTTTTTTATCACTAACCTCTGTCAGCTATTCCTTAAGGTCCTACATGTGACTTACTCTGCATTCCTTACTATTTTTTCATTAATCTGTTCTTTTATATGCTCCCTCTTTTTTCTACCTAATGCAATACTGTCTATGCTATGCAATATACGTGCATAAATGCACACACCCCTTCCTTTGCATACAAAATTGGCGAATAGTTAAAGGCTTTAAAAAATAAGTAGTGTAGACGACGATTGAACTCTTAATTCATTCAACATGCGTCACAAGCTTCTTCATTTCTCTTTTCTTTTATACACTCACATACTATACCATCATAATTTATACACATACTAATTTTTTTAGTGTCTGCTATCCTTTTTTCTCCCCTTGGCACGTAGTCTAAGTTACTAAGAACAGATGTTGAATAATGTGCCTTAAAGACATATTATTAGTGGCCGTCATCGTGGCTTCGCCTAAGAATTACTGAGTGCAGCATTGAAGTATATTGACACATACTTCAAATTAGAAAAATTTTTATTTAAGAATCCATTTAGTGTTGATCAACTTATAAGAAGTAAGAAAGTTAAAAAAAAATTATTCTAGAAAGCATCATGCGTTCCTGTCATGATAAAGTAGTTTTTGGCCCTGAAGGACCATTAGTTTGTACTTTTTTACCTCATACTAAATCAAAATTAACTGTAAAGATTTAGGACTATGAAAAAAAACATAATTGAAAAATTCTTTTTTTTCAAATTCACAATTTTACTACCAGAGCCACAAAATCCAGCAGCCTAATCTCTTTTTTTTTTATCGCCGCAATAGCAACAAATGCATACTATTGAGCTTATTTAAAACGCTGGAAGAATTAAGTAATTAATGTCAAAGTCATAATAAAAAGCTGATTTCCTTCCTAATAAAATCCTTATTCGATGATTTTAAAAACGCTGTTTTAATTTTAACAAATGTTTTGCATAGGTTTCTTGGTGCCTAAAATTTTATACTTTTAAAGAATTTTTTTTTTTTAATTTGAACCCTTGCTAACACAGGCATGGTTAAAAATTTCATGATTCCGAAGTGCTGTCTTTGTTTTGATGCAATATATCTATTACCAAGGTAGTTTGACGTTCGGTGGCTCTAAAAAAGACTAGTGAGCTTAGTTTTTTCTTAACGAAATTTCCAATTAACAAAAATACTTGGATACACTAGGGTGATCTTCTCCGTCCTGCTGTTGTACCACGAAACTATTCAGAAGGAAACCACAATACTCTAAATTGTAGGAGCTAGTTGTAATACTCTTTTCCAACGTCTCCTGGTGTAACATGGAGACGTTGATCTCGGAGCTTACCCTCAGAGTCTTTGCATATAGAAATCATGCCGGAGAAAGGTACACCACCACCCGAAAAATATCTTAATTTTGGGTTGTTTCCTAGATAACCCTCTACTTATCGCTGGTTAGGGAGTGGACCTGGAGAATATTTACTTTATGGGTTTGCTGTTAGAATGATCCCTGAGAAGTGGACTGATATTTCCAGCCAATGTGGCTGCTCAAACTGCTTCGGACTGTTCCCCTGGCTTGCTATTGTAACGTTGGTAAACTAAAAATTACCAAAAATTTTTCCCCTGCACATTTCCTAGGAATGTTGTTTTGAAGGCACTCGTGCAAAGACCAACGTGCATCTGAAAAGAGGTGAATCACCCTCAAATTACTGAGACGTGCAGTACAATGATGATTTATGTACATGCACACTGGGAGCAGTAAAATTGAAATATTAAATGCAGACATTATTTTAGATTAACATAAAGTTAAACGTTAGAATAGCTTAGAATTAACACATAGAAATAAGCAAAAATATTATTAAAAGTCAGAATCGTCACAAACAACCAGTACACACTACACCACTAGCAAACAACTACATTACATATTAACTATAACAAACCTGGTACGCAACATTAGTAACCTTCAAGGAATTATCCTTTTTTTTCCATTCAAGTTCGCAAGCTCATGATTTACAGAGGAACCCTTTTTGCATCGCATTAATAATTTTATAAACATACTGCAATAGTCTAATTTGTAATCAAGTTAATTGCTAACACCTTTTCCTGAATGTAAAGGAAAACGGAAGGTAACCCTTCCCTTTTTCTTGACTCGGAAAGAGAGAGAAAAAGTCCGTACGCCTGCCTCCAATAGGGGTAACAGAGTTTCTGATTCCCTAAGTACCACGAGACGACTCCCTCTATAACTACTAGCAGCAGAACAACATGTTTACTAAAATTCTACCAAAATTCCGTATTATTTTTGTAACATTACAAACATTCAAACTACTGGTAAAACAAATTATGTTAACTCGTGACAGGCAAAGCACTAGTATTCTAACTGCTATTTTTTTACTTACCTTGGCTCGTACTGGTTCGATATGTACTCCAGTTATATTAAAGTATAAGTAAGTGTGAAAGTCATAATTTTATAGTACTCTTTCTTTCCTGTTTGTAATCTTCTTTGGCTGAGTCCATAACTAAAGTTGTTCATGCGTGCACTAATGTCTGCCACGATAGTGGTACCCGAGAATCTTGGAAAATTATTTAAAGTTATTTACATGTGCACCAATATCCGCCACCATGTTGGTACCCAAGAATCTTTGAAAATTATTTAAAGTTGTTTACGCATGCACCAATATTCGCCACGATATTGGTACCCAAGGATCCTTGAAAACTATTTAAAGTTGTTTACGCATGCACCAATATCCACCACGATATTAGTACCCAAAGATCCTTGAAAATTCATAAGTTATTTTTCGTGCACGCCACTATCCGCCACGGTAGTGGTACTACCTGGGCAAGAACTAACAGAATTAAAGGGAAAGTCGATACTCGCGACGGTATTAATACATCTGAGTCTTGTCTCGAGAAACGAAATCCTTTTCCCATAACGGTGCTGTCATCGTCTAGATTGGGGACAAGATACCCTTCAGTACACTGCTCTGGATAAAACCGACTAACTTTAGGCGCACGGCGCACAAGGTTAATGCATCGGGATATTCCTTGCATGCTAATCGCTTCGAGTTGTGTTAAAATAGTCGTAGCCTCTTTGCAAATATCGAGTCGTTAAATAGAACTGTCCCTTTAGCTTTGTCTCCCACTAACGTGCCCAGCGTGTGTCCCGAGTTATTAAGCAAAAGCTTAAACTCAAATAGTACGTCGTACCGACGTAACACTATTGTAGCAAAACGTGTTCTGTTAGTACCAAGTCTATTGGAAGAACGGCCACAAAACTCTGAAGCATTAGAGCAGATTATACTTTGGCTGGATGTCTCCTCTTATTTTGCCAGAGATGTTGGCGTCTATTACACCAATTATTCGTGGGTCTTGGTAACCTTAGTGAAAGAGGTAGTAATTTTTAGCAAAACTTGAAGCTTATTGATCGTTACTTTTACTCATTTTCTTAAGATAAAACTGTAAAAAAAATAAAAAACCATCTAGTAAGTGTTAACAAATAGTATGCAAAATTTCAGCGCAATTAGTTAGGTAGTTTTTGCGGTTAGTAATTACAAGATTTTTTGAGACTTTGCTGTATATATAAGTGAGTTATGTAAGAAGTCTTTTAAAAATGATTAAAACCACATGTTTATTATCACTTTACTAAAGAGTAAGTATAACTCTTATTTTGGATTTAAAAAATGTTTCTCTTTAAATTGAAATTTTCTTTTTCACTCAGTTATTAAGAAACAGCTTACAACTTACGTTGTCTTTTGTATCAGGATCTGCAAACGGTACCAATAGTTTTTATAATCTCAGCAATTATAATACTCACTGAGCCACCCAAAAATTCATAACTTGTTTTCCCAACATAGTACTAGTTATTCCTTACACAAAACAAAAGTACATTTCTTCATCGAAATACTTTAAAAAGACAAATATAAGCTTGCACTTCATCGACTTAGTAAGATTCATACCATCGTTGCTTAATAAGTTGGGATAACGTGTTTTTAAGTAAAAAATGTTTACTTTTTCGAGAAAATTTATGTTCTCAAGAGAAAAAGTGTATTTTTGTACGATTAGTAAGCGGGATCTATTCGTATAAGATTTACGTAAACGCTTGGTTATTATAAAGTACAAAAAGCACATAAATGGATGTTAGAACGCAAAACTTACTACTTACGTGGATATAACAAACTTTATATCCACGTTTACGTATATCGTATTCATGTAACCACTCACGTATTAACGTAGAGTTTGTGTGAATGAATAATTCGTTAAAATAGGTATAGGTCTAAAGATAATGGACTATGACGAGGATTTTTTTAACCAAGAATCTCTTCTCTTACTTCGCTTACCTTGTCCCTACCCACTGGAGATCTCTCCTCCTGGAGTTCTGCCACAGGTGTGTTTTTCGGGAACACTGAACACTCCTGAAAGAAAATTAAAAAGGTAAAAGGAAGCACTAACTGTAAGTTAACACTATCACTTTTATAACCTTTACAGTGCACCTGCACTATTCGTTCACCTCCACATATTCCCGCATATAAGACACCTTCTCTCTCTCTTCACTATAAATATAAGCATTAATACACAGTGCCTTCAAGGTCAATATACCACTCGATGTTTGTGTTCCGTCCGTCTTTGCTGTCGAACTTCTCCTTGGCTCAGCTGTCGGAGGCCCACACTCCCGAAAAATCTCACACACACTCACGCGTCTCTAACATTCATCCTATCCCCGCACGTCCTCACACACTCGTTCGCTTAGATCACCCGCATACTTCTATCACCGTACCTGACTCTAGTATACTATCCCCAGTACCTTTATAGTATCCACACAATCACGCTGCTCTATCTGGAGCTTGTCCTAGTCTCGCGCTGCACAGTGGGCCTAAACTGACTTTTTTTGTCCAAAATTATCTAGAGACCACAATTTGTGGCCTACTGGGATAACTTCTCTTTTTTTTTAAAGTGAGATAATTTACTAGATATTTGTCAAGGCCAATTTTAGATTCGAGACTTTAAATTTAATTGACCTAACTTCAAATGTTAAAAAAGAGCAAAATCTGCTAAAAAACACAATTGTTTTAATAGATAAGTCTTATTTTACGGAGTAAAATTGGGCAATAATGATTTTATATTATACTCTGAGATATTTTGTGACAAATGCATTATTATAATAATTGAATTCAAAATGGCAGGATCCTTTAAGGCGGACCAAAATCAAATCAAGTGCTTCAATGTAGACCAAAATCCCTACTCAGCCTTATTAAAGGTTGCTGATTACAAATCTGGGATAATGATTTGTGAATTCAAGATGGCAGATCAAATATGGTGGACCAAAATCTGATCAAGTGTCCAAATCTAGACCAAAATTCCTATTCAGAGGTATTCAAGGTCGCTGATTACAAATCTGGGATAATGATTTGTGAATTCAAGATGGCAGATCAAATATGGTGGACCAAAATCTGATCCAATGCTGAAATTGAGACAGAAATTTCTACTCAGAGGTATTCGAAGTTGCTGATTACAAATCTTGGATAATGATTTGTGAATTCAAGATGCCAGATGCAATTTGGCAAACCAACATATTCTTAAGTACCCAAATCTCGACAAACATTCATACTCGGGGGTTATTGGGGTCTCTGATTATTTATCCGTGGTTACAACTCAAAAATTTAAGATGGTGGATGTAATATCACAGACCACTACAGACTTACCATATGCCAACAGTGGCTGACATAACCTCGAAATAAATGTAAACAAAACTATTTTCTTTGGTTTAGATAAGTAATCATAAGAAATTTCCTATTTTTCTCCCGTAAGTTGTATAGCAAAATTAATCCGTACAATGTATTATGTATTGTAAAAGTTACAAAGGAAACCTAACCTAAAATGATCGCGGATTTTTTTTTTCATTTTCCAATTCATAAAAATATACAAAAATTCTTGAAACTAATTATGACCAAGGCTTGTAATTAAATACTATAAAATAATTTGAAGTAGATGCACATGCACACTAACTGTTGGACAGCTGTTTTCTACCACGTAAACGTTATACAACATTTTTTAAGTTTGCCCGTCAATGTTTAAAAATTATTGCAAAACATTACCTAAATTTTGTTTATTTTTGAGTAATGTAGCATTTTCTTTTTAATTTTCATTTGAGTACAGTGTAAAACGTGCTTATACGTATAGAATTAAGTTTTATAAGTAATTGATTGCATACTCTCAGTCTTTGTAAAATAATCACTTAGCGTTAGAATGAGTGTACTAGTGAAAGATGATGCATGAGTTGTGTAAAAATAAAATCATAAAATTAATAATATATTTTCAATAACAATGGGACAGATTTTTAAGGAATAGCATGTTTTTAGTAATTTCTATATGTACATTTAAACAATTTTAGTAACTTCTTTGCAGCTGCATTAATTTTAAGTTTGATTTTTCTCTGGTCATTATCATGTTAATATCAGTTTATGTATGTTTCATATGTAGATAAAAGTAAGGTATCAATCATGTCAAAATCAAATTAACATCATGTAAATATCATGCAAATGGTGATTATCCAATGATCGTCAGCTGACAAGAATGCGATAAAGCATACACTACATTTTTACCACAATTATTGAACAGTTTTAAGTTGAAGAAAATAAGATCTCACCATAGAACTGTATTTTTAGTGTTATAATAATGAAATTATCTACTTTAAACTATTTTATAATATTTTATTACAAGCTTTAGTCATAATCCATTTTGTTATTTTTTTTTGTAGATTTTCATGAACTGGAAAGTGAAAAAAAAATTCAAGAGTATTTCAGGTAAGGTTTTTTTTGTAAATTTTACAATATAAAATAAATTGTATGGTACAATTTTGTTATACAACTTACGGGAGAAAAATAAAGAATCTCTCATTGTTACTCATCCAAACGAAAGAAAATCGTCTACTTTACATTTATTTTGAGGTTATGTCGGCCACTGTTGACGTATAGGAAGTCTGTAGTAGTCTGTAATATTGCATCCACCATCTTACATTTACAAATCCGTGATCCCAGATTCGTAATGAGCGACCTTAAATACACCTGAGTAGGGATTTTGGTCTAGATTTTGGCGCTGGATCAGATTTTGGTCCACCATATTTGATCTGCCATCTTGAATTCACAAATCATTATCCCAGATTTGTAACCAGCGATCTTGAATAACGCTAAGTAGGGATTTTGGTCTATTTCCAAGCACTTGATCTGATTTCAGTCTGCTATATTGGATCTGCCATGGATGGATTATGATAATGCATTCTTCATAAAATATCTTTAAATATAATATAAAATCATTATTTTCAAATGTCTCTCCGTAAAATAAGACGAATCCGTAAAAATAGTTGTGTTTATTAGCAGGATTAGCTCATTTTTAAAATTTAAGATTAGGTCGATTATATTTAACGTCAAAAATTTAAAATTGGCTTTGACAGATGTATTGTCAATTAGCTTACTTTAAAAATAAAAAAAAATCATCTAAATAGGTGTAAATTGTGGTCTCTAGATAATTTTGAACAAAAAAAGTCAGTTTGGGCCAACTGTGTGGTGGCTTGGTCACACCGTTAGCTTCAGATGATTCCCTTTACGGTAGGTGCCTCTTGTTTAGCTGGATACTCTCCTCCTCTAGCTCTCTCTTTCTCTCTATGTCCTTATATATCACCTGTCACCTTCCCTGTAATTTTCGACTCTGATCTCTACGCTCTGCTCTCTCTGATGCCTCGTGCCACACTGACTGCGCCATGGAGTACGTCTGCATAGGTGCCCACACCCCTCCCGTTTTATCTCACAACCTCCAACACTCCTAAAAACCGGTAAATCGTTGGAGGTTTCCGAAACTAAATCCTCGACGTTATGAACTGGCCCTTGGTTTTTCCGACGCGTCGTGAGCTTATGCACCTCCCTTCTCTCTTACACACAAAAACTCACTCAACCATACTTTGCACACATTTAACTTCTCTCATTGCCTTTGATCCTTTCCCCTCTTCTTGACTCGTAGTCAGCGGCACCGAGAACACGCATTAAATAGTGTGTCAAAAATATATGTATGGCAAATATATACATTATTATAGGACTCGGTAGCCACCGATAATATACCCAAAAATATAAAGATACAGTGATGTAATAGCTTCAGCTACCACGTCACTAGACTAACTACTTTAATGACAGCATCTTGCTGGGTATTTGGCTAAGATGACAAAGCCATGTAGTCGGATGGTAAAAAGTTTTTTTTTTCCATCGGCTTGGGCGCATCCTCACGGCAGACCAGTCGAACAAAACGCCTGTTCTTTTACAGTGGACGGTAAGACCAAAATGTGTGAGCATTCAAAAAATCTTGAAAAAAACAATACTTTTATTTAAAGACAACTTTCACAGGAAATTATATGGTGAACACATAAGTAGTTAAAATTATACTTATGCTCAAGAAGAATTAGGGATTTTTTATATTTAAACACTTAGACCATATTCATATTTTTACCTTAAAACTAATGATCTTCTATTCATAAAAGTATTAGAAAACTAAAATAATAATTGCCTTAAGGTTTAAGAATAAGATATTATCCATTACTTGATACTCCAGACTTTACTTGGGATGCTATGTTAAAAAAACGAAAATTCGTATTACGTCTAAATATAATGTTCATTCTGCTTTAGTTACTAATCAAAAATTTTTCTACATTTTACTAAAAATTAAAACTGATATAAATATGCTAACAATCATCAAGAAATTCATACGAGGTGAAATAAGCTAATGATGTAATACATATAAAAAAGCTCATAATGATTATAAGGAAAATTATAAGAAAACGAATCTATAAGAACTGTAGCATATTTAGACGTAAATAATTTTTATGGCTTGGCAATTACGAAGAATCTCTATGATGGTGGACTTCAATTGACCAAAAATGCTTAAAAATATATTCTGAAAGTATAATTGGACTATCCAGAAGAGGTCCACAATTTTCATAACGATTAACCATTTTGTTCCGAACATATTTCAGTTCCATATTTAAAGCTACTTAAATTAATGCCAATAACAGAAAATAAGTATTGGTATGTACTTTATCATTAAGTCGTAAAGCAAGCCATAAATCATGGATTACGGCTGACAAAAATTCATTCAGCCTTAAGATTCTAGGAGAGTTCATGGTCTAAGAGATATATTACTTTTAATAGTAATAAGAGAAGAAAAGTCTAAGAATAACTTTGAGAGAAAACTTTTTGAACTGTTCATTAATGCTTTTTTTGTAAAAACGATGGAAAACTACAAAAAAGGTATCGATTTCAATCTTTGTTATCATTGGAATAAGCGCTATAATTCAGCAGTGTATATTGCAAAGGCAAATTTTAACTGCTGTGGTATTTTTGATAAGAATTACGTAGCCATACAACTTACAGAAGTGATGATAAAAAACCTCATGTACGTTGAGTTTAGTGTCTTAGGTTTATTTAAGCTTCTTTAAAACTTAGACGGAAGGAAACTTTAGTAGAGTAGCTTTCCTAAGTATTGAAAAATATTCATTTATTATCAACTTATTGATTTCCACATTAATAAGAAATTGTTTATCGAATTTGTTTTTTTTTTTTCTGACAAAAATTCATTCAGCCTTAAGATTTTGGGAGAGTTCATGGTCTAAGAGATATATTACTTTTAATAGTAATAAGAGAAGAAAAGTCTAAGAATAACTTTGAGAGAAAACTTTTTGAACTGTTCATTAATGCTCTTTTAGTAAAAACGATGGAAAACTACAAAAAGGGTATTGATTTCAATCTTTTTAATTATTGGAATAAGCGCTATAATTCAGCAGTGCATATTGCAAAGGCAAATTTTAACTGCTGTGATATTTTTGTTAAGAATTACGTAGCCATACAACTTACAGAAGTGATGATAAAAAACCTCATGTACGTTGAGTTTAGTGTCTTAGGTTTATTTAAGCTTCTTTAAAACTTAGACGGAAGGAAACTTTAGTAGGGTAGCTTTCCTAAGTATTGAAAAATATTCATTTATTATCAACTTATTGATTTCCACATTAATAAGAAATTGTTTATCGAATTTGTTTTTTTTTTTTTTTTTTATTTAAAAAAGAATTTTGAAAGATTCTACATTTTAATTGATTCTTGCTGCACGTTACTTCTTAAAAATTTTTCTTTTTAGAACTAAGTTTTTTTTTGACATTAGGACGTTAATCACAGTTAGTGGAGAGTAAGTTTAGAGAGGTGAGAGGAGTGCAAACATGCAGTGAAGCTAGCAATTATTTTTCTTATTTTTATATACATATACACACGCTTTTACGTATACTGTACCCCTTGTTTCTTGTTTTATTGAAAAAAATAAGCTTGTAAATCTATTCAAAAAATAGATTCATTTGTGTGAATGTAACTACTCAATTAAAAAAAAGTTAAGAAATTTTTATACATGATTTAAACGTAATTTAACATGGTTTTTATACAACAATACACGTTGAATTAGAATTGTTTCGAATATAACGTTAAAAAATAGTGCATACAAGCAATCGTAAATTTTTTTGTGGGTATTATTTATCCTCTTTCAAACAACTATTACGTGTATAAATAATACTTTCCAAAAAATTTAAGTGAAATTAACGTTCTAAAGTATCATTGACTGGCATGTGATACTACCTTATTGAAAAAAGCAGTACTACAGGATGGTTATTCTTAACCATTCGAATACAAATACATTTCGAGTATTAAATACGGCCAAGAAATAAGCCTTCAAACATACGAGACAGGTATGAGCGTCACGTTTGAGATGTAATCAGCGTATACAGTAGGAAGCTATTATAAAATCATCGGAAGATTCAATGAAAGATTATAGTTTTGTACTTGTCAGCCTAGCAGCAGTTCCTGCCATCGCTACAATTTAGACTACTTTTTTTTATGTGCGTACTATAATGCTTACAAATTTTTATTTATTCAAAACCACACTCAATTAACGTAAATTCTTTAGTTCCAACAAGAGTTGCACCACCCTTGTACAAAGTATCATTTCAGAAAAGGTACATTTATATTTAAACGTTGTCTTTGATGGAATTTCATAGAAGTATAACGTCATACTTGGGTACCTAAGTCCCCATCGCCAACTGGTCTTGTACTTAGTTAAATTATCTGGTGTCATTTGCTTTTAAAGCGAAGATTCTTATATTAACCCCTGACTTTACTAAAGTTAGGAAAAGCGTCACACTTTTTTTGGCCCCTTTTTTTCCGGCTCTTCCCAATTTTTTATTGTTATTATTCGCCTTATTAGCACTTTCACTTTTTTCTACAACGGTACCGCAGTATTTAATAGTATTATTCAAGGAAAAAGTATCTTCTTTATCATTACTGTTACAATTAGTTGATTGGAAAATTAATGTGTTAATATGTTAATATTATTCATTTAAGCTTAAAAGGCGTAAGAAAATACGTAGGTAAGTATTGAGAACTTAGTGAAACGTTTTCTTATGTCATCGATAATTTAACCAAGATGATCCATAATAGGCTTGAAAGTCTCCCTTATCTGCTTTTTAAAACATTCTTCTTCGGACTTAACAACTGATATTTGTATGTAACAGCTTCTCTAACTCCTTAACTTGCCGAAGAAGATCTTTTTCCTCACAAAAAGCATTTATAATGACCACTTGATAGTTAACAAGAGATTGATACGTACTTATTACTCATGAGTGATTGTGTAGTACGGAAATTAATTTTTTTTGCCATATCTACCATTATCAAACTCGTTTTCCTTGTGTTCTACGACAAATAGAAGTTTTACAACTTTTTTAAGAGCTTACACATAATTATATTAATTGAATATGTATCATGTCAATTATACCATGATTATTAGAGATGCAGAAAAAGGCTATGAAAGTATCTTGTTTTATTACAGGTAATGTTTTTGCATATCATTATGGAGAAAGATAGTGCCTTATGTGGAAATATATAACTGATTTTTAATTATTAAATGAAAAATCCATCACACTATCTATAGGCCTTTAAAATTGTTCAAAAAGCTTTTACTTTAGCTAATTTAGTGACTTGAGCATAGATGATTATTTTTTAATCATAATTGGTTGGGCTGAGTAATTAAATGCGAAAAGCTGTTTGTTTTTCTACAGTTTAGTAGACAACAAAGAGCAGGTCTTATCACATCAAGTAGCAAATTACGATGACCTCTGATTTTCATACCTTGCTAAACAATTTAGTCAAAATTGACGACATAAAATGTTATATTCTGTTATATAAAGCTCATGTTAATTGTATGCTGACTCAGCTGAGACTGAAACATGATACTGTTGATAGTTAGCTCTTACATTTTCAAACTCACTTGTCATTATCTTTTTAAACCGTCCTTTTTAGTTTCTGACTAAATGACTAATTTTACCTATGACTAAAAATTTAATATTATGTTCTGTGGAGCTCGTGTTGATTGTATGCTAGTATATAAGACTATAAATAGTGCCTTACTTATATTTTCAAGCTTGTTTATCATTTAGCAATTAAAAAGTGATGATTTTTCGTGGTTGCAAAGACTGTTAAGTTATAACCACGCTTATTAGTGAGCTGCTTGTAGAACTGCATGTTTAATAATATCAGTATTGCGAACCTGGCATGAACCTGACCAATGTAGTAGTTTGCGGAGATATAAGTACCAAACCATTTAATTAAGCTTGCAAACAACATATCTTCAAGATTGAGAAAAAACTGTAGCAAAAAATACCGTATACTATCACCAGAGCCATGAAGTTAAAATCCACACTTAGCATGGGATCATTCCCTAATATAAATTCTAGTAAATTGCGTAAGAAAAAAATAAGATTCAAGAAAAGTACGTTTAAAGTTTAATTCGAGAAGCCTCAAAGTCACTGGTTTCTAGTGGTAGTGTTTGAAAAATTTTAAGTTTGGCATTAAAGGAAGCACAGGATACTGTAAAAAATTTGGTGTCAGGAAAATATTGTAATGTCTGAAGTATTACCTATCCCACAGAAAACTAAAGGGCGTTTACTATATCTTATTTGTTGATTGTTGACTTAAATAATATAGGCACTATCACGACTGGAGTAACTAGAGTTTTCAAGGATATCAATAATGCTAAAGTTGCTCAAACATAGCTGTGGGAAAGTGAAAGGCATACTAAATAGATTTAGGCTCTTTTACTTGGAAAGAATTTATTTTTGAGATCATATAAAACGGCTAAGGTCTTAATGTTATACTGAAAAAAAGCTAAGAAGTTAAAAAAAAGAACCTTTCCGTGAAATTTCTTTATTGAGCTCTTACAGACTATGACCTAAGGTGTGAAAAAATTTGGAATATGTCGCGTTTCCGTGAAGTTTTCATAAGAGATGTTTTGCAAGCTGATGGCCCACATTTTTTAAAACCCAGTAACAGTTAATCTCGATATTAGGAATAGTCCTGGTACTCACTGAATAGCCTATAGAAAGCAAAACAATAACGTGACGTATTTCGATATTTTTAGGAATCTACCACCACCCATTGATCTAATGATATATCTTGGTGTTAATAATGTCAAATATAATTATGAGAGGTTTGAAACTTTGGGTACATGAAACTGCAACCGTCTTTGCTGAAGTTTTCTTTGTAAAAAACTCTTTAATTAGCTTTTATAAATAATTTGTTATAAATTGATTTTGACAAATTGTTATAAAAAAATTCTTGAATTAAGGTTTACCAGAAAAATCGTCTGTTCTCGAAGCACAATATTTTTACCTATCCAACTGCCATCAGCATATAACTACGTTCTTGATCTAGTAGAACTCCTAACTTTCAATTTAATTTTGAGTATGAATAAGGGTAAAAACAAATTTAATGTAGGGAATTAAGTGTTTATTGTTTAAAACGGCAGCTGAGAAATTCAAGGTATCAAATTATTTATGATTAACGTTTAACCATCATGTAGCTATTAGTACTAATCTAAACAATAATACTCTTTGCAGTGCTGTAACATGTAGTCATACTATTGACTTTTGACTAAAATAGCTTACTGGCCCTCTTTAGGAGTTTACTCAACAAATTCGCAGAAATTTGGTCAGTGTTGTTCATATGCACAAAAAAGTTGTACGCATGCACAAAAAAGCTTTATGCTCATTTGTCAGCACAGCAGCATTTTGCTTAAAGTTGTTCCCACCTCAGCTCTGTCTTCAGTTTCCCCAATCTAGCTTTCCCTCTAGAGTTAACCAAAACCTCTCATGACGACTTACTTACAATCTCAGTGCAAGACAGGGGACGTCTGACAATATCTGAGTGGGCAATGCTAGTAACAAATTAGCTAATTTTTTCTTCAAATCTTAGCTACCCACTTGCTTTAATTTAATTTTTTTTTTTTTCTATTTTGCTTCTTTTTTCAGTGCACGTCAATAAAAAAGCGTACTCGCTCACTACATGCATTCATTTAGTGGATGACTTGTACTGATTCCCATAATAATGTTAGTATAACAGGATGAAATGTACAACTTTTATAATTAATATTGACTGAAGGCATTGAACATTTTTTAATTTTTTTTGTATTTACAAAGATAATTGAAAAATGCTGTTTACGCGAGATGTACTTTTTTTAAATTATTTTCAATAAAAAAATATACATTGTTATGTATCTGAATACAAAAATGTAATGTATAAAAACTTGTGAAATCAGAAGCATACGAGTATTTTAAAAATAATTCGTTATAAAATTAAAGCTGTTCTTTATACGCGTATACTGAAACTTTTTATATCCATAGATAAATGTATTTCATTTTGTTTATGTCATTTCACTAGTATTCCTTGTATTTCAGAGCAAGTGAGATTAAAACGTAGATGTATGGAAAAAAAAAAACTAGCTCATAGAAAAAAGTACAAAAAGCCAATGTCGAACGAAGCAAGCAAAAACAAAGAGAAGCTTTCGAAGAGAAAAGAAAAGATGTGTTTACTGAAAACCGCATTGTTAAAATATCTGTCTCAGCAGACAATCTGATGTGTAATTAAAGCAATACTTGACTTGGTTTAAATAAAACTAAGAAAGAACGTCATTAAAAATTGTAATCTATAGTTTTTATTAAGTGTGATGTGTTTACAAAGATTATACTGGTTGAAACAGGGAAATATCAGAATGATGATAAGGAGACTCTAAAGTAACTTAATGATAAAAAGCTCAATGATATAACAGCTTGTGCTGTACTGGATTATCTTTTTCTTGCCATAAATTTATTGTTGTTATGAAACTTGTAATTGAATTACACAATATATTCCACAGGATTAACTGAGTCTGCCTCTGGTTCAACTGAACTAAATAAATTGTTGGCTTGGTGCCACGTTTCAACAGATTCTCTAAATACGTACAAGAGGTGTAAAAAAAGTTGGGATATGCTATAGAAAAGGTGGCAAATCTCAGCTGTAAACGTGCTGCTGTAGAAGAGCGATTACTTGATATGAAAAATTTTAGATAATCGCTATAATGAACTGTAATTAAACACAGTGCACTTTTAACTAAATTTTTGAGATCTTATACTGTCGATGGAAATTTTATTTTAGACGTATGTTTATCTGTGGTCTTTTACAATATCAATTTTACGTGTAACTTGATTATTATTTCATTTGTAGAATTTTGACTTCTTTTTTAAGTATCATGTTTAACTTGAGATTCCTTAATTAAAGTTGTTTTTTTTTTAATGTTCAAATTTGTTCTATATGCTTCCATTACAATAACTACTTAGATGATTTTACAATTTTTTTTTCTTAAAATTATAATAAATATTGTAAGTTTTAATTAAATGATTAGGTTTAAAGACTTTTTTAATTTAAAATCTGAATTTTATATTTTTTTACGTCCTTTCAAGACTAGAAAAAACAAAAAAAAATTTATTTTAGTGACATGACAAAAACAAGAAGTATTACGTGGAATACATGCATCTGGCTTGACAATAAAATTGAAGAAGTGCAGATTTTTACGATGAAATTTTATATTTAGGGCACCAAATTCATAAGAATGGTGATCATCCCATTAAAAGTAAGTTAGATTTTGTAAAAAAGGTGAAAGAACCACGAAACCTTCACCAGTAAAGGAGTTTCCTTTAATTTATAAGTTACAATAGTAAATGTATCCCCCTTTTGGCATTAAAATTAAGACCACTGTATAAATACTTACAAAAAAAGGGAGTTTGTGTGGACTGAAGAGTATAAAATAGTTTTTAATATGATTTTAAAAAAAAATTAACGTCTGCAAAATTATTACTGTGTTTTAATCCCAATAAGAAAATTGTGTGAACTTGTGATGGGTCCCCATGCGGAATTTCTGCTGTATTGGCACATAGAATTGATATGTTAGATCGCTCTATACAGTATACTAGCCGTGCCTTCAAGTTAGCGAGTGTTAGTATTCTCAGTTGGATGGAGAAGGGCTAGCAGTTATATTTAGCATTAAAACGTTCTATAAATGCTTATTTTGACACAGATTTATTTTGCAAAATGATAATGGGGCACTCAGTAAAATTTTTCATCTTGAAAAGTCAATTCCTACTATAGCAGCCACACGTTTACAAAGATGGACTGCATTTTCGCCTGCATTCCAATACGATATCAAACATATAAAATGTCATAAAAATTATGCTGATTGGTTAAATAAACTGCCAACAGAGACAACTGAAAACTGAAATATTCGGAATTTCTGACAATATTTAAGATGCGTTTTAAATAATATAAAAAGCTATGACTTCGTTAGTCTAGATTGCATACAAGTCCTTAAGTATACGCGAGAAGACAAATTATTATGTAAAGTCATAGCTTTTCGTAAAGACGGATGGCCAGCAAAACAATCCGAACTTGACGTAGTAAAATCATTTTATCGTAAACGAGAAGCAATGCTGATATAAAATAATTGTGCCCTGTAGGGTCATAGAGTGTGTGTACCAAAAGAATTACAAAATATGTTTTAAGGAATCTTCACTTTAGTCATTTTGGTATCTGTAGAATGAAATCTTTGGCTAGCGGATTGGTTTGGTGGCCAACCTTAGAGGATGACATGATCGAAATTATGCGATCTTGCTGGCCATGTATACAAACAATAAAGAACTCTATTTAGATGCTCTTTACTTCGTGAGCTTGGCCAACTTCTCCATGGCATAGAATACCCGCAGATTTTTTGGGGCCATTAAACAATGAAATGGTTTTATTGGTTAGACATATCTACTAAAAATTGTCAGAGGCATTTATTATTAATAATATGAGCTAAAAAAAAGCCTTACAGGTATCTGATAAATTATTGACTGATTACGGACTTCCTTTACAGTTGGTTACGGATAATTTCAAATCGTTTGTTGGCTCTTTATTTCGTGATGATATGAAAAAAAATCGTATTAGGCATAGTACTATTCTTCCTCACTACCCAGCTACTAATGCGGTGGCTGAAAATTCGGTGGATATTATTAAACCTAAAATGAAATGGATGATAAAAGATTGTTTTGATTTATACAGCGCAACTATTTTTAATAGATACAATATAAAACAATTTTTAATAGATTACAGAAACACATCTTACTCAGTGACAAATCAAACACCAGCAAAGCTTTTTTATATCGTGAACTGCGTACCCAATTTTCACTTTTAAGACCACATGTTTTTAAAAATATTATGTACCAAGTTGAAAATAAGTTTCAAAACCGTATAACTTATTTTAAGATTGATGACATAGTAGCGGTCATGGACTATAGAGGGGGGAAATACTCATGGACTAAAGTGCATATAATAAAAGAGTTAGTTTCCAGGGTTACTTACTTAGTGGAGGTTGAACCAGATGTTATTTGGAAACGGCATAGTAATCAAATGAGACCATGTGGAGGAATAAACAAAGATGTAAATACTACAAATGCGCCAGACTTTATCGATAAAGATCCTCAAATGTTGCGTAGATCAGAGCACTTGTAAAATAAGCAAGCTCATTTTAGTGAGTGGTGCACACTTTTAGTATACTATAGTGTATGGGGGAAGATGCAGTATCCTCATGTGTGCCAATGCGTAAAAACGATAAGCGGTGTTTGTAGTATGTGTATGGACATGTTTATGTGCGACACATGTGTCTAGCCAGGCAGCTCTCAACCATTGTACACAACAGATCTATTGTGAAAACCAATGTGATCTAATCCTCACTACTAATAAACTAAGTAGAGCAATATACGTGTCTTAATTGATAACCTGGATACAGCAGTTTCAAGGATATAAAATTCATTAAGTAGGGTTAATCAATCCTCAACTATTATATATAAAATAAAATTTTATTTCTTGATGATTCCTTTTTTTGTTGAAATTATCACTCCTATAATCAAATTATTTTGTTTACTTGAGTACGAATCAGCTAGTTTTATTTGCATACATAGAGAATGTAATACAGCATTTCCACGTTTATGCTTCTTAATTCATTGATTCTGGTTTACCAGGAAATTCGATATACTTTAGAATTTTCATACAATATTATTAATTTATTAGGTGGTAAACAATTTTGAAAAAAATTAGAGAGACTTCTTAGGTCTTCACCCAGCTATGTCTAGTTTTTTATTTATGAATAGATAGTAAAGTTTTACCAGAATATTTAGCGCTCTTGCATGGTTTTTAATTTGTAATGAAACTACTTTAAACTAGTATGAATACCTCGTACGATTTATTTGCTTTTTTTCTTACAATTTTTGAATTGCTTGTGTGTTATCTTACTTTAAGTACAACTTGTAAATTTCATTCTAATACCTTCTAGTCTGTCTGTCACACTATCATATTTTTTTTTTACTTAATTCACTCAAATATTAAAAATTGATGCTGCTTAATGCTCTATACCATTATTCTTTTTTAGTATTTTAGTATTGTTTCATTTAAAATTGCCACTTCCATCAGTATAATCACTTTTTTTTTCATAAGAATTAGAAGAATAATTATTTATGTATTAGCTTTTTCTAAGTTGTTCAATCGATGTCAGTTTATTATTTTATTTTATATATATTTTTGCTCTATTATTGGTCCTAATAGTTTTTTTAACTTTTATGGTCTTTGACAGACTAAAAAATGTTTTTTCTAGTTCTCAGAACATACTTTCTAATATTTGGATTGGCCTTTTTAACGTTCTTTTTGCCTAACGTCCAAAGTTTTCACAATTATAACACTGTTGCTTTATTTTCGTATGGGATAGGCTAGATTTATTTTCAATTTTTTTCTATACACCCTTCTTTATTATATTTTTGTTTTTCCATTTTAGAACTTTCATAGTTTTTTTTTTGTGGCATAGTAAATCTATTAAGTCTTAGATGTAACTACATCTAGCTGGCAATAATTTAAATTTTATTTTCTTAGCTTTAGCACTTGGCTAACGCTTGTGCGCAGGTTTATTCTCTCTCTCTCTCTTTCTCTCTCTCTCTCTCTCCCTGACTAGAAGTATGGGAGCGTCCTCTCCTTAAATTTAACTTAAGCCCCACTAACTTCTAACAGTTTGAGTATACTATTTCACTACAAGGATCCGAGATTTCTATGGGTCAGTTGGATAAACCTTTTGCCCATACGAGACTGCGCAAGCTTGCCTTCGACTTTGGGCTGAAACAACTTTTTTTAAACGAAGTTACTTTTCTCACGTTATAAGTTTTAGGTGAGTGGGAGCTAGACCAAAAAAAGTGTAACGAGACTTTTTTTTGATCCCGCTATAGTAATACAGCCATGTATAAAGCTATATACACTCTCGCACGCACATCTTTCTCTCTTCATGTGCGCGCACGAAATATGGGAAAAATAGTTTTGTCAAAATAAGAAGTTTCACTTATTTATTTAAAAATTCGTGTTTGGTTGCCAAAATTTTCTTTGGTTTCTTACTTTTATCACCACTTCAGTTACTTGCAGAGTAATTCTACGACTATCCATCTTTTTGTGATTAAGTTTACTATAAAATAGATATCTTTAAAAATGCATTATTAATTGTTATAACACACGAATGGTAACAAAGGGCAAAAGAAACTGTTTAAATCAAAAAACTTTTGATCGGCGTATAAAAGGAACTACCGTGTTAATTTAAAAGTAAAGAGGACAAAAAATTATTGTAACGTCGCACAGTAAGAAGTTATTTTTTAAATGAGATAATTACTGATAATTTTTTGTTAATAAAGTTTTTAAAGTGATACTTTCAAATGTTGTTACAAACTTAATTGTTAGTTAACAAGAATAGTTGCGCTGTTGTTTTAACACTGTCGCAGTTTATATTTTTTTCTGATCTTGTAGGACATGTACACATACCAAAAAAATCATTACTGTATTTGAAGCTAATACATACTTAAATTACTGATTGACTTAGTCGATTCAGTCTCAATAATGTGTCTTTCACTTAAATGTTCCTGTCAATTACTGTTATTTATTACAAACGTAATAAATTTATTTGATCATTAATTTTTTTATTTCATTAACTTGATATTTGTTCCTTTACATTATGACTTTATGCAGCCAACATCTACAAAAGAGTGAATGGAACTTTGTTCTGATTGTGGGCTTGCAGACCCCTAATTTTCTTTTTTTTTTTTTCACAAAAAAAATAATAAATAATGAAACAGACATTTTCTGAAGAACAAATATAATAAAAGTTATTTTAAAAAACGAAAGATAAATTTTTTCTTTATTTAATAAAAACAACAACTATTTTAAAATTACAAAAATTATTAATTAAAAGCCACCAGCCAAAAATACTGAATTAGAAAAGTACGAAATGTTCATCATTATGCTTTTTATTAACCAAGTACTAAAATTTGAAATAGTTATACTTATATTTCGTGCATTACGTGCGTAAATTTAAAATGTCTTTAACCAAACAAGTTTCATGTAAATTTACATAATGTACTATAGCACATAACTTCATAAAAGATGCAATGTGCTCTTTTTTCTATTAATAAGTGAACTACCCAAAGAAAAAATTATGCAATAAATTATACTTACTTAGTAATAGGGCGTAAAATGTCAATTAGCAGACGATAATTTACTCTGGGCACAAAGATGTTTGTCTATTATTTAAGCAAGATTAAGAATGAAATAGGCCTATTACGAAAACCTCTCAAAGAAAAAATTAAAACTTAATTTGTGATTACTTAGCAAAACCACTGTAAATTAAATAAATCGAACTGCTTACGCATCGAAACCTTAGTTTGCCATATTTATATAAACGTTTTCAATTTTTCTTCAAAACAAAAAACATCCCAACATTCTTACGGCTAAGTAGTGTTCATTTTGTTATTTTTGTGTGTGTCTGCCAGAAAAAATCGCGTTTGAAAACCACTAAATTAAAACAAGCATGTTTAAGCCTACAGCAAATTATAGTCCAAGTGTTGCTACTTTTTAATTAGACTCATTGAACTTTATTATAGTCTTAAATCTAGACTTTATGAGCTATTATTATCAGTTAGTGCTTTTTTCTTCACTACCTAACCACAAAAAAAATTCCCTTTGTACTTTATGTCTTTTTTTTCTACTGCTCTCTGGTAGAATAGTTTATACTCATTTGCTAATTTTATCTTGAATAGAACATTAACGTTTTATGACAACAACGGTTACTCTTGTTAAAAGATTAATCCAACTGACCGATCGAGAACTCGGGTCCCTGTAGCATACAATTATGTTAAAGCTATAAGAAGTTAGTGGGGCTTAAGTTAAACTTTAGGAGAGAGCGCTCCCCTACTCCTGGTCAGGGTGTCAGAAGGAAGGTAATCTGCGCCCCAGGTTACGGAAAAGCACTTGGGCAGTTAGAAACACTCGTGTATAGACGCTTAGGTTGCGTTCACACTAGAAGACCGCTAGATTTTGTAAGCTTTAACTCTTGAGGGCACTGTTGTACTCTTACACTACAAGTTATGCTTGAGCACACTATAATTTCTAATGTGGCCTAAGACTTGTGTGTTATGCCAGGGCAACTGAAGTTATCGAACCTACACATAAACATGATACTCATTTTGCTTCATATCTGAGAACAACTTGGGGCCCTAGTATGCTATATTAAAAGCCAGTAAATAAGTTATCATCCATATATTTTTAAGCAAAGAGACTATTCTAAGTGTGCTGAATGCGTGCGCAAGTGAACTAAATTTTAAATTAATTTACCATAAAGCATAATAATTCCATAATTCCCATGAGACATTATGCTACTGGTATGGTTCAATTTAATACTATTTATGCGTATGTGATACCTCTTAAAAGCAATAGTCCATGCACAGCTAAAGAAGCAGTAGCAAAGGAGTAAAGTTAATTATCATATGCTCCACCAAAGTGAGAAATTCATTGTCAAATCACGTAAAACAAAGTTTGGTATCACCCGTGCGCAACTCTTAGAATAGCTCTCACTCAAGTTGCGATAAATAGCTGCCGCTAAGTCAATGGTCTAGCATCATTTAATACTATACAGGAGCTACAATTATTGAATTACTACGTGGAGCAGACTAGGTGAAGTCTCCTCTAATGGGTCATCAAAAATCCTCAAAAGCGTCTTTAACAAGATTACAAAATTAATGTCTGTGTTGCTATCGCTGCCCTTAACATCTCGCTTATTAAATACTCGATGCAGCCACGAACACACCTTAGGTTGTTGTATGACGAAGTATTACTAAATGGACATCAGAGGATAGGTGTGGGATCATCCAGCCTAGCTTGGTGTCCATGAAGTACAACCATATTTATATGCCAGTTGTATAAACAGTTCTGGAAACGAGAATAGTGCGGTATGTCAGTATTTCCAGACTATACTTTTAATTTCCACAGCTTAAATGCGTAACGCTGACAGGCAGACGATCGATGTATTAAGATTTTTAAGTATTGTAATTTAGACAGTAGTTATTCTAAAATCATTTATCATACATATCTAGTTAATGCTTTTGTATATCAAAACTTCGAAAATGCAGAACGACAGTATCTCTGCTTGGTAGGGCTATTCCTAGGTAAAGCAAGGCAATTGCTGTGTTTTCTAACAAACAGCGCTAAATAGTGCTGCTCTAAGAACTATGAAATGGCCTGAAGATGAGGGCATCCTCTAATGCTCAAAGTCATATGTACTATACAGAGCTGCTCACACCACCGTGGTTTATGTTTATAAAATCATAGTGTATATATTGTACACGTTGATCGTTAACTCGATATATATAAAAACCAGCCAGATGTACACCAGCCTACTAATGGGCATTTTTTTAATACTTACTAATAAGGCGTTTCGTATGCACAGTGAGACATTACCCTAACGTTACATCTTTTATGTAGCCAGTCTCCAAACTGTAGTGATAATTACATGTATAGGTCAAGACGTAAGGTTGATTTATCATTTTATTTGAGAAGTTCATTCGTTTAATTGGCTTCGTTCTGCGTACTTTCTATTCTTATGACATCATATAGTGCACTTCAAAACAAATAAAATAAACGATCCGAACGATTCATCAAACGCAACGGTACGCAAGTTCATTTGCACTGCCATCTATATCATGACCCTCAGTGACTTGACTTGGTTTAAACTCAAGCGTATTAAGAACTCTAACGTTATCAGGTAGACTTGCAAGTGCTCGTACTACTCACAAACCTCGATCAACTTTGAATGCAAT
The DNA here is from genome assembly GCF_036245765.1 of Copidosoma floridanum. Taxonomy (NCBI): domain Eukaryota; kingdom Metazoa; phylum Arthropoda; class Insecta; order Hymenoptera; family Encyrtidae; genus Copidosoma; species Copidosoma floridanum. The sequence continues at coordinate 2,904,067 of NW_028321885.1, forward strand.
CGCATGCACTAGCATATTCTAAAACGATTGAAATTTTTTGGTCTCAAGATCTTTTACTTTCCATCAAGCATGCTTTACTGGTTGGAGGTTATCTTAGGAATTTGAAAAATGTAGGAAAAAAACCTGACTTTAACAGTTTAACTATGACCTAGTATGTAGCATAAATGTCACCCTTATGGTAGCTGATATTAGTGGGAAAAAAGTAAGTCTTATTGATGAATTATTGTATATTAGTAACAGGGTGTTTTTGATTGGCTTATTTTGCTTTACAAAAGCTGTGATAACATAGAGGAAAATGCTCGCATCCCAACATCTTAATAAGCCTTTTATAGCAAGAGAGACAAAAAAAAATTAAGAAAAATATTTATATGTACACAGAGAGAAATATTGTGGTAAGTCAGTTTGGAAAAAATCAGTACTATATTATCATAAAAGTTTCGAGCAAGGCTTGCATAAAACTGCGCTAATCCAGTACGAAAGTGTAGCATACTACGTTAAAAATAGTTGCGTACTATTACTGTTTAAAATTTATACTTCAGGAGTAATGGCACTAAGCTATTGAAGTACGGTTACCCACAATCCTAGTTTTGCTCAAATGACATGCTCTAACAGCATAGCTTGTGAGCAAACTTGGGTTGCTTCTTTAGCTACCGCTGCTCCCGCCTCTTTGGGATACTCCGTTTGCTACGTTCACATACTGTAACAGCATGTAGTCAAAAGCAAATTCAACCCATGGTGTCCGTGTGATGTTTGTACATACTATATATATAGACTCGTAGGGCTGACGCCCCCTGCGCGCTCCGCACGCAAACCCCTACCAACAGATTAAATAGACAAAATAACAACATTACTCGTGTAATTATTAATGCAGGCTGACAATGAGTTTACATCAGCAGAATAAGTCACTTACAAAGAAGTTGATAAAACAGATAATAATATAAATAATAATTTACCAATAGAATTTTTAAATTTTCAAATAATTTTAGAGAACGTCTTTTGCTACACGAATCAAAATTAGAAATAAATGCTACAGTAATGTTAATAAGAAATTGAAGTATATTGGATGGTCTTTGTAATGGCACAAGATTAAAAATCACAATATTAATAAAGTATAATATAGAAGCAGAAATAGTAACGGGTGAAAAAAAGGAAGAAAAGTTTATTTTACTAGAATAACATTGAGTACTGGCACCTCATCATCATTACCTTTTGTCCTATATAGAAAACAGTTTCCCTGTGTCTTAGCATTGTCTATGACTATCAACAAATCACAAGGACAAAGTTTTGATTTCTTAAGATTGTGTATTGAGAAACCTTTATTTTCTCATGGACAATTATACGTTGCTTTATCAAGATGTAAGAATCCAAAAAAAATTTGTATTTAAATTGAATTCGAGAATACATCAGAAATCGAAAATACTGTTTAGCAAAAAACTTCTCAGTAATTTAAAAATATGTAACTACGATCGTCACATTAAAACAGAGATACGTAAATTCATAAAAAACATAAAAAAAAATTTGTCAAAAATGTGGAATTAAAAGAACAGATTGGTTAAAGAGACATATGAAATGTCACAACATTAAATCAATAGAATTAATTATTGTTTTAAAAGCTGAATTGTGTTTGTCTTTTTAATTATACCTGCTTCTGAATTCTGTCTTTTTGCAAATAAAGTCCTCAGTTAATTAAGAATTCTATAATTGGGTAAAGTACACATGGACCACAAAGAGATGTCCAATGTAAATGTTCAATCAAGTGAAACAAATGACAGTTCTTTAGAGACATGTAGTGAGTGAGGGGAAGAAAATATTCAGAGGGGGACCTATGATCAGTGACTAAAAAAAAACCCAAAAACGAGGTATGACTCGGATACTAAATTACATACATTTTTTAACATTTTAAATAATAAAATATTCTATAAATAAGTATTTTTGGGGGGGACGTAGAGGGGAAGCTGAGAGGACGCTGAGGAGGAGCAGGATGAAGCGTGGGAGAGGTTACTCAAATATAATTTGATAAAAAATGACGTAAAAACAAGCAAACGATAATGTGAATCAAGGGGGACCTGAGGGGGAAATGAAGGGGTGCGGGGGAACGGGGAGCAGCAGGGGGGCTGAGACTCACTTTCGTCAATACAACTATCTAATATAGGTATATTTATGCTCAATGTTATCGACTATAGGCGTATACGGCATACTGCTATACCAGTGAAATTAAAGTCACCTGTAATTATCAAGCTGCTTATCTGAAAAGCTTTACAGTTGCGTTATCCTTTTTCTTATTTACTACATATCTATCTCTAGAGACAGAATAGAAGGTCATGCAATTGTACATGCATATGCACAAGCTAATTCAACACGCCATGTATTTGTATACCTACACATTACGTACAGAAATTATGGGGCTATATATATATGTAAGTCAGCACCATGATTAAAATTTGCTTTTGGCTACGTGTTATTACAGTATGTGAACGTAGCAAAAGGAGTATACCAAAGAGGCAAGAGCAGCAGTAGCTAAAAAAGCGACCCAAGTTTGCTCACAAGCTATGCTGTTAGACCATGACACTTGAGCAAAACTAGAATTGTGGATCACCGTACTGCAATAGCTTAGTGCCACGACTCCTAAAGTTTAAATTTTATACAGAAATAGTACGCAACAATTTCTATGGCAGTATGCTACGCTGCCATACTGGTTTAGCACAATTTAATGCTGGATGTCCTCGTAACTAATGTGAAAAAAGTAATTATTTAGCTATGCCTACAACCACCATTGTGTTATCAAGATCTACAGAGAAACATATTTTAGGAAAATTAAACATAAGTATCAAAGTTAACACTCTGAGATCCCAAAACTTCAAATAAAAACGGAAAAATCCACATAAAAAATGTATTTTTTATCATAAATTTTTTTAAAAAGATGTTAAATAATAAAGTAAATCAAATTTGTCATACGTTGAGCAATTGGACCAGATAAGAGTCAAAAAATTAAAAAACCAGCTGTCAATCTTTACTGCCTAAATTAAACTTATTTTCTTAGCACCCGTATCTCTTTGAAAATAGTTTTTTTGCAGTAAAAACGTATTTTCAATAATTGTTCACTCTCGTCACATTTATTGAGGAGGTTTACAAAAGACGTCACATAGAATCGAAATTTTTTAGATTTCTTTTAATTTACATTTAAAACAATATGTCCTATCCCATTCTATAACCTTTCTGAATGACAAACCAACAAAAGTACATAGATCTTCTGCATAGTGAGTTACAAGAGAAATGTTATGATTTGAGGTTGGTGACCAAGATGCAGGAGTAAACTATAATTGTAAAGTTTATCGTCAAATCAAAAAAGTACAACAAATATTTAATCATCCCATTTAAAAACTTTGATTTGGCATTCATTGGTAAAAATAAGATATCTCTAAAACATACATCATTCAAACAATCATCCAGGATAGGTCCTGCCATGTTCTGCATGGACTAGGAAACAGTTAATCTCATTTGTTAAACTTTCCAGAATCTAGTATTCCAACCCTTAGAACCAGCAACTAAGAAGTTTTAAGTGGGAGCTACTGGATTTTATTTTAAACTGGATACCGAATCACTCAGGGGTCTGGCGCAACTTTAAAATAGTTTACATGATTGGCAGTTGACTTAGATGTTGCTAGGACAGTATAATGGTTCGATATTTTTGTGCACTTTTACGATCTGCAAATAAAATAACTTTACATAAAGTATACATTTGTTTAAAAAAGTAGTGTTATTTCTACGAACCAGGAAGGTACGAAAATAACTAACAACCATAAGTAAGCTTTACGGATATCCAACCTGATGGCTTTCAAATGATTCGTAGTTATTACACCTAGTATCTGTATCTTATAATGCAACTCTGCCAACCTTATTATCAAAGGCAATAGCTTGTATGTGATCCAAGGTGTATGAGAAGCTGCTTGGCAAACACTGATAGCTGAGAAAAGTTGTTATATAAAGTTGTCTCCAGTGAAGCATTTTCGTACGATATCCTGGTAGCGATTTAGATGCAGCAGGGATAAGTATATAGCTGCTTCGAAAATGCTTTGTGGATAAGAAAGATAACTTTAAATAAATGTAGAAAAGCAGTCATAAAAAGGGAGCTATTGAAAGACGAGTACTCTTACTGAGACACTGTTCCTGGGCAGTGATCGACCTTGCACTGTTTATCCATACCCAGGGAAATAAACCTATCTCGACATCTTAAGACACGGAACAATAGATATTATTTGAGTGGATATTATTATTACTAATATACTAAGCATTACACTCACAAAGTTAAGTTACCCTTCGCATGACTTCAAATAAAAAGAAATCAATAAAAAACTTGTTTAAACAACTAAAACACTAAAAATTTATTGCGTTCCACATCTTTTTAGCGTTTTTGCTACCACTTTTTTACAATTTTTTTATTTTTTAAATTTTCTTACTATCTTTTTTTCTTAACATTAAACGATGAACTAAATTCTTACTCATAATAAGTCAAATGTTATCTCCTACTATATCTGCTGCAAAGTTGAAAAAATTCACATCTACTGTACTAAGACTTGGATTAGATTAATTTTTATCATAATTTGGTGCTGGGTCTTCGAAAATAATGTTGGGTCAGAAAAAAACACATTTGACGATGTCATTCACAATTTCAGATAAGTTTTTTATAGTTGAATAAAGAATTTCAAACCTTTTTGCTAACTGTCTAAGGGCACATTCAACAACAGTTTTTGCACTGGAAAGTTTTCTATAAAAAAAACTGTTAAGTTAAAGTGAGATTGTGACTTTTGAAAGGTCTTATTAGATTCCGTATCAAAAGGTAGGCTCCTTCCCAATTAGCAGAGTGAAACTTTTTATAGTTTTAGTACGTAGACCAGGTTTGTGGTAGTCGCTGTATGCGTATGAACTTGGGGCCAAGAGCTCCCAGACAGTAAGGAAATTTGATTATCTTGTAGAATCCTAACACTATTCTAATAAATTTTTCTTGTGTAGGTATTCACATATGCACCTCATACAAACAGTTCCAAATCACTTTGACTAACTCTTTAACAATAACACATACTGTTGATGCTCGCATGCGGAAATAAAAAGCAAGACTTTGATACAAGGAACCTGTCATCACAAATCTGAAGAACAAAAAGTTTAGTTACACCTGCATTGAATTGATGATAAAATTGTTATTGTAAAGCGTACAAAGCCTCGTAAAAAAGAAATAACAAAAAAAAAGAAGAAAAAGAACAATTGATTAGGAAAGTAAGAAATAAAAGAAAAAACAAGATTAGAAAACAATTTATAAGAACTTTTAAATTGGTAAAAGTTTAAAAAATAAAGATAAATATAACCCACTATAGATCTGTGTAATTTTAGTTGTAACTATGTATATCGCGTTTACCCACATAAGAGCGACAATAAACCTTTTCTCCAGGAGTATCGGTTTAGTGTGCGCATTGCATGATTCTTTGAAGCAATCATTATAAATTCTTAATTAAATATAATTCCAATAGGACATTAATATCCTTACATACTCCATACACTTATCTTTATACTTTTTTAATGTAGAAAAGAAGTGACGACATTCACCTAACACAACTCCTTCTTTACTGATTTCATGTGATTGTTAATCCACAACACACTGTAGCAAAAAAACTGAACGTATGCGTAAATCCAAAATAAGACCTGAAATATCTATGTTCACAGCCATTTTGTAAACGACAAACTTCATGTTTGTTTTGCAAAATTTGTTGTTCTTCAGCGCTTCTTTAACGATAGTGCATGCAATTGCACCTGAGATCAATCGAGCGTTGCGAGTAATACAAGTGCGTGTAAGTATACCTGATTATGCTAGAGTTCTAAAGATGCTTGAGTTTAAACCAAGTCAAGTCACCAAGGATCGTAATAGAGATGGCAATGCAAATAAACTTGAGTATCGTAGTATTTGCTAAATCGTTTGGATCGTTCATTTTATTTATTCCGAAGTGCACTATGTGGTGTAATGAGATAAGAAGATGCGCAAAACGGAACCAACAACATGAACGTACTTTACAAATAAAATGATAAATCAAACTCACGTCATGACCTACACATGTAAGTACAACTACACTTTGGAGACTGGCTACATAAAAGATATAATGTTAGGGTGATGTCCCACTCTGCGTACTTGGCTGTTGTTCAGGGATAATTGAAAGTAACGTTGCATTCTCCCTTATGTCTTTTAATGTCAGGAAACTAACAGTTGTGCTACACTAGCACAGTGCATCACATGGCAGAACATGACGTATAGACAGGCCCCCAAGAGTTGTTAATACGCGTAAGCCGGACGTAACATTCTATGATGTATCATGATATCACACCTTCCGATAGGTATCATGAAATGTCTAATTAGTAAGTATCAAAAAAATTCCTATAAGTAGGCTGGCATAGACCTGGCTCGTTTTTGTATTTATTGAGTTAACGGTCAACCTGCTCATTAAATATACTATTATTTTATATAAATAAACCACGGTCGTACAAACAGCTCTGGAAAGTACATATGATTGATGCAAGCATTGTAACTAGTTTTAGAGTTTAACAGCGCCGTTAAGCGTTAAAGTGAACGAAATTTAGAAGTCACTTAGTGTGAACTTGATCTTAGACTAGATAATACCAACTTACTAACATTATAATACATTCGGTTATTAATATCTGTTTTTTCTATACCTAAGGTTTTTACGATTAAGTCACATAGAGGACAAAGTTCTGCGAGTATATGAAATCTATATAAAATAATTTATTTTTAGACATACTCAAACTGGCCACCGAGTAGGGTTTTACTTTCGGAACATTCTTGATTCAGCAAAACTGTGTGCTGTATTTTATATTTAAAGTAAATAAAAAAAAAAAACCTGTAAAACTAATATTGCATGCTGTCAACAGGACTGTTTTATATTAAGAACACACCCATCTCTACTAGCTTCACTGCATGCTGTCAGCATTGTTTGCTGTAAAAGGCGTACGTGCTGTGAGTACCTCTAGCTTACATTTTATTGTTGGAAATAAAGCGTAACTTTAAAATTATGCCTCTTATCCTTACCATACTGGAGATATTGGGTTGCAGATAACTCAAGGATAAGAACATTTCGTGAAGGCTAAGCTAGAAGAAATTTCAATGGTCTTGATTTGAGCATTTTTAGATATTCATGCCTTTTTGTAATATTTTATTAACTATTTGACATATATTTTTTGGTTAAGCAGCATGTAGCATGTAAGAAAAAATTAAAGTAAAATAGGACAATATGAGGCGTACTAATAAAAATTAATTTGTTTCACTATTTAAAAGTCAAAGTATGCAATTTCTCGTCCCTTTCTCAAACTTATTGCCTCGTAGGGCTTTCACGAAACATGATGAAGCATCAGATAATGGAACAATTTACGTACTTTTGGCTGATAGTAAAACGTTACTAAATAAGCATACCAATCATTTTATTAAAGGAAGGAGGGTCTTGTGATCTTTACTGATCAAAGAAGAAAAGAACAGCAAAAAATGTAGTGCAAAAAAAATGGATTACCTGAAGAAGTTAGGCAAACATTTTATTAAAACAATTAAGAGTGCAGATTAACTATGTTGTTACATTCTCATTTTAAGAATATTTTCAGGAATTAGGTGAAAATTAGAGCTGCATTTTCTTGCTTTTTATATTATTGATGTATTAAATGTTTGATTCTTCATTTTTTTCCGTGAATTTGTTTTAATACAGCTTAGCGAGGTCAGCACACCAGATGAAAAAATGTTGTGATGGGAAAAGCTCATTTTACTGTATTATTTTATTCAAAAGATTAAACATAATATATTTTATGTATTAACCTTATGGACGGCAAAAAAAATTTCAACTATTATAACAACCTTTCGTGAAAGACAGATAAAATGACTGACGAATTTCTCTCGATTATTTTTAAAAGATAGTGGTACAGGGTTACAAACTTCTCCCATTAGTAAAAGAAACTTAAAATAAAAGTCAAAAAAGCTACTTCACTGTGACCGTAATGACATTGTTCTCCAGTACACATACGAAATGCTTATAAGCGTTTTTTATTTTAACGTTGAAAAAAAACTTATGAAAAATTCTCTTTTTGAAGCTGGTGATTTAGCTTCTCTTAAAACTTTCTAGTTTTAAAATACATGACATTTAAATACACATAAAGTATTTAAAGACTGCCTTAGGTAAAAAAAACCAAGGAATACAATAATTATAAATGCATCAAAGTCTACGTAAAAGGTGTTTTATTAGTAATTATAATAATTATGATTATAATAATATTTTAAAAGACGAAATCATTCTACATTTGCACTTGTGTCTCAGTTTTGCACATTTGTATTTGACAAATATCCAATTGAATAAAATACCTGTTAGGATAAAATACAAATTCTTAAGTTCTAGCCTGACTATTGTACCAAAATACATTGCTCAAATGCAGTCACTTGGATCAGGTTTTGATAAAAAAGTAGAATAACATAAGGAACGTAATACTATAAATGTATTTAGGTATTCAGAATGCAGGTTTAAAAATGCTAAAATAAAAAAAAATTAAAATAATCAGTCAGATAACTTGCCTTGTTTATAATAAATATAGGCATAAAACATAAAACACATTTATAGAGAAAAGACGCAGTAGTTCCCAAAAGAACCAGAGATTAGTAGGGAGATTGCTGACTGCCATGCTACGGAGTGTGCCCACTTTTTTCAAGTGGTTTGAGCGCCCCACCGCAGCCAAGCAGCCAAACCAGGTGCAAATTTTTTTTTTATTTGAGAAGCACGGTAGGGGTATGAGAGGAGTGAATTCGCGTGAAAATGTCCATAAAGGCGCACATTTTGGAGACGCGCGGAAGGGATATACCAAATGTACGCCTACGAGGAGAGGAGTGGAAATGTTGGCTCTGTAGCTATATAGCTGTATATAGCTGAGCGCACAGTCAAAGCAAGCGACGACACGAGTTTTTCTCTTTTGAGAGTCTTTTGACTCTGCAACCGAGTACATGCTATGTATGTATTTAACTGACTTGCTCTCGCTCTGACTTCAATGTTATCTATAAATCTCATTTAATTAAATCGTAAAACTAAGTGCTCATTAATTACATACACAGGCTTTTGATTTCAATACGTTATTTTTTAACTCTCCCGTACTTTTAACATTCCCAAATCTATTTATGTTTTTAAAAAATATGTAGCTTCAACTATTTTTCAAGATTTTCAGTACAGCCTTAACCACTAATTTATTAATTTTACACATCCTAACTGCTGTTAACTGTGGGACAAGCTCCAGAGGATGTCCATGAACATATGTGACTTCGAAAGAGATACAACATGTTCTTCGGATAGCTATGATAGATAAAGCTTATGCTCCTTCGTAGATTGTTTTACACTTATGAGTTAAAATCCTCGTCATGGTTGATTTTTTTTAATTATTTATTTTTTTTTTACAATTTATCACTTTGCTTTCATTTCTTTTATTCGTGTTTCGTTAAAATATATTATATATTATATATATATATATATATATATATATATATATATGTATATATGTCGTCAGCATATTTTTTTCGGATACTTAAAAATAAATTAATATTGTTATTTTGATACTTCTTGTTAGCAAGAAAATTCCATAATTTTATATTAATAAAATAATTTTTAAGGATTTTAATATAACTTGTGTATTTTGAAACTACTAAGGAATTATAAACATTCTTTTTACGACTAAAAAAGTCGAAAGCAGAAGAAAACTCCTACTTATACTACGATTACATCAAATATGATCATTACCAGTGAACAGCAGGCATTATTTATTCTAAATAAATTTATTTTGAATTCAGAATATTTTAATAAATTCTACAGGTTGTCATGATATAAGCTTAATGAATTCTTAATGAATTCATATTCTCATCAGGTTTTGACATGTGTCTTGAGTTCGCGAAGAATTCTTGAAAAATTCTTTCAAAGAAACTTTTTATTACTTCTGTGGGGAGAGCTGCTGAAAGACCATTAAAAAATATTCATTTAAAGTTCATTATAAATTTATTGATCATTCTTTAGTAAGTGTAATGAATTCATTTACTGTCCCTAAGGAATTCATTTAAAAAATTTTGGTACATACTTTTTATCAATTTGCTATACAGTAACGACAGAAAAAAATAATTTTTGCATCATATTTATTTTCTAATGTTTTTTTAACATGCAACAAATGTTAGAATCTCTATGTTTAGAAAATAATTATATTATATGACTACGAATAATAGAGTACCTTCAAACAAATCATAAATTTATAAAATAGCACTAATCGTTTTACTTATCTAATATGTTGTAAACATAAATCACATAAATTAGTTACAGCATTGACAAATATTTAAACTACAAACTACTCATCAATAGACAAATAACCACTACTTTCTTATAATGTTGTACGGCAACCCCGAATCATGAAGAATTCTTTATGAATTCACCAAGAAACTTGTTTTTGTATTCGCAAAGTGTTCCTGAAGTGTTCTTAGCGTATTCTTAAAGTATTCATTTCGATCCCACGGTACTTAAAAATTAAACTTAAATAAAAAATTATTTCGTTAATAAGTCGGTTTTCTTCTGTACACACTTACTCACTCCGGCTTTGGATATACATTAATATCCGAAAAAAGTCTGCAGACAAGTGGAATCGAACCCATTTAGCAAGAGCCCGCGTGTGACACAAACACGCTTCACCACTTGGCTATTGAGCATTCGGAAATCCCCTAACATTAAACGCCTACATTTACTATTTACATAAGCTATGATTCTTTGTTATTTTAATTCCCTCTTATAATTAAAAAATTGTGTGAAAAATCTCTCTGCTCTTCTCGCTTATGGACAACGCTATCTTATAACTTCTTATTACACGCGCACTTATCTCTACAAATTATAGCATTGTCGTACGATCTGGATTATGTATTATTGTAAATACGTGATCTTATAATGCAAATTATAAAATAAAGTCTTCGGACGTGTAACAAAAATTATTTTTAACACAAATAAATACCAAATATTAAGATTGCAAAAAAAATTGTATAATCTTAGCGAGCTTCCATATTTAGGACAAGCTTCGGAGCTTCACCATAAACATGATTAACTTTCGACCTAAGGACTCCCAGTGCTTTCGTAGCACAGGTGGCTCGCACGCGTATCTACCGTTTCGTTTTTGCATTCTCAGGTGTGAATCTCAGTATGGAAGATGACTTTTTTTTTTGTTTCAGTGGTCTTACTGGTTATTCTGTATTTTTTACTCGACAAACTTTTTTATCATTTATACTTATGCAGATATTTAAATTTAAATTAAATATTAAAAATCTTAGAAAATTTTATTTTCATTGTCCAATAATCTCTAGATTGTATTTTTGTATCTTAAACATACTTTTTCATTAAACTTTTATTCAATTCATATAAATAAGTTTTTTGCTATTTCGAGAAAAAAATAATAAATAGGATGTCGTATGAAAATTTTTCTTATAACTTAATAATAATTCTTTAGATTTATTTTGAATTAAAGCGATAGCTTATTTCATGTCGTTTTAGTTGTTAAAAAGTAGAGCAGTGTTAAAAATAAATAAAACAAGAAATAAAGAAAAAAAAAAAAAAACAACAAACCAGGGGGGATGAATGGGTCATGGGACCCACGGTAAGAACGAAGTTCTTTAAGCATGACATGAGTGTAGAGCACAATTTCTCAGGTAACAAGGGGGTCACCAGACCCGTAGAAAGAACGAAGCTCTATAAACGTTAGTACTGCATTTATGTAGTTCACTCAACAAAAACTTGAAAAACGAATAAAAAATAAAAATAAAAAAAATAGTTTAGTACTCACGATGGTTTAACTTCGTGAGAACGTCGTGCATGAATACAGTACTCACGAAGTTCAACCATCGTGAGTACTGAACTATATATGACTACGAATAATAGAGTACCTTAAAACAAATCATAAATTTATAAAATAGCACTAATCGTTTTACTTATCTAATATGTTGTAAACATAAATCACATAAATTAGTTACAGCATTGACAGATATTTAAACTACAAACTACTCATCAATAGACAAATAACCACTACTTTCTTATAATGTTGTACGGCAACCCCGAATCATGAAGAATTCTTTATGAATTCACCAAGAAACTTGTTTTTGTATTCGCAAAGTGTTCCTGAAGTGTTCTTAGCGTATTCTTAAAGTATTCATTTCGATCCCACGGTACTTAAAAATTAAACTTAAATAAAAAATTATTTCGTTAACAAGTCGGTTTTCTTCTGTACACACTTACTCACTCCGGCTTTGGATATACATTAATATCCGAAAAAAGTCTGCAGACAAGTGGAATCGAACCCATTTAGCAAGAGCCCGCGTGTGACACAAACACGCTTCACCACTTGGCTATTGAGGATTCGGAAATCCCCTAACATTAAACGCCTACATTTACTATTTACATAAGCTATGATTCTTTGTTATTTTAATTTCCTCTTATAATTAAAAAATTGTGTGAAAAATCTCTCTGCTCTTCTTGCTTATGGACAACGCTATCTTATAACTTTTTATTACACGCGCACTTATCTCTACAAATTATAGCAACGTCGTACGATCTGGATTATGTATTATTGTAAATACGTGATCTTATAATGCAAATTATAAAATAAAGTCTTCGGACGTGTAACAAAAATTATTTTTAACACAAATAAATACCAAATATTAAGATTGCAAAAAAAATTGTATAATCTTAGCGAGCTTCCATATTTAGGACAAGCTTCGGAGCTTCACCATAAACATGATTAACTTTCGACCTAAGGACTCCCAGTGCTTTCGTAGCACAGGTGGCTCGCACGCGTATCTACCGTTTCGTTTTTGCATTCTCAGGTGTGAATCTCAGTATGGAAGATGACTTTTTTTTTTGTTTCAGTGGTCTTACTGGTTATTCTGTATTTTTTACTCGACAAACTTTTTTATCATTTATACTTATGCAGATATTTAAATTTAAATTAAATATTAAAAATCTTAGAAAATTTTATTTTCATTGTCCAATAATCTCTAGATTGTATTTTTGTATCTTAAACATACTTTTTCATTAAACTTTTATTCAATTCATATAAATAAGTTTTTTGCTATTTCGAGAAAAAAATAATAAATAGGATGTCGTATGAAAATTTTTCTTATAACTTAATAATAATTCTTTAGATTTATTTTGAATTAAAGCGATAGCTTATTTCGTGTCGTTTTAATTGTTAAAAAGTAGAGCAGTGTTAAAAATAAATAAAACAAGAAATAAAGAAAAAAAAAAAAAAAACAACAAACCAGGGGGGATGAATGGGTCATGGGACCCACGGTAAGAACGAAGTTCTTTAAGCATGACATGAGTGTAGAGCACAATTTCTCAGGTAACAAGGGGGTCACTAGACCCGTAGAAAGAACAAAGCTCTATAAACGTTAGTACTGCATTTATGTAGTTCACTAAACAAAAACTTGAAAAACGAATAAAAAATAAAAATAAAAAAAATAGTTCAGTACTCACGATGGTTGAACTTCGTGAGAACGTCGTGCATAAATACAGTACTCACGAAGTTCAACCATCGTGAGTACTGAACTATTTTTCTTATTTTTATTTTTTATTCGTTTTTCAAGTTTTTGTTTAGTGAACTACATGAATGCAATACTAACGTTTATAGAGCTTCGTTTTTTCTACGGGTCTGGTGACCCCCTTGTTACCTAAGAAATTGTGCTTTACACTCATGTCATGTTTAAAGAACTTCGTTCTTACCGTGGGTCCTATGACCCATTTATCCCCCCTGGTTTGTTGTTTTTTTTTTTTTTTCTTTATTTCTTGTTTTATTCATTTTTTTTTTCATTTCTTGTTTTATTTTTTTTCATATTTTATTTTATTACATTTTTTTCATTTTTTTGTATTTCCTTTATTTAATTTCTTTCTTATTTTCATTTTAAATCTTTTTTTTTTCGTTCCCTTTTTTTTATAAATCATTTTTTCTTTTCATATTTAATTTCATTATTTTTTTTTTCATTCTTTTGTATTTCTTTTATTTCTTTTTTTTATATTTTTCTATTTATATTCATTCTTTTGTATTTCTTTTATTTCATTTCTTTTTTCATATTTTATTTTATTATTTTTTAATATATTGTTTTATTTGTTCAAATTTCATTTAATTTCATTATTATTTTTTTTCATATTTCATTTTTTCATATTTCGATTCTTTTTTTTTCATATTTAATTTCATTACTTTTTTTTATTTATAACATGTAATTATGTGCATTACTGTAATGCCAAAAAAACCTCAGGTTAAATGAAAATCGGTCGGTATTTCATGCATCAAATGCATAAAAACCAAATACTTAATGCGTAATAACGCGCCTTATTATATTAAATCTACATAACCATATTTATGCTATTTAAATTTTTTTTTTTTTTTTTTTTTTTTTTTTTTTTTTTTTTTATAGATGTATTATTTAGAAAACAAATACACAATTTATAAAACAAATTCATAATTGAATGTATTATAAGTAAAAACATTTAAAAATGGAATGTTACAGTTACGAACCACACGATAAGTACAAGAAACCGAATTTCTATAGTCGGCAGCGCTCGTTGCAGAGTGGGTAAGGTACAGGACTCACATGCAGAAGGTCGAGGGTTCAAATCTCTTTATTGGAAAATGTTTTTTTTTTTTTTTTTTTTTTTTTTTTTTTTTTTTTTTTTAGAATTGTAAAAAAAAAAAAATTGAAAGTCAAAGAAAAATTACTGTGGGAAAATGAAATTAAAATTTGTTAAAAAATTAATTGCTTGGGAGTGTGAGGGGAAATGGTGGGTAAAGGTGTGCAGAAGAACAACACGGCACGGTTGGCAGATATACATATATAGTGGGGAGAGGGGGAGTGTATGGAGAACAGTAGGTGAAGGGAACGGGGTAAGGGGGGAAACTTGAAAGGCAGGTTTCCAAAAAAAAAAAAATCTGTCGTTTTTAAAATTCCAGCCCCCCGAGTAACGCGACATAAAGAACTTCGTTCTAAAAACAATAAAAAATTCATGCACAAACGAAAAAAGTCTCAAAATGATATCGAATTTAAGTTTCATTTATTTTTTGTAGCAACAGGCGAAAATCAATTAAGTAGTGCACCATAATAAACTTTTACTACCTTAATAAATATTTAATTTTTACTTGCGTGTCTACCTAATTAATAGTAATAGAAGACTTCAAGTAAAAAAAGTTAATAAATAATTAATAAGGCCTTCAAAGTGATTTTAAAAAAATCAGATTACATGGACGAAGAGTCGTGTCCAAGAATGCAAAAACGAAACGACGAACTTGCATGCGAGCCATCTGCGTTAAGGGAAAGCTGTGTAAGCTACAGTCAAAAGTCACTTATATTTATAACAAAGCTCCAAAGCTTGTCCTAAACATCGCTGGGGCTCGTTGGAATTATTATATTTATTTTTCAATCTCAACTTGGTATGTGTTCGTATTAATAATAATTTCGATTACACGTGCAAAAAATTTTAATAATAATTCTCATCGTAACAAGAAAACTCTGTGAAATTACATCACCGTAACTGCAACCTTTCTCCAGTACACACCTTAAATTTTTCCCACCCTAACAAGAATTAAATAAAATTATATGAAATTACGTACTTCACGATCACAGATGAATAGAAAGATTTATTAATTTTACTCATCATAAGCTGTAGGCCAAGCTCCGGAGGTGGTCGATGAACATTTGTGACTTTCAAACTATCATGACACAATGTCTCGATAGCTCAGACGGTTGAGGCTTGTACCTATGGAGAAATTATTTTGCAATCCTGGGTTCGATCCTTATTGTCACCAACATTTTTTTATTTTTTTTTATTTTTTTTTAAGTAATGGATTATTCTGTTTCAATTTCTTAGTATAACTTTTATTTAAACTTATGTACTTATGTATTGTCAACTCTTTGTGTCGAATACATCAAAATAAATAATTTTTCAATGCTGTGTTACATGAGATTGAGAAGCAGGTAAGGAGGTGCGTCACAAAAAGAACTTAACTGGTTGGTCAATTATTTATTAGCTTCTCAAAGGCAAAGGCATGTGTGTGTCTCGCGTGGTGTTCCCTACTTATTGCCCGGCCTCTTACCTGAAAGATGCTCGAGTAGCTTTACAGCAAGTAGCTTGACTTTTACAATTTTTAAATATGGTGTAGTGATTTGAACAGTAGATAAGTAGGGAACACCGCGCGAGACACACACACATGCGATTTTATACGACATCCTATTTATTATTTTTTTCTCGAAATAGCAAAAAACTTATTTATATGAATCGAATAAAAGTTAAATGAAGAAGAATGTTTAAGATACAAAAATACAATCTGGAGCTTATTGGACAATGAAAATAAAATTTTTTAAGGTATTAAATATTTAATTTAAATTTAAATATCTGCATAAACATTAATGATAAAAGAGTTTGTCAAGTAAAAAATACAGAATAACCAGTAAGACCACTGAAACAAAAAAAAAAGTCATCTTCCATACTGAGATTCGAACCCGAGAATGCAAAAACGAAACGGTAGATACGCGTGCGACCCACCTGTGCTACGAAAGCACTGGGAGTCTTTAGGTCGAAAGATAATCATGTTTATGGTGAAGCTCCGAAGCTTGTCCTAAATATGGAAGCTCGCTAAGATTATACAATTTTTTTTGCAATCTCAATATTTGGTATTGATTTGTGTTAAAAATAATTTTTATTACACGTCCGAAGACTTTATTTTATAATTTGCATTATAAGATCATGTACTTACAATAATACATAATCCAGATCGTACGACTTTGCTGTAATATGTAGAGATAAGTGCGCGTGTAATAAAAAGTTATAAGATAGCGTTGTCCATAAGCGAGAAGAGCAGAGAGATATATCACACAATTTTTTAATCATAAGAAGGAATTAAAATAACAAAGAATCATAGCTTTTGTAAATAGTTAATGTTGGCGTTTAATATTAGGGAATTTCCCAATCCTCGATAGCCGAGTCGTGAAGCTTGTTCGTGTCACACGCGGGCTATAGCTACCTCGGTTCGATTCCACTTGTCTGCAGACTTTTTTCGGATATTAATGTATATCCAAAGCTGAAGTGAGTAAGTGTGTACAGAAGAAAACCAACTTGTTAACGAAATAATTTTTTATTTACTTTAAGTTTAATTTTTAAGTACCGTGGGATCAAAATGGGATACAAAAAAAAATTTTTCTAAATGATTATGAAACACATGTTAGTAACAGCGCAATCTCTTAAATAAATTAACCCAGTCATTATTTTAAGGGTGCTTAGGTACGTCTCAAGAAAATACGATGGTCTAGGCTCTGACAATAATTACTACAAAAAAGTTACATCGTATTTTACATACTGATATAAATTACACTTAGCATCGACTGACTATTTAAAATAGACAAGCTTCGATCTTTTGTATTGGAACAAGCAGTGACTGACAAAAAGTAATGAATTTATTATGTAAATGTTAAATTTTGAAACTTTTTTAATGTACTTCAAATAACATTTTTTTAATTACCTTTTGATTGAGTAAAAGATAATAATAAATATTATGTTGTTTTTTATAGCTTTACTCAGTTTAATGTTAGGTTTCGAAAATCTCTATAATAATTTAAAGAACAGATTTTAAATATATGTAAAAAAAATTTAAAATATATGTGTAAAAATGGGTTTCGTTTTAGAACGATAGTAAAACTTCCAAGTAACTACAATGAAAATACTTTTTAAAAGCATTAAACATCAGAGCAAAGTAATGTTCTCAACTTAAAATAACAGGTTCAGAGCCAGCTCTGCGGCAGTAGTCTTCTTTGTTTTTTGTTTAAGCCTGTCAGAGGTATGTTGAAGCTAAGTCTTCACATGATGACTACATTTTTGTTTCGTATACTCTTTTGACGATTTTAGGATTCCATCTGAAATTCAATGTTTTTATTAGTTATAAGCTCCTAAATACAGCCAGAAACGAGTCTAGGTGCACGAGGGTGCTGATGACGATGTTCTGGTAATCGTCACCTAGAGTTTTTAATTAAAAAAATTCAATTAGACTCTAACGAGAGTCTAGGTATACGGGGGTGCAGATGACGATGTCCTGGTGATTGACACTGAGAGCTTTTAGTTATAAATATTTAAATAGACTCATAAACG
The DNA here is from genome assembly GCF_036245765.1 of Copidosoma floridanum. Taxonomy (NCBI): domain Eukaryota; kingdom Metazoa; phylum Arthropoda; class Insecta; order Hymenoptera; family Encyrtidae; genus Copidosoma; species Copidosoma floridanum. The sequence goes on from NW_028321885.1 coordinate 2,922,288, forward strand.
AGTCCAGATATACGAGGGTGCTGATGACGATGTCCTGGTGATCGGCACCGAGAGTTTTCAATTATAAACATCTAAATAGACTCATAAACAAGTTTACCGACCGACCGACTACTTAAAAAAACGCACCCAATGTACACACATACATACATTAGCCCGTTCCCCGCGAAATTTAAACTCTTTTTATTAATTTTAATAAAATACGAGTAATAATCACAACCATATCGTAGTTGTAGATAAATGAAAGTTGTGTCAGGAATAACCTCGTAACAAAGTGACATCAATTTATTTTGACGTTCAGGTTATTATTTGTAATTAAATAAATAAATCATTTGAATTTCGCTGGGAACGAACTAAGATATTAGGCTGATATATATATGTGCGATAATTTCAGGCAGTCGATAAAGAAGATTTTTTACATGAAGACTAATAAATTCTTTAAGAACTCTTGTTGGGCCCATCTCACATGACATAAGTTGATGAATTTATGAATTCTTAACGTGTACTCAACGACGTAAAATTATGTTAAAAAAGAATAAGAATCTCAATCGAAGATTTTGCTAGCAGAAATAGACCCAGACTCAGTTTTTATTAATATATAAATTTGTTGTCAAAACTTTCTTTTAGTTCTCACAGTTCCCAATCCTAAATAATTTATCACGTTAGCATAATAAAGAGTCTTTCCAGAGTAATAGGCGTAAAAGAGCCTTTTTCAACTGAAAATAAGAGAGCCTTTAATTTTTATTTCACCGATTTTAAGTTGGTACTACATTTATGTGTGTAAGTATATAATCGATCTTTGAAAATATATACATTACTACCTTAAAATAGAAGTAAACAAATGGGTTAAAAAGGCATTGATGTCTTTTTCTTGAACATCTCGTTTTGCTCCCTAGTATAGAATAAATGTGTGGATTCGTACAAAGGTACGAGACCAACCGACAGCTGGGTGAGGAGCAAATAAGAACTCAAAAATGTCGAAGAATAATCTTGAGCAACCTTTCGTTGGGCTTAATTCTACTAGTTGACGCCGGCTTGATACACCTCAGTGCGAGTGTACCTCTGTATAAAAAGGCTTTTTCTTTTAGTTTAAGAAGACTTTCTTCGGCCGAAAATTTAAAAAGGCTCTTTCTTGACTTTTACTCTAAAAAGACTCTTTCTTGCACTTACCCGATGGTATCATTGTTAAAAGTATTACGATGCTTTTTCTAAATTCAATATAAATGATTAAACTTCCTTAGTAGTCTACAGCCTAAGAATATGTTTATTACAATCATCACCCTTAAAGGTAATTCATTTTATTTTTCTTTTTTCTAAACAAAATACTGCGGTATTAAAAAAAATGTTTTGTCTCAGAATCTTGCCGAATAAATTTTATTACTTATTCATCGAACTGTTTCGTTTATTATTATTCTTCTGACTGCCTAAAAGTAAATAAAAGTAGCACACCTTATTAAAAATTTGCAAACAATTTTAAAATATTTACAAAGTATTTTCTATTGCGTTCATCGAATTCATTTACTGATTAAAATTTCAACATTAAGTAAATAGCAGTAGATGGGCGGCTTTTTTTTGTCGTGAAAAAGATGTTCATAATTTCTTAGGAGTTTAAAAATACACAAATCATGTCAAAATCCTTAAAAGTTATTTTATTATTATGAAATTATGGAATTGCCGTGCTAACAAGAAGTATCAAAATAACTATAATAATTTAATTTGATGTATCCGAAAACAAAATGTCGACAACACACACACACACATATATATATATACATATGCATATATATGAAGACAAAATGATAAATTTAATAAAAAAAAAAAAAAAAATCTACCATGACGTAGATTTCAACCCATAAGTGCAAAACAATCTATGGAGGGGCATAAGCCTTATCCATCTTAGCTATCCGAAGAACGTGTTGTATCTCTTTCGATATGTTCATGGACATCTTTCAGAGCTTGTCACACAGTTTACAGCAGTTAGAATGTGTAAAATTAATAAATTAGTGGTTAAGGCTGTACTGAAAACCTTAAAAAACAGTTGAAGCTACATATTTTTTAAAAACATAAATAGATTTAAGAATGTTAAAAGTACGGGAGAGTTAAAAAATAATGTATTGAAATCAAAAGCCTGTGTATGTAATTTATGAGCACTTAGTTTTACGATTTAATTAAATAAGATTTATAGATAACGTTCAAGCCAGAGCGAGAGAAAGTCAGTTAAATATATACATAGCATGTACTTGGTTGCAGAGTCAAAAGACTCTCAAAAGAGAAAAACTCGTATCGTTACTTGCTTTGACTGTGCGCTCAGCTATATACAGCTATATAGCTATATAGCCGACATTTCTACTCCTCTCCTCGTAGGCGCACATTTGGTATACCCCTCCCACGCGTCTCCAAAATGTGCGCCTATATGGACATTTCCACGCGAATCCACTCTTCTCATACCCCTACCGTGCTTCTCGAATAAAAAAAAAAATGTGCATCTGGTTCGGCTGCTTGGCTGCGGTGGGGCGCTTGAACCACTTGAAAAAAGTGGGCACACTCCGTAGCATGGCAGTCAACAATCTCCCTACTTATCTCTAAAAGAACTTATGAAACAAAAAATATTTAAAAGTCTGTTTTTCGCTAAGGCAGGCAACGGCAAATCACCATTCGTAATCACTTTAATAACAACAGCAGCACCATCTGGTCTTGTGTCTTTTTGCATGATAGTAAAAAACTAAAGATTAATTATAATATAATAAAAACTAAGAAGCTTACTGATTTTCAACACTATTACACTGCTTTAGTCAGTAGCTATAAGTCTAATAACTCATAAAACGATACTTTTAGTTTTTTAGCTGGAAGTCTGAGCATAAATTTTATAGAACTCCAACTACGCGTAACCACGCAATTTCATCTGCCATGCAAGTATAATGTGCGTTTAGCAGACAAGATTACTGCTTTGTTACTTATTATGTCTATAAATTTATAATTGCTGACAGAGTTTTATGATATATGACCAATCTGTACAGATATTTTTTTACTTCTATAACTATCATAAAAACAACTTTTATTACTCAAGACATTTTATGAAAATAAGAAATTATATTAACTTACATTTAGTAGCATACCATTAAATCATGCAACTTTACTACCTTGAGTGCTGGCACAGACTTTCTTATTTCTTTTAACTTTAATTTTGGAGGGGATAGAAAAATAAAATTATATTAGAAATCTTATTGTACGTCTTAAAAAAATATTGACACGTACTTTGAAACATGAAAATATTCTTTCAAGTACCTAGAAAAAACGGCTTATCAACATTTAAAATACATTAATGACAACACATGTTTAAACTATAAATACAACAAAATATAGCTAACACAAACAGACACATAGTAAGCAAAGTCGTATGGATTTCTGAAAATGCTGAAGGAAAATATTTCGTCAAGATCAAGTACTTTATTGACAAATAGTCTAACATACTTTAACAAATATTTAATAAAAAATGAAAGAGTGTACAATAAAATTAAAAAGTTTTTTCCCTAGTACCCATAAACTAATGAATAAAATTGAGTTTTGAGAATCTTTAAAGAGTTACGTGTTGGTGTCGCTAGACGTTACTTCATTGTTTACATATGTACTGTGTGGTTTGGTTGTGCCAGAGAATATAGAAACACATCCCTTCATGTATAGAAGGCTAGGTCGGGCTAGGCCTAGACTTGTTTTCACTTTTAATGCCAGTACTGTACCCATGACCCATGAGGGACGTGGCATTAAGGTCGTACGTTTGCTTAAGACAGTCGACCCTAACGCCATCTTTCTCATGGGTACGGTACTAACGTTAAAATTAAAAACAAGTCTAGGCCTAGCCCGATCTTCTATACATGAAGGAATGTGTTTCTATATTATCTGGTTGTATGCAACCTCAAAAAATACTCAAGCTCTTGGTTGAGAACACCTATTTTACTTTTAATAGAAAGTTTTATGAACAGGTATTTAAAGTACCCTGATAAAGTAACCAACTTGGTTTTTTTCTGGTGAATTGGATGATTAGGAACTGTGTTAGTTATTGTTAGAATATTTTGACAATTTATTATAATAAAGAACCACTCTTTTACTATTTTTATGTTAATAAGTCAAGTACCTGTATACAGCAACGAATATTGACCTTCTCATTTAGATTTCTAATAGACATGACAGTAGATTTAAATTAAGACATGAGGAATAAAAAAGGATAATTAGAAAATTTTTTTTAATCGTAAGGTAAACGAGACAGATGAAGAAGAACTAATTTTTGAATCGGATTTCTAATTGAATCAACAGATGATCAGCATGACTTAAAATTAAAAAGATATGTCCGTGAAACTTTCATTCGATTATTTCATGAATGAGATTCAAAAGTTTCAAGATAAGTGCTACACAAACATAGCTATACAGCTAATTTAACGAGCAAACAAATTAAAACAAGACTCGTTAAAAGTAAAAATAGTTTTTTTTTTACTGAATTACCACTACAACCTCATAGTCTAGTCAGTGGTGCCACCCATTTACAACATATGCATAGAATCCTATTAGAATCCTCGAAAAAGCCCCATGTTTCAGAGACGACTCCTCATTCCTAAGGCTGGTGCTCTCCACCCAGTGTCTGACATTAGATCTACTAATCCTTACATGAAGCTTTAACACTGTTTTGTATTAACCAACGCCCAAAGGGCTATGAGGTAAAGAAAAAATCCTGGGATTACTCTGAAAAAAAATTCTACAAAAAAACCTGCCCCAAAACAGTCAGGACTCCATTGGAACTTTTTTCTGATAAAAACAGTTGTTACAAAATTCTTTATTTATTGGATACTAAACTCACAACCCCTCAAACGCTGTAATATCAGTACCAAGCACGTTTACCATTACGGCAGCACCGTTCCTCAAAAAAAAAAAAAGTTAATAAAAAAAGCACTTTCCACGAGATTTAAACGGTTGATTTCTTGCATACTAACCAAGTATCTCTTACCCACTCTGCTGTGAGCAGGCCTGACATAAAAATTCTAGTTATTTTTTGATATGGTGTAATTTGTAACTTATTTTTAAAGTAAAAGAATTCTTTACTGCTTTATAGTAATTTTAGTTTCATTATAAATTATCCCTTCTATTATACTATTTATTTGATAAACTAGTTTTTTTGTTAAATAATTTTTTTTAACTTAGATAATTACATAACAAAAATGTAATAAGATTCTTTAATAAGGTTACATCCTTAGAAAGTAACGTCACTCTCATTAGAGGGTGAGGGGAAGGGGAGCATGTTCATAAGGCGCTGTGATAAAGTCTGCTGAAGTAATCTCTTGTTTTTTATTTACTCATTGTTTCTCGCCAGAACTGACTAATGTATTAGTAATATTCTTCAGATAAATTACAGAACTTTTTATAAGGTGTTTAGTTTTTTATAGTATGAATCAAACGGCATTAATAAATTTTGTATGGAAGATGGAAAATAAGGAGTAAACGGCATAGTCATTATGATCAATCTGATCTTCTTTCGATAGAAGTGTGCTATGAATTCTTAAAATTAAGGACTTCAATGATACAGCGATTAAAGTACAATATCTCATTAAGGCCTATACCAAGTTTTAGATCATAATTTTGAGTTGAATGACTTCTAGAAGTAATTTCGTGAAAAACCGTCGAGCCACGTAAAAAATCGAGCTGATGGCAGATAGTGTACTCAATGCGTCCTTGTCTTCCGCATAAATGTAACATACGAACTGGAAACAAATTTATTTACGTTTGGGCTAATATCTCTATAACATCAGACGCGATTTTGTTGACACTTCGCACTTGTATAAATGACGTTATCATGAATAATACATCAGTTTTCTTAAACATTCTCATCGCTGTGTCAAGCATAATAGGTATGCGTTTTCTACAACTTTTTGGAAGACTTATATTTATGCTCATGAATATTAAAAACAGCGGAAAAGGGTAACTTCATGAACTTATTTCTTGAAACATGTAGACACGACTGTGTTAAGATTTGGTAACAACACACATTCAATGTTTTTTCACGACATCAATTTAGAAAAAAATATTTTCATCTTTAAATAAAGTGTGCAATGACTTCCTTAAATTACAATATTTCTCAAATCAAACATATAAAAAAAAATTTCAGTTCGACGATCTACAACTTCTTGTGGGTATTTCTGATAATGTTTTGTGTATATATTTAATGTTTGAAAAGTATTTGTTAAAAAAATCTATGTGTGATGAACTTCTTCATGCGAAATTTATTGGCTTGTAATACTATCCTAATGTGTAAATGGTTCAACAAGATCGATGTTTTCAGCTCTTTCGATACAAATATATCGTGGATATTAAACATGGACTAGGAATGATTGTGTACATGACTCACATGAGCCTTATGTTAGAGACGTAATAAGCACATCTTTGCATGGTTTAGTTGTTAAACTTTTTCATTTACGTCACCTATTGTTTATAAGGTAAAATGGGGTGTAGCGGGACACTTTTTTAAGCAAAAAATATTTATTCATTATTTTTGAAGTTCCACCAATGCTAATTCACCTAAATTTTTTTTTAAATTGAAAATATAGGTCTTTACTTAAGGAAACAACGTTTATTGACTAAGTTTATCATTATTTGTTTAATTAAATAATTTTTCTAATAAGTCGTGAAATCTTTAGTAGTATGACATAGTCTTTGAGGATTACGGCAGTAGTAGGACACTGTATGTGGTAGTAGTGGGACAGTATATAATAATATTCTTAGCATAAATGAGAACACAATTTTCAATTGTAAGAGGTAAATTATCACTTTTAAGAGTATCTAAATATAAAAAATAATAGATTAATAGGGATTTCTCTTTTATCTATATTTTTTTCAACAATATCACAAAATCCCTACTTACTACGTCCGTTAATAATAAAGAAAAAAATATTGTCTATTACAACATAAACTAAATAATATACTTATTAATAATACAAACTACGGAAATAATAGTGAACAGAAGTTTAAAATAAATATTAGTTTCTAAGGTCTTAAAACTTTTTTTTTTTCTTTTTATTTTGCTCTGCAATAAATAAACTTTCCACGTACATAATGCTTTTTCATTGTCTTCAAGTTTAGATAAACATTTTTCCATTTCCTGTGCAATTGAGTCATTATTCGCATTTCGGTTTTCTTATTTAAAAATTTTTTTTTAATTTTTTACTTTCAAGTTATTTTCTTTCTTTGTTCCTAACAGTTTTTTCCTCTCTTGAAACTTCTTGTTTGAATTTTTTTCGTACTCTTTAGCGTTTTTATTTCTTCTTTTTTTTTGTTTATTAACTAATACCTACTGCTTTTTGAATGTTTTCTTTTTTTCTTTCTCTCTTTTTTTTAAGTAATGAATCAAATTATTAACAACCGCCACGGGTCGGTTTTCCTTAGCTGCTTTCTTCTTGATCTTAAAATTAATATTGGTTACAGAAAACATTTTTTAAAGGATAATTATTTGATTCTCCTGTAGAGATAAGAAGTAAATTAAAAGGCTGAAATACAAAATGAAGATATAATGTGAGTAAACTAATACTTATATTTTTCTGTTGACAGTTTTTAGAGGTATTGATTTTGTTCAGTTTTTTTTAAATATGAGTATGATGTTAATTAATTATTAAAGTTATACATTATTTTCTGCAAAGTTGATTTTTTTACATTGGGCAGGATGGATTATTACAAATTGCATTGAGGTTAGATTTCAGATTATGTCTATTTACCAGGTAACAATGCTCTCATTTGCTTAACTACTAATCCTACAAATATATTTGAGTTTAATTTTACTATTAAGGATTCGACTTATGACACTCGCACACTTACTATACATAGTTTTTACTATAGTAAAAAGCATGAAATCACAGTCGTTAAAAATAGGATTTGGTCTTGTCGAATACTTGTCCCACTACTACTTAGCTTTTAAGAAGAAGGATGCAGTAGTGGGACAGCAATGATAAGCCTCGTCCTACTTCTACATGGTGTTTACAGAAAATAAGGGTATACTAGGACAGGCTGTATTTTATGACAAAGTAATTATTTTTAAGACCTACTTAATAAAACTTGTTCTTTAGTGTCATATTATCACGTATCAATAGTTTAAACGTAAGAAAAACATTTTATTTTCGGTATATTATCTTGATAGTTAACTTTAGTCTTACATCTAAAATGGGCAAAATACCTCGCTTAAAACGTATGCATCAAACTAGTGTTTGGACAGCTTGATAAAATATCTTTTTGATTCTCCCTTGAACGTTTACCACAATCAATTTTGAGAGTCTTATGTAGCTAAGAGATAAAGGAATATTAGGAAATTTTTTTAAAGATATTTTTTAACAAACGAGTCTACCAGTTACGATTTTCTCCTCCTGTCCCACTAGACCCTGCAATTTTTGCGTTGTCCCACTATACCCCATTTAACACTGTTTGTTAATGAAACATTAAAATACTTACTGAAACCACGACCAATAGAAGTACATATACTTATTCCAACGATAGTTTTACCACTTACGTACACCGTGATCTTTCATGAAAGGTATATTTATATTCATAAATTACCAATCTCAGAACTTCACAAAAACATAAATTAAAAATAAATTGTTGATGTTACGTTTTGGCACGTCTTTAAAAAGTTGTCTGCTTCTTAATAAAATTCTTTGTTTCGATATCTTTATTACTAAGTTTTATTTGTTTACTCACCAATCTAACACAAATATCATAGGGGCTAAAAATTAAAAATCCTTACACTGTGGAGTAAAGAAGGCTTTTAGTATAAATACTACAAGTTGCGTTGTTGTTTTTTTATTTTTTATTTCCTCTGTTCCATTAATAATTTAACTCTTAAAGAAATGCTATTCAATAAATTAGCCACCACTATTACATTCTTTCCATATAATTTTCTTATACATATAAATCCACTCAAAGCTTGAAAATTATAAGCTTGCTATGAAAACAAATTATTTAAGTGATAACTATTAATTGTATTTATTGTCATAAATGCCTCAGAATAATACGTATCAACTACCTCATAGGCTTAAAATAATTTTATTCAGGTTTGTTACAAGATATTGTACGTCAAACTTAGTTAGCTTTGTATGTAATAAGTGTAGGGATGGTTGTAAAAATGTATTATTCATAGCAATAAGTACATTACACCTAATGTTTAACGTTGCAAAAACTTCTAGCTCGAATACAACATTCCAAAATGCAACTTAATAGCAAGGCATATATATATATTTTCTTATGCAAGCTCCCATCAGTTATTTGAGTAATTTTACAATAGTGTTATTAGTTTAAAACGTATCATGAAGAATGTTTCATAATCCTAAATTTTCTCTCCTAGCTGTCGTACCTCGCAGGATATAGTGTACATGAAATGACAGACCAAGCACTTTTTTCTATTTTGGTTACTATTTATAAGAAGAATGTAACTTTTTTTTCAATAGTAGTAGAATAGCTATGACAAATTAACTTGCTAACACAACTCTCATATTTCTTAGTTTTTTGCGAACATGCATCAGCGGTAACACTTCTTAAACTTTGTAAAGACGTTAAGATTTGAAGTCGTATTTAGCTGGAGCAATAATTTCTGTAGTTACGTAGAAAACTTTTGATTACTGAGCAAGAGTATTTATAATGATGATAAAATAATGCAAGTTTTAGTTAATAGTCAGTGTTATATACGTTAATTAAAAATTTTAATTGCAGTTTCTTAAAGTGGCCTCGTTAATATAAAGAGTTTTAAAAATTATAAAATTTCATTACCAAGCTTTCTTTACTGATATCAGAAGTAGGAATAATGATTTGTTCCATAGTTTGTGTTATGTCCTCGTCAATGCCAGCAATATAGCCTAAGCCAGTGTCTTCGTCAAATGTACCCTCAAACGTTGAAAAAGTATCAAATTTGTGCACACTTATATGTCTTGCCAGGTTTTGTTGAGTTTGACTGCGTTCTTTATGATCCAATCTAGAATTAACTACAGTGTCGTATATTGTTTCTTGAGTTAAGTCTAAATCTGTTTCACTATTTTCTAAATGATAATGTATTTGTGTAAATGTCGCACGTTTTTTTTCAAGTGGAATTTTTTTTTTTTGTTTTTGAGATTTAAATACTGATTTTATTTGTATCTGGTTACTGAAGGAATCGAGACCTGTAGTTGGATGTTGAGCCCCTCCTTCTGATAATAGAAAAGATGAATCGTACTTGATAACAGCAAAACTGTCTAGTACTGGTTGTGGATCAATCTTTTTATTCTGTAAGTCTACTAGTATACTATTTTTTGATGGACTAGGCAATAATTGCAATGATGACTGGTTACGCCATAGGCATCTGCTATTGTGATGCTCAGCGAGTGAGATTATTCCATTGAATTTTCCCAATTTCCAAGTCTGTTTCGGCTTTTTTTTTTCCATGAGGCGATCAATTTTTTTTTTTTTGTCTTCTACAGAAATATTAGTTTAGAGAAACGTCGCAATTATGCATTTTTACAAGGGTTACAATAAAATAGGTGTTGAATAAGATGTTTTTGTTGTTAAAAACTAGTACGTAATTTTTTTTTTTTTCGAACAAAATAAAAAGTATATCTGTCAATGAACTTGTATTAGAATTTTTTAGATTAGTTACTACAACGTAATTTCTATGTTTGTCATCGTTTTGAGATGATAAGTCTTACTTATTATTAAAACAAATTTTCCTCACACTTTCCTCTTTCATTTCTTTATCAGAAGTCCGATATAAATATTATATAAGTAACGTTTTTCCATTGAAAGATCTTTAGTGTAAGTTTTTACAATGCCGTAAAATAAACTAATGAATAGATTAAAAGGTTAATTAACAAACAAGTTTCTTACAGTCTTAGTAGTTTTTAATCTTTTTCTAATATTTTTAGAACTTGAGCAGTACCTCAGAAATGTCAAAAATAGTTTAAAAACTTACTTATCGCATACATCGACTTATGCGCGTGAGAGTTACTTTTTTAATAAAGAATACGATCAACCTGAAGCCGAGTTCATACTGCGACAGTCGATATATTCTTTTGTTTTTTTATGACATGTACCTCATTAGGCGCCAAGAACAAGTTGCTGTGGAATCTTTATTATGTAAGCTACTAGCAGTAAAAGCTCTGACTGTTAATTAAATTTTCAATACGTAAGGCAATTTTTAAATCAAATAATTATGTGATTAGTATTTTTCTTCTAATTATAGAAGAAACAAATGTGATAAAAGATATGGAATTTCTAACACTGTAAATAAGATATTAGAGTTTATTATGTAAGTATTAATTGTACATTTGACTTTGAGCATTCAAATGAATAGATAACTTTTATCATGCTTTCATGACCAAGGACTCTTATCCTTATTATCATAGAAATCCTTGGTCATAAGAGTATAAAACAGATATCCATTTATTTAAATGCTTTTCGGGGTAAATTTTAAATACTTTTAGACCTTCTAATTTAAGAATAGATATTTTGGAATGACAAAAAAAGTAACGAGAGAAATGTTTTACAGCTACTAAAAACTGTCACTTTACAAGATTGACCTTAAAATCGGGCCAAAACCATTTAAAATCCCATATTTCCAAATAGAATTAGTTTAATAATAAAATGATACATAATTAAAGTACCACTTTATTTGTATGCATGAATGAATGCATACACTAGTATGTATGCATAAGTTCCGTAAATCCCAAGCGTTTTGTCTTTTCCATTTTTTTTTTATGCAACCCGATGATAAAAAATTAAAAACGTTCTTAACGGAATACATTATAATTATTTCATGCATTAATAAAGCAAGACTCTCACGCAACTGCTACTCAAAATAGTGGATCTGATTTTTAAAGTGTTTTTTAAGTTCTGTCTGAATTCTTTTATCTATTTTCAATGTAAGCACAAACTATGTGCAAGTGATTTTTGCTTAAAAAAAATGATCAGCTAATACCAATACATCATGGGTACATTAACATGATGCATCAGTATTTATCGTATTTACATTACCTTCAGCATTCATTATAGCTACTTAATTATTGCTATCAAAGAAACATTGCTTTTTCTTTGATAAATAGTTAGACTTATAAAATTAGAAAGAATGGTTTTTTGTCATTTTCTCTATAAGTATCAGAAATTTAAACAAGCTACTAAAATAGTCCTTAACTCTTACCGTCTACAATTAACTATTTCCGAGTCATCGAAGCAGTAGCCAAAAAAATTTAGTCATCAACAAGGTGTTGGTTACTTATTGACCACTAGCTTATACTTCTTCAATTTAATACTTATGCATTCTTTTTTATCTGATTTTACTATGAGTAGTGCTTAAAAATAAAAAGTACATAATTAGTTTAAAGAAAAACAAATATCTTTTCTTTTAAAGTTCACTTAATCTGAGTTGTTGAGGATACATTTTTTAATTTAATAATAACAAAAAAATTGAGCTTTTTCCACTACTTCATGAATATATTTTTTTTCAGTCCATTTTTCGAAGAACTTATCGACACCTCGTACGTAGTCTAGCCTTATTAACATTTTCTTATTTAAATTAACATCGGAGAATCTAAATTACAATAGACTTCGTACGAGGCGTGAGTGTGCCTAAAAGACTTTGTGCTTTCTTTATTTCTCTACTCACTGACTGAGGTCAAAAGTCATTAAGTGCTTTGATTGATTAATGAATTACGTTTTAAGTTCCAAAATTGACTTTTTTTTATATTAGTTATCTCATCAAAAAAAGGCTCGAGGTTCAAACATTCAAGGAAGTGTTGCACCTGATAACATGTATTACTGTTGTGTATATCAGCTAGGTAAGTTTGAATCTTAGCAAAAATTTTACAAAGTACTTTTATTTTCTTAAGGACGTTCGGTAGTGTTAGCGGGGGGAAACATTTGCGCGGTGAGGGGAAACCAGCGATGAATGAAGATTTGGCAACGTCGTACGGGTCTTAAATGTGTGAGTGTTCATGTACACGCATCAGGTGTCTCTGCACACTCTACACTGTCTGCTCGTCTGCTGCGTGCTGCGTCGGTTACGACAGCGTTCGTGTATCAATGTTTTTGTGATAAAGCTGTAAGTATTTGTTACTGATTTATTATAAAAGTGTAGTGAAAATGAATAAATGAGTAATTAGAAAGACTTGTAACAATTGTATTTCTATTTGTAGATTTCATTCGTAAGAATGCCCAAAGCCTAAGATGAGTGATTCAAACTATGAGCATGTGATTTTGTAATGTGCAAAAAAATTGTATCTTAAGAAGAAATAATAAATTTGAAATTAAAAAAAAAAATAAATAGCGTGTTATTAACATTTATTGTTTTTTATGGGAAGGGGTGGGCGTTCTGTACATACACTCACGCACACACGTAAGCTTGTATTTTATGCGTGAATGCATAAATATCTACAATAATATTGAGATATTTACTGATCAACATTCTGGAACATTTTGAATTTCCCGCCACTTGCGACGTTGCCGTTGCGTTTCGGTCGAGCTTTTATTTAATTTTTTATTTATAAACGAATCAGACGATCGTCGCAAAACTTGGTATACATTAAATTAATAACATTATCTGTAACATATAAAAAAATTGGCCAAATTCACTGGCCCAATTTGCTTAAAACTGTGATTTAGTCAGTTCTCCCATAAGCGACAGTGTTAAAATGCCTTAACTTTGAAATTCAATATTTCGAAAACGAAACAGAGGAACCTCTTTAAATTTTGACTGGTTTATTGTAACAACAATAAAAACGTCTGGTCAAAATTTCAGAAAAATTCGTTGGAAAATTCAATCACTACCGAACGTCCTTAACTGTAAAACATACTATTTTCGTCTCATAAACTTATATTACTTAAATCAAGCTAAAATGTTTAAAAAACTATTTTAGTTCAATATTATTATAATGCAAGCTGATTATTGGACAATTTTTTTTTATTCACCACTTTTTCATCGAAAAAATCTGCCAAAATTGTTGTTTTTAATATATTATTACTACGGGATGTCAAAAAAAAAAAAGTTTTTTGTTTCTTATTTTTATTTGATTTTAGTTTAATACGTTCATTAGACAAAATTACATGTTTTGCAACTAAAAAAAAAATATTCATTTGCTGAGTTCTTACACCATTTTAAGCCAGTCAACCTGGCATTTACAACACTTATTTATGTTATCCAGAGCAATACTTTCTTGAATTTTCAAACCACTAGCTTTTTTGAACTAAGATATTTAGGAGAAAAAAAGTTAATTTTTTAACATTGCCCCAATATGTTATTAAATAGAGATATGTAGCAATTTTCAACCATTGTCATTTTATGGATTAATGAGAAAAAAAACTGCTTGATACATATATTAGTAGTTGATACTACACTTTGGCCTGTCAAAACCAACCCCTACCACTAACATAAGGGTCTGCTTTTATGAAGCCAAAGTGTTGTATGTAAGTATTTGTAAGGTTGGTAGGAAAAGTATAAAAAACCTTGTTGAGCGAAGGGGAGAACATACGAAATTTAAGTGTCATGGAAAGAGAGAAAGAGCCAATCAGTGACTTCCTGACACTGTAGTCATACGTTCCTTATAACCACTTTATTAGTTAAAAGAACCATAGCGCTACCTGTCAAATAACACAGATAGCAGAGTCATGGTTGCTGCTATGGGCCACAGTTTTTTTCTGCAGTGGCTCATAACTTTACATTTCGAACGGATTATCTCAGCGTTGACTCTCCTAAGCCACTCACAATTCTTTGACCAATGCACGGAGAGCTAAAGTATACTGGTTAGTCGTATGACTTGCTAGCATGTCATTGCACTAGTTCATTTTCAAAACACTCACAGTCACGTGAATTGTGCGTGTACCGCCAAAACAAACTGATCAAGCGTTCAAGCTGCTTCTCTATTTACTACTTAGCATGCCCAAAACAATTGTGATCTTATGACTGGTGTATGGAGACTTGACTACAAAAGTTAAGTTAAATCTTTGGATTACCTTTAGTCAGCACATTCTTAAAAGTGTTAAGATCGACTTGTAGCTACGATGATGAAAACGCTAGGTATGAAAAGAATCGTACATAGATATAGTACGCTATAGATATGAGATCAGAGGTAGACTGCGTGACCAATTAAATCGTTTCAGCGAGCCACACACTAGTATAGCAAAGTTACATTTTATGGACAGAAGTCAGCATATTCCTGAAAGTAAGACGTCAAATGCCCACAATGTAACATAAGGTGACGATTGTTTTATAACTGTTTCTCTTCAATTCTTGAAAATTCAAGGTGATGAATACTCTATACAAAATAATCAGCACATTCCTAAGAAGTAAGAAGACAGCAAAGTTTTCTATGACGTAGGACAACGTTTGTTTTGTAATTTCCAAACCAGAGTGTTTGATTCATTATACACAAGAGCCGGCACATTCATTCAAGTAAGGCAACGATTCCTTAATACTTTGATGATTAATAAAATAAAACGCCTTCTGACTCACAAGAAAAAAATTGACTAATCACAATTTCTTGCAAAAACATTATAATTATAGCACAAGGAATATCCAGCCCTCGATATCGTTAAACATTACAAGTGGAACCTATTACAAAAGCTTATTTAATAAACATACTTAAATGATTGCTACGCATTGCACTCGTTCGTAAACCACACATTCGTTCTATGTGTGGTAGCACCTGGAGTAGCTATTTTCAATCATTATCGATCAATACATCACTTGAAAAATTGTATTTTCTTGTTTTACATTGTTGAATAAAAGCCTTGAGTGATATGTTTAAACGCAGCTTTTTCAATTATACAATCGTTAAAGAAACTGTTGTAAAAGCTGGGCAAAAATTTGTCAATCGTAATTATCCATTGGCAAAAAATATCCTACGCTGTTACCGTAGGTATACCTTGGAAATAATTGTTTTTGTTTAATTTCAATCATTAAAAATTTTGTTACACCTAGTGATTAGGCAAATGCATGATGATACACTTGGGGACCAATTTTTTTCAGTATTAATACATCCATGAAATGTCCACTGATCAGTATACGTATTAGGCAAACTGTTTTACTATAATTATTTATCAGGTATAATTTTTACACTTTTACTCGCGCAAGGAAATCCACAACCATCGACTATCGGCCTAAATTGATCAATATACGAAGATATTAGTAGTGATGATTAAAAACATTCAGTTACGGAAGAAGTAACCGGAAAAAAAAATTGTGATGACGTAAAATACAGTAGTAATAGTAGTTTTTTTTTTTGTAAAGAGAGGGACAATTCATTAAAGCACACCGCAGGGACAGTGGTAGTGTGGGATTTGGTAAATTTTCTTTATTAGACCACCCATAACCGACTACCCCCCCCCCCTTATGCCGCATAGCTTAAGTTCCACCCTGAAACCACGTTAGCACTACTTCAGTGCAGAGCCAACAGGAAGACCATCGCGTCTCACAGCATTAGCGAGCAAGCTCGCTACCAGTTGCTACAGGTGTCAATCCTCTAGAGTCCTAAAAACGACTTGGGGTCCCTAAGAACCAACACCTGTGTCTAGCGCTCTATAGTAGGCTGCAATTTAACAAGCGTCATTAGATTCTTGATGCTTTCCCCGACTGATAAGTAAGTAAACTTATCGTACCATGGGTTCACATTAGCTCACAATCCTTGAAAAATTTCAGCCACTTTACTTTTACGCTGATTGGGCTTTTCTCCCAGATTCTTTTAGTGATTGTCTAAAGATTGGACAGCTTCCACTGCCAGCTTCGTATTTCGTGTCCTCTGTCTTGCAAAGGAAACACCTCGCAGTATTATTGCCGTCTTTTTTGCGATGGTTGCAGCTTCCACATTTGAATCACAGCTTAGACCGATCGTCCTCTTTACGACCATAGGATATGTGACCATACCCCAGACATTTAAAACACCTTGTTATAACTAGCCTTTTCTAAACACGAAAAGAGATGAAGCCAAATCTAACTTGGCCTGCGTGCTGCATGTCCTTTGCGACTTTTTCGTCAAGGGTCACGAGCACCATTCTTTGACTTTTAGCGTTTGCTTTGAGCAGTTGAACTTTTGTGTCTGAGTTATATTTTTTGACAATTTTTTCAATACATATCTTAATTTCTTTTTCTTCGACAATGCTGTCTAAGTCTCAGATCTCAAGTGTCACTTTTCATGCAGAAGAAACTACCGTTTCTTAGCCTGCTACTGGCTCTTCCACATTTTGAATAAATTTTGCTACGTCTTTAACTCCTTCCACTTTAAAAAGGAAGTTCCCTTTTTTCGTAGCAACAACACTTTGGGCCACTGCTCCTGTCTTATCAAGGTTAAAGCCCACCCTCATCGTCTTAAGTACTCCAGCAAAGGTTTGTCCTCTTCCTACCTTTACCAAGACCTTTGCTATCGTGTCATGATTTTTTTTTCTGGGCGATCCTATGAGTAGACGGTACTTCTTCCCTTTTGCCATTTCTGGTTTTTTTTTTTTAAGGTTACAGCTCTTTTACATTTTTTCGGGCTTTCTGAGAAACTCTTATTTTGCTTCATCCTCATGATTTGTTTAAGAGCAGTGTTCAAATTTTTTCTTCTGCTCATGACGACAAAAATTATCATTTTTTTTCCTCTGTATTGCAGAAATTTGAAACATTCTTTCCATTCATTAATATGCCTATCTCCTTCCTCCTTCAAAAAGGGCAACGTTTATAGTCATCTTGGCTCCTTTTAGGTGTTTGAGTGCAGCTTCAATGCCAGTTTTGACTAGATTAGCAGAATTTCCATACTGATGGATTTAAGCTTTTTTTCGAGCTCACTTGTTGCAAGTTAAACTTGCTCAATCTCTTTATTTTGCTTCAATTATGCTCCACACCATTGTTTTCCATTAATTCAAGCACTTTTACCATCTGATTGCTATGGACGGTGATGTTACTCTTCTCACTCACGTAACTGCCAATACTCGAGACACTTGTTCGTCGTCCTGTACCTTAAAAATGGCCATGGAACATCCAACAGTCCCTGTTGGCCAGGTATAGCGTCTTTGAGCCCCCTTCCCGCCCCAGAATCTGTGTGGCCCGCGATAGTCACCTGGGCTTGCATCGAATTGGAACTGCTGGCGGATTTACTAAGAGAGATTACCTCCTGGGATACACGTTTGACATTGACGCTCTTTATTTTGGAATCAGTTTTTGTCACGTACTGACCCAAAAAAGCCATAACTACCCTTTTTTCTAGAAATTAAGATTTGGAAAGGATTGAAATAAAGGCAGTAGCCCTCTCTGTTTCCAAAGAAGAATACAACGTGCTCGGGATGGCTAGAAGTCGCTCCTCTTCCTTATTCCCACCCACAAAGACTGCCCTAGCGTTGTGTAAGAAGTGTAAAAGTAGTGATTGTGTGTAGTTACGTATATGTAGGTACACTACAGTTGTCTCAGCTGGACGAGTTGGAACCAAACAATCCCACGACCAGAAAAGATAACTTGCCAAAACGAGCTGGCGTACACAATGCACTGAGAGTGCTACCGTGTAGCTTACTAACTGGTAGTAAGCCTTTATTAGTCAGCCCACCACGTCTTTATTGTTCATGAGGAGTGCAACTATATCAGATGTGGTCTCCCAAACTTACTCGGGCCACATAGTCCAGATTTACTCACCACCAGACTCCCTACGCCTGTTAGAGAGAGACCCTACCACACGCCAACTAAAACGACTTGTGAGTATACCTGTGTTAGTTAAGTAAGAGTTTGATGCATGTGTTTCAGAAACATTTTATAACTGCCGCTTACTTTTATACACGTTGGGATGCTAGCTTTGGTTGGCCTGAATCTTTAAATTACCCGGTGCCCCTGATATATGAGAATCGTGTCCCTATCCACCACCTGGAAAGAGCCTGGCTTAGAGAAACTAGCAAAACCCACGTCGAAAGTAGCAAAAGAAGTAAAAGTAGTTTTTTGGGGGAGGGAGAAAAAATACATTTATGCATATCACAGGGAGAGCGGTAGTGTAAAACTCAGTAGATTTTTTTTCTTAGACCACCCGTACCTACTAAACCCCCCCCCCCCTTCATGCCGCTTGGCTTCAATTTCTCTTGTTGCCAACTGAACATGCTTAAACTGTTGCTGTTGCTTTATTCTAAGCTCGGCACCCACGTTTTCACAAGAGATGAGCACCTCCTGGATCTGGTTGCTGAAAACTGTCACGTTGCTGTCCTCACTCACGTTACTGCCTATGATCGAAAGGCTTTATCTTCATCTTGTATCTGTTACAAGAAGCCATGGAAAATTTAACAATCTCTGTTAGCCATGAGATACATCTTAATGCTCCTACCTCCCAGAATTTGTGGGGCTAGTGGCAGTCACCCCGGCTTGCACTAGATCAGAACTGCCCGTGAGTTCCCTCAAAGAGGTTACCACCTGAGAGACTAGTTTAAGATTAACGTTCTTTATTTTTGTTCTTCTTAGAATGGTGTTGAGTAGTGAAAGCCAACACTTTCCTTTTTTCCGAAAATAAGTATCTGAAAAGGGCGAACACTAGCACAGTACCCAAATCCGTAGCCTAAGATAGGCGCTACTTGATCTGGCTGGCCAGAAGTTGCCACTTTCCCTAAGTCCCACCCATGAAGACTGCCCTAGCAGTGTGTCAGAAGTGTAAAAGTAGTGATAATGTGTAATGTATGTATGCGTTGGTACACTACAAACATTCCAGCGAGACGAGCAGCAGGCACATCATCACACAACTGCTACAGACAACCCGCCAATATGATCTGGCAGGTACAATGCACTATAAGTGCCAGCATAAAGCCTCCTCACTGGTGGTAAGCCTAGATTAGTCAGCCCACCACGTCTTTTCTGTTAACAAAGCATGCAGCCATTTCAGATGTAGTTACCCAGACTTACTCAGGCCTAATCATCTGGCTTCACCTACTGCCCGGTCCCCTACGCCAGCCCAAGCGTGATTCTAGCGCATGCAAATTAAAACAAACTTATGAATACCTGTGTTTGTTTCGTAAGAGTATGATGCATGTATCTGAGAAGAATGTTATAACCGCTTCTTTTTTCTAAACAAGACGGGGTGAAGAGCAGATAAGACCTGTTAAGGTCACCACCATTGAAGAGAGCAGGCTTATTTTTAGTGGCATGGACGGGGGGTCAGCTCCTGCCAGCTCTCAAAGTTACCTGGCTTTTATTCGGAGATCCATTCGATCTATCGTCCCTGCACGCAAATACCACTCATAATCTCATTTATTTTCTAAAGTTGCTCATTTTTTATTTTTCTTCTGTTTTCAGGATAATCCAGTTCCTCACACATCGAGACAAATGATCACCTATTTATGAAAAGCTGACCCATTCCCAGCCAGGCACCCGCACCAACAACAAGACTAGGGCAGAGTCGTTGTAGTAGTAGTACTGGTTTTTTTTTTTTCGTGCAGAAAGGGGAAATGCATTGAGGCACACCATAGAAACAGTGGTAGCGTGGATGATGCATATATCTAAGAAGAATGTTATAACCACGGCTTACTTCTATACACGACGGGTGCTAGTTTTCGTTTGCCCGCATTAAGCGTCAAAGTGCTACCCACGGTGGCAGCAGAAAGCAAAGAACAAGGAGCACAAGCAAGGTGGGCCCGTGCATCTATACCGATGAAGACAGAGGGCACAAGTCTCCCATCCACACCGTCACAGATACACATGCCAACACCGCACAAGCCCCCCAATCTGCGCCCACGACCAAAACCACAGAGAGCCACTTTAGCTGCTCATCGTCACCTCATATTTTAAGAGGATGCCCCTATCTGTCACCTGGTGAAGCGCCTGGTATGGAGAATTTAGCAAAAACCCCACCCGGAGTAGTAGTAATAGACGTAGTAGTTGTCGTAGTAGTAGTAGTAGTAGTAGCAGCAGCAGTAGTAGTAGTAGTGACAGTTGCGAGGATGATTTTAAATATTATGAGATACATTTATCTTTTCTAGTTATTTCTAAATTTTCAAATTGTTTCTTTAAAATTGCCGTTTCAAAATGGTGAAGGAAAACTTTCACGTTTTGTCATAGGAACCATAGCAACAAGACGTTATTGTCGGTTTAATCATAATTAGTGAGAAATTTAAGGTAAATTAACGAGACCATCTTTACATACTCGTATGTATGTATGGCTTGATAATTAAATGATTGATTTACATAACCGTTAGGTCGAAAAAACTAATTCTAAAGACTTCGTAGGTATAACTGTAAGTTTCCAAATGTCTCATTATGGCCCATTGTGGGTATCTTTTAGGCTTCCTTAAAATGTTATTGCTAAAGATTTTTATGATGCTTTGTTTAGTGCCATGCAGAGCTCTGGTGACTTTGAAGTCAATGACAGTTTATCCATCAGGTGTACCATTATTAGTGGTATCAGTGGAAAAGGACGTATAGTCCTGACTGAGAACAACGTACGGAAAAAAGTATTATTAACCATCAATAACAATGATAATCTTTGTTTACCACGAGCTCGAGCAGCAGCGTACGCTTATATTGTCCAAGGACAAATACGCACAAGTAAGCCACACAATTATTGGAACCATGTAAGACTTAATTACAGATCTACTTAAAACAGAGTTGCTGAAGATCTTGCAATTGACAAAAACTTGTTTGCCTAACACAGTTTGATCTTGTAGAAGCTTACAAGTTTCAAAATTTTTTTTCTACATTCAAGACAGCAATTATTGTTTATTTGCTTTAAAATTTGGGGCATGGTCTTAGGCCCCTATACGATGATACTCGTTTAATTTTAAAGAATCAAAGACAAATCGTTTATACGTTACGATTGATGTACTATGAAAAAGCTGAGCATGACGAGCCTATACTAAATTTGATCGACGTAAGCGGTAGTCGCGGATACTGTATACCATGCAATAAGAGTTATTGCCGTATCAAGAATCACAGATACTCAAGGAAATACTTAAAAGGTATGCAATCTTCTTTTTGCGATGTAACAGGTCCATCAAAAGTTGTGATTCGTGTTACAGATTATTTTTGAACTTGACTTGTTTTGAAAATCATTTGAAAGAGGTTTGTACGATAAATCTTTTACTGCTTGCAAAAAAAATGAAAAATTGCTCATAAGGAAAAACTGTGCGAATATTGAACAACATTCATAAATATTTGTGCAGTATTTTTTTTTGTTGCAATTGTAAAAAGTGTTTTTCCGTGAATCATCAATGTTTTATTGAACTGTTAAAATTGAACAGCAAAAAAATCTAATTTTTTAATATTATTTTATGATTTTAAAACGCAACAGATAGCACCCATCGTGGGTGATAAAACAAAAAAGATTTACGAAGTAGATGAGTGAGAAGGTACAGTAAGCTTGTTTTTCTTTTGTGCCATATGTGTTGTAAGAATATTCTTCAAAAGCACTGGCGACCATGAAAGAGACCGTAGTTTAAGAGATACGTGGGTATCCGACGAAGTTAAGGTGGTTGTTCAGGTAGTTATATCGTTAAAAATGTTTATGAAATATGTCAATACCAGGTAGCACGGTACATTTACAAAATAAGCAGAAGAAAATTATTTGCACATTATATTACAATGTATTAAATTTTTTAAAGAAAAAACACTAGCTTTGGATTACCCACCTACCTGCATATCTAATAAATGAAAGAAGTTCTATATTGACGAAATTCGTAGAACTGAAGGAATAAATATTAACAAAAATAAAATTCACCCTAATTCTGGCTCAAGACCTGTCGCAAAACTGTTACTTAATTCTTTGTGGGGTAAATATGGTTAGCATGTAAAATTAACAGAGATTAAGATAGTGACGGTCCCAGAAGATTAATGGAATTACTTACGAGTGCAGAAATCGATGTGAATGTGTCTTATCCGTCAAAGATAATACATTGTACGTTAACTAGAATTGTAAGACTAAAGCCTTGACGTCATGACCGTCAAGTAACGTTGTGACTTTTGTGACTTCTTGTGGTTGCCGCTTTTATAACAGCACTAGCACGCTTAAAGCTTTTTGAGTATCTGCATTTTCCAGGAGAACGTGGTAACTATTACGATACGGATTCCATTCTTATATTTCCCGAGAAGGACTAGATGATTTACCTATTGGCAAGGCGCTAAGCAGTCTCACTGAGGAATTGGGCCGTAAAAGAGTTGGCACATATATTTCCTCGTTTTCTTCCAGTGGACCAAAGTTTTACGTATTTAAGATTAAAAAACTTGACGGTAGTGAAAATTTTGTTTGCAAAGTGGAAGTTCTCAAATTTTATCAAAACAATAGTCGAAAGATAAATTTTAATTCGATTCGTGAGCTTGTTATGACTAATGATACGGAAATAACATTGTTGAATTTTACCATTCATCGCACAATTTTTTACGATGTAGTGACTTAACTGAAAATAAAAATATGTCAACCAGTCTATAGTAAAAAATATTTTAACAGCATGATCACGAGTTATCCGTATGGTTACAAATGTGATGTCCCAAGAGAAGGGATATAGTACATGAGAGTAGGGGAAAAGACTCACTCGGTTGAGGTATGACAAAGCAGCATTTTTCTTTTCACAAGCTAATGCATCAACAAAGAAGCAAGATGGGTTCGAAACATAGTAAATTAAATGCTACATCGACTTTTCTTAGAAACAATGATACTGAAAATTTTTAAAAACCGCTTATAGAAAAATCATATGGAAGAAAAAAATATGTATGTTTTCCGAAATACTTTTGTAAATCTGAAAAAGATAGATACAAAATCATAAAAGATAGTTAATCCACTTGAAAAAATCAGTCCTTTTCAGGGCCAACACATAACTTACTCATACTAGTTAAAAATGTAGTTGATTACTTCAGACTCGTGTCGGTGTTGCGACGGATGTGTAATGTAATACAATACATAGTCCAAGAAAGATGATAGCAGCACACTTTTGACCACAAACTTTAAATCATGATAAAAAATTATCCTTACGTGGCAAAAAATATATTTGATTACTATGTACTCATGTTAGCGCATTCTTGAAACGATCGTGACGAATGTTTAATAAGACTTGATACATATTTCGAAGACTGTGACATCAGCACATTTCTTACGACAAACATTATACTATGGAAAAAAAATCAACTTTAAGTAGCGAAAAATGTGTTTGATCACTTGGTACTTGTACCAGCGCATTCTTTAAATCGTTGTTATGAATGTTTGTTAAAACTCAATACACATTTTGAAAACTGTGGTATCAGCATATTGTTTACCAAAAATCTTTGACCTTGAAAAAAAATTTTTTTTCTACGTATCAGTTACTCGTGTGATTTTAACCTTAAAACTGCCACAACTAAGGAAACTTTCTAGAAAGGTAATTTTGATTATGCGCAAAAGATGCTTCAATCACCATGAAGTTACAAGCCGATTACTTATGCGAGCCATCTATGAGCGATGGTGGATGTGGTGGTGGTGGCGGCAGCGGCAAAAAGATCTCGATTGGTAGTCAAACCTGACAAAACAATCTGATTGGCTGTCTGAACTACCTTTGCGCTAGACTTTTAAAAATGCTTGCGGTCAATCAGCTTTTTGACAGAATTTAGTTTTGCAGTATGGATACGCGATGGCAACATCTGTGGACGTATACACTGAGTGGACTTACAGATTGTGGCAAAACCGTGTTTGTCAGATGGTTTTTACGATACATTGACTAAATGTGTGATACTCATTTCGAGCTGGTCTTTTTTCGTTACATTGAGTGTGAGTCTGGATACCGCAATCTCGGGAGTAATGTAAAGTTTCACAAAAGATTACCACAAAATAGCGATGAGGTGGATGACCATAGATCATAACTAGTCACTATTGACGATTTTATGCGCGAATCATACGGTAGTGGCAGTATCGTCAACTTATTTACTAAAGGTAGTCATCATAATAATTTGTGCGTAATTTTTATCAAAAAAAATATATTTTGTTAAGGTAAGGGTCAACGCGATATATCACTACATTCTCAATACATTTTCATCTTTAGAAATTTACGGCATCGCACACGAATGCGACATCTTTCGAGATAAGTGAGTCCGAAAAATTCTCGGTTCTTGCAAGAAGCGTGTTGGGACGCTACTTTGCAGCCATTTGATTACGTTTTCTTGAATCTCATGCAAAATACTCTGGACAGCTGTTGATTTCGAGCTTGTATTTTCCTAGATGACAAGTATCTGTACGTACACGTGGCTAAAAAACAAATAAAAGTAAACGACATGGTGAACCAAATTCCAATCGTGTTGTAATGATGCCAAAGTGACGTTCACCGTTCGGTCAAAAACACGTTATTTTAAGAGCTCTTTATCATCTTGACACCAAACAATAGAGGGCGCTGTTGTACAAAACCGTTAAGACTTAAAATAAGTACATTAGTGAGTGTGCATTGAACATTCTCAAAGGCAACATTTTAATAACCTCGGCACACAAAAAACGCTAGCGTAGACACGCTAGCGTTCTCAGAAAGCTTACGAATGCAAAAATTTATCCGTCTAAAAAAAAAAAAATATTCTACAACAGGAAGAAAGTTTTTTACCTGCTTTATTGGGTCTGCTCCTCAGAACGGTGTTGTCGATGTTGTAACCAAAATGGATCCCACAAAGAAAAAAATGTTTTTGCCTCAAAAAAGCATGGATCGCTTGCAAAATCCATTTCTCAACGATGATCTAAGGCCTGTACAAACGCCATGTACAACGATGAGTCAACTTAATGCATAAATTAACGACATCTGAAACTTACCATTTATCAATGAGCAAGAAAAATGGGAGAAATAGCAACAAATTTTACAACGATATTCGCACCTTAGAAAATTGGACAGTGAAAGAAAATTACATGCTGACACGATCACGGAGAACACCAAGGTATTACAAGATAAAGATCTCTCTAATGAAGTCGACAAGGCCGAAACGAAGTGTAAAGCGGAGAAAAGGCAGGCTACCAAGGTTATCGAAACCCACAAAGTCAAAAAATCTGCAGTTATCATATGACAACTGCATGCTACTGGTAACTTTGAGTACAGCAATAAACATACCATTATAGTCGGCGTTCACATACTACAGTCAAAAGCTGTCAATCTGGCAATCTGGGAAACAATGCCTTGAAAAATAAAAATAAATGCACACTGGCTGAGCATATACAGTTTGCAGTGGTATTACTTCGCATTGCAAACATTCTGCCACAGTGTATTGAAAAAGCTCGGGTATTAAAATTACTGATCGACGACGACGACGATAAATAAAAATTGCTAAAAATAGTCCAAGATGGCCATTAAATAGTAAAAGTTTTCTTAGTAAAAGTAATACTAAATCAACGTCACCGTAAAATTAAAAAAAAAAAGTTGAAAAGAGTTGTGCGTCCGTCGAATCAAGTAAGAATATGGCGTCAATTAAGCGGGAAAGTGTTTAAGGCAAAGAAGCAGAAATAAAACTCAAGAAGGACAAAAAAGCTCTCGACGCTTTAATCGATTTACTACCGTTTGAGATGCATGTACCTGGATACAAATTTTGCGGTCCTGGAACGAAGCTATCGAAGCGTATTGAGCATGATAGTTTGAGTATAAGTCCCTTGGACAAAGCATGTCGTCAGCATGATCTTGCCTACGCTACGGAGATAAAGGGTAAACGTCTAAAAGCCGATTAGGCTTAAGCTGAATTTGTTTTTGCACGTATGCTTGTTGGAAAAACACCGCCAGATAAACGAACAGACATTTCATTATTAACATGCTGCATGTGTAGCAAAATTACATCTGAGAAGTTTTTTTCTCTCATCAAGACAGCCATTGAATCTAAGTCTACTAAGAAAAAATAAAAATAGGAATAATGCAAAATACATTGCAAATTCTTTACTACAAAACAGTGTGACCAACTGCATACTCTGGTGGTAACAAACTCGTGAGTGCTGTGAAAAAGGAATTTTTACGATTGAACGTTATTAGTTAGCTAGAGAGTCAAAATACCTATAATTTACATAGAACCATAAGAATTTGCTTTCTTAGAAGTAAGTATAACGTGCGTCACTTTGACGACGTGGGAAAAGCTGATTTATTGGGCTTGAGAGTTTTAATAACTTAAAACAATTGATACGCTCATGTTCTCGTTGTCATTGATGTCATCAGTAAATAAGCTTGGGCAGTACCTATTAAGAATAAAACATCAAAAAACGTCACAAAAGCCTTTAAACATATTTTATCAAGAAGTGGCAACCGTACACCAATGTGTCTCCAAATGGATAAAAGTAAGGAATTGGTAGGTCGTGTAATGCAATCTGTTTTCTGAAAATATAAAATTGTATACAAAGTACTACGTGGCCAACAGACGAATGCTACAATAGCTAAAGGTTTTGTAAGAACTATTAATGAAAGAATGTGGCAGTAGTTTATAAACAAAAAATCGACGCTTTGTAGACATTGTTTCGAGTATAATAGAGGCACACAATCGCACGAAGCATTTGTCGACAAAGATGGTGTCCACTGACGTGACTTTGCACAATGTTGCGCAGGCACGTGAGAATATACAGTAACGTTATGATAGACATATTTATAAAAATTGAAAGTACAACATTAGAGATTTAGTTTGTATTATCAAGATAAGAAGTGTCTTTTTCAAAGGTTACGAAAGTAGTTGGACTTGAGAGTTGCTTAGAATTTTACATATCTCTTGCACGTGACAACCTGCAGCTGACAAAGACATTGACAGTTTGTTTCACGAGCAAGAGCTTAGGAAAGTGCAAAAGGAATTGAATGATAGCTTCTTTGAGATTAACAAGATATTATAAAGTCGAGGGTAATAACGTTCCGAAGAATATTTCATCAGCTAGAAGGGGTATCCTGAAAAATTTAATTCTTGAGTGCTGGGTTATTGTTTAAAAGATATAAAATAATCGTTGACTTTGACGTTGTGTTGTCTAGCAATAGTAGTGTACATTAATACTCTGATATTACTACTACGCACTACGTGACAAGATTACATCAGCAAACTAGTTGGCAAGGTCGATGGAGTGTTAGTATAACAGAGATTCAAACAACATCAACGTTTTAACATGTGATAAAAGATAACGAAAAATGGAACAATTACCGTAAAACGTATACCACGGCTGCATAATAATATACTCAGAGAACGTTATCTGATTCATGTAGATTACGACATACACCCCAGTCTATACGCAAGTATCGAAGAAATGATACAAGAAGTTAATAGTTTTGATACCATGCAAGATCACGTGGTGGAATATTTTCTTGGAAAATAATAAAATTCGATCCGTTCATCTAACAAATCTTGCCAATGCTTTACCTTCAACGCTTATGATTTACAACGACATCTGTAAACCATCCAGTGTAGGAGACGTTTAATTGCGTTCATTCCTGGTGGTGTCATTGGACCTTTAAGGTGACACGTACAGTTGTGCCAAAAATAAAATTTTCTCACCACCCATATACATAATTGTTGAACTCATTTCATAACACGAAAATTGATACAAAAGACCCAATTGGTGCCCCCATAGCATTCGACTTTACAAAGCTCGTTGTAATGCTTTACTTGAACGAACTGATTGAAAATTATGAATACCTACGAGGACTACTTTATCGTACAAAGTAGTGGTGGTGGTGGTTAAAGTCTGACCACAATTCATGAAAACACTGGAAGAGATATTGGACGCATTTACGTTGGGGCCCCCTATTACTAAGGACATAGACGTATTGGATCGTCTCTTGCCACAGTATTCCGACAAGTCTTACCACTTATTGAACGAGGTGCTAAAGCTGTTGGTAAATAAGCTGTTTGTGCAGGTATGAACATTATGTCTGACGCCGCCACTGGAAATATACATTTCAAAAAGACATTTGGGACTTTATTAATGGAGTCTGGTTATGCGCTGAAGAGAAGAGCCAAGGAAAAATTGAACAAGCTTATGAAAGGCTTGGGATTTCAAATTAGACGACTCAACGAACTACTTCAGTTGCAATTGCTTCGTAGAACTGTGCAGTCAAGGTGTGCCCGCCGTAGGGGTAAAATAAAAAAAATTAAAAAAATTGAAAAAATGCGCAAGCAAAGTAAATATTATGGAAAAAAAAACAAAAAATAAAAAATAAAAAATAAAAAAGAACAAAGAACTGCAGGGGATACTTTTTTAAATTAAATTTTTTCTAAACTGCTATTTTACAGTCACTCTTATAAATGCTTAAACTCTTAGCTTTTTTTTGATATTCTGCCAACTCTAACAACTATTAAAGGATTGCACTGGATCAAATACAAGCCGATATCATCACTCACAGATGATTTACCAATAGAATTTGTTGTACCAGGTAATAGTGACGAAAATATTGATCTCGCACACACGATGATGCTCAGTCTTCGTGTGTCAAGTTGGCCGTCAGTGAAGATGAAGAAAAGAACTGACATAGCATCTAAAATCACAAAGGTAGTACTGATAAATAATTTTATGCATTCGTTGTTCAACCGAGTTGATGTGTTTTTCAACCAGAAACTCGTATCACCTCCGAACAATGCGTACATTTACAAAGCGTATTTGGAAACTTTATTGAATTACGGACCTGCGGCAGAATTATCTTACTTAATGAGTGCATTATGGTGCCACAATACAGTAACAAAGATGGACGATATGTTGAATGCCAATGCGGAACTTGTCAAGCAACGTTTATTACTACCAACGATGAAATTAATTAATCTGATTGGTCATCTTCATGTTGATGTGTGCAATAAGAAAAAATTACTCATCAATGGCGTCAAGATGAAAATGCGATAGGTAAAATCTCGCGATGCATTTTGTCTCATAGACACTTCAAACTTGGTTTCCGTTCGTATCGTAGAAGTTAATCCTTTAGTGACACGCGTTAAAATATGCCCATCTGTTTTATTAGCCCATACCAAAGCTCTGTCAAAGAGTACAGAAAAATATCAGCTCACGCGTGTCGAAGTGAAAGCTGTGACGATGCCTAGTGGTATTTATGGTGAAACTTTAGATAATATTGTTTTCGGCCAGTTACCTAAGTGGATAATCGTTAGTTTCGAGAAAAATCAAGCTTATAATGGCGATCGTACAATGAATCCGTTTAATTTTAATCATTTTAATATAAATTTTCTTTGCTTGTACATTGATGGTCCTCAAATTTCTTCGAAACCATTACAGCCAGATTTCGAAACAAATAATTTGTACGTAGATGCTTATTATGCATTGTTTTTGAGTACTGGCGTTTACTTTCTGAATAAAGAAGATCACAGTGATCGTGAGTCTTATCCCAACGGTTACTGTCTCTTTGCTTTCGATTTAACCCTAGATTCATCGGCCAACAAATGTTATCATTGGAACCTGATTAAACACGGTACCGTTAGACTAGACGTTTGATTTACTGACGCTCTAACTTTGACTTTTAATTGTATAGCGTATACTAAATACGAGTATATTTTCAAAATCAATGCGCCACGTCAAATCATAGTTGACTTTAGTTGCTAGATGGTGCCACTAACTACATATACTTACACTCACTGGTCGGACACGACAATCATCTCTCGGTTTAGTTTCTGTTGGTACGCTCAACCATCCATAAGTTACAATGGACCTCGTAGTTGACATTCAGCATTTGAAGGTAAGAAAAGATGTAATGATGCTAAAAGCAGTTGCGATCGTTGTTTTGAGCAATGACTTTTCCGCACATTAGGTAGTGACACCTTGTCACATGCAAAAATTAAGTAAAAAGAAGTAACGACAAAGTATTTGGTCGTTAAATTGGTGTGCCTAAAATAATTCTCATAAACTAAGATCTTGGTTCTGCAAACGTTATGGACAGCCTACAGATACTGCAAATTCTGTGGCAGAATACAATGCCACTAATGTGTTCCTAGCCGATTAGATCCCATGGGTATGGACAAAACCGACAGCACTCATCATAAACACTGATTATAACACAAAACCAGGTATACATTGGGATGCTATACATGTTGATGCACATTATGGCTCATATTTTAATAGTTATGATATTTAACCTCATGTACCGCAGCACATATGATTGATTTTATAAAAATTGTAAGAAACGGCGTTGCATTGTCAAACGGTTACAAAGCATATTTTCAAACGTATGTGTACAGTTTTGTTTGATATTTTTGTTTCATATGAGTAACGGTTTGAATTTTCAAAAATTTTTCAACAGTTTTTTTCGTTGATTTAGTGGTGGATATAGTGGTTGTCTGGTAAAATGTTTAAAAAAAAGCTAAATATCTTTGATGTAAAAGTTGCAGGGACTAGACACGTGGGGCCCCAACCGGGGGCAAGGAAACGCAAAAATGCCCGAATACAGGCATCGGTTTCGGTGGCTCGCCACAGGGAAAGGGAAAAGCAGAGAGAGGCCAGAGAGAAAAGACGGGAGTGGCATTGAGAGGAAGAGTTCCTCATGAACCCGAACTAATCGGTCGAGCGGTTAAAGGGTGCTCAGCAACCGCAGGCTTTCTTCTCTGGGTCCTTTCCGGGGACAAGGCCTTCTTCATCCCAAGCCCCTCACCTCTGCCTGTTTTCTTTTCCCGGTTTGCATGAGTAAAAGGGGGCTATTTAATAAGCAATTGAAAGGAGTTCGCGAATTATCATTACGATAATTCCTCGCCGCAGAAGCAATAAATCCCTTGCGGTGGCTTCATAGGCGTACTCATCTCTCTCTGCTGACTAACTAGCCTACCTTCTTCTTTTTGAAGTTCATTTCTTCCGTTGTTCTTATATACCGTGCTACCGTGTTGCTAGCCGATATATTCCGTTGATTCTGCGAGAAACCCACGATTGTACTCCTTATGTTTTTATTATATTATATCCGAGAAATTATTGAGTCCAATAGAGTATAGAGTGTAAGGGGTTTCGATTATTAGTAACAACTATTATTTTGCGTTCAATGGTGATTAAACCAAAAATAAAAACGAAAGTCTGAAGTTCGTCATTGAACTGATTAAAATTATGATTTATTGATATTAGAGCCACATCAATCGTGAATATTGTGTAAGACTCTTATAAAAAAGGGTGTTTTCTCGTTAGTTAAATGTTAAATCATTGTGATAGGAGAATTAGCGTTGATGTGCTACGAAGCGAGTTTATTCAAAAGTTATCTAATCTTAAGACACTAAAAAGTGAGTTGTGCAAATCAAGAAAAGCATATTTTTTAGTTTATTTTTAATCAACAATTAATTGGGTTTGAGTGGTGTTTGATAACTGAGTTATGTTTTATGATGTTCTCATTTCTTTTTTCATTAATTAGATAAATTAGTCTTTGCGTTGAGATCATAATTTGTAACTATTTTATAAGACAAGAGCTTTGAATACATTTTGAAATTGAATTATAATCATTCGTATTTTTATTATTTAATACATTGTGCTCCTTGTTCCATCGTATCCCGTATCCCATATAAGAAAAACACTCCGCAGTGTATCCATGCATTTATTTTAAATTTGCAGTATGCGCATTGTTAAACGTCTCGTGACAGATACTAATGTAACATTATTATGAATTCAAGAAATAAACGATGTCAGTGATTTGCAATCTTACGTCTGAATACTAATAGTTTGTAAGAAATCTTATACTCAGGGTTTT
Source organism: Copidosoma floridanum (assembly GCF_036245765.1). Taxonomy (NCBI): domain Eukaryota; kingdom Metazoa; phylum Arthropoda; class Insecta; order Hymenoptera; family Encyrtidae; genus Copidosoma; species Copidosoma floridanum. Next base: position 2,954,850 of record NW_028321885.1, read on the forward strand.
AACCACGTGCGATACATCATTCTTGTTTTAATTAACGTTTATTCTGGGTGTGTTGTCGACGCAATTTTTCATGCTATTACTTGACTTCCCACCTAAAAATGTTTTTCACACTGTCTCTTTCGAGCTACAACTAGTACAAAAAAGTCGAATGAGTAGTTAGTCTCTGACTGATTGTTATATCGTCAATACAATGGAACAAAGTGGAGTTCCAGAAAAAAAGAAAAAGAAGAAAAGGGAGTCGATAGCAATTGATCTCTCAAGTGTAAGGCAGTATTAACAGTCATCGTTGCAGATTTTTTGTAAGCTTTATAGGTTGAATAAATCATCTGGCAAAAAAGCCGTAGTTGGTCTGGAATATAAGAAATTACTTGACGATGATTGAGAACCTGTAGTTCGTCTTTTAAGCACAGTTCCAAAAGGATTCTCTTTTAAATTTTGGATTAAAACGAATTAAAACTGGCATTTATAGACTTGGAGAAGTATTTCACCACGGATGACAGTAACTTGCAGCATATCGAAATTTATGGCTCCAACTAATCCCTAAAGTTTTCCGTGAGTCATAACGATAAGGCTACCAAGCTTAAAGAAGGACGAAAACAAGGTATGAGTGGTTGTGTCACGAGGTAATACTGTTATAAATTAGTTTTAAAAAGGGTGACCTTGGATCTTTTAAGCTAATTTATTGTCAAATGTATTAATTGTAATTTACGTGTACTGTTGTGCAAAAATTTGTAGATTATTTTTCAGATAAAAGTTGTCTTATGTATGAAGTGTAAATCAATTATTATAGACCTGATATTGTTAAGAAAATTGTAAGAGAAATAGATAACTTATATTAAAAGACTGTGTATAAAAAAGTCATTTTTATAGATACAACGAAGTGTGAATACGTAACAAAAAAATGTGTATGCCATTTTACCTACAATATTGCGTCATTTCATACAATTTTACTTGTAGAGGCTTTGAACTCGTTAATAAGTTAGCAAACGTACTTACCTTTGTTATGACTATCCTAGAATTTAAACCACATCCTTTCTAATTATATTTTATGTTGATGTCATCAAAAAAGGAAACATAATTAAAAAGTATTTTGGACCCTTCCTATTGAAGAAATCTGTTATTATAGGAGGAATACTCATACAAAGGCCAAGAAAAGTTTTACTCTCTTTAGTAACTAAAAAGTGAGAAAGCCCTCTCTCCACGCATAAAGTTCAAAGGATAAGCCAACCGTGGTGGGAGTATGCTTCCCACCCCGCATGCCTTATCTTTTGCTTATCATGGAAAGCTCCTATCTAGGTGGTGGGGGTGTGTTGTGACGGGCCAAAGTATTGCAACAACTTTTACCATCAAAAAATGGACTGAAGAGAAGATATTTTGCATGTAGCAAAAAAAATTCCTTTGTTTATGAAAATTATTAAATGAAAAACTACATTCTCAACAAATCTACCAGATGTTTAAAAAAATATATTTTACAGTTTTTTCTAAGAACAAATTCCAATAGGCTCTGCATAACTGTGATACTTTGCATGTATAAACTATTGTTAGTGGTGCATTAAAAAATTGCCTCGGGTTTAATATGATTAATCACTTACACATGAATTGACACCGTATTTTACGTAGCTTCCAAACCATCGGGCCACGATTTAAAATACACACATGAGCAATGGATTTCTCAGAGTTGCGAGTTAAGTGTATGGAGATCAGGTCGTGAACTAAAAAGTCTCTGCTACCAAGCTTCCTAGCTATATGAACCATAACTGAAATCACTGTGCTACTGTGGCCACGTTTCTTTAAAGTTAATATTTTTCCCAAAAAAATACCTTTTAATAAAAGTAAAATGAGAAGTAAGTTTAATGTGTTAAGTTGACGTTTTGTAAGTAATTTTTTAAGCTTTTATGTACTAGTGATAAAAAATAATCTTCCTAATTATTCCGTAGCATCGAAAAATTCTAGAATTAAGATATAGAAGTGGTCAAGTTATTTTTTTTGGCACATCATTGTTTTTTATGATACTCCTAGTATTATTCTGTTTAGTACTAGTAGTTTGACAAAGTCAACTGAGTAATATTGACTTTTGACTAGTACACGACCATAAAGCTTTTACGGAATGGATTAAAATAATTGCCAAACATTTTTCTATACTTTTAACATAGTAAGTTTTCAAACATAGTAATGTTTTTGGTGTAAGGTTTGCATAAAGTACTAGTCAAAAGTCAATACAACTTGATTTTACATCCAGCTTTCTCAATCTTTTAGTTGTGTTCAAATGTATTTTAGTGAGGATATCATGACTTTTCAGGGAAAAACAGTTTTTTTAATATATATCTCTAAAAACTTTGTTTTATCTAATATTTCTTACATAAAAAGGTATTAAATAAAAACGAAGTATATGTAACATAGCTACAATGACCTCTAAAAGTCCAAATAAATTTGTACTTTAAATTGCTTATGGTCAAAAGCTTAGAATGTATGAATGTTTGCAGAGGTAAGTTTGTAAACCATGGCAAATTTGAAAGAATCTTTCTAAAACTCTGACACTTTTCTCTACAAAAAAGAGGTTTTAAGAAAAAACAAATAGCACTATCAGAAAAAGCAGATTAAAATCTGTCACTTTGTATTCCTTAATTACTTTTTCAGCTATCTTCCTGGCTTTATGAGCGAGCTGAACACAGCGTGCTTAGGCAAAAAAAGTCCCGCCTATGCATAGTGGCCCAATCTTAGTGGACAAGCCCATGTATGTATATATAAACAAATGTTATTTGTCTTCCTCTAATATTACTGTTCTATAATTTTGTATCTCCTAAGAAGCTTTTTGCTGTCTATGTATTACTTTATTTCTTTGTTTAAATAAATTGTCAACTTGCCTAGGCTTTCTCTCCAGTTTCATTAAGTTTCTTATGCTTAGGCAAGCTTAGTGTTTTTCCCGTAAATCAGTGTGTTTTTATTACGTATAACCAAATTTATGTATCCATTTTTTTTGCTCTCATACTGTCATCATATAAACGTAGTGAGCTCACTAGAATGTAAACAGTTTTTTTTTAGAAGACAGATGATGTTCTACCTTAAGATGTCTTAAACCTCGAAAATAATGCAAGGGTATCATCGGAAATATTTGCCTAGGCTTTTTTTACATTTTTATTTTAACATACTTAAAGTACCTTGCATAGTACCATTGGCCAAACAAAAAGTTTTCGTATTACATGCGAGTATGCCTTATGCGCAAGGCCCAATGCGAGTCTTATCCAGAGACGAAAAACTAAAAATTTTCTTATCACTCAACAATGAGAACTATAAATAATATAGCGTCGTAAGCAAGCAAATCAAGCCTGTGTATGTGTGTGTGTCAGAAAGTATTTGACGTTTACTAGTGAAAGGGGAGAAAAAAAGGTGGGTGTAGAGGTAAAGTAGACAAAGCAATTTAAAGCTCATACTTGGTGTGTATGTGGAAAGACGGAAGCGGTAGCAACTGAGTTTTTTGGGCCGAAAGAAAAACAGAAATGTGTTTCTCGACCCGGTTGCAACATTTAGTTTCTGTGTGTTCTATCGTCATAAGGGCAACAGTTTTGGCATCGAGGTTGCTGGTAAGGTCAATGGCTAAATCGTGGGATGGGAGGTGGCATAGTTAATGTGAGTGAGGGCTCCCGATGCTTCTGCAGAAGGTAAATCATACGTGTGGAGACGCAGCATCGAATATTGGTCAAGCCTGGTAAGATACCGTCAAAATTCCTGCATAGCTCTTGATTTTCGCTAGTTAACTCAAGCCTTCCGTATGCACGTAGATTCACGTGCACACCTGGTGTGTCAACTGTTCGAAGATAGCTCCACATAATCGAGTCACACCTCACGCTTTGGAGAGGCACAGCGACACGTGATCACCTCCAAGAGGTGCATTATTACAAAACGTTTCGGAGACGCATATCCGTTTTATCCATGTTATTAACAACACGCTTCTGAGAAGCAGAGTCAGTTTATTAATGCTTTACGCATTGGGTGACACGTTTGTGGGAAGCCACGTCGTTACGATCTACAAGGGCCACCGAGTGGCATAGATGCCTTGGTTACTATTGTGTCGTTCTTAACAGGGTTATTACGAATGGTAAAATACAAACGATATACATATCTTTGGGTCCGATATTATTAACTAAAAAACCGTTTGAGTCCTAGTGCGTAACATCCCACGGTGATTATATTAATTAAGTAGATGTAATTGTCAGACAAGGTTTGTAACAAATTAAATTTAGTATTACAATCAGTAACTTTTCATCATTGATGTGACAGTGCCTAAACTTGTATTACTAAAATGCAACTAAATTTTTAAGTCTTGCATCATTTATGATCCTTGTGATAGAGTTACGAAGATATTGTTTTTTTATTATGATGTATAAGATAAGATTCATTGTTTGAAAATAAATAAAGTCAATTTATAACTCATATTAAATAACTTTATTTTTACCATGCAGGCCTCATGTGGACTTCTGCATCCACAAATCAATGGTGCCTCCACAGAGATTTTAAGTACTCCACGGCCCTTATAATTGTAGAAGCCCAACATTTATCACGTATTTAGTTGACTCCATTCTAATCATCCAGTCAAACAGCTCAGGCATCAGTGACATTTAAGAATACATGCGTCATCGTATCAGAATTGAACAGTGCATTCAAACAACACATCGCATCTGATAACATTTTATTTATTATTACTAATTCTATGCAACAGTAGATATTAACGCTAGCATCAATCCTAGTACCATCTCATTGGACGTGTCGAACGTTGGATAAAGTAACAGCTTGAATGATTTGACAATTTTAAACTTGCGTCTAATCCGACTATGCCGGATCATCAGGCCCGAACCGTGCATGTGCGAGCCTTGCTAGTTGAGGTAAGAGTCAAGGTGTTTGAAACCAGAATGGGAAAAGAACTTTTGAATAAGTCTACTGTATTTTTTTGGACGAGCTTATTGCTCTGTTTTAAGGAGGAAGCATATAAAGGATTCTTGATCCACAATAAGAAACTCGTCGATGCAGAGAGACACAAAAATGTCCCTAATTCATTTTACACGGTTGCTAGTAAGATTGAGGCCCTAAAGGGATGAAACGACTTTTTGGGAGACGTGTCGTTAAATAATTTAGACATCAACGTGTCGTTCTTAAAGAAACCCAAGTCATTAAATGACCAATGGCTCCGGTTCCTAAGTTAGACTGAAATTGTACACGATAAATTTTATTCAAGAATGCGTTGTGTACGATGGTTGATTTAGGGACTAATTGATTACGATAACGTCAGTAAGTTCATACAACTATGTAACGCGTTAGTAGATGAGTTGATGCGAAAGATCAAGTTGTACAATATAAGCGATAATAATTACATTGTTGCTCGGAGAACTTTGGTAAAAACCTACGAGCATTAACGAATTTTAGTCTCTTAAGATATAAATGCAATTCTCGACTTATCTCCATTAATGGTTGTTTCATCCACTAGGTTGTCCAACCTGGCCAACGAGTTGCGCTTACATCTAAGGATACTAGAGGCCTTTGGACCTCCCAGATTCGTCATTAACATCGTGAAAAGACTGTTACCGTCTCTGGGGTGCAGTCTCTGAAGCTAGATTCATTGCCCGACCTGGAAACCCCTTATAAGTTTATAAGTAAAATAGCACTAAATCTATAGATACAAGAAGCAGATAAAGCGTGTAAAGGTGGACAAGAAATCAGGAACGAACATTTGTCAGACTCCAAAAAGCCGGCAAAACTGCGAAAATCAAACGAAGAAGTTAAAGCCTCAGTCACAAATATTAAACGAAATTGCTTATTGAGCTAAGATTCTCATTCACATCACCAATGTTCTAAGTTTAAGAAGTTAAGCCTGTCTAATCACTAAGCGTACGTAAAGGCTGAAGAGATTTAGGTTGATTACCTTTGCCTATACAAGAAGAAATGCGGTTTTGGGCACTGTAAGAAATGTAACCGGTACCACAACACGTTGTTGCACCAAAAACCCAAACCAGATTATGATTTATCTAACTCTTAATCCTACCGTATTGACACTACAACCAAGTGAATCTCGTCAGACGTCCTGTGACTAGGCATCTTTGCCATGATTTCGCACCTTACTTGATCACAACTTATGATGACTGCTGTCATTCGCATGCACACTGCCAATAGGCAATTCATTGAGGCTCACACTTTGCTTGATGCGGACTGAAAGGGCTAATTACAGAAGCCTTCATCCATAAGTTGAAAATTCCAGTCCACTTTAGTGGTTACTTATTGGGCACAGTGAATAGCCTACATGAGAGATCCATGGGCTTGATTGAGGCAATGATCAAGCCCGGCGCAAATCAGTAAGATTAGGATATCCTTAGATTTTTTTGTCACCAATAAGATCACCAATGCCGTCTTATTTTCACTGCTTTCATGCTTCTTAGCTTACATTTCAAAAAACATCCGATTAGCTGACCCATGGTTTGATACACCTAGTTCAAAAGACATTTTCATAGGTACAAGCACCATGATCTCACTTCTGTCAGTAGGACAGATCAATTTAACTCAGAACGCATGAGATTTGTTCTTGCAAAAGACTTTGCTAAGGTAGGTCATAGTGGGGGGCCTGTCAGACAAGTCTGGAGGAACTGTAACCTGCAATGTAGAAGATTTATAAGAGCAATTACAAAAGTTTTGGGAAAGAGAAGAGTGCGCGGAAATTGATAATAGAGTCAATTTTGATTAAAGATGTAAAGATCATTAAACTGAGAACGTGAGGCGTGGTCTGGACGAAAGATTGACTGTCAGATTACCGTTTAAAAAAGCTGGCCAAAACCTAAAAAATTTAAAAAAACAAGCGTTTCGCTAATATTGCGCACTCCAACAACGATTGAACAAAAATTCGCCACTAAAGAGCGAGTACAATCGTGTGTTGTAAGAATAACTAGATTTGGGAAATATGATGCATGTAGACACAGATGCAATCGAGGATTTTTATTTTTCTCACAACGCCGAACTCAAGCCGTCTAGTACTACCATAAAACTACGTGTCGTATTTGACCCGTAGGCCAAGTTGGACCATGGTAATTCATTTGATAGCATCTTGTTGACAGGCCCCACGATACAACTGTAACTATTGAATCACTTCTTGCGCTTCCACAGTCTTAAAAACGTGATTATTGCAGACATTGAGAAGATGTATTTAGCAGATTTTCGTTGATGCAAGAGACACGTGGTATCAGCAAAGGACTCCACACAAACCCTTCGGATATTCTCTCTCGGTTAAATTAGCTGAAAATTTTATTTATTACAGATTAAGTTATCCTGAATAAGATGCAAATATTTTTTTCCAAACAAATGGCAAGTTTTTTAAAAAATAATTGTTGAGGATGGCAATTTGTCATGAGGTTAGTTTGACAGGTGGCATGAACCATTACGACCTCGTAACGTATATATACACACATATTTATGTATATTTATTGTTTGTGACTCTTGATCGCCGTTTGCACCTGCTGAAGAAGAGCGTGTAATAAATTCTTAATGAAGCAAGAGTCGACGGAGGGTTTAGGCTACGAGAGAAGTAAACAACCCCAATGAAATTATTGGCTTTTTTGTAGATTTGTTATTTGTAATGACTAAACAAATGTTGACATTATGTTCAAGTCTTTTTAATAGAATTTTAGAGTTTTATCCAGATATAAGACAAAAATCAAAGCCACACTTTTAGCCAGACTTGGTAAAAGACATTTAGCCAGTTTTTAAGCCATACTTTTTGCCAGACACTCAACAAGACTTAGAGCCAGACTTCCAGACAGACATTTAGCCAGACTTTCTGACAGACTTTGAGCCAGACATCAAGCCAGACTTTCTGCCAGACATTAAGCCAGACTTCCAGACATGCATTTGGTCATTTTATCTGCCAGACTTTCAGCCAGGCATACAGCCAGACTTACAGCCAGACATTAAGCCAGACTTTCAGACATACCTTCGGTCATTCTATCTGCCAGACTTTGAGCCAGACTTTCAGCCAGACTTGAACAGTTCCATGACCAACTTGCTAACGGTGGGATTTTGAGTGGACAGGATTATGTAACTATAAGCCACCATGAGCAGGTCCTATAAGTCTGTGAACTAGAGCAGCCCACTGAAGCCCTGTTTTGGTGGTATGTGTATCAACTTCGTGCACGCCTGCTGAGGAAGACTTAACCAGCTCTTGGCAAACCCTTGAACCTCCTCGTCCGCCACTGTAAAGCATTTCTTCCCGATTCTTGCACCCTGCATGACAAAGTCAAGGCATGGCAGCAGGAGCGTACCCACCACATCCAAGCCAAGGGGCGAGCAAAGAGTTGCCGATCTTGTTGACACCGGAGTTTGTCGGACCTGGTACTCTGATGTTAGCATTTAATGTTAGCAATTTGATGTTAGCATTTAAAATAATGCTAAGATTATTCATTGTATTGATTTAAAAAATCAAAATCCTTCTAAGCTTATAGAAAATGATTTATTTCGTATGATTCAAATTTTTCACTGCCGTTTATCGAAATAAAATTAAAAATAATGTCTAATGCTTTATTTTCGCCATGTTGTATTGCTATAATTGTTTTTTCTTGTTCTGCTTAATTCTCCAGTGATATTTTTTGTAAATTTAAATATATATTTTCTCCCTCATTTAAGTAAAAAGAAACTAACCAAAAAATGTTTACAGTCATTATCTTTATATTGTTTTTATAACAATAGTTTGATACTTATTATTTTGTAAGTTTTAGTTGTGTGATTAAAATCTTACAGTACTGCATCAAGTTACAAAGTTTGCTGGAGAACCCACGATCAAGTAGACGTGAAAATGGAGAAAAAACAATTAACAAAGTGTGAAGTTAGAAGTCCGGATAATAAGTCACAGTCATACCTTTTTCACAACGACGCTTATCTTTTTTCTACAGTATATAAAAAATTATCGTATTCTTCATTGTTAACGTTTTCACTATTAAGGACACGTCAATTATTTTTTAAATTTATAATTTGTCAGTGACTTGAATAAATAGTGTACTACTAGTGACAACTTCACGCTGTATCTTTATTTAAAAAAAAAAATATCTCTAGAAGAAATCAAATAGAGATATGTAAAATTCGATGAAAGTCTAGAAGAAAAACTGGCTAAATGTCTGGCTGGAAGTCTGGCTGGATACCTGACTTGATGATTTGATCAATGTCTGACAGATAAAATGACCAAATGTTTGTTTGGAAGTCTGGCTTAATGTCTGGCTGTAAGTCTGGCTGTATGTCTGGCTGAAAGTCTGGCTCAATGTCTGGCTGCAAGTCTGGCAGAAAGTCTAGCTGGATGTCTGGCAGAAAAACTAGCCAAATGTCTACCAGTGAGTCTGGCTTAAAGTCTGGTTTAATGTGTGGCAGGAAGTATGGCTTAAAGTCTGGCTAAATGTCTTTTACGAAGTCTGGCTAAAAGTGTGGCTTTGATTTTTGTCTTGTGTCTGGATAAAACTCTAAGATTCTAATAAAAAGACTTGAACATATGTCAACATTTGTTTAGTAATTACAAACTACAAATCTACAGAAAAGCCCATAATTTCATTGGGACCCAAAACAAATAGCGTTTTCAGAAAAATCTTGATTAATGTCACTGAGCTGGTTACAAATACATTTAGAAAAAATTTTAATTATTGATATTACAATGTATTGAAACAATTTATATATATAAAACATTCTGTGACAGCAGTAATCTAATAGTTCTTGAAAAATTATTTCAGTTACTGTAAAAACTGGTCGGATAGTAGGTCTTATATCTTGTCTTAGATCTGGTAGTTAGATAATTTTTAAATATCATAAAAATATTTATCTGAAAATGGATTTTAATGTTTCTCTTGTGGTTCGTCTTCGATTTGGTTCTATAAAACGTATCAAACAAGGTCTTAAAAATTTTTTTGGAACTGGCTATGTAAACGGTTTCAAAGAAAGTCAAGTACTTCATCTTAAATCTGGTCTTATATTACGTCCTATAACGTATTTTGTCATGAATCTCAAGGTTTGCCTTAACGTACGTCTCAAATTGATTGCATGTAATTATAAGGGTACTGACATCAGTGAAGCAACAGATATTTGAAGAGATCTCAATACTCGTCTTTCAACTTGTTTCGAAAAACAAGAGTACAAACAGTTCTCAATGCTAATCGGATCCTAATGTTCGTCACAAAAATATTTGTTTAAAAGAAAGTAATAGAGTATCAAAGAAAGTGTTATTTTTATTCCTAACTTCAACAAAAGGCAGAGCACGATCGTTAACGGCCCTGCAGTTGTTATCAAATAGGTCGGATTAGAGGTGACGGCTTCTCATCAAAGCCAGCTGCGAGGCAAGGAATAGGAGTTGGTACTTGGTGTATCTAATAAAAATATTGGAACAAAGTAACGCGTTACTATTACGATTATTTAAACATTAACAATTTATTGAACTTATCTGAGTATTTAATAGGAAGGATTGCAACTCGAGAACATCAACCGCTGCTAAGTTTAGGGCTTTGAATGGAACAACGGTGAGTAGCATTGTAGTAACGGCCACCCAGGTAAGAGGAAGAGCACGACCGCTCATGAGACTGCAGTTTTTGATAAATAGGTCGGATCAGTAGTGACGGTTTCTCATCAGAGACAGCTACGAGGTTGGGAGTGGGAGGGGGTGCAGGTTTATTTAATAATACAAAATAAAAGTATAGTGTACTTACTATAATAATTAGTTAAGAGTAATATATAGAAACTCATCAGAGAAGGGAATTATTTTTAATACATTTTTTAATCAATTAAGAACATTAAAATGGGTACTCAGTACTCGGGAACTCTTATTAAATAAAAAATATGTTCTGGGCTTGTATTAGACCTTAAGACTTCAGTAAAAGTGCAGAAACAGAAACGAACTTTATTAGTGCCTTAAATAAAATAGGAAAAATATGACATGTGAGAATAGTTGTTTTACATATCAAATAAGACAGTGAGAAATTGTAAAATATTATACATGGTTTTAACAAGCACATTCAATTGAAGATGAGCGCATATATAATAAACGTCTATTGCACAGTTGATTGTGCCTATCCGACCGTTCAAACAGTATCGTTAAAGCTATGGGATTATTCACTCCTCTCTTAGTCTAACCCCTCCGTCGACTTCATTAAGAATTTATCACGCGCTCTTCTCCAGCAGGTGCAAACGGCGATCAAGAGTCAAAAACAATAAATATATTTTTATATGTGTGTATATACATTATAAGGTTGTAATGGTTCATGCTGCCTGTCAAACTTACTTCATGACAAATTGCCATCCTCAACAACTATTTTCTAAAAAACTTGCCATTTGTTTGGAAAAAAAATAGTTGCATCTTATTCAGGATAACTCAATCTGTAATAAATAAAATTTTCAGCCAATTTAACCAAGAGAGACTATCCTAAGGGTTTGTGCGGGGTCCTTTTGTGACGGTGCAAACGTTGAGTTAAGACATTTTAGCTTAAAACCGTCACCTTCGGCGTTTCAGCCACATCTTTTCTAGCAATTAGAATAAAGCATCCGCTTGCAAATGACGAACAACTTAATTTTTTTCAATCGATCATGATAGTGTAGCGCGGATCTTACTTTGACGATTTGTTGACAGGCGCGAAGTTCCTCGCCAGGATCCTGATAAAAAGGAACGAGATCATAACACTATTAGAGGCAGGTGGTTTACACATTTGTGAATGGGCTTTAAATCATGGTTACGCTTTTTATAATCCTAATCTGCTTAAGTTTTCAGTAAATAATTCAAACGAGATTAAAAAACCGCTGAAAATGTTGGAAAGTGGATGTCTGTCAAAAATTATATGAGTTAGTGTTCTTGGTAAAGACAATTGACGTGGTTATGAGAATCGCGGAACGGTGCATATTATCTGATCTTGCAACTACTTTTAACCCCCTTGGGCTATTGGGACTGGTAATCTTTAATCTTAAGGCAATTATACAAGCACGTTGAAAGGCTGAAGTTGACTTGACCGATGTGGTATCTCAGTCAATAAATGACCAGTGGCGAACGTTCATGCATCAATCTGTATTGCTAAAAAATATTGGTGTACCACGTAATGTGCTTATATGCAATACCGTCCAAATTAAATTGTTGGGATTTTGCAGCACAAGAAAGGTAGGCTACGGCGCGTGTTATAACTTGCGTTTGGGTGACATTTAAAATTGTGTCAAAGTTAGGTTAGTCTTCTCTAAGTCACACATTGCCCCTGTAAAACAAATTACAATCCCTAGGCTAGAGGTTTGTAGGTCCATGTTGTTAGCAAAATTATGTAATAATATTCGCAACGCCTGGGAAGTCCAACTGGATGAAACGATTTTATGGTCTGACTTGGAAATAGTACTAGCTAGGCTAAAAAAGAGCCAGCAGGATTTGCGTGTGTTAGTGGGTAATAGAATCGCAGAATTGCAATGGAACCCGAACAACGGTTATTGGCAACATGTTAGTAGTGAGAGATACTTTGATGACATTCTTTCAAGTGGTCGAGCATCATCAGAGTTTATGAATAATAAGGCATGGTTCGATAGTTTTCTATGGTTGCAGCAGCCAGAGAACTCATGGCCTTACAGTGACAATCACTTCGTCCATGAGTTACTGGAACTACAGAGAGCAACGGGTTTGATCGTGTTGGCCAAGGAGCTCTCTTTTTAGATAAACTTTTCATTATATGCATGACTGATCAATGTAATTGCTCAATAATTGCAGTTTTATGACAGGTCTTAAGACGGTGTACAATTCCTTAAGATGAAAGAACGATTAGAAGCACAAAATAAATTGTTAAAAGTAATTGAAACTGAAAATTTAGGCGAAGAAATTGACCGGATTACTGAGGAAAAATGCGTAAAATTTCCCAAATTAGTGGGACTAAGTTCCTTCATTGATTAGCCAGTGTTATGATAAACAAGAGGCAGATTTTACAAAAGCGTGACTCCAAACGATCTGCAAACGTACCAAATAATGCTACTATCACGTCACCATGTCATGGACCTTCTTATCACACAAAGGTGTAACTCAGTTATTCGACATCGCCCTAAGCCTATGCAAGTAAGAATGAAGAATTTATCTAGAGCGCAAATCAAAGTAGTCCTAGTAGTTTATTAGCTGCCATGTAACAATTCTTTGCTCATAAAGAGGTCCTATTGAACGTTTATTCCGATAACGGCAACAATTTCGTGGTAGCTGATAACCACCTTTAGGAAATATACGCACTTCGTTATTTCAAGCCATTCCACGATGCAGTCAGCTACTACGCTTCTTAAATGTACATTGAATGGCATTTTAATCCTTCTCTCTCACCTCAATTTGGTGGATTATGCAAAATTTTAGTCAAGTTGCTTAAGCACCACTTTTGTTACGCCAGACCATTTTCGGGTCAGCAGAACTTTTTGGCCAGGTGGCATCTGGTATACCTCCACGAGATGCAGGTATGGTAATGTTTGTTTAAAAATAAGGAGGAGATTTACGTTAACAACGCAGTAGTAGTTATAGATAACAAGCAGCCATGGAGTCAGTAGCCATTAGCAGTAGTAACTAGCAGCCTACTTTTGCGACGATAATTTAATGCACACGTATCTACATGTATCTAAGAGATTTCACTAAGTATGAATAAAAAATCTATCTCGTTTGGTACACAAAACATTCTCTTCAAAATATGCATCATTTATACTTGCTCGTTGCCTTCATCATTTTTTGGACAGCGCAAAAATTACAAGTACATAAAACTAGTTAAAATAGTTAGAATAAATGTACTATTACACTTACTTCAAATAATAGTTATGAAGATATACTTAAATTAAAAAACTCACGCACACTTTACCATACTTAGTATACGCAGATTTTAAATGCTTACTACAACCTGTTAAGTGTGATCATGTTTTTCAAGAGCACAAGGTATTTAATAATGGGTTTCTTAATAAGTAAGATTATGATAATCGTCAATCACAGTAAAAGAGTTACAGATAGAATAGTGAAGAAGCTAAAGCACTTGCTATGTGGTTTGTAAAGAGTTTACATGCTTTAGCATTTAAATTACAGTACGTATATGGTAGTCCATGCAAAATGATAAATGTGACAACTCACGAACAAAATGACTGTAGTAATGCTTTGCTGTGTCTTATGCGTAATAAATCGTTCAGTTCAAAATCTTAGACGATTCGAGATGATCAGCACTGTACTGATAAGTAAATATCAAACAACGAAAAATTACTTTTGGGTATTATTTTTACTATGTAGCGAATTTATTATGTTTCAGGTATCAAGGTTTTTCCCACAATAAGCGTCACCTTTATAACGAAGACTCACGAATAATACTTTTAATCTTGTATAACTTATACGGTTCTGGCCAACATTTTTTTATAATATAAATTGTGAAAAGATTTCCGTGCTAGGTGAAATTTCTCCTACAAAAAAAAAAAAAATACATATTTTTCACTAAGTGTGTCTTTTTTTTCGTTTTATCAACACCTTTAAATTTATGGGTTCTTCCCTACATGAATTATCATCACATGTAGGTAAGTTTCAAATGTAAGGAAGAATATTCATGAATGATGATAAACACAGTTTTAAGAAAATCAGATTGTTAAAAAGTAAAGGTTTGTTTCCTTATAGTTATGTTTCTTTTGTTCTGTTGGCGTGATAATTTATTTGAGTCTGAGTTAATGCTTAATAACTCTAGAGTCATGCTGGGCACGTAGGTGACTCGCAAGGCTAGAGGATAGTTAAATTACGCAATAGGGTATTTAAAAAGAGAGGACGAATGTGTTCGAGTAAAGGTGATCAAGTTGCAATGACTCGAAGCGTTTGTAGTACAGTATCCTAATATTTCAAACCTGTAATATTTAGCACCTATAAAATTTAAAAAAACCACAGGTCAATGAACTCAAGAGCAGCCGATCACATTCAACTCTCGGTTGGAAAAATATTAACAAATATTAATACTGATAATTTTATCGCAAGTAAGCTGTCTACGTATTCATTTATAATATATTGTGTGTATCAGTCGTATTTTTATCATAGTACTTTTTTTACTTGTTCTAATATTTGACAATAGAGTTTTTCTTAAGTGAAAGGGGCAAGATTCTGCAGTATGTTGAAAACTATACTTTTAGATGTAAAAAAGTCTAAAAAATAGTCCTAAACATTGGATGAGTACTACTAACAATCGTGAATTCTTTCATGCACATCTAAATGAAATGTTTTATGCACCGAATCGAAACATTTTTTAAAAGCAATACGTTATTGTATCAAACAGGTTCTACAACTTGCTTTAAATTTATTAATGCAGTTTCAAAAATTTTTTTAACAGTTTCTTAAACTTTGATTTTCTCAAACAGTGGTGTATATTTCTTAAACATACCAGAATATGAATGGCTGCCAGTCCAAAGCCTGTGGAAAATGCGATGGGAGGGATTTAGTATCTCCATATTCAATAAACGGGAACCAATTTGACCATGCGCTTTAATGACTCGGGAACCAATTTGACCCTGCATATCAGTAATTCTTGTCTGGGAACCAGTTTGACATCTCTGATGCAGCGAACCAGGGCAAGAGATCCAAAATCTAAATTTAAACCATGCTCGTAAAAGACCAGACCAAATAGCAGAAGTGAACTCCAGCTACTCAGTCGACCGTTCGAGTGTAAGCACAAACTACGTCCTCACCTTGCGGTAGAATAAGAGATAGTAAATGCGGATCTTAACTAGTCTGTCAACCATTCAGGGGGTGACTATTAGGTGGAAATTTTCAGGGCCTCTGGGCCTTTTTATAGGAAGTAGCAGATCTCAGTCACGTGCTGGCTCGAAAATAAAGTAGGAAAGCTTACCAGGAGAAATTTTAAAGAAAATACAGGAGTCAAAAATCTGACTGACTATAACTGCTCTAGTTTAGCCACTCATAAATTGGTATATTCCACATTCAGCTTACATTCCGACATGCATCAACTGACGGGAAGGTAATTTACTTACTTGTGCGTAACCTTTCTCTTTTACTTCCGAACTTTACAAATTTTTTATTGTAACTGAATATAAATATTAAGAAAAAAAAATTGTTGATGTTGACCTATGGTAATCACTGCTTGTTTATTCACTCAAATTTGTTGCAAAAAGAGCGGTGAAAATCGCTTAGCATTTCAATTAAATTCTTGGGTAAAAAGAAGGTCAGTGTGTTACGTATATTAATTAATAATAACAATTAAGCAGTAGCAACAGTAGCAACAGTGGCAACAGTGGCTGTTGCTACAGTACTGATTTTAGTTAAACTTATAATGATAATAATAATATTAATTATTGTAGTAAAAATTATAATAAAAATAGTAATAATTGAAAACATGGTTCTAATTATAAGGATAATGATGAAGATAATACTACTGTGCCTATCACGAGCCACCATATCTATGTTAACGGGTACTTTTGACTGATTATAGTAATGCAAAAATAATACATAATTCTTATTAGAATATTGGTCAGCATCTTCTTTACTGATGGATATTCGTTGGAGAGAAAGTCAGCTGATGGTGTCTTGAGCAATCAGAAATTCCATTACCCGGGTTGGAATCAAGAGTCCAGACTCTCTTGACACATCCAAGTCAGAAAAAGGGGAAAGTGCTGCAACTTTTGGGGTTTTTTTTTTTCAAGTAACAAAATTCAATTAGACTACAAATAAGGCTATTGCAAATGATTTATTAAATCGTTAGTGCGATAAAAAGAGATTTACTCGGTAAATCGTGTTTCTGCGAAAATGATCGTTAAAAATTGTATAATTTTATGACAATTAAGAATTTTGCTTTACCAGGTTTATTGCAGATTACAATTCTATATCTCACGAATAGTTATTGATCACTGCCAGTGTAGTATGTAAGGGTTTGTATTTTAACTACATGTATTAAGTCTAAGTTATTCTTGTGAATTTTAGTTGATCATTGTGCTGCAGCTACTAGCAAACTTGTAGATGATTTACTTGTCTTCAGATGCAGGTTGGCTTCTGCTTTACATATTTTTGAATAAACATGGAAAATTTCGAAGTAATGAGCGGAAAAAAAATATCTGTAATTTTAGTTTGCCGACAATTTACTATATTTGAAAATCTCTAAGGAATCAGTCTCTTCTAAAAAAATTGTTTAAATAGCAGTTCATGTGAAGCTTATGATTCTGATAAAGAGTATTATTATGATATTAAAGTATAAAACACACTTAATGTTAATCCGTTTAGACGCCATTCTGATTTATATTTTAAGACAGATGTTTTGCTACTTGCAGAAGTGCTCGGAAATTTTGGAAACAGTTGTCTTAAAGCACATTAATTGGATCCAGCTTGTTATAATTTATAATACTCCATCTAGGTCAACTTTAAATCTGAGGACGTTTCTCAGATTCAATTGGAATTATTAACGGATATTCATTTACTTATATTTATTGTTCATGGTATACGAGAGGGCATTAGTCAACGTAGCAATCCCTATGCCAAAACTAATAACCTATGTATGAATATAAATGAAGGCTATCTAGGAGGTAAAAAAATACCTTATGTATTATAACATCCATACCTTATATGGGTGGGCATTGACTCAACAATTACTTTGTAGTTGCTTCAAATGGACAGAAAGTATCAGTCTGGTGGAAATGACGAACGTGAAAGATGATGCTGAAATTGTTTACATTTTTAAAGTAGATCTTAGGTATCCAGAAACGCCACGCAATGCGTTCAAGGACTTACCACTTTGCGCTGAACATAATATACATATAGCATCCAAACAGAAAAAATGGACTATTTCTTACGATAAAAATCACCACGTAGTACATTATCGAGAGCAGTAAAACAAGCTTTTCTAGAACTCTACTTTTAAAAAAATTGCTTAATATTGGAATTTAAACAGTACATGGTTAAAAAAGTATACAGACTTGAATAGATTAAAACGCCAAAATGTAAAAAATAAACTGAAGAATATGTTGTGACAACTGTTTAATAACAATTTATGTAAAAATAATAAATAAAAACTCGTAGCAATACAGTTCTTACGCACAGAAATCTGCGTTAAAAAGCCTATCTACAATGGATTATGAGTATGACTTTAACAAAGTTGTGTAGAAAATCAGTCTAAGCTACTCTATACTTGTATTGATAGCCTTTTATATAAAGTAAGTAACACTAACATGGATGAAGTTGTAAATGATAATTTTAAAGAATTTGATAGAAGGAATTATGCTGATAACAATCTATTTAACCTTGAACGATAGAATGATATAATTGTTAGCCTTATGAAAGATAAATATAATGGAAATATCGTTTTAGAATGAAGCAAAATGTACATCATAAAAATAGAAAATCAAAAGCCATTAACAAAAACAAAAGGTGTTAAAAATAATGTTGTACAGTCTACAATCACTTTTAACAAATATATCAAACATGTGTGTTAAAATACTAGCATGTCTCGAGAGCAGAAAAGTATCTAATTACGTAATCATAAGCTCTTCTTAGAAAAAGAAAATGAAACAGATAGCGTTGAGTGTATATAACCATAAGTGTTATTTACAGTGAGGTTAAACAGACACCTTACCCTGGTGCCATTATAGCATTATCCCAGGACCAATCAATGAAGGAGAAAAAGCCACCTATCAGAGCAGCAGGGCTGTTGAGAAACCTAATAACCAACAAGTTAGATTTCTTTCAAACGAAGAGGAAGAGCTGTATATGAGGAGCTGCAACAACCAACTGAGCTTAATCTGTTAACAAGTCTAAAGAGGATTATTATTGAAAATTTTACAGAAAAGACAGTGCGTTCTAGTAGGATTGTACACTTATTTTGATTTGAAGGTTGTTACACTATCTTTAATAAAAGGCTTAAATTAATTAAAGATTAGTAAATATTTAACATATCATTTTTGTTGAGTTAATGCCTGTACTTATAATTCCTTAAATGCTTCAAGCTGCATGTGTTTATTAATTAGCAATGGATTTTTCATTTCTTATAAGCATTAAAATGTTTTGCTTTGTTTTATAGATAAATATGGTATTTTATTCTTCTCTTGCTTAACCATTTCGTTAGAGTTTGCGACAGGTAGCTCAATATTCTGTTCCACGAAGCTGATGGTATAAATAGTATACCCTTATACTTTTAAGCTCATTTGTTATCATGTTTTCTAATTTTACTGATTAGTTAGTTAAAATTAATCAACGGAATTTTAATTGTCTGTTCTCAAAATTTCTTATCAACTGTAATCTGCTTAGTTAAAATGTGAAACTAAGACAGTACAATATTATATTTTCATGTTCATTCATAGTTAACTACTCTGTAAGTGATTATTATTTTTCACCACTAAGGCTGTAGAGATGTGAACACACTAATTAACAAACTTGGTGTAGAACTGTATGTACAAGGATATCAGTATTGTGGACTTGTCCCTAAGTAAGCTAAGAATAAGCTGGCAAAGACCCAGATATTAAGCCATAAGATCAAGCTCGTGAGCAATAATATGGTCTATTCTTAGAACAGAGATACATTGCTGCAAGAAACACTGCTGACAAGGTTCTTTCTAAGCAAGCGTGGTTTAGATTACAAACCAAAGACGCTAGTTTAGAAAAAAAAGCTAATGCTTTTACCATCGCCAACGCCCTGCAATTGAAATCCAATCTTCGCATGGAGTCAATTTGTTATACAATGTTTAATATAGTGAATAAAAATAAAATCAAAAGACCAGGTAAGGGTCTTGGGATACGCGGCAAAAGTAAGACTTATAACTTTAATGTTATTAAACTTAGATTAACAGAAACTGAGAAAATTAAATTACACTTAATATTAATAGGTCTTAAAAAATTTAATATTGCTATAGTTGAAATATTATGATTATTATCTATTTAAACACGCTCACGCATAGAATACGTATACTTTTACATACTACTTGTGTTACACATGACTCACACATTCTTGGTTCCATGTTTGCTATGATATATGAATTAATACAAGTACTTGTTGCTGGTTGTGTAATGTAAGTATACTGTCCAAAGGAATGGTAATTACCATTTGTGTATTTGATATGACATGATATATGTACAATTAATTTTTGTTAAATCATTGTATTCGACAAGTAAAAATTTTTTTAACTTTTAGCTACCATAAGAGTAAAATTATTTACTCTATTCGGTTCAGATAGAGGAAAACAGTATACATATGGCTATTTTTATTGTATGGCTGTAATTTTATTATTTTCAGAATTATAACGGTTATATGAATAAATCCATGTTACATGTACTTTTGCACTTCAATAAATAACTCACCTTAATCAGCTTAAGCGAGCGCATTAATTTTGTCGTAACATACTTACCTTTAATATATATACACATATAGGAAGCATTTCACGTCAACTATCCTAGCGCGATCCGCAAGCACCAAAACATGTACTTT
The DNA here is from genome assembly GCF_036245765.1 of Copidosoma floridanum. Classification (NCBI taxonomy): domain Eukaryota; kingdom Metazoa; phylum Arthropoda; class Insecta; order Hymenoptera; family Encyrtidae; genus Copidosoma; species Copidosoma floridanum. Next base: position 2,975,273 of record NW_028321885.1, read on the forward strand.
TCAACTCGCGATTGCGGTGTTATAAATAACTGAGAAAAAACAACTAAAACATAAGATCGACGTGTTTTTCTCTCAGATTTTCAGTGATGCAATCAGTTTTTTTGAAAAATGACGATTTAATCTAGAAAAAATACAAAACGTGTTATATCTCAAAAATGGCAATTTTAATATTTTTTTAACTATCACCAATCGAAAGAGCAGAATTTTTACGTCGGTATGGCGATTTTCAGAAAGTAATTTTTACACTTTAGCGAGATATTAAATGACAAAGTTGGGTGCAACGACACAGCGGCAGCGGCTGCTTGACTCGCGCGATGGTATGCTGTATATATATCGCCAAGCGAACATGGTTAGGTTGCGCTGTTGGGATTCAATGTTTCAATGGACGGTTGGATCACATATTTTTTTTGTTAAGTGTAATTGTGCATAAAAAAAGTTTAATTCAAAGTGCCTCAAAGTATATGGTTCCAAGTATTTGTGCTCGGAAAGTTATTATTATGTTGATTAAGGAAGCAGAGGAGGCTGTGACAACAAATGTGGCAAGAAAAATATTGTGATGCCCCGAGCATCAATTGTACCGCAAAACACTACTGTAATTTGATCGTATCTTACTCCTATGTTTGCTGGCTTAAGTGCCTTACGTTCTATCACTAATGGTGTAACTGGAGTTGTCAAGGCTATCAGTGATGCTTAAGTTGATCAAAAACAGCTAGATAAAATTGAAAGTGATAACAAGATAATGAAAGAGCTTTATTCTAAAAAACAGCTTTTTTCAAACCCATGTATGAACCACTTAAGTCTGAATTTGAGATCTGGAAGAGGCTTTGAAGAAAAATAAAAATATTCCTACGTAAGCCTGCCTAACCAAGCTCTCACTGACTCAAGTATGCAAAAATTTTGAAAATCCTACCTTTCCGGGGAGTTTTTGTAAAAAATACTTTGCCAACTGATAGTCCACGTTGCTTCGAATCAGCTATAGCCAATCTCTGAAACAAGAATGGTCCCAGTACTCACTAGGTTGCCCATTGAAAGTATAATAACATGGCGTATTAAAATAGTTTTGGTGACCTGCAGCCACCAATTCATCTAATGACAAATCTTAGTGTTAATAATATTAAATATAATTACTAAAGGTACCTTGACTTTGGTACATACAGTTGTGGCTATCTTTGCTTGAGTTATTTTTGTAAGGAACTTAAATATTAGCATGTATAAACATACCTCAATACCTAAGTAACATTAGTCTTCGAAAAACCGTCGTAGAAAAAACATCGATACTAGTTTTACCGGAAATATCATCTACTCTCAAAGCATAATATTTTTTACCAATCGAGAAGTTATCAGTACATACCCTACATTCTTGATTTAGTAAAATTCCTCACCTTTCGTTTAAATCCAAATATTCATAAAGGTAATGATAAATTTTATGTAGGCAATCAAACAATTATTTATTCAACCAGCAGCTACGAAATCAAAGATCTTTAGGCATTTTCAATTGACGTATTACAATCCAGCGATATAGTTATTAGCATCAAACCAAACAATAATACTTCTGACAGCGTGATAATGTGTAGTGATACTATTGAGTTTAGATCAAACGGTTCTACAGGCTGTCACTTAGGCTTTACCGAACAAATTCTTGAAGATAAGTTTACTCACTACTCGAACTCATCTGTTGCTATTCTTAAGGTCAATACATGCTTAGATAAGTGCAATATTACTACTCAAGCTAATATAAATGAAAAAAAAATGCATACAGTCCACGAATTTATTCCAGCCTTGCCACCAGGATACAAGATTGTCAAAGTTCCATTGCACATAATTTATTTACCCGTCTCTGTGAAACCAGTAGATGATCTTTAAGGGCGCATTATTAATTAGAAATATAACATGATTAATTTTCATAGTGAGATTTTTAAAATAAAGCTACACGGGGAACAATTTTCCTCAAAATCTACCAGCAATGACAACAAGAATAAAAGTAAAGTTGCACGAGGCTCAAAAAATAAACTAACGGAGTACAAACAATAAGTAAATTACAAGCCAATAAAATCAGATAAAGCTATAAGAATAAATTAAAAAAGATAAAAAAGATAAGACATCTTATTGTAATAATCTGTCTAAAGAGAAATAAAGGTTTAAAAAAAAGCGCGCCAGTGGACGTGTGCTTAGAGCATGTAGCACGAGAGAATTTCCTCAAAATTGTATCTGCTTACCGTCTTACTCTACATTCTTCAAGAGTTAATAATTGTTTTACCTTAAAGAGACAATGGGCAAGAAGTACTTTTCTTTAAGCCACCATTTTTTTTGGCATGAACTAAGTTATAAATGAAAGCAGGATAATTCCAGGCTTGAGCTGGCATATCATGGATTAGATTGGAAATTAGTCGATATTGACTACACGAAAATTGGTAATGTGCTTCATGAATATCTCAAAGCTGCAAAAAAAGATAATTGTATTTGGAGAATTAAAAAAAAAGTGGCTTGATAGGCTTAGTTTGCAAGTTATTAATATGACTGACTACCCATTAGTTGAGCTCTACTTATTCGCTACTGCATGTCCCCATCATAATGGTGCATAACGATGTATGTATGCTGTCTACATTGTAAATTGAATAAAAAATCCTATTTTCTTATGAAGTAAATTGTTGTCAATGGTAAGCTAATCAGGGATCACAGTATTGCTAAATTTTTTTTGCTTCACGTATGAAGGCCCGAAAGACCGTGAGAGAGTGCCCAGCAGATCCAGATAGAGAGTAGACAGCCAATCTGGTTCTAGTAGGTATGCCTATGGCCTCCTACGGCTTCGCTGGCTCTGCATTCGTAGGGGGATACGAAGCCAAAGTGGCTCCGTAACTGGATACAAGGCAACTAGTGACTCTATAAGAGGATACGAGGTGATAGTGGCTCTATATTCATGGGAGAAAACTAGGTCAGAGTAATCCTATGTCTCTTAAGCTATACTATTTAAATTTGACTCCCAAGAACATCATGTTAGCAGTACCAGTTACAAAAGTGTATATCGATAAAATGATCTAACATCTATTGCAGACACTACCATTAGGGCGTTGAATTAAGTTAAGTAACATGATACTATAGCAAAAGGAAACCATATTATTTTTTGAATAAAAAGTAACTAAAACTAACCGTAATACATGGTACTCAATGGAGCATCACTTTTCATCAATTTGTTCTATAAAATTAACGTGTCTTTGAGATCTAAGATTTTTTAATCATCAAGCATTGTTCAAAAGTAAGAAATATTATTGCAACTGAAAAAATTTGAAAAAAAAACGTGTACTTCTTACTGCAAAAGTAATTCCTTGAAATGAAAATAACGTTATTAGTTGTGGAAGACACGTTCACGTTAAAGAAACAATTGATAGAAGCTTCCGTATGTTAGAGGCCGTGTATTACTGTTTGTTAGTTTAACAGTATTGTTCATAACAAAGATGTTTGAAACATCATGTTAATGTATGCAAAATATATGTTTACTTTGCAGATCAAAGCATTATATTATTATTTAGCTGTTTTTCACTGTTCATTGACGATAAATTAATATGTTTTAATATTTTTAGTCTATGTTTTAGGGTCATGAGAATGAAAAACTACATTCTCATTTTTTTCCATTAACTTAAAGATAAACACCAAGTCATTGGACTAATTTAATCATTAAAAAAAAAAATATTTCCTTCAGAAAATTCTTTATCCATAGAAAGCTCTAAGAAATAATTTATAAAAAACTTTTTTCAACGCTTCATGTCTTTCCACCCCGAAGTATATTTTAACTTTTATACCTACATTGCATGTGGTACAGCATGAATGAGGTATGCTTTTGCCCCACCGCCATCACTTACTGTTCGGCAGCCACTCTCTCTTTCTCACTTACTCTTACAGTAAAGGCAAAAATCCTTTTTGGGACTTTCTCTTAAGTTTGTGCGTGTGTATGGATGTTACAAAAGTGTAAGTGATAACAAATTCATTTCCTACACACCGATATTTTTATTTTAGGCATGTCTATTAACGTTGACGAAATAAACATACACTTAAATTTTAGACGCAGTCTATATTAAGACACTAATACTCTCATAAACTTTTTTTCTTATTAAAAAATTGCAATGTACTTTGCCAGTAAAATTTTATTGGTCGTAATTCTCCAACAATCATTGAGTAAAATATTGTTATGATCAACAAACTTTTAAAGGGAATAATATTTAAACAAATGTTGTTTGTAACTTTAAATAAATATCTCTCAAACTCTTTCTTCTTTGTCAACAAAAAAATAATATTTTAAATTTAGATGTAGTGCATGACTATAATTCAACAAGAATCTAAAAATGCCAATTTTTCGACATCCTCTAGATATCCTGTTTAGATTGAAATAGTATAAAAATATACAAACATTTGAAGACAACACAAATAAATACAAATGTAAAATTAAATTAATTAAACAAAAATTAGTTTAATATGGCTTGTGAAAAAAAGACCTTAAACAACAAGACTGTATAATTTGTACGTACACGAACAAAATCTTTTTATATAAGGTAAAAGTAGATACACAGGATGAAAAACTGTAGATATTTCATACTAGGTAAAGGACGAGTGAGAAAGGATGAAAAGCCCATCAGTGTAGGATGTTCTACACATGTTGTATATGCAAAATAACATTATGCAGTATAGACAAATTAAAAAACAGTGCGCTTACAGAAATTCAAAAGAGTGTTACAGTTTGTTCAAATGTAGGGTTGTTGCTGATGAAGTATCATGTTTCTAAGCTGATATAAAAGGTTTACTCATGCAAATATTAAATAGCTTTTTGCTTTGCCCAATGTAATAAATTTTTCACTCTCAGAACACTACTTAAAAAATGCTACTTATCAGCCCCTTTGAAGTTCTGTCTTTGTCTTATCTAAAGATATCTATTAACTTATAAGAGCTTAAAAAATACAACTTTAATATTGTGTTTAAAAACAATTTTTTGTAAGGTAATGCTTTAATTGCTTAAAATCTAAAAGTACTATAAAGGGAAGTGTGATAGAAAAGTGTTCTCTGATAAAAGTATGAGAACCTACCTTGTGGTTTCATTTGGGAACGTTTTGCTATTCTAAGGAGCAGTCTAATTCGAGCTCTCATATAATTTTGTGCGAAAAAGAGAGAGGATAGGCATTTAAAACTAAGATTCTCCTAACCTCTCAAATATTTTTTGTTCCTGAACAAAGATCAGCAAGCTTATATACTTTATCAATTATGAAAAAAAACTATAGATTTTTTTTGTATGACAGAATGATGTCGAAAAAAATTTGAACATCTGAAAAAAGCAGACGGTTTGTGGTATAAGTTAAGTATACATTCAGCCTCCGGAACTCTGGTATTCAAAGTATTCCAGAAAGGATTAGATAAATTATAATTTTTTTAATGTGTGAACTACATAAACAAATGAAAACTACTGAAGTGTTCTAACACCTGTTAAATATCACTTTTATCATTTTTCAAAAAACAGTCATCTACATATCATAGAAGTGAGAATAGGATGCCCACATCTTGGAACACTAAAATTTGCGGGTGACTTGAGTACTATTTCAGCAATTCATTGGGAACAATAACCTTTTATTGGTGAGCAACGAATCTGACGATAAGTTCCTGAATTAAATGTTAAATAAGTAGAATTAATCAAAAAGTCAAACCCATCTAAAGCTTTTTTTTTGTTAGAGCCAAGTGATTCACAAGAGAACTTAAGTTACTGCTAACACAAACCTTGAGAAGTAAAAAAGGCAAATTGGTAGTAAGTAGTACCACGTCAAATGAAACCAAGAAAAAACCAGAATAATTAATAAGTTGATAAAGCCGCTCATGTATTTTATAGGAGCTCTTTACCGAATACTGTGATCTAAAAAGAAAATTTGTTCAAAAGGCACACAATCACTTATTTAAGCCATATGTAGCTGATTTAGGAAAAAAAACCATTAATATCCCATGTACATTACTCTTATGGACTTTGACAGTACCATAAAACTTGGATAAAGAACAATTATTGATTTTATTACAGGCGGGCCCTGAAATTAAAGCGTCAAAAAATATACCTTTATGAGGCCAAAGATCTACAATCTTCTTCACAGACGTAATAAGAGATAAAAGAATCTTTTTGCTTTTCGTTTTATTAATTATATCGTAATAAGTAAGGTTGCATAAGACTGACCCCACCTAATTCATATAGTCCACTCTCTAGATGACAACTTTAGAGCCACCCTTACCTGCACCAGTAACAAGTAACTCTTTGTGGCGCCTAAAAAACTCTCGTGTGGGCTCCAGGTACCATTTGATGACTTTAATAAAATATGATAGAATTCTATTATTAACAACATTTCCCTTAAATACAGACTAAAAAGAAGATTTTAAGATAATAGAGTTATTGAAAGTATTTGATATTAAAGAAGATTCATTAGATTTAATAAAAATGACAGGTATGTTTAAATTTAAGTTGGTAGAAAAACCGATATGGCTGTTCTAAATAACGACATAAAGCTAATATATGATTTGTCGACTTAGACAAACAGTACTTTAACAATTGGCTATCAAGCATTTAGTAATTTAAGGTATTTTTTGATCGAATTATCTTGCTTTTTTCAATTTCCTCCCAAAAAGGATTATGTTGGCAGTTTTAACTATCAGTTAGCCTTACATCCTTACCTGGTTGGCAGAAAAAACAACCAAAGTATTGAATTGGGAAAAAGCTGTTGTAATGAGAGCTCAATTAATATAGGTGTTCCAAAATTGGTAAGGATGCATCGAAACTCAAGGAAAGATCCTCTAATACCTGTCTGAAATTAACAAGGTTCAAAGTCACTTTATTAAATTAATAATATTGTCTTCTTTTGCTATTGTATCTTGTTATTAAACTAAATTCAAGGCCTTGGCGGTAGTATCTGCTAAGAATAATAGATCATAATAATAATATACTGTTTAGTTGCTAGAACTGCTAACATGATGTTTTTTAGGAGTTAAGGTTAAATGTAAAAAGCAGAATATTCAAAAAATCTTACAACAAATCTACCATAAAACATCACCGATTCCATGATAACTATTTATCGTGTTTGATTTATTAACACTTATTTATAATGTCAAACTCCTTAAATATCATATTGTACATCACTTAAAGATTTATGATTTTCCAAGTAACATCGCAATTGATTCATCAACTACAATGACAAGTATTGTAATAAATAGTTACGAAACAAGTTGGAAGTCTATGTTCGCTTTTAGTGATAAGGCTCTGTAAATGACAAGATACTCAAGCAAAGAAATAGTAGCATTGGTAAAATAGTACAAATATTGATACAATAACGTAATCTGGAAGTTATTCTAAGCCTTGTTAATTAAAGAGCGGTAGCAATACTTACTATCTTTTTCAGTTTCAGTTTGTCCTTAGCACTTCTGAGTTCCTTTAATAATGGCACTAGTACTGAAATAGCTTTGTCACAATCAAATACTCTTGTCGTTGTCCCTGCAAATCGGATAAGAATGTTAGATCATTAAAGGCTGGAACTAGAAGACAAATCTTAAAAGTTAATTCTTACGAAATTACTTACAACAACAAAAAATAAGGAGATACATTACAAATTGTTTGGTACCAAATAACTGCAATATTTAATGAGTCAGCTTACAGGTCATTTAGAATAATCATTAAATAGACTTGAAACATAATAATTAATGCACATTAATTAAAACTCATTAAGCAGAAAGGTCCTTCATTAGATATGATAGCATGTAGAGCAGGTAATATTTGAGACTATGGTGACATAGAGTGCGAAATCTGCATACGGAGCCGTTTGAGGCTATGAGAGTGAGAAAGAGGTTCCTTTCATGCTACTTTTATACATCTTTTCGCAATCTGCAATATGAAACCACTTAAGCCCATGAGAGCGAGAGAACGAGAGAGAGAGAGCTTGCAACAGTTATAGCAGACGCACTTGCATGCGTAAATGAGTCAGGTATAGCTGCTACCGATATCGTGAATACCTTTTAACTCGTACTTTTTATCACCTGCTATTTAAAATCTATTTGTCCACAAAAAGAAGTTCACTTCGAAAAAAGTTGCTCTTCACGCCATTCCCTGAAAAGGCTACCGTTACATATCAGCCTGTGTACCACACATCTTATGTGTATCCACACATGTAAAATATACCCTTACTTAATATTTTTTACGTATGCATTCAAATTTATTTAGTTTAAATAATGACGAATTGCAAGTTTTATCAATGTTACTACTGTTATAAAGATCGACGAAAAGAATAGGCAGTGTTTCGCAAGTTTTTTGACATCAGTGTACTCGATAGCAAGTGGTTGCAAGCGTATAAATAATACGGAAACGACAATATTATAAGAAATTAAAGAACTTGTTTGCTTAATTAATAAGTTACTTTTTTTAAAATTATATATACATGTTAAGTGTTCAGCTAGAGTTTGTTTTGCACATTTTCACAGGGAATTTTTTATTGAGTTCTTGCAGTGTTATTTTTTCTTTAGTACATTTTGTGCCATAAAAAATTTAAATAACATTATTGAATATCAAGTATCGTTGTCAAGAATAAAACTTGTTTTAATACGTTTCAAAGTAGGATAATTTTTTTCTATGAAATATCATGGTAATACTTTTCATCATCCGATAAGTTATCGCTTCCAAAGTCAAATTGTTACCGAAAACAAAAATAAGACTATCTTTTCAATATTACCACGTGTCGTGAAGACGAAAGATTAATTTTTAGTCAATTTTCTTACAATTTTAGTCTTTAACACAATGATCTCGTACTATTAATAAATTTCTGAAAAAATTGTAATCTGTATAAAATTTTAATGCTTAAAAATGGTCTTATACTTTCAGAGTTATAGACAACTGCTCATTGATTCCCATAAGTCTGCATGTTTAATTGATAATATTTAAGAAGTTATTTTCCAAAAAATGTTATAAATGACGCTTAAGCCACCTTAAAAAATTTCTTACACTTGAGAAGCTTGTTTAATTTTAAGAAAAATGTGGCAGCATAAAAGAAGCGTTTATAAAGAGACATTCAAAATTATAATAACAAAGGGTTAAGAAAACTGCCTCGAAACTTATGCATTTATTGCCAAAAATAGTATTTTAAACTGGTGTGTCCAATTTATGCATTCGTGTGCTCGGTTAGCACTCGTCATGGGCTCTTCTAGTGCAGAATGAGCGAAAATGGTCAAAAAAGCGCACATCACATACTTTTCGATTCATTTTCGTAACAAATAATGTTAGTTTTAACTTTTTAACAAAATATAGTATAAATATAGTTATAAACAATAATTTTGTGTGAATGATGCAGATGAAATTATCAATAATATTTGTCATTCTTAAATTTTTTTTTCCGATATTCTGCTATGCAATCACTCTTGATCTATTAAGAAACACTCAGTAAGAATCGCAAGTGCACAGGTAAGTCAATGGACTTAATTTTTTGCACAGTCCTAAGTGGTAAGTATAGGAATCAGACATTAAAGAAAAACGAATTTAGAATATCTTCTAAATTTTTTTTTTTAACTGTGTCTAGCAAAACTACTTTTACAGGTCTGAAATTTTTGATTGCTAAGCTCCAATGCTTATTCCAAAATTTGTACTGCATGTGATAAAATAAATAATTTAATGATGTTTAGTTTTTTTAATCACAAGCGTCCAGAAATTTAAAAGGAGCTAAATGAAAAGTTCAAGTACCTACTAGTGATATCCTACACAAAGTTATGTTTTCTCCGTCAACAAGTACTTAATGTGCTGTGGAAGGCCTTGGCTAATAATTTTAATCCAATAGGAATATAGTCATAAAAAATGCATTTATACCAAATTTTTTCGGACTCATATTTGGAGCTGTACATATGGCTGTCAATATAGTTAAAAATTTGGCTATTAAAGTCTTGTTAACGCCTATGGTTCCAGATGTCATTTAAATGTTCTTAAAACATTTTTGGGTAGTGTTTACATTACATAATGAACTTACATCTTAGAGTACATAAATGTTTTTGTGAATGGTTCGTAAATAATTGTTTGTTTTTTTATTGTTTACAAAAAAAAAAGCAAAAAAATTAGACTTTTACCCCTCCTTGTTTTGGCACATTTAAGATCACACATTGTTTATTCTTTAATTTTTTTTAGATGTACACTTTTTTTTCTCCCAATTTAATGACAGTGTTGTTAAACTAAAAATTTCTCTTTGGTTTTGCAATAGGTAAAATAATCTTTGGAAATAGTGATGAGTATTTAATACACACATACAAAAAAGTTTGATGTTGGACATATAGAGAATAAGAATTAACTGAGTCTTACTTTCAATAAATACTCTACAAATTAATTCAAGCATACAATGGAAAAATTTTGTTCTTTAAAATGCGATTTTTTCTTCTTTTTTTTTGTAATCGCTTAAGTGCAAGCTTTTGCCACACAAATTTAACAAGCCTAGTTAATTATCAAGAAGTGCTAAATAAAAAAAAAGAAAAATAGAGATAGTCTATTGAATAACTAAAGAGTTCTAACGTGTGTTGATTTATTATTTTCTGTAGTATTTATTCATATCATGTCAAAAATTATCAAAAATACTATCTGTCTAATAGTCAACTTATCAAAAGTGATCTTTCTTAACATAAAATTGCTTATTTCTTCGTTTGTACAATGAAATTCTATGATAATACAATTGTTTTTTTTTAAACGTAAGTCAAAGTGGTTTACAACAGCTTAACAAAGATACATTATAATTGAGGTAACCAAATTGTTTGTTTTTCAAAGTGAAACTTCTTTAGGAGCACCTAATATGGGGAGTTCATCGGTCAAACGAGTAAGTAAGCAAGCAAACGCTATGATGCACATATCTATGTATATATTATGTAAGTACCAGCTAGCGCTGACTGCAGCACAGAGGTCTGTCTTTCTCTCTCTGTCTCTCTCTCTCTCTCCTTCATGCACACATTGGTATGCCACAGTTACTCTATTTAAATATACAACACAGCCTCTCTCTATAGTTCACTCTATACCTACTGCTACACGATAAAAATCATAATGTGGCTATAGTACAGGATAATCTGCGCCTCTGCTACAGCTATGGTACTATCAGTTAAGTAATGACACAAAACGTCGCTTGATCTTTTTGAAGTCTCCAAAAAAATATAGTAAAAATCGTTGTTCTTCCCTATTTATTTTTTAGTATGTATAAATCTATGTAAATAAATGCGCATAACTACAACATATGCATAATATGACAACTTTACCTTTGAAAACAAAAAACGCTGTATCTAAAAAAAGAAACAAAAATAGCTCAAAAAAAACAATGTCAGTTGAGACTCTTAGAGGGGAACTACATTATAGAGGCACACAAACAGAGAAAGGTAAGCCTATGCACAGACATAAAATTAGTTTTTTTTTTTTTTTTTTTTTTTTTGACATTAGCGTGGAAGAACGAGAAATAGATCTTTTGTATGCCAATTTTTTAAAATTGATACGAATATTTACGAAATCGTCAAAAAAATTGTGTAGCAACATAACTTCTCATAATAGGAGAAACAGTCACATTTTGAAAAAAAATGTTAAATACTCCCAAAATAAACACTTTAACAGCTTTTCTAAGAGTAAACCATATGATCGACGAGTTTCAATAGAGAGGAATATGATTTGGACCGAACATAACCTTAAAATTTATTTTTTTTCACTGTATTTCAAAATGAACAGGTCAAGAAAATTTTGGTATTACAAAGAGTATGGTATGTTTGGAAAATTGATAGGGATATTAAAAAATCTTCAACAAACTTTTGTTACAACATTATCTCTAAAAATTAAAAAAATTATTGTGTCCTTAAAGGACAGCAAGATGGACAGCAAATAATTCTACGTATAGAGAGTAATTATTGAGGTGTCAAAATTGATAATACACGAATTCATACAAACAGTCGTAGTAGCTCTAAGAAAAACAAAAGTCATATTTTAAAGACAAAGTTACGTCTGACACGTCCTTTCTATAAATTTATTTACTATCTATTCTCTATCATAAGGTAAAAGGATAATTGTCACGTGACTCAAATCTATGTTATTATTAATAATTTTTAAATAAGTAGAGACTAGCAAAGCAAGGGTAAATTCATCAAATAATAAAACCAATGGCTATTGCTGTTGTATATAATTTTTTATTATATCCCTGGACGACGTTTCTCTCCTCTTTGGATAAGAGCCTTTTCAAGTCCTAATTTTATAAAATGTACACGAAATAAATTAACTTGAGGTAACAATACATTCACGTTACCACATCTAATAACATTTTAAAAACTAAAAACAATAATAAACAATTTTAAATACAGTTACAAATTAAAGACTTTCAAAAAGATTATTTTGTTAAAAGATTCAAACAACGTCAGTACCCAACGAGGGCACATAGTCGACTGACCTTACATATTCAAATTATCAAATACGAATTTTACATACATGTATAGACAAAATCAAAATGTGTTACATATATATTTAATCTATACAGTAAAAACGTGCGATGAATTCAAATGACCATAAAGGATATAAATACACAAATATTTATTTACTTAAGTAACAAGTGCTTATACTGTTTAAAAACTTTATTTAAATATTAAAAATGTTGGTCTTTTTAATAAAAATCATCTCAGACAGTAATCTCTTATAATTATTCTCTTCTATATCTATAATGTTGATTTCGTTGTCACTAAAATTAAAAAAGTGCCCTGTGTCTAAATGATGTTGATATAAGGCAGACTTCTCACGTTTATGTTTTATGTCACTTTTGTGCATATTTAACCTAATACTTAATTTTCCTAATGTCTGGCCAACACAACAATTACTGCAATCTGAGCAATTAATTTTATAGACAACATTCGGATTATTCAAATTTTTCAATACGTCTTTTTCATACATTCTATTGAACGGCAATTTGGTACTACTCTTAAAAATAACATTAATAAAACTTTTTGAACAAAATACCCTTAACTTATAATCTAACTCACGGCAATAAGGTATAACTAATGAGCCAATATTAACAAGACTTATATTATTTAGACAATTATTATTGGACTTTAAAAAATATAATCTTTTCTTTATACAACTTTCGATAAAATATAAAGGATAGTTATTTTCTAGCAATACTGTATAAATATATTTGAAATTGTTTGAAAAATATTCAGGTGATAAAAGTTTGTAATTTTTATCTACTAAATGTGAAACTATTGCTTTTTCCTGTGAAATAGGACAATGTGAATAAAAATTTAAGTATGAACTAGAATAACTGTCTTTTTTAAGCCAATTAGTAGAAATAGACGAATCGTTATTGGCTAGTATAGTCATCTCCAGGAAGTTTACAGTATTATTCTCAGATTTTTCAATAGTAAAATTAAAAAAATGACTACAACTATTAAAAACATTTAAAACGTATTCAACTTTATCAACAGAAGCACACAGTAAAATATCATCAACGTAACGGAAATAAACTGGAATATTAAAAGGACACAAATTATGCAGTTTCAAGGTCTTTCAATACTATGTCTGCAGATACAGAACTGATAAGACTTTTTATAGCAGAGCCCCTCCTTTGCAATTAAAAGTTGTTATTAAATTGAAAATAATTGTTGTTCATTATAAATTCCATAACATCAAAAAAATCTGTTAGGGATAAATCAATTTTATTGTGTATGTGATGCCAAAATTTTTCAATAGCCATTTTTACAGCATCGAAACATATATTATAAAATAGAGCTGTAACATCTAAGCTGATAAAGGTGTAATTGGAGAGAACAAGGAAATTTGTTAAAGAATCCTTTAACTGCAAACTATTTTTTAAATTATATTTAGAAGTCGGTATATTTTTTATTAAAAAATCTGAGAATATCTCTGATATATTATAAACCGGCGAACCAATAGCTGAAACAGTTATTCTAAATGAAAAATTAGGTTTAGGTGATTTTATAAGGCCATAAAATCTAGACAAATTTGTTTTACCGGAAACGATGTTAAACAGGGGTTTTGACGTGTCAATAACATTTTGCTCATTTAAGTATCTTAATAGACTGTCAGTATTTTTTCCAATTTTTTTATAGGATCTTTTTGAATTTTTTGGTACAACAAATTATCAGAGAGACACTCTTCAACCTTTTGTGTATACATATCTTTTGTAATTTATGTCCTTTTAATATTCCAGTTTATTTCCGTTACGTTGATGACATTTTACTGTGTGCTTCCGTTGATAAAGTTGAATACGTTTTGAATGTTTTCAATAGTTATAGTCATTTTTTTAATTTTACTATTAAAAAATCTGAGAATAATACTGTAAACTTCCTGGATATGACTATACTAGCCAATAACGATTCATCTATTTCTACTAATTGGCTTAAAAAAGACAGTTATTCTAGTTCATACTTAAATTTTTATTTACATTGTCCTATTTCACAGAAAAAAGCAATTCTTTCACATTTAGTAGATAAAAATTACAAACTTTCATCACCTGAATATTTTTCAAACAATTTTAAATATATTTATACAGTATTGCTAGTAAATAACTATCCTTTAATTTTTATCGAAAGTTGTACAAAGAAAAGATTATATTTTTTAAAGTCCATTATTAATAGTCAAAATAATATAAGTCTTGTTAATATTCACTCATTAGTTATACTTTATTGCCGTGAGTTAGATTATAAGTTAAGGGTATTTTGTTTAAAAAGTTTTATTAATGTTATTTTTAAGAGTAGTACCAAATTGCCGTTCAATAGAATGTATAGAAAAGACATATTGAAAAATTTGAATAATCCGAATGTTGTCTATAAGATTAATTGCTCAGATTATTGCAGTAATTGTTGTGTTGGCCAGACATTAGGAAAATTAAGTATTAGGTTAAATATGCACAAAAGCGACATAAAACATAAACGTGAGAAGTCTGCCTTATATCAACATCATTTAGACACAGGGCCCTCTTTTAATTTTAGTGACAACGAAATCAACATTATAGATATAGAAGAGAATAATTATAAGAGATTATTGTCTGAGATGATTTTTATTAAAAAGACAAACATTTTTAATAGAATGTTAAAATGTGATAATTTAAAAAAAGTTTTTAAACAGTATAAACACTTGTTACTTAAGTAAATTAACATTTGTGTCTTTATATCCTTTATGGTAATTTGAATTCATCGCACGTTTTTACTGTATAGATTGAATATATATGTAACACGTTTTGATTTTGTCTATATATGTATGTAAAATTTGTATTTGATAATTTAAATATGTAAGATCAGTCGACTATGTGCTCTCGTTGGGTACTGACGTTGTTTGAATCTTCGAACAAAATAATCTTTTTGAAAGTCTTTAATTTGTAACTGTATTTAAAATTGTTTATTATTGTTTTTAGTTTTTAAAATGTTATTAGATGTGGTAACGTGAATTTATTGTTACCTCTAGTTAATTTATTTCGTGTACATTTTATAAAATTAGGACTTGAAAAGGCTCTTACCCAAAGAGGAGAGAAACGTCGTCCGGGGATATAATAAAAAATTTTATACAACAGCAATAGCCATTGGTTTTATTATTTGATGAATTTCGTCTTGCTCGCTGGTATTGGAGTCATAAACATCATAATCAAAGCACGGGTGAATTATGATATTTGGTTATAAATAATTGTAGAAAACAAACTGAATAGAAATTTACAACATTACATCAGGAAATAGCTATATTTTTTGTTTTACTTAATTTTAAACAAATAAAGTGGATTATTTTACTTTTATAGTAGTAAAAATTTCAAAAACCAGTGGACAGTGGGTGCTTGAGTCCCCAAGTATGAAATATTTTACGGCACAATACACTAAAATAATAAATAGGCTAGCCAGTCTAAGACTGTGCACTTTTATTGAATCTTCCGATGATTTTAGAACAACATTCTATTGCCTACGCTAATAATATCGGAAACGTCACGCTCACATGTATCATGTCTGATCGCACACTTAGTTCTCGTCAATATTTTATACCCTAAATATAACTGAACATAGAAAATTAAGAAGAATTATCCTGTGACACAGGTTTCTTCAATAGGGTAGAATGACATGCCAGTGAGTTTCCCTTCAGGACGTTTATTATACAGCTATTATTCAAATGTCAAGCGTATATTTAAACATCATAAAAAATACCCATGAACATTGCAGCTTGTTTGACTGTACCATTATTATATACATGATACAATAAGGAAAACTGATAGTTAACCCTTTAACACATGAAAAAATTACATCAAATGTCATTTTTATGATTAGTAGGAATCTTCTTAATTTTTGGGTGTAAACAGTTACTTTTAGAAAAACCTATCGAATTTTTAGAAAGACCTACTTATTAAATTTTAAATAAATTTAGAAAAATAAGATAAGAAGTGCGTGAAAGCATGTATATGAGTACATCCACGTAAGAAAAAGAATTGCTAGCTTTACTCTTCACATTAGCATTCCTGTCATTTCTCTGTACTTTCTTCCACAAACTATGTGAAGAACGTCCTTAAATAAAAAAACCACTTGAATAACAAATGAAAAATTTTTAAAAGAATAAGTACAAAAAATTTTTTTAATTTTTTTGAAATTCTTAAAAAATATTAAAAAATTGTATAAAAAAATTATTTATTTATTGTAAAAGTAGCAAATTAAATACATAGAAATACTAATATCTTTATTAATAAATTGGAAGGGTGCTTTGCTGAAATATACTAACTGCCTAGTTCTTACAAAAACTTACAAACAGTAACTATTGCATTTAGTAAATTGTTTATTTATTTAATTTATAACCAAACCAAATAAATAAATGTACATTGGAAGAAAAAATCTGTAAAAAACAAATTGTAAACTGTAAGATAAGATGAATTAATTGATTTCCCTATGTTGGGCCTGCTCATAGTAGAGTAGGTAAGGGCCATGGCCAGATAGTAAGAGGTTGGAGGTCGAAATCTCTTTGAAAACTGTTTTTTTTTTTTTTTTTTCTTTTTTCTAGAATTGGTTGAAAGAAACAGAAATAAAATTTATAATGTGTGGCATGGTGATGTTGTATGGCATCATGTAGTATAGAGGAAACCCGAAGTACGTCACGAGGGGCGGGGCGTAGGGAAAGAATCAAGCAAAATCCACTTCCATCCCACTTTTTCTCAATGTCAAAATCTGAAATCGTTGATTAAATCTCGCACGTAACGTGCCTATAGAAGTACAACTTCAGAAGTCTTATTTGTTAGATACGAAAATTCCAACCAGAATGGATTGTGCATATATGATGTCATATCAAAAGCACCAATAATACATCACACACTCATATAGTGAGCAAATGTAAAGTTAGTCTGAGATGTCACGTACAAAGTCACCTGAGTCGAAGCTATGCATGACATGACCAACAATTCGTACATGTATTGATACATATTTCGAAGCCAAAATGGAAGTACGTACAATTCGTTAACTACGTGTCACAAACGTAGTACAATACATGTCACAAAGCTTCCATCGAAAGCTCGTTTAAAGTGAGCTGTAATATTTTTAAATAATGTATTTTACTTGATAATACATGCAAACTATTCGTTGATTATGATCTTAGAGTTTTTGAAGAACGGTGTTTAACGTGACATTCTTTAAGAAATATGCTATAAGTATGATTGATTGGTTTAGCTTTACGTTCATAATTATGGTTTGGCTATGTATTAGCAACTATAAAAAAGAACTCCTGTATGAAGTGTTTATAATATTGTTAATGAGTTTATCTAATTACAACTTATATTTACCAAAACTTTACTGCTCAATTTTGAAATTATGTTTTGAGTTTTAATCAATTTACAATGTTAATAGATAGCCCAAGCTTAGTCAGCACTCATGTTCGTTATTGTACTGTTGGGTGTATTTTGATAATAATTAGAAATTTTCATTTCCTCGTCAGGAGACAAAGGAGATTCCATCAATAATGTAGTAGCACTTTTTTAAAATCTTTCTGTAAGACACTAGTAGGTGACAAATCTTCGCAAGAAGAAGTGAATTTTGGGACCGTTAAAGTCCACGACACAACTGGTATTCTTGCAACTAGCAAAGGCTTAGTGTAATTGTTTCGTGATATAAGCTAAGGCTGCAAATCTCCAGTCAAAACAGACTTTAACCTGCAGACTGAAAAATACAGGATTGGATTTATAAGGTATGGGTGTGGATCTAACGTTGATCAGAAAAAACCTTGTGATCCTGTGAATTAGGCCATACGTGCCAATAGCTAGGGCATTCAACACCTTATGTCCTAACATCAAGTGCTATGACTGCATGATAAAAGGGCATAAGGCAAAGAAATGTTAAAAATATTGTGACATCTGTCTAGGCTGCTTGGAACTAGGGCTCACCATCAGTACGTACCCATTGGGCCAATCATGGTTTAAAAAATTAGGGAACGTGACAACAGAAGCGTGGTAAAGTCCCATACTTTGTGCATACTAATAGTAACTGTGGTCAAAACAGAGAAAATTAAGAAAGCAGCTGGTATTAATTTCAAGACAGGTAAGATCAGCGAAAGAGAAAAGCTACGACGTCTGTTTGCATCAATCAAGTAACTTCCATTGCCGACCTACAAAAGTGGACAACGGCAGGAGCTTCATGGGAAGGTAGAAGACGTTATAATTACAAATAGGACTTTAAAACTAACGCATAAGATCAGAGACCCACGTAGACGATAACGAAGAACTTCAGCAGCAGAGCAAATAAATAAAGTAGTTAGATACAACTGGTTGTGATAACGTCCTGTCAATCGTTTCAACAGCAAGTCATGATTTTGCTCTTTTGGAAACGCAGGAATTAAGGTTTCGATCAGGAGTAAGTATTCTTTAGGCAGGAGAAAAAACCAAAATGAATTCTGTTAAGCATCCTTCACCAGAAAAGCAGAATAATATTGTAGAGGCAGTAGGAGGGTCATTGGAGAGTCAATGTCATTTTCTGAAGGTAACGTTCAGAGGAAAGCATTATTCTATCCCTTGTTGATAAGTGGCAGCTTGACAAAAAGGTATTAATCAAGACTGAAGTATGTCAAACGTTAAGTAGAGTTAACAATAAAAAATATCAAGTAAGTTCTAGATATTTTTAAGATAACTATATTATTATATTGAGTAACAAAGGATCTTGACTTGCAATTATTAAAATTGTTCATGCATAAATTGGTGCTTTGGATTCCGTTCTGTCATACGTGAAATATTAGATGCAGCATGCTTTAGACAGGTGTCATCTTCGTATTGGACGTTTTTGGCATAAGTTTGTGGACTTGACGGTCAAAGAATTAGAGTTAGAGGAAGAATACGATCGGATGTCTGACTTACAAACATTGGAAAAGGATGGTCTTGAGAAAGTGCTGTATAGAATGTTTCAAGAAGCTTACAGAAAATCAAGTAAAACACACCTAACACAGCATAAAATTAGGGTTACAGGTAATGTAAAACATGATTTAGGGAAAATGGAGAGTCGCAGCTACAAAACAGAGGAAGATGTGGAGGTGGCAGCTTTCTTCAAAACTTGTGACTTGTAGTACCGTAAATAAAAAGAGCATGTAACACAAAGCCGAAAAATTTTTAAAGGCTTAAAGGTATATGAAGACTTGTTATATGAGTTCATGTACGATGCTTTTCTCGATATAATAACGAAGAATGAACAAAGATGGAAGTTAGTCTTGCCAGAAAAAAAATTCTTAAAGGTACGCTTATAAAATAGCATGTGACATATGGGAGTAGAAAAAACATATGACTGACAATGTAGAAAGGGATTACAATTTGTCAGGGGTTATGGATCTGTTTTGTTAAAGGATATGAGCTGAGTCAACGCTATTAGACTCTGTAAGGAGCACAATAAAGATGTATGGGTCATTGTGTAGTCTTTTTTTTAGGTTCTGACCTCATTTAAGGTATGAAAACTTTACTTATTCAACAAAATTAATATACAGGATACAATAGATATTACACAATAAACATAAAATACACTTAATAAAGTGAAATAAGACTATACGTAGGACACAACGCAACTTCTACATCATGTAGAAAATAGGATTACGTGTGTGAGATGCTTAACTTTAGTCCAGCGGATAGAAGTTTAATAAACAAAGTAACAATATTTTTTAAGAACGCATATAAGAAACCAATAAATTATTCAGGTAACATACAATCAAAGAAACTTATATACATTAAGGTTACATGAATTTAGAAATTTGAAAATGATTGAGCACGCATAAATGTTGGGTTCCACAATAAGGCACTTGATGTTCAAAGGTGGATGGATATTAATTTTTTTAAGGATACTTATAAGAGTGTATCTATAATTAACATAGAAACCACAGTGAGAGATAACATGGTTCAAGTCCTGTTCCTTATACCAGCAGTTACACTTAGAGTCTTCAATAATATACTTCAGGAAAAGACTTTCAGCCAAGCTATGATTATGAGACCCCCTTCTTTTACTACTGACTATAAACGGTCGTGAGAGGCCTGTCCTACTAAACCACAGTTCTTTTTTTTTAAGTGTAATAAAATTAAGAATGCATTTTGCCCCTTCGCCAGCCATCGATAATGTTTTAAGTTGTAGATTTCTCGTAACAGTCGCGTAAGAAGCATTTTAATTGGTCCGCATAATTTTCAGTTTAAACTACACGGAATAAGGATGTGACAGATTTAGCAAGCATGTCGTCAAGGTTATTGTGGTCAATTAGAGAGTGACAAGGACGAAATTTGTTTAAATGGAGTTGCTTAGGAATTTTGTAATAAAAGTGGAATATTTACTTTAAATGTTAAGTATGTAAAAGCTCGTTTTGATATTGTGAGATTAAGATAAAAGGCAGGAGATGACGCTAAGTAAGGCACTGAATATAATGAAGTAATAGTAGGGAGTAGAAAGTATAAAATTCAGAGGTTACAGATATGGTCGCCAATTTGGCTAAAAAGTAGAAGCAAAGCGTGGAAGACTACCAGCGTGTCGATAGTCAAGTGTACAGCAGAAAACAGATGAATTGACGCATGGTGGGTTAGAAGACTTATTCGCATCTGTAAAAATAGGATTAGGGCCCAGTGCGTGGGTCAAGTTTAAGATTAAGAGGTTTGGGGAAGCAGACAACTTAAGATCTCCACCAAAGTGTTCTGTAAGAATTTGCCAAATTGTGGAGTGCAAAACATAGTTGTAAGGATTGAAATGCAAGTTGGTGTAGATAAAGTCATTCAAGAAGGAAAAAGATAATATGCAAGCACAGCAGAGTCTTTTGAAGTGAGAGTTACGAGGCGAATCGTAGAATTTGGATAAGTCTGAGAATGTTTAAGGAGATGAGTTACTGGAGATCTTGGCTAGATAATAACTGCATAAGAATTCTGTTCAGCATTTAACCGACACAATTTTTGATTTCTCTAGGAGTATGTTAGTGGGAGTGCTGTTGCGGTAACTTGAGGAGAGTCTGACAGCCAAAAATTAAATATTTTCTAGTTCATTTTTTAAATTAAAGTAAAAAGGGTGATATAAAAAAAAAACATATTCCATAATGGACCGTATCAAGACTTTGTAAAAGGTAAGTAGAGTTTTGGGTGGAGCTTCCCACTATGTAATACGTACAGATAATATTATGTTAAGAGTGGCTGAGCATCTTCCATACATACATGCAATGTGGTACTTGCAAATAACTGAGAATTAATTATGATACCCAAGAATTCAACATTTCAACAGGATAAAATTTTAGCATCATTGAGTTAAATTAAGACTACATCAGATACAGTATTTTCTTTTTTAGTATGCAAAAATTAAGTTTTAGGAGGAGAAACACTAAGACCGATTTTAAAAACGTTTAAATCAATAGTGTTAAGAGCACTTTGAAGTAGGAGCAAATTGTCTAAGATAGGAGAAGACTAAACATATAGGGCAAGGTCTCCTGCAAAAGAGGATTTATAAATCTGTGGTAGAACATCAGTAATTAAGGTGGAGAAGTATAAGCGAAATAGGAGGGGACGCAAGACTGCACTCTAAGGCACTTCCTTGTACGCATAGTCAAAGGAGTTAGTAAAGTTCGTAAGGATGAGACGTTTAAAGCTCATAAATTTAAAAAAGTAAGTTATTAGAATAAAACACCTAAAATCAGCTGATTTTTTCCATAAAATAAAAATATTAATATTGCCAAATGCGCTTTCGATATATTAAAAAAAACGAGAAGACGTCTCTATTCTCTTTGAGGGCCTCTAAGGATCAAAACGTCTAAGACCTTGTTGCGAAGAGGAAATCCAGCGACTAACCTATGCATACTATTAAATACGATTCTCAATAAGGGTTTCAAAAATTTTTCAGAAGCAAAAAGTTGAAGAAATTCGTCTTAGACCATCCCATTGGATTTCTTAATAAATTATACGAAGACTTCTTTCTAGGACTGTGGAAGGAAGCTGAAAATGATCATGTAATTAAAAATATCAAAAATAATCAGTAAGTATCTGTGAGAGAGTTTTTTCATGACTTCAAAGTTGATGACATCTTTGCCTGGACCAGAGTTAGTGCTTTTATTATCTAAGGTAGCATTTAACTTAAGAAAGATGACAAGAGCATAGAAAAACTCATCGAAGGTTAGAGATACGAAGAAAGTTTGGGTCCCAGGGAGCCCATGGTAGACAAATTTTATTAAAAGCAAGTTCATGATTATTACTGAAATAGATATTTTCTAGTTTGTGAGAGGGTCTTAGTTGAACCCACGAGTTCTTAAAAATACGGCACCTATTCCATACATAAGATATATTGTTCAAAAGTCAAATGACTTAGCAAATTAAATGGAGGAAGTTTTTTTTACTTTTAAAAATCTTTTTAGCCTCAAGGCAGCGCTTTCTATAGAGGGCTAGGTTCTCAGGAGTACAAGAAAAAAGGAACTTCTTATAGACCGTGGTTCTCAACCTCTTAATTTTATCACATTTTTGATCTTACTAAAGAACAGGACTTAAATTTATTCTCTTAAAGATTCTTTTTTTAATTGGCGTACATGTAGAAGTCGAGTTTTTAAATAGATTCGCAAAAAAGTTATATTTACCAACCAGGGGTAAGAATTCAAACTAGGCTGAAAAAAATGATGATATTTTTTCTTAATAATAGATTGAATGTGATTACAATTCGTACGAACCGAGTTAATTTTAAAGGATTTCTTGATATAAACATGTATAAGAGTTGAGATTTCAAAGAAAACAGGAAAGTGATCAGATCAACACTTATCTTAGTCAACAGTGTAACTTATGTAGTTCTTTTAATTAACTGATGACAAAAATGAATCTAAATTAGAACAATAATTTCTCTTTTCGTTAAAATATGCATGACATAAAAGCATTTTCAAAATGTATGCCATTACTATCAGTTTCAGCCCAGTCTTAAGAGACACTATGTTTCTTGAAATCACCAGCTAAGATCGAATAATAAGTTGGGTTGAGGATGTACACGATTTCATCCTAATAGATTTAAAGCTTGGTATCATCTGGAGTAGCAAACAAAAAAACATACTAAGAGGAGGGGAAACATCAGTAATATTTGTGCCACATAACTCAACTGAATCGTTCGAACTCTGTGTAGTGATTTCTTTATATTTAATATCCTTTTAAATAATGACAATAGCTGGCCTCCACCATTAGTGATAAGGCCAGTAGGTCCATATGTATTATAGCCTAATAGATTAAAAGTATTATTGTCTTCAAGAAAAAATTTAATGCACATAGTGACGTTAACACCAAAAAAATTTTTTTTAAATTTAGGTATCTTAAATAGCCAACTCCTAAAATTCCAATGTAAACATTTTAAAGTATTCTCCATTGGGTAAGTAGAATCAGTTGATGAAGTAACCATATTTAATTTGAGTGCAAAAAGCAGAGAAAATAAAAGTAACTTACTAAAACACTTTGGGGATATAAGAGAATAAATTCAGAAACTTCAGAATTGCGAACTGTCAGAACACAAACTAAGAGCTTCATTATCTTCATTTTCTTTGGAAGCTGCGGGTAAAAGACTTGAGAGATCAAAATAGTCAGCCGTGGTAAATCTTAAAGCTTATAATTAGGCCACATTAATATCAAAGAAGCTGTTAACTTTGTGGTTTAATCTTGATCAGGTATCATTGAGACTGCATCAGGCTCTCATTGCCTTACCTGGTGTTGGTTGTGAGTAAAACCTGTTATCACTAGCTAGACTTTTTTTGATCCTGAAAAATTTATCCTATGTTTGTCTAGTGTATGTAAAATTTTTCTGATCATTGATAGATCTAGTGCGTGATTATAAAGTTAACCTTTCGCCTGGGAGCTACCTTTATTGAGTGCCAAATGTTGACTAAGATTAAATTTGTGATTGTTGTAGCTAGCACTTTTGTTAACCTGTCTTATTCGTTTGCTGAGTAAACTTAAGAAAAAAAGGGATTATTATCATTGAATTTACTATGAGACAGCAGTAATAACGGCTGGAATCTATTGTGTATCGCTGGGGAAGTCTCTCGTGACAGCTCTGGAAAGACTTCTTAGGAAGCATTAACATTCCTGGGTCCATTACTGCCAATTACATTTTTTCTTACCTCGTCACGGGATTTACCTTCGTGTGTCATTATTCTTTAGATGTCATTCTCTCGAAGAAGTAGTATGCACGATTTTTCCAAAAAACAACGAGGACCAGCACATAAGGTGCATTTAGAAACACTAGTCTTACAAACTCCATCATGTCTTCATCACCACAATTTCTGCAGCGAGATTTTCTCTGACAATTATTAGAAGTGTGACCAGGAAGATAACACTTGTAACAAATTCTAGGCAAGTCAGCATATGGTCGTATTAAGAGAGCTCCTGACCATAAAAAGATATTACAATAGATTTTGTTGGAATATATTTAGGTGCATTGTCATCTCCGAAAGCCTTAGGATTCTTTTTTGTGATTCTTCGAACACTGTGAGCTCTTATTTTAGATTCAAAGTCCTTAAAAATGTCACTGTCCTTAATAACGAGATAAACGCCTCTTTTGACATCCTTCCTGATGAGACGATGGTAGGAAATGAATATACCACAGTTAAAGTCGGCAAAATCTTGGTCACCAAAAATCTTGTTAGCATCTTCTCTTGTTAAAAAAAAGACTTCAATTTTACTGGCTAATTGAAGAAATACTCAACTAACACTGTATTTGCTTGAGATGGTCTTACTGATGGAATATAGGTTGATATTTTTATAGGGGTGCTTCCCTTGAGTCTTTTTGCCTTGAACAATGACACTAAAAAGGCCTTTGTCTTCAAGAGCATATCTTAGAATGGTAGGTTTATGACTATTTTCAATCTAAATAGATTGCTGTTAAGAGCTATTGTCACGGATTTTGCCAGGGGTTGTATTCGTATTCTGATTGTAAACAATGGGGATCCTTAAAAGAGTTAAGGGGGGCCTTATTTTAGACTGTTGTACTATCTCCATTGAGCTATGGTCAACTAGCGTCGTAAAATCTTTTACTCTCCCTTCGAATTGGTACAATATCTGAAGAGTCGCCTATCACCATGGACAGGACTTCAAAGTCATTTGGCGCCATGACTGACGTTTTTGATTGATGCTGCTCAGATTTCCCCGAGTACTACCCTAAAAGAGCACTAGATAATAACACGTGTAAAATTATACTACAGAACTAAACTTTACCTTAAACTTCATGATCACAATTTAATGAGATAGATCAGAGAAAGTGATATTTATGCACAATCACCCTACACTACAAAACATTACTCTTAAAGCACATTAAATGGTAAAGATACTCAGAACTGCGAAAAAGACATGTAATGATTTAAGCATACGCCACTAAAAGCAACAACGAACTACCCAATGTATAGTCAAGAAATCATAGGTCGTAGTGGTGGTAGGCATCATAAAACTTACTTAGAGTAAAAGGTGAAATGAGTTTCTAATAATTTTTTCAAAATCTTTTTACCAGATAAAAGAAAATAAAACTATTAAAAATAGCAAGTAGTAAGAAAACTTGTCGTTTTAAAATGGACTACTCTCAATTATTTTTTAACAGACAATGGAGAAAAGTTTGACAATAAAATCGTTAAACAAGCATTAGAAAATTAAAGTATTTAACACATTACTCCACTGCCATACCACCCCCAGTTCGATCTGGTGGAGCACAGTAATCGGATGTCAAAGACCATGATTGCAACGTTTATCAGGATAGAATACCGTGACTGGGATGAACATACACACAAATTGCGTTATGGAGTTACTACTACGATCCAATTGACTACCAAGGTATTATCATCTTTCCTAAGCTATGAGTGAAATTTACACCCAGTTAAAAGCTTACAACGAGAGGTTGAAATTAATTTTAACAGCCAAAGTATGGGCCAACTGATTGGGACTCATCTTCCATCTAATTTTCAGTAAAATTGGCACCAAAGTACGAGAGCCCACTTTAAATTATTAAAGTAAAATCAACATGTGCACGTGTACTTAAAACTCAGGACAGTAAAAAAAACAAGGTTTATGTAAGTTATTTTAAAAAGTGCATCCCAATCTAAAACCCAGTTTTCCCTAAGTAGTTTTTCATGCAATATTTAAGATTAAATGTGTTGTCATCTTTTAACAACTAAAAGTCATAGATTTCACCACTTCACTTCATCCTAAAACGGTGACCGTCAGACCAGATCGAAACAACTGGAGTCTGCTCAATTTCGGTGGCCTGGGATAGAGACCCTGTATTTTCTTGAAGGGCTAAGGATTGGCCAGATTAACACTGACACTTAAAATGTTGAGGTAATTGTGATGTCAAGTCATGTGCCTAAAGCCAATCTACGCTTATCAAGCACGTCTTTTTTAAATTTCTAAATGTTGAGACAAGCCCCCCTTTACATCATCCTGGACAGATAAGGTGCAGGAGGCTTAGCAGAAAAGACAGTAGGAAAAGTTTTACTTATTAATAGGACCATTGGTTGCCGATGAACGTTGTGAGGAGACCATGGAGTATCTTGACCAACTTCTTAACAACATTGATGAAGTTATAACAGAAGACTAACCAAAACCAGCTGCATCTAGTTACCCACTGCAAAATGCAGGATGGCTGAGGGTTCTTATTTATCTATGACGCTAGAAACTCGAATAGAGGCGTTAGACCTCTCTGAACAACTGAAAAACATATAGTGCTACCGTGAAAAAATAAGTGAAGGATATATTTAATGCAAGACAACTTTACCGACCCACAAATACTGCAGCAAAGGCAGGCGCAGTCCAAGGTGTGTTAGGAGCTTCTCCACTACAGAAAGTAGAAATAGTATTGAACATCATGGCTCCTGTACATAGTGGGATCCTGAATTTACCAAACGATAAGGGCGTGGTGGAGATAAACTGCCTGTTACAGAACAAATCCTCCTTAATAAATTTATGATAGAGAATAATAAGCAGAAGCCCACTATAAACTGAAGTCCAGTGATCTTTTCCTTGGAATCGGACAAAGGAGAATATAGTGTAGTTAAACAGGCCACCAATAAGAAAAGTACGAAGAACAGAAACCCACTCTAACAGTGAACAATGTAGGACTACGTCTCAGTTAAAAAAGCATTTTCCGTATCCTCACTGACTATCACCTATCCAACCGCACCAAAAAAAGCTTGCCATTCTTGTCTGACAATACTACGCAGCTTTTAGTACTGAAAAGGGCACTGTTCCCTTTTTCTTCCATTGTGTATTAAAACACATCACCACCACCAAATGCCACTTCCGTAAATGGCAGCAATTGGATATGATGAAGTCTGCACCTGAAGATATAAACTCTTAATTAAATTATGCTTCGTGGTGGGAAACAGCTTTTAAGGTGCAGTTAATGAGAGCTGCCTAATTCAGAGCAATCACACTAATCGTGCTTACTCCAACCATGCAAAAATTTTGTTACAACTGTGGACGTCAAGGCGTGATCCTGGGGGAATGCCATAAATGTGCCGAGGCCTATAAACGGTTTTGCAGTTGCCAACATGAGACTTAAAACTTAATGGAAGTAGATAATATATATCTGAGAGATTGATTAAGGACGCTCTACAGAAAAGGCCATGTCAAGGCCGATCCCCTTATGAGTTAGCGCCACAATAGCCAATCCTGCTTCAAAAATATCAAAGGTTGATACGGGAATTGAACCCGATACTACGGTATTCGTATCAGCAGCCCTAATCTAGGGCATTAATGAAGTATAGAGCCTTCTATGTGAAAGCCAGGACTTATCACTGGGATTTCAGGTGAAAGTCTTGGAATTTACCATGAACTAATACGAAGGTGCTTAGAGACTTTGGAAAATCCTGAGGGTCCCTGTAGGGCTGACCAAAATTCTCTGGGAAACCTTGTTACGGACTATACTGCACTCAACAAAATAATCTGGAGAAGGTTGTCGTGATGGATGATTGAGGATTTTAGGACCAATCCCAATGGGGCTTCAAGATTCATGCTGACAGAACATCGTGACAATTAAAGATGGTGAAAGACAGAAAAAATTACGTAACGAGATAGAGAATTAGATGAGATGTATAGATAGAATAAACAATAAGTTCCTTTTTCTGTTACTGTTTGTAGATAAGAGTAGAAGCAAAATGAGGGGAATACAACGGTATGTCTGAGACCATGTTAATCGGTCCATTACTAAATAAACCAAGAAAGTAACAGTATGTCAACTCTCATTGGCTTCATAGTTTACCAAACAACAATAATTACCATAGGCAATAGCAGCTGTAGTTTATCAGCATCTTCATGAAATTTTCTTCATGAGGAATTATACGTCTAAATAGACTGGCTGATAAGTGCCGTGCGGATTCTTAAAAAACCAAAACTCCATTAGGCAAAAGAGCCTGTTTGTAATTAAATATGAGGTGCATTTGGCCATGGTTTGAATTCGTGAGTGGTGACAGAAAGCAAGAAAAGAGAGTTAAGATCGTGGGTGGTATGTTTTCATGCGGTAGTTTTTCTCCATTTTTAATTTTTCATAGTGAGAATAAAGTACAAGACACCGTTGCCAGACAATTAAAATGCTAAGAATAATAGGAGTTCTGTGATCAAGATAAAAGGCGTGGTGCATGTATCGTGCACGTGGTATAAGCTAACAGTGGATCAAGACGTCGTTGTAATAGCAAAATCTCCCTTCTTATTAAGGTAAGAGTTATTTTGCACAAAAGTGTATTAGAAACAAACTATGTGTCTGTTGAACATGACGTTCCTGAATGAAAAACTCCTAAAATTAGGTGTTGGTTTAAGCAACGCTTCGTTGGTCTTAATGCCAACCTCAGCAGGCTCACTTTATTAACAAAAACAAAAACAAAAATGCAACCATTTACGTTAATTACATTGTAGGGCCCCTATTTATATATGTATATATTAACATTAATGTAATAAATGATAATATGTTATTAGTCTAATATGAATTGTAATGAGTACAACTTTTAAAAAATTAACAATTACTCCCATCTATATTGTTATGACGATAGTTACAGTCTGTCAGTCGCCTTTAATAAATAACGTAAGTGACGATCATGTGTGTGTGATCTTGTCTAATAAATAATTTTCACTATTTATTTAGCATGTTTTGCTTTCCATTAGATAACAATTGAAATGCATTTGTCTTATAACAGTTTTGTAAAAATAGTATATCTCTTAATGTGTATTTTTTTTTGTCAAATGTTATGCTTCTAATGTTTGATAACTATCTGAAATTGAAGCTGTATAAATTTTTTACTTTTAAAATATCATATCACTGTAGATTTTTTAAAATTCTATCTCGAAGTCATTTACCAGTATTAAAATTTCGACTAATTAAAATACCTTTAAAAAAGTAAAACTATTTTTCGGAGTACGAACATAATCAATTCCTTTTACCAAAAATAAAACACTGTCATAATAATTATTCAACATTAAAGTTTCTTACTAACTACAAATACTTCCAAGAAATTAGAATTTTTTTCTGATTGATAGCACAAGAAAATTTTTTATATTTTGTGATTGTACTACTAAAATTCTGATAAATTTTACGAAATTTAAAAAAAATAAAGTGTTAATAAATCAGTGCAAAAATTTTACTTGAAAAAATCACAAGAGAGTACATAGAATATTTCTACTCTTAGAAGTGGGTTCTTTTTTAAAACCGATGGAATTCAGAGGGCTGCTGGAGGAGGAAGGGATAAACAGTAATAGAACCCATGAAAAATAGCGTGGAGACTAATATAATCATACCTTGTATGTAAGCATGTATATATAAACATATGTGTGTATGTGTGTACATATTCTTAAATTACGCACTAATTTAGAGCGTTAGTACATACACCCCTCTCCATGCTTTGAGGACGTTCATCACACATAGCGTTTTCAGTACGATCTTCCTGAAATTTTAACAGGATGCTCGTAATGATGTGAGAAAGTTACATGTAAAGTTTGAGATCGTTTCACAACACTGTTTTTTAAATATTGAATGTTGAAAAAACTTTTATTTAACACGTAACGTTATAGAGGAGTCACATAAAAATGGAATTTATGAGAAAATGGTATGTAGAATTTTTCCCACTTTCTTTGCATGACGCAATACCATAATACTAGTCTTATTCTCAAATTTCAGAAAGATAGATAAGTTACTTTTACAGTTAAATAAATAAAACAGTTTTAGACGCCTACATATAGGTATACGAATACAATCGAAATAGTTACCAGCGCTGCCACATGCTCGCTCCCCCCTCACTGCACTCTCTACATATCTCCTCTAACTGTGATGAACGTCCTTAAAAAAAGTTAACATTCAATTACTTTAAACACCATTTTGATTGGGTTAAACTTTTGTTTTATCCCCCTTGATGTCCGTTTAACTGCTTCTCATTTCCCTTTTATTACAGTAAAGTTCTATTGGTCTTCTTGTCATTTTTATAAAGTGAAATTTTTGTATATCTCCTTCTTAAGCCCCCCACAGCCCTACCTCACAATTTTTAAGAACCCCCCTCAGCCCCTTTCTAAGCCTATAAATCTGGCTAGGGGCACTGTTGAGCTCGCATCTCTAACATGCGTGGCACTTGTAAGCTATTTTACTGAGATTCACAATGATGAAAAGCTTAAATCTTAATTAATTGGCTTGAGTCTTGATGAATTTTATTGTTGACACTTCAGAAAAAGTAATGCTGATTCATTTGTCACTTTAAATAAAAATTTAGGTAATTAATTAAATGTAAGAAAGACGTCTTTTTCTACTGTCTGAAAATTAGATTCCTTGGCACTTGTTTTTTTTAATATTTGATCAAGTATACCTAAATTTTAATTTAAAAAAAAAAATTAAAAAAAAAGAAAATGGGTTGTTTTTTTAAAGGGATAATTGAATTCAATCCAGCATTACGATATAACGATAATCATCCATGACGTTAAAAAAGGGTTATGATACAACATGTCTACTAAAAATGTCCTTAAAGTGTTCACCATCAATTTATTAAATGATATAGTATTGATACGTTACCACTAAAAGAAGTTTTTACTATAGTGAAATAAGTTTTTAAATGTACCTATTAAAACCTAATTATGAAAAATACATTTATTTCTAGCAACCTCACTATTAAGGAGTGATTAAGAAGTTTATGCAAATATTGTTGTTGTTGTTACGATACAGGGTATAACATTATTAATTATTATTTTTTAATGTAATTATTTTTCTTTAAACTCAATCATTTTACATAGATTTAATTTTAGAAACATTGCGTGGAGCTCGGGCTTTATCACAAGTAAGAAAGTAGCTAATGGTATTTAAGAAGAGCTGGGTGATGACCAAATGAGATCGCCTTGATCATACAAAGATGTAAAGTGCATGAATCTCTTTCTTCCAACAGTCGTAATATAAAATAGTGGTAGGAAATCGTACACATTCAATAAACATCACTGTACGATAAAAATCTTTTCTATCTTTTGCTCCACCTCTGCTCTACACTCCTTCTCTCACATTTAGTCTAGTATGAAAGAGACATATATATGTATACAAGTAGGGCTCTGCTCCCCTGCGCGCTCTGCACACTAATCCCCCAAGCATTACATAAACTTAATCTACGAAATGGTGGACTTGTTATACAGTCAAGTACAACTAACAAGTTATCTCTTTGTCTGTGTAAAATTTTTTTACCTAGTTTGTTCTACTTTTCTTGTCAATGTTTCCCATCTCCTAATTAATTTAAAATATACATATAAAATATAGTTTCGTACAACTCTATTTAATTATATAGTCAATTCAACACAGATTCCCAATATGCATATAGTGAAAATCATACGGTCCTTCGAAAAAGATGGTTATCCTGAGTATAAAAAAAAGTCAATAGAAATGATAATCATAGTTACAAAATTAAAACCAATTACATAAGAATTCCTGTTTATAATTTAATGGTTGTTCCTTATAATAAATACTTATTAAACAAATGCGAATTTTGTGCTTTTATTCAAAGCATTAAATACATTTTTGATTACATTCGCAAAGGTTGTGACTGGGCTTTTTGTAAATTAGAAAAAGAAAATAAATCTAAAAATCCTGAACTTCAAGATGAAGTTAGTCAATACATTGATGGACGTTACTTAAGCAGCAAGGAGAC
Organism: Copidosoma floridanum; assembly: GCF_036245765.1. Classification (NCBI taxonomy): domain Eukaryota; kingdom Metazoa; phylum Arthropoda; class Insecta; order Hymenoptera; family Encyrtidae; genus Copidosoma; species Copidosoma floridanum. Next base: position 3,007,875 of record NW_028321885.1, read on the forward strand.
TTCAAGAATTTTCTCTTTGTAGTAAAAGTCAATTTGTATTCTATTTGGCAGTTCATTTAAAAAATAAACAAAAAATAATTTGTGAAAAAGATGAGGTAGAAAAATCTATTTGTAATTGGAAATCTCATTCGACAGCATAGTTCAATTAAAACAAAATATATTATTTCGCAAAACCTATAAAGTACGTTCATATTTTAGAATACTACATATTTGAAAATAAAATGAAAAAATGAATCAGATGAAAAAAATTACAAAAAAATATTACCATAGGTAGAATAAATGTTGTTTCTACACAAGACCAATAGAGATTTAACTTAAAATAAATACTCAACAAAGTTAGAAGTAAAACATCGTTTTCTGATCTGAAAACTTATTATAGTATTCTTTATAACACATTTAAAAAAACATCTATTATTATGGGATGAATGGAAAATGATTCTCAAATTGAAAATACTTTCAAAGAAGCTACTAAAGTTGTTACCATTTCAATTCCGTAAATTTTTTGCATGGTTCATTATATCTTAAAACTTTTAAGGAAAACACAATTTGGCTAAAAAGTAAGAAAAATTTCATTAAAGATTGTAAAGTTGTTATGACCAGACTTGTTTAGATTGTGGTCTTAAGTGTTTTATTTTAGTGTCACTAGTGGGTCCCTTAGGATCCAGCTCGTGAGCTTTATTTGTTTTTTTAAATTAAATAATAATCTTTATTTACATAATATGGGTAATTTAAATCAACGTATTTCTTTACTTAAGCAATTTAACAATAAATTGTTCTTTTAAATACAATTTAATCGGGTCACTTAAACAAGGTTGAGCGTTTTTACTCACAATTTTATTACTGATGAATAACTTATATCTATCACTGATTGTTGTTACTGCTGCTCCGGAGTTTCCTAATGCTTCGTGCGGTAACCTTCAGTGTTTTCTTAAACTACACGAATAAGTTCGTGCCCAGTAGAATGTTGCGATTTCTGCTTTCTCTGCTATCGCCGAAACCACTTTCGGTGGGCCTCCTTTGCTGTACCTCACTCCTTAGCGTAGTCCGATACTATTGATCTTCTTGATACGCACTTGAGTTGCCTCAGCCAACAAGTTATGCCTCACGTGTATAAGGTACTTATGAGTCGCGAGAGTCAAGAGTTGACTCAAACTTAAGAGGACAGGTGACAGACGTAAAAAGAGCAATTTTTCCTCTTGATGGTGCGTTTTTATAGCATCCGAGCGAGTAAAAGAGGCCTTTGGTTGAATTAGATGAACCAATGAGCGATGTTCTGCATACTATATTGACAGAAAAACAGTAGAGTTGCACGATGATGTTACATGTTATGATTTCATATATTAGAAGTTAACAATACAACAGTACCAATCGCATTTTTCTGACAAGTTTGACTGAGTTTTTTGGGTCAGTGATAATAAAAGCTCGCATCAGTAATATGAGAACGCCAAGTACGAGTTTGATTGTGACAGTACGTTTATAAATTTTGAAATCAATCCTTTTAGGGATTTTACAATTAATTTTGAATATAATGAAATAGTGTATTAATTAGAAATTTAAAAATTGGTGTTATTAGAAGTGGATAATGAGTATGCCCGTAAATTATTTATTTATGCACACAATATGATTTATTTATTCATACATATAATACGATTTCGATAGATACGTACATACTGACAAAGGTTGGCTGTACCATATGTCAGAATATTATTAAACATTCACCTTAAAGCTATTACACACACATATTAATGACGTATAAGCTCCTGTTGTCATATATGCTTGCCTTATATTCACAATACGTTTTATCTTAATTTGACGGACGGATAGCTTTTAATTATAATATAATTCGTATCAACTTGGGATGTAACAAAGGTAATGAAAACACAGATCTTTTGCATTTAAATGAATTTTTAAATTTTAATGAGAAATCTTCTGTGGATTCTGATTTACTAGAACCAACCACACACAAATCAGAAAATACTGTTAACGACGAAATTAGAAGTGAAATTTACAAAACAAAATTTAATTAAATATTTTCAAAGTTAAATAATGATAAAAAATTTATTTTTAAAAAAGGTACTTGATTTTAAGACAAAATTTTCTTCATTGGTGGTCCTGGCGGTTCTGGTAAGACTTTTCGATACAAAACGTTAATATATTATTTTACTTCTATAAAGAAAAAAATTTTATTTGTGGCTTGGACAGGTATAGCCTCGATTCTATTACCACAAGGAATGACGAATGTTAGAACTTATGGATTACGATTAGATTTACGTTCCATTAAACGTGCTTTTTTAAAATCAGAATCTGATAAAAAAATTACGTGAAGTTAATGTTATAATTTGGGATGAAGCTTCTATGATATTAAAGAAAGCTTTAAAAATAGTTGACATAACTCTTCGAGAATTATGGTACATAAATACACCGTTTGAAAACAAATTAATCATTTTAAAAGGTAATTTTTTTCAAATTCTACCTGTAGTTAAATATGGTAATAAGGTTAACATAATGGAAGAGACTATTAAATACTCAAAAATTTGGAAACTATTTAACATCTTACATTTAAAAACCAATATTAAACCAATAGACAAGAAACTTCGTTGTTTTAATTGGATATTGGCAATGGAAAGTTGATTGTTTAAAAATACCTGAACAATAGAGAACAAACAATGTGTGTTAGAAATTTCTTAGTAATGTTAACAGTTCTTTAATAAATAATGTAATATTAACGTCCCAAAATGAATGCACTTATTTTTTAAACAATAAGACTTTTGAAAACAGGAAAAGAGAAACAATGACTTATTATAGCATAACTTATAATGGAATGAATAAAACAGACGATTATATTTATATAAACTTTTCAATAGAATTTTTAAATAACATCCAAGAAAGACTTTTACCACGCGAATTAAATGTAAAAATTAATGCTATAGTAATGTTAATACGAAACTTAAGATGGCCTGTGCAATGGTACAAGATTAAAAACGATAAAATTGTTTAAACATAACATAGAAGCACAAATAGTTACAGGTGACATAAAAGGATATGAAGTTTTTATACTGAAAACTTCATTAAGTATAAGTAGTTCATCATCACTTCCTTTTATTTTATATATAAAACAATTTTCCTTTGTATTAGCTTTTTCAATGACTTCTAACAAATCTCAAGGTTAAAGTTTCGATTCTGGAGGATCATATTTTAGAAAACCTTAATTTTCTTATGGACAGTTATTTGTTGCCCTTTCAGAATGTAAAAACCCAAGGAATATTTTCATTCAAATTGAAGCTGAAAATAAATTTGAAATACAAAATATTTATCTGCTATGTATGTAAAACAAAATTTTTGAACTATAAAAATTAAATGATCATAAAAAGATACACTGATAATTGTTAAACGTTTGTGATTTTTCTAAAATTGTATTTACTTTGAAACAAAATTTCGTCAGGCATCAAAGGGAACATAATTTAAAAAAAACAACCAATCACATACATTGTAAGAAAAAATTATAAAGATCAACACATTTATATAGACATGTAAAATTTTAGAGTAAATGTGAAATTATACAAATTTGTACAAAAAGTGGAAGAGGCTTTTTAAAATTTGAAAATTTTAAAAGACATATGAAAAATCACAATTAGTTAATTCATAATGTATAAATTTTTCAAAATAAATTTATTTATTTTTCTTTATTCCTACAGAATAATATTCTAAAAATTCTACTGTTATACAATTTAAAGACTTTTTAAAAATGTATTTTACATACTGTCATGCAATGTTAAATCTTCTAAAAAATGTATCATATACTAAGCTCAAATCGAATGGCGCAATTAAATCAATAACCCAACAAAATGCAATTGTACCCTTAAGCTCCCAAGAGGTGTTTTAACTGCGGAGAAGGGTGGGGGATGGGTGGGGAATGCATGGGGGTTGGAGGGAAACGGATGGAAATGTAATAAATTATTAAAAACAGCAAGAAAACAAACGATTACCAAGGAAGTTTGAGGATGATTGGTGGGGGATGGGTAAGTAATGGAGGGTGATGGAGGGGGGCTAGAAGCTGAATCCTTTTAAAAGAATAACATGATATAGAAATATATATATATACACATAAATATATTTATATAACATTATCAATACATGAACCACCCTAGCAGCTAGACTATTCAGGTCTTCAAAAATTACTGCAGCATCGCAACACACCTACAATGATCTGAACTTCGACAAGACAAGTAAACCTACCACTTTCACGGCTTCTACTGTGCTACTGCCATCGTTATTTTGTTATAAGGGACGTCTTGATGGTTTGGAAAACGACATTGGTCACCCCCAACTCCCCGTCTTAGTTCCAAACCGCCCACCCTAACAAGCTGCTTTTAACATTGTACAGGACTGAATAAAAGAAGTTTTTTAAAAGTCACTCTTAAGGGTAAACTTGTATTGCTTGTTTTGCAACTCCATAATAATAAAAAAGTTTAAACTTCTGTCACTAATAAGTATTAAAATAATATTTTTAATGTAATTTTTACAACAAATACAAAAATTTTTCTTATAAATATTGCTAACAATCTTTTATTCGTGCACATAGCTTTTATTCTAAATGAAGGTTTAAGAGCGCAGAATTTGAAAAATATTAGTAGTAACATATAAGCTTTGACAAATACTACAGATTTTGTAAAACAAACTTATGAATAAGATGATAAGTATCAAGATTTTACCAACTATTGCCTAATTTATTTTTTTTTTTTTTAACAAAACTTTTATTCAGTGCTCGCAGTTAATGTAATGAAAATAAATGAATATATTGAAATAGTATACAAAAAAAATTGTTATTTAGTTTTTTGATCAGAGCATTAAGTAAACCATCATTATGAAAAAAAAACAAAGTACTATAAAAATTGTAAGGAAAATATGATAATTCTGTATTCACTAAATAATTTAGTAATACCTGTGACTGTCTTTTCTTAAAATATTTTCTACGTAAAATTAATTGAAAAAAAAAACCATTATTTATTGGAAGGAACAGAAAGCAAGCACCAACGATGCAAAAGCTAACCGTTTTTAAATTTTGTGTAATAGTTAAATAAATTCTGTGGTTGACAAGTGCCCGTTAAGGACTATTTATGGAACAACTACTTAAAATACATGTGGACCTTATGCGTGCCACCGTTAACTTGCTTATAAACTAGTTTACTTAGTATGCAAGATTAAGTAGTTTTTTTTTTACATAGTAGTTAAATCGAATATTACGCGAGTATTTGCTAGCAGTGAGTAGCCTGACTGTTTTTGATATTTGTATAATACAGGAACACAAAAAAAAGTCAGAATAATTTTATCAAACTTAGATTAACCTATGTTTTTTAGGTTGCTAAAATTAGGTTTGGTGATAGAATTATCCCAGCATATCAAGATTTTGTAAGATCTAATCTCAAATCCTCAAAGAAATAAATAATTTTGGTTTTCCAACAAAATTCGGTAAATTTATGCAACTCATGGCCCCCCTAACAAAAAATTTTTAAAAGACAAGCCTGACTACACAATCCAAGACGACAAAAATTGCTGTCCAAGCCTTCAAAGCTCTCGCAAATCAACCTAAAACCTCTAAAAATCCAGTAACTTAAGCTTTTTGACGAAACTAAAGAAACTTATGCCCTTATTAGTAATGTAACCAAAACTCACAAGCAGATTACTTTAAACATAAGGTAGTAAACGTAGGATTTCTTTCCAATACACCAATGCTCATATAACCTCACCTCAATCCCCCATAAATGTAATAACCTTAGTCTTTTGACGTTAATTTATGCAACCCATGGCCCCTATATCAAAAGATTTTTAGCAGACTAGCCCTTATACAGAAGCCAACAACATACACATTACTCTCTGAACCATCAAAGCTCGCTTAACCTAACCGTAAACCCCTGAAAATCTCGTAACATAAGCTTTTTTTTAGAAATTCTATAAACTTATGCAGCCATTGTTCCTATATCTTGAGATTATTATTAAAATAGCTTTAAAAGTAAGCTAACAGTTATACATCGTAATACATCACTTCGTAATACATCAAAGCAAATAACTTAATCTCAAACCCTCAAGAATCAGGTAACGTATATTTTTTCACGTAATTCTATAACCTTTGTAACCCATGGCAACTATAACTGAAGATAACTAAAAAACTTGCTTTTAAACTTTTGATCATAAGTATTTTATAACGCAAGCTTTTAAATAAAATTTCGTAAACTTATGCACTTCGTGGCACTTACGACTAAAGATTTTATAGACAATAGCTCTAAAGCCAAAGCCTCCTTCAGCTATGTTACGAATAATTTAAATTAAATGTTTGAATTTTTTTTTAATAAAAAACCACTGAGGTACTTTGATCGTCTATAGAAAGTGTGCTACAATAAATACGTCAAAAGTGAATGTACGTTTTACTGTATACAAATTGCCCAATTTTATTTTATTAATCATTTAGTAACTAATGCAATTTTACAAAACATTATATAATTTTTTTCTCATCATAGGCACATAAGATAAAAGAATTTTGTGAAAAAAGCTTACGGGCTTAAATATTTAAGATTTGATGTAAGCATACTCAAGATTTGTTAGTCTCAACAGGGACTCTATGGTTGTTGGCTAATGATTAAAGCTCGAGATATAGGATGTGTAAGTTTATAGAATATGGTAAAAAAGTTAAGGTTACTGGAATTAAGGGAGCTCAAGGTCAGGTTGTACAAGCTTTGATGGTTCAAGAAGCGATTTGTTTGTTGTTGGCTTGTGTATTAAGGCTGGTCATAGAAAAATCTTCAATTATAGTTTCCTTAAGCTACAAAACTGCACTAAATTACGTAAAAAAACTTACGTTATTTGATAAGTTTCCCAACTTCAACTGCTTTTGTATAAAATAATATAAATATTCAATAAATATTCAAGTATAAATATTTAATTAGGTCTCTGGTTAATGAGTGTTTAAGATAAGGTCCCCAATCATTATAAACTTTTGTACTATAATGATATTTATTAGGAGTAAGTAATAGTAGTAAGGAGATTAAGCATTGATTAGTTTTGTATCGAAACTCAACTAATCCTGTGGTGATTAAACGTAAACGATGAGTGCTTATTGACTTATATCCGTTGCTAGCACTTACTTGCCTAAGAATGTAACTAATCTTTCTTTGAATCAAAAAAACTTTAATTGATGTTAATGATTTCTGGAACTTACTTGCTCATAGACTTATTTATTTACTATACAAAATCAGTAAACTGTTTGGCTTCTTATCGCCATTACTAGCTGCTCAAGTATAAACTAAGCTATTATTTAACAACAAAAAAAATAAATAAACAAGGCTATATTTTGCTGACGCTTGCTAACCAAAAAAATGATTTATTTACTTAACGAAAGTAAAAGTTAGTTTCATTCTTCACTGCTTACTTGCCTAAAATTACGTCTATTATGATTTAAAAGTAGAAAACAGTTGGAGTAGTTATTGCTAAAGATTACTAGTCTTAAAAATGTACATAATTATTCTTTACATACCAATTACAGTTCAGCTAACTATCCCTGGCACTGACTTGCCTGTAGATTTACTACATTGCGACACAAAATTAAACAAACCAAATGGATTACAAGTTCTTGGGTACTTAAGAACCCTTACATTTATCATACAGAACAAAAAAAAATAGTCTGGATTATCACTGCTCATGCCTGCTAATCCAAGAATTAGTTTAATTATCAGACAAAATTAAAAAATTATTCAGCTACTTATCTTTAGTGCATATTTACCTAAGAATAAGTTTAATCATCATACTAAAGTACTTAGCAATTGGGCTACTTATCCTTGTTGCTTAGTTGCTTAGAAAATAACTTTATTATCGTACAAAAAACGCTTGGCCAACTTGTCGCTTAGTTGCCTCAAAGTTGATTTTATCATGATACAAAGTTATTAAACAGTTGAAAAAGTCATCGTTTTTATTTACTTACTGAAGAATTAATCAAAATATTATAACAATTAAAAAAAATGTTGAAATAGTCATTATTGGCACTCGCTTGCTCAAGAATTAATTCAATTATTGTATTAAATAAAAAACTGTCAGGCATGCACTAATGACGCTTGATCACCTTCAGCTCTGGTAAGCAATATTTTGTTAATTCTTTTTGTGATGTAAGGTAAAAATGTTCTTTCAAAAGACAGTTAAAGACATAAGATGATATCTAACTAAATAAATTGTCATATATTATATACAGCTCTCATTGTACTGAACTCAAATACATGCATTTAACTAGTAGAAGTGTCGAAAGGCAGTGAAAAAAGGTTCGTTTTTTAAATAAAGTCTTTAGTTTACTAAAAAATTGCGATTGCTGCTAGTTAAATTTTTGATAAGGATGTTTTACTGTCTTAATTATTGTGTTTGAGAGTTGAAAGTTATTTCTCTTATTTTTTAGTTTCTTATTATTTGAACTACGTGCGCTGGACATTATATTCAGAAAAAAAGTGTCGTGTAAGAATAAATTTTAGTTAATATTTATAAAAAAACTAAAATTTATTTTTATAAATATGTTAAATAATACTTTAACATTTTAATATAGTAACGTTTATAAATTATCAAATATAACTAAGTTCAAAAACAGGAATAACAAAAAGCTTATAGTTATAAAGAATATTCTTTCAAAACGGTCTTCAGGTTATTTATATTTTAAGATGACTCTTTTCCTTGTTGTTTTAATTCAAGGCATAGCTTAATATTACCCAAGATGGTCAATTCTTTAGTATAATTCGACATTGGACAATGTTAGATGTGACTTAGTGATAAAACGTTTTTTAATACTATTTAGAAAACAGACATTTTCCAAACTCATTTCTGAGATAGAACGTTATCTTACTTTACTAATAAGTTATTACTTCTGTTATTATTGAGAAATTTTGTACAAAAGTATAATGATCTTGTTTATTATGGTATTTAGTGATTTAAATAATTCTGTAGTTTTGGTAATAATTCAAACGAAAATCAAGCACATTTCAAGTATTACTAACTGTATGTTAAACTGCTACGTATACATTCAGTGTTATTACCATAATAAAAGGCCGAATTAAAAGGTACCAAGTTATGAAATGTGTGAGTTTGTAAGTATACATATGACTTTAAATGGACAACGAAAAAGCCTTTTAACCGTAGTAATCAGTAGTTTGAGAGAATTAGGATGTTAATTATTTTTATATAAGAAGATAACATTGATGTAAACTCAAGCGTATGCTGATAGTCATATGTAGTCTTGTAACGTAATCAGACTAGACTAGAGTGTTTATAACACATTAGTAATACTTAACCTTTTGTTTTTTTGAGCAAATTTTTTTTTAACGTGATTTTTCCGAATATGAACTTTTTATGGCAAACGTACGTACAAGTCTTAAAACTGGACAGCTTATTCGTCGAAATACATTTTTTATCATAGCTGTTTTAAAAATCATTTGCTTACAACTATTTGAAGAAAACATTATTTAGGCTCTTATATTGCAAAATCTAGTGTGCAAAAAGCTAGTATTATAGTAGAAGAAGATCTACGACTAACTAATTGGTCACCCCCATTCACGCAGGCATGAGTACAGCGCTTGTAACTGACCACAAGCTCCTGCCGTGCATACCACGTATATAATATAATCTGTGCCTTCTTCTGGACCTAGGCGCCCCACCTCGGTATTGAATGTTGCAATCTGGAATAAGAAGTCCCGGGTAGAAGTATAAGAAAGAGACTTGAGCTTATAAGATGCGAAAAAAGAATAAGTAGATAAGAACGACATTTGCGCCTTCTAAAAAAAAATAACTATAAAACAGTTAAACAGAGTGTTCTGGTTTACTAAAAAAAAAAAAAAATCACGCCACATACGTCCCATATGACCAAGTTAATCTAATTACCGCTTAAGCCCAGAAGCAGCCCTGGTGACGACAGTGTTTATGTGACGATTGCTACTAATTTATACCTAAGGAATCATTTGAAACCCTTAGATATTAATTGTGCCCTTTTAGAAAAATGTTTTGAAAACATCCCTGAGCTAGAAAACTAATACCTCACGAAAAAAAGTAAGTTAAATGAACAAATCACTATCTGACATTTTGGATATGAATAATTACCAATAAAACGTAAAAATACAATTAACAGAAAACTTTTTGAATGTCGGGCCATCACGCAACAATGCTGTATGATACGTTCACCATCTTATGAAAAGTAGATTAAAATTTCTTATAGTTAAAAATGCTGGTCATCCAAAACTGCTTCTGTAGAAACTATCTAACTTATGAATATTATCTTAATTAATTACATTTCTAGAAGTAAGAAGTACTGACGTCATCTACCATTTGAAAACGTAATTGAAAAAACTTGTTTTTGATCCGTTTTCTAGTGTAATAACAAGGGGAGAAGCGTCTAATTGAAAATGAAATGAACGAGAAAAGAAGAGTAGGTCGATAAATAATATTGAAATTTTATGTAAATGTTGTACATCATATAACATTAATGTTGTAAGAATCCTCTTAGAAAAGTTTGTTATTAATATTATGTTAATACTGCATTCACTTATAGAAAATTTCTATGTGTGTGTTGCATAGTATTATTATTCTGCATTTATACGTATTGAATCGAAGTTGATTCGTTCATTTATCAAATAAGGAAAATCAAAAAATCTTTACAAGCTTTACAAGGAACAAAACGAGATTTTTATTCTGAGCCCTATATCTAGATACAAAAAAATAATCTGAGTTCATAGACCAGTCTATGAGCTTCTTACTTATAGTTTACCACACACAAAATCACATACACATACAGACACACACATGAATACGTTGAACATACAAAGGCAAAAGCTTTTTTAAAAAAACATTTTTGTTTGTTTCACAAAATAGTACATAAAAATTTAAAAAAAAAACATCTCTTACAAAAAATAATGTCATATAAAGCATACTTTCACGCACAATGGCACATATCTATGCGTCCGTCAGTTCTTACGTCTTTTTAAAAAAGGTAAAAAAAGAGTGATAAAGTCTTTTGGGATGAGTTAAGAAATAAGTACTCTCTGAAAAGGTTGGACACAGACGAGAACAGATACAGTCTAGAGATATTTAAGCATGATGCAACTCTTTCTTCGCATGATTGAATGAGTTAATCTCCTAATTCAATTCCTTGTTGTATTCATTTTGCAAGCATTCTAAGGCTATAATAAGTCAGGTTACAGTATAATTCTTGTAAAATATTGTAATATATAATAAATATTGCCCTCTTACTAACTTCATTCAAGTTTTGTTATTTCCTCTAAATAAGTTGGTGATGCTACTTTTAAAAATCAAGTTTTTTTCTTAAGCAACAACTAATATCTCACTAACAATAATACAGCTATCGATATTTTTTTTTATTAGAGAGGCAAAAATTTCTGTTTTACATATTTTTTAAGTAAAAATTTATGAAACAATTGTAATTTATTGCAATATCGAAACATGAAAGTAAATAACTGACCGATATCAATATTTATCAAGAGTTCTTATATTCAAATTGTAACAAGCACATCTTGAAACTATAAGTTGAGTTCATTAGTTGCTTTAGTAATTTATGATGATCTTTGCCTTACTGTAACGTTGCATTTTCCAGCCCAGAATCGACATTTTCATGTCGACGCGAAGCCGTCCTGATACAACGCACTAAAACACCTCATATCACATACGACATCTAAACTGACTAAATTCTACGACCCAACACTCTCTCGAACGCCTTAGCTTGGCTCAGCTCTGCTCTCCGATGTGGACTCCTTACCTTGAGGAGGCCCCGCCACGGACTGTTTGTCGGGAGGTGGACAGTTCCCAAGGGAAAGGATCAGGATGTGACTATTTTACGCTTATACAAATAAATACACTAACACAAATTTCCCCCTTAGACTACTCTTTATTTCATTTACAATAGATGAACACTTCTAAAGAATGGACGCTACCTCTGGCGCTGACTCGCAATTCGCAGTCCACACACACTTTTGCTCTCATACCCCGCATTCGAACACTTACACGCACACGCACACACCCAAAGTTCACGCACTCGACCTAGAGAATGTCTTGCTCCAAGGTTACGACAACCCGGTTCGATCACGAGAACACTTGGCTACCACGAAACGCCTTCGATTACCAGCTCCCCCACGCATTAACTTGATGACGAGGACACACACCACACATCCTCTCTTGATCCGCAGGGTGTCTTACGGACGGTTTCACCAGCTGGTTTACCGAGTCTCAGACAATGCTTTAGTCTCTTGAGCTGTACACAGTTAAGTGATGTGGGTGACGGTGGAAAATGACCTCATGACAGCCGCTTTCTTTCCTGAAGCTGCACGCAGTTTAGGGATACGGATGCCTGCAGGAGATGACTTTGCTACAGCTACTTCCTTTCCTTGAGCGACTCGCAGTTAAGGGGCGCATGCTTCAGTGAGAAGGAGTGGTATTGCAGCCTATACTTAATAATCAACTATAGTATTATAACTTAACTTACCCCTGTTTTGTTGCAGTTAATGTTATTTGTATCGTTAAACATACATTGTTATTTGAAATATCAAAAAAATATAAAATTACTATATGAAATTTATAAGTTAAAAGTTTAAGAAATTTTAATTTCTGCTTCTAAGAGTTTGCTTACTTTCCAAGCGTTTGCATTAGCTTCTTAGTGTCAGTAGCTTCTTCTTCTGTTTTATTGTCTTTGAGTTCTATAATAACAAAAGTAAATAAATCATACGAATAAAAAATGCTCTACAGCTAAATTTATATAATTACGTTTTAAACATTGAAACCTTACATTTTTTTATCCTGCTAGTTTTAATACATAGTCTTATATTAATTGGTGCCTAATCTGTCAAAATTTTGAAGTGTTTCTAAGCCCGTAATTTATAGTCATCTGACCAAAAATAACTCTAACAGCCTCCACTCAACATTACTTACGTTAGATCTAAATAATAGACTTCCTATAGTCGAACTATTTGTTTCTAAAAGACTTTTAAGTAGTCGTATTTTTAATTTCTCACAATTAATTAAAAAATATTACTTTGTTGTAACAAAACTCTACGATGTAACTTTCTAATTATTGTTATAATTCATATTATAATTATTGATATTATTATTGTTTTTGTTAAATGTATTGAGTACTTGAGTAGTTTTCTATATATGTCGAGCACATCAGACAGTCACATTTGTACATTTCCTCACATAAACAGCAACAAACACCAATTTAGGCAATAAATCTGCATAATGATCATTTTGCTGTTTAGGACAGTGATTGCCGATGTATAAAATTTGGAATAATTCACTTATAGGACAATTTTTTGTAAGGATATCAAAATCAGACTCTAAATAAGCTTGTACATACGACATAAGTTCAATAAGTTATCAAGGTGGTTTGAAAAAAACTTTTATTAAAAAACTCTTTTATCAATTCGCTGTTGTAAAATCACTAAACTGTTGTCAACACATTAACTAAAGATCATTTTTATGCTGCTTCAAAAAGCATTGAAAGTAAGGACCAACATGCATATGTAAAGAAGTAAATCCTCTGCGAGTTTGCTTGTAGCTCCAGTACAATGCCCAAAGATGATTCACGCACATGCACGCTGACTTATGCTGACCGGAAATTAAGTGCTAATATAATCTTGTATACAAATAAAAAAACAACTTCAGAATCCAACAGATAAAAAAATTAAGCTGGAAACAGCTACTGAGAAGTAAGATTATATGATAAAATAAATTAGAATCAAAACGTATAGACTAAGACAAACAAAAGAATATAGTTAAGATAAAAACGAAAACCCACACATGCTTCATCTGCGGTGATCAACGGCTATATATAACATACAGAAGGGCTAACTATGGTATATTTAGCAAAGCAATGTTGTTAACCTTTCATTTAATTTTAATCATTTATCTTTGCAGACGCATAATTCTCTGAGTTACGCTTTTCACTGTACTACCGATTTCGTAAATAATATGCAATAGCCTAATTTTGTAACTTTACTACTTTTGCAACTTTTTCAACTCTCTGATGACTAGCAGTAAAAGATGAGCTGACTAGAATTTTACCAAACATTCTAAATTATTTGAGCTACATCATTATCAGTCAAAGATGCCCATACATCTACTTATATTGACAAACGGCAGTCGCAGTACTACAGTTTTTATGATCACCATTATGTTGATTACTGTTACTTTATTATTTATTATTTTTATTATTGTTACTGTCCTTTTTATTGTTATGATTATTATTTTTATTATTTTTATTATTATGATTTTTACAATTATTATTATTATTATTATTACTATCGTTTTTATTGTTATTATTATTATTATTACTATCGTTTTTTATGTTATTTTTATTATTATCATTACAATTATTATTATTATCATAGCTATTATTATTGTTGTTCTTATTACTATAAGTATTATAGCAATGGTCACAATTGCCATCAATAAATTATTAGTTGTTAGCAATTGGGGTATTATTTTACTAATTAATAATTATTATAATAATTTCTCTTTATCGTTTGCAATCTTTTAACAAAAACTTTTTTTTTAGCGTTACGTGCAGTTTTCACTTCGTACTCCGCACTTGATAGTATCACCTACTGCTTGCTAGGTAATGACAACTGGTTTCTGGAAATAATCACTAGTAAAAAGTAGCTTCTAGTACTTAAGAAGGGCTGCTTGACTTCTCGTTATTATCTACTCGGAAAACCCCATCGAAGCCTATGCTGGGATCTCACTTACTCGACGTGGCATACGCTGCGCAGTCAAAATATGGAATATACACCATCGTTTTATTACCACTTAGTTTTTCAGTGTGTTGAGTCTCTTTCTTACCTACCTTGACTTACAGTATCAATTTTAATTACACAACCATGCAATAAATAAGGGAACCAAGAGCCCACTATACTGGCAGCCGACTCCTCTCATTTACTACACGCCACAGGGCAATCACTTTCCATTACCAGTGACGACTCGTATCTCTGCAGGAGCAGATATTTCACCTCACACAGTACCGCCAACATGGCTTTCTCATCACTGATTGACCTCTACAACCGTTTTGTTATGATAAAGGTTGACTCTTCCAAATCCCAGCAACCTCGCACTGTTCAAAGTCGCCAGTTCTCATTGTTTATCAAAATTTTAAATGATTTTTACAATTTTTAGGCAGCATCTACAATTCTTAAAGAGTTGCTAATAAATTTAGTAACTTAATTCAATATTCGCAAAGTGTTCCTAAAGTATTCTAAAAGTATTCCTATAGTATCTTACTTATGCTCCCTTTTTTAAATTCTTCCAGGGTTCACCAAGAGTTCTTTTTTCTACAGTTTTGATTTGTGAAGAGTTCTGAGTGTTTTTTTTTTTTGATCCAACAATACTTAAAAATAAAATTCAAATAAAAAACTATTTTGTCAACAAGTAGTTTTCGCTTCTATAGTTTCTAACTCCGACTTTTAAGATGCACTTATAATAAAAATGTAGTCTTCAGCGTAGTGGAATTGAACCCAAGCTAGCTACAGCCCATGTGTGATACAAACACGCTTTACCACTTAAATATCGAGGATTAAAAATCTCATTAACATTTAACGCCTTTATAAACTGTATACAAACACTCTAATTTAGCACACATGATATTTATTCTTTTATTAGCTCATATGATTAAAAACTTGTGTATAAAATTTATCTGCTCTTCTTGCATCTTGACAACATTGTTTTATAACTTTTTGTTACACGCGCACTTATCTGTACGTATTATAATAACATTTTACGATCTGGATCATGTATAATTGTAAGTACATGACCAGCCAACGGAAATTATAAAACAAAGTCTTGAAACGTTCAATAAAAACCATTATGAACATAAATAAATACCAAATAAAAATTGCGAAATAAATGTAATAATTATAGCCAGCCATGTTATTTGAGACAAACTTCGAAGCTTTACCATAAACAAGATCAAATGTTGATAATAAGGTATAGAAAGCTTCTGTAGTACAAATAGCTCACACGTATATTTATCATTTCGTTTTTGCATTCTCGGGTTCGAATTTCAGTATGGACGATAACTTATTTTCGTTTTAGTAGTCTTACTAGTTATTCTTAAATGACTTTTTTCACACTTTTCTATTATGGATACTTCTGCAAATATTTGAATTTAAATTAAAGATTGAATACCTTAAACAATGTTATTCTCATTATTAAATAAGTTTCAAATTGTATTTTAGTATCTTATAAAAATTATTTTATTATGACTTTTTTTCGATACAAAAAAAAAAGTTTTTTGCTATTTCAGATGAAGAGTACCCAAGACAATGTCGTGTGTAAATTTTTCTCATAACATGTAGAAAAATGTAGAGCATTGTTTGAAAAAAATTAAGAACTCATTTACAAACGTTAAAATCTTAAAATTATTGATTTTAAAACTTTTTTATTTTTTATTTTTTATAGCAACATGCAAAACACAACAAGGCTTTACACTATAATAAACATTTGTTACCGTATTCAATATTTAATTTTAACCAACGTGTCTCTTGAATTAATAGTAATAGAAGACTTAGAGAAAAAAACAGAAATAAACAACTAATAAGACTATAAAAACGATAAATAAAATTAGATCACATCGACGAACATTCGAACTTAAGAAAAAAAAAACAAAACGATGAACTTACATGCAAGCCATCTGCACTAAGGGAGATCCATGTATACTACAGCCAAAAGCCACTTATGTTTATAATTAAGCTTGAAAACTTGTCTTAAACATCTGGACTTATTGAAATTTCTATATTTACTGTACAATCTTAACAAGGTTTGTGTTTGTATTGATGATGAGTTCGATTACACGTAAAAAAACTTTATTTAATGATTTGCATCGTCACAAAAAGACTATGTGAAATTTAATCACCATAACCGGAACCTCTGACTGGTACACATCTTTAATCGTTTTTTGACCCTAGCAAGAACTGAACGAAATCATTTAAAATTAAGTACTTTTCGATCACGGATGAGTACATTAAATAAAATTTGGTACTTGAAGATGACCAACTCCTTAATATCTTACAGCTTAATAAATTTTAAACTCTTATATTTCTCAATTTGAGTTACGTTAACTCTATTTTGGATGTATGTGAATTCAAAAATATTTGAGTTGCACTGTTTCCAAATAACGTGTCCCGCAACACCAACATTTAAGTAACTGACTTCAAAGCAGCACTGGTTAAGGTAAAACGCCCAATACTTGGACAGATTTTTCGAAACTTATTTTAACGCTTAAGTTTGAAAGATAATGTGCAAAATATTGATATTATTTTATTTCTGACATGATATGAAGATTATTTACAGATAAAAACAAACAATAAATTCTTAAAAATAGCTTTTGAACAATATGTATTGTCCGTATTGAAATATGTCGACTTATTAAAGTAGTTGGACAATTACTTTCGACTAATGTAATAGTTGGACAGTCTTGAACATCAAAAGTTAGACAATGCTGTAATACTTAGATATTTTGAAACGCAGTACTTGGATAGCATTAATTTAATCAATTTCAGCCTAAAAATTAGGTATAAGGCATAAATACTTATTTACTTATTGAAATTAACGTAAATAAATACCAGACAACGAAAAAAGGTACAAACAGTAAACAAATGATAACAAATATTTTACTTGAATTGAAAAAAAAAAAAATTAATTAGAAGATAAATCCTTGGGGGTGTATTTGAATTTTTAATAATTTAACTTACTTAAGTACTAAAAAGGTTATGTAGGATCACACTTCTCTTTTTTAATTTCAATTTTATTTTGCAGGAACTACATCTCTGTAATCACGAACGAACTATCTAATTGAATAAAATTCTTACTGGTTTTTTTTAAAAATTGTTCTGACAATGGAGCAGTTTTTTTCCTAGAAAATTCAAATTTTATTTATTTTTTGAGATTTGTGATTTGATTTTTGTTCATTTATGAATTTAAGTATCGCTGGCGAGTGTCTTTGCGCTGTTGATGCGAGTTTTTCTTAATTTAATTCGCGGATTTTGCTGTGCAAGAGGTGAGGGGTCACACTCCCGCAAGGAGTGCGTATTTAATACACTTGTGCGAGTGTGTCTGTTCCCCCTTCCCGCATATTGTATAAAACATTTAATGAGGCTTGCCGTGAGTAGGTCTGGCTTGGGCAGCACGCTTGCAAGACTCTCCTTGTCCAGACTTTAAGCGAAGTAAACGTACCTACGCAACAGCAATTATACTCAAGCAAGCAATATAACGCAGCAAAGTCCATTTTCGGGCTAAAGATGTGCCCAAGCAGCAGCAACACCCTAGAGATTTACTACTCCACGCTGGATTTGTAAATTTTAGTATCTTTTATCTTTTAAAGGCCTAAGCAATAGAGGCAGCATTCAAATAGATAAAAACTGCACGAACGGCAAGCTAATCGTCGTGTCGAGGCAGTGATTTTGTTAAAGCGTTGTAAATTTTATCTGCACGATCGACTCGCTATTCATCGAATTGGCAGACAAATTTGAAGCGTAGACAGCTCGCTTTGTAGAGCTGATCTAGTCTGAATTTTTAAATATTCTTTGATAGCATCGCGATTTTCCATTATCTCAGAGATTATTGTTAATCTCTTCCTCTTTAGTGAATATATTTGTTGGTTGTTTACAGTTGAACCATTTTGGAAAGTCCTTTTACTACCCCTCGCAGAAGCTCGAATTTATTCCAGAAAATTAGATAACAAATTTTTACTTTCTTTAATTCGGCAGCAGTCCGAATTTGCCCTGGGTTTTTCCATTCGAGGCTTTCGAAGCTTCTCGAAGAGAAAAGCTTAACATATATACACAAATATACATTTTGGTAGCAGAATGTGGTTGTCTTGTTTTTCTGGAAAACAGATCTATCGTTGGATGCGGCCGACATTAAGGCCACCTTGACGTTATCAAGCACGCAGTCGTCCAAAACAAATTGCTACCATCGGAGAAAGAGAAAAAGAGAGAGAGGCATTTGGAGCGCACAAGGAAAGCTATCACCATCTCTTCTTTGTGAGGATCTTCGTTCTAGTGACCAGACTTTCCCCTTCTTTACAACCTTCACAGCCCCAAGTCAAGCTTGATTCTCGCAGGCCTGTATTCTTCGGCGTTGGAAAGAGACCAAGTAAAGGAGGAGAAGTTATCGGGACGGTAAGCCTGCGTATACATCGATTTTTTCAAAACAAATCAGCGATTGCTAACACTACGTTGCTATACTACATAGTATTGAGTACCGTCCTATTCTCTTGAATTAGTCATTATGGAAGATATTTTAAAATCTTAGCTCAGCAGGAGCAAAAATATCGTAAATTTTTTTGTAAATTCAACGGAAAAGGCAGATGCAGGGGCACAAACTGCAAATTATTTCAATACGCGTCTAGAGTTGCTCGAAAGATATTGGTCAAGGTTTGAGAAACGACACGATGATTTGCTCAAGTTCGAGGATCAATTGAAAAATAGAGAGTATTTTTGCGACGATCTCTATACTTCGGCCGAAGTTAAGTATTTGAGCACGCGTGCTAGATTACGTGGTGAGCTAGTAGAGCTAAATTTTTAACCCCCTCAAAAGAATCTACCAGCTTCACAGCATTTCGTACAAAATTTTAACACGTCTTATTCTCGATTAACACTCCCAAGCATTTCGTTACCCACGTTCTTTGGCAGCCAAGGAGGATGTGAGAGCTTCAAACAGTGATTTTACTCGCTAATTAAGGATAAGGTCGATATCCCGAGAGTAGAAAAACTACAACATTTGCTTAACGCAGTTCAAGGCCAAGCGGCGCAACGTTTAAAGAGTCTTGACGTGATTGAAACAAATTTTTATGTAGCGTGGGACAAGCTTGTACGGCGTTATGACATATTCAGGACTTAAATGATATGATGGACCAAGTCGAGAAAGCTGTTCGAGCGCTTCGTGATCTGACTTGCCCCATTGAGCACTATGATAACTGGTTCGTGCATGGCATTATTAGAAAGCTCGATTTAAACTCTCGAGAGGCGTGGGAGGTTTCGCAGAGTGCAGTTGACGGTTTCTTAAATTATGACGTGTTATTACGTTTTTCAGAGAAGCGTATTTAAACGTTAGAGCAAGCACGCGCTACAACTGAAACCTGTGAATCGCGTGACAAGAAAGCGATTAATTCGGTTTCTCGTTTTTCCAATCGTGTGACAGCCAATAATGCCCAGACTGTTGAGTCAACACACTCGAAGTCCGGCCCTTTATGCGATCTTTGTAGAAACAATCACTGGCTGCATCATTTTAGTCAGTTCAATGCTAAAACGCCTTCTTAACGTTAAGAGTTCTGCAAAAAGGCTAAACTTTGTCTTAATTGCTTTAAGAAAGACCATTTCGCTGACAAATGCACCTCAAATCATCGGTGTTTTACATGCTGGGCAGCGCATCATACTAAGCTTCATTCGGCTAATTTTTAAATTTAAGATTTAAGCAATCGTGGCTTTCTAAAATCGAATAATAATAATAATGCCACACAGGTCACTGGCACTGCTGCTACTCCTGCTGATTCGGGCAGTGAAATCGCATCACATAGTGCCTCTGTAGGAGCAATGGTACTTCTGGCAACAGCCTGTGCTATAGTTGCTAATTCGGCCGGTAAATCTCTAAAAGTTCGCGCATTAATCGATCCCTGAGCAGAAAAATGCTTCATTTTAAAGCACACGGTGAATTTTCTCAAGCTTGATTCCAAGAAAACTTCGCTTTTGATGATCGTTGTTGGAGCAGACACTTCTTCTAGATGCTATTCTATTGCTGACGATATCCTAAGAACGAACAAAAACAAAATTTTGCAATGGATTTTACGGCTTTAGTTTTTAATGAGCTCACCAGGTGCTTGCCAAAGCAAAAGCTCACGCTAGGGAATTGGCTGCATCTCGAGGGCCTAGATCTAGCAGATCCAGACTATACTGATCCTGCAAAAATCGATGTAATTTTAGGGGCTGATGCTTATCCAGCTTTAATTATGGAAGGTTTGGTCAGGGGTCTGGCAGGTACTTCAGTGGCTCAGAAATCGGTATTTGGTTGGTTGCTAACTGGAGCTATTGATTCTGGTAATCCGCAAAGCTCGTCGATTCGCGTGTTCCACACGCTCACAGAACCTTCGCTATCTTAACTTGTCTCAAGATTTTGGGAGATAGAAGAAGTTTCTTGTAAGTTTTTATTGACCGCTTAAGAAGGAAAGTGTGAGGAGTTTTCCGCAAATTCGTATTTTTGTAATGAAAACGGTCGTTTTGTAGTTCGTCTACCTTTCGCTAAATGACCCAGTTTTCTTGGCTCTCGTGATATCGCTGCAGCATGTCTGGTTCGCTCTGAGCAGCGACTGCAGCAGAATTATCAACTTGCTAAGCGCTACAAGGCTTTTATGTGCGAGTATATTGAGCTGCAGCACATGGAGTCTGTTTCAGTATCGAAAATTAACAGGCCCAGTTTTTATATGCCTCATCATACAGTAGTAAAGCCCGACAATATAGAAAAAATTTACGTAGTCCTCAAGGCGTCGCAAAAATCTCGCAATGGAATCGCCCTTAATGATTTGCTCTTGCCTGGCCCAAAGTTGCAGACAGATATCGCAATAGTCTTGACACTTTGGAGGCAATTTAGATATGTGTTTACTACTGACGTTATCCAGATGTTTAGGCAAATACTGGTACATCCCAAAGATGCGGATTGGCAGCGTGTTCTCTGGCGAGAGGATAGCAATCAGCCGTCGAAGGACTACAGATGCACCACAGTGACGTACGGCACTGCGTCTGCTCCATTTTTAGCTTTTCGCGTGATGAAGCAGCTGGCCATCGATGGAGCTGCCGACTATTCAGATGCCACTGTAATCCTGCATCATACGCTCTATGTTAATGATCTCTTCGCCGGAGCAGACACGGTTGAAGAGGCGCTGTGACGACGTGACCAGCTAATTGCTCTGTTAGGGACTGCTGGTATGGCCCTTAGCAAATGGGCAGCGAATGAACCACAGCTGCTATCATGTTTAATTTCAACGTCTACGGGTGTGGTGAATGTAAAGGCAGACGAGGTAATATCTACTCTTGGCCTAAAGTGGCTCGCCCAAGAAGATAAATTCATGTTTTTGGTCACCAAAACGCACTTACCATGCGAAGTAACAAAACGCTTAATCTTGTCTGATATTGCTCGTTTGTTCGACCCTTTAGGATGGCTAACACCAATGATTGTCGTTGCCAAAATCATTATGCAAGATTTGTGGATCGATAAGGTGGACTGGGATGCGCCTACAACACAGTCTCTGCAAGCTCGATGGTTGCAATTCCAAGCCAATCTTTCAGACGTAACAAGGATCCGAATTCCAAGGTGGATAAACATAAAGGAGAATGATGACTGGCAGCTGCACGGATTTGCCGATGCCTCGCAAAGGGCTTATGCTGCAGCAGTTTACTTAGTGGTGCCTGGTTCTACGCCTATGCCTCTTTTTAGCGAAAACCAAGGTCGCGCCTACAAAGGTGCAGTCGCTGCCAAGGCTGGAGCTCTGTGCTGCTACACTGCTATCTTGACTGACGTCGTATCTCCTCAATTCGTTGCATCGTCCACCCACAGCGATCCACTGCTGGTCAGACTCACGAGTTGTACTGGAGTGGTTGAAGGATCATCCGTCCAGGTGGCAAACCTTTATTGCCAACCGCACAAGCGAGATCATCACTCGGATTCCATCAGCTATTTGGAGGCAGGTGAGATCTGCTGACAACGATGCGGACTATGCAACGCGAGGCCTTAGTCCCACAGACCTTGCTACATTTCGGCTCTAGTGGCACGGACCCGCTTGGCTTCTGCAACCAGAAGCAGCCTGGCCGTCATCCGTCCCTTTGAGCGCTCAAGCCTTTGAGGAGACGCATGCTCTTGCAGCCATGGAGAGGAATGACAAGGAAGCCAGTTTGGTCGCAGGTTGCAGCTGTTTGCCGTCGCTGCAAAAGTTTTCTGATTTTGAGAAAATACTGCGCATCTTTGGCTACTGCGGGCGCTGGCTTCGGAAACCAGATGATGAGCCACGAGAAAGTAACAAATTCATCTCGCTACGGAAGAGGGCTCTTGCCCAAAATTTTTGTTACAGAGCCATCCAGCAACAACATTATAAGGAGGAGCGAAAGCAATTGCTAGCGAATAAGCCGCTTTCTAAGCTTAGTCCACTGGCTCGTCTCAGTCCTTTTATCTGTGGACGGGGTTTGATGTGAGAAGGAGGTCAACTTCATTATTCGCCGATACCTCACAACGAGAAGCATCCAATTGTGCTACCAGGGGGATGCATTCTGGTCAAACGACTCGTCGAAGAAGTGCACAAGTTAACGCTTCATGGTGGCGCGCAACTTATGTTGTCCCATATCTACCACTCGCTCTGGATCACTCGAGGCCCGGCCGTAGCAGCAGGAGTCTACAGACGATGCGTCCGCTGCACAAGATTTGATGGCAGATGCTCTGCCCAGTAGATGGGCCCCTTGCCTGCTGACCGAACGACGCCGTCTCGTGCATTTGCCGTTACCGGACTGGATTACGCAGGGCCTATCCCTGTGCTGTTTTCCAGAGGCCGAGGGGCAAAATCTTTAAAAGGCTACGTCACAATATTTATTTGCCTATTTACGCGAGCTGTACACATTGAAATTGCTTCGGATTTATCCACAGATGTTTTTTTTGCAGCCTATGCACGGTTTTGCGCTCGTAGAGGGGTTTGCAAAAAACTTTATTCAGATAACGCAAGAACCTTTAAAAAAGCTAATAAGGAGCTGCAATCGCTCTTCGCCAAGTCATCACCCTTTATGGACAGCGTGGTATGAACTTTGGCTACCCAATGCATCCAATGGTTGTTCATTCCGGCACGTTCCCCACATTTCAGTGGACTCTTGGAAGCGGCGGTGCGTAGTTTCAAGCACCACTTTCACAGAGTCATTGAAGATCACTCGCTTACTTTCGAGGAGCTGTCAACGTTGGCTGCAAAAATCAAGGCATGCCTTAATTCTAGGCCACTGTGCCCTCTCAGCACAGATCCTAAAAACGCAGTCGCTCTCACTCCAGCGCACTTTTTGACGGGCTCATCTTCGCTGTCATCTCCAGAGCCGTAAGACGAAGCAACTTAGCCCAAAGTCGCTTTTCGGGCTAAAGATGTGCCCAAGCAGCAGCAACACCCTAGAGATTTACTACTCCACGCTGGATTTGTACATTTTAGTATCTTTCATCTTTTTAAGGCCTAAGCAATAGAGGCAGCATTCAAATAGATAAAAACTGCACGAACGGCTAGCTAATCGTCGTGTCGAGGCAGTGATTTTGTTGAAGCGTTGTAAATTTTATCTGCACGATCGACTCGCTATTCATCGAATTGGCAGACAAATTTGAAGCGTAGACAGCTCGCTTTGTAGAGCTGATCTAGTCTGAATTTTTAAATATTCTTTGATAGCATCGCGATTTTCCATTATCTCAGAGATTATTGTTAATCTCTTCCTCTTTAGTAAATGTATTTGTTGGTTGTTTACAGTTGAACCATTTTGTAAGTCCTTTTACTACCCCTCGCAGAAGCTCGAATTTATTCCAGAAAATTAGATAACAAATTTTTACTTTCTTTAATTCGGCAGCAGTCCAAATTTGCCCTGGATTTTTCCATTCGAGGCTTTCAAAGCTTCTCGAGAAAAAAAGCTTAACATATATACACAAATATACATTTTGGTAGCAGAATGTGGTTGTCTTGTTTTTCTGGAAAACAGAATTATCGTTGGATGCGGCCGACATTAAGGCCACCGTGACGTTATCGAGCACAGAGTCATCTAAACAAATCGCTACCATCGGAGAAAGAGAGAAAAAGAGAGAGGCATTTGAAGCGCACAAGAATAGCTATCACCATCTCCTTTTTGTGAAGATCTTCGTTCCGGTGACCAGGCTTTTCCCCTTCTTCACAACCTCCACAGCCCCAAGTCAAGCTCGATTCTTGCAGGCCTGTATTCTTCGGCATTTGAAAGAGACCAAGTAAAGGGGGAGAGGTTATCGGGACGGTAAGCCTGCGTATACATCGATTTTTTCAAAACAAATCAGCAATTGCCAACGCTACGTTGCTATACTACATAGTATTGAGTACCGTCCTATTCTCTTGAATTAGTCATTATGAAAGAGATTTTAAAATCTTAGCTCAGCAGGAACAAAAATATCGTGAATTTTTTTGTAAATTTAACGGAAAAGGCAATTGCAGGGAAACAAACTGCAGATCATTTCAATACGCGTCTAGAGTTGCTCGAGAGATATTGGTCAAGGTTTCAGGAACAACACGATGATTTGCTTAAGTTCAAGGATCAATTAAAAAATAGAGAGTATTTTTGCGACGATCTTTATACTTCGGCTAAAGTTAAGTATTTGAGCACGCGTGCTAGATTACGTGGTGAGCTAGCAGAGCTAAATCTGCAACCCCCTTCACAGAATCCACCAGCTTCACAGCATTCTGTACAAAATTTTAACGCGTCTTTTTCTCGATTAACAGTCCCAAGCATTTCGTTACCCACGTTCTTCGGCAGCCAAGGAGAATGTGAAAGCTTCAAACAGTGATTTCGCTCGCTAATTAAGGATAAGGTCGATATCCCGCTAGTAAAAAAACTACAACATTTGCTTAACGTAGTTCAAGGCCAAGCGGCGCAACGTTTCAAGGGTCTTGACGTGATTGAAGCGAGTTTTTATGTAGCGTGGGACAAGCTAGTACGGCGTTATGACAATCCGCGAATTCGGCTTTTTAATACTCTCGAGAACTTGATACAGCTACCGATAGTCAAAGCTCGCAATGTTCAGGACTTAACTGATATGATGGACCAAGTCGAGAAAGCTGTTCGAGCGCTTCGTGATCTGACTTGCCCCATTGAGCACTATGATAACTGGTTCGTGCATGGCATTATTAGAAAGCTCGATTTAAACTCTTGAGAGGCGTGGGAGGTTTCGCAGAGTGCAGTTGACGGTTTCTTAAATTATGACGTGTTATTACGTTTTTCAGAGAAGCGTATTTAAACGTTAGAGCAAGCACGCGCTACAACTGAAACCTGTGAATCGCGTGGCAAGAAAGCGATTAATTCGGTTTCTCGTTTTTCCAATCGTGTGACAGCCAATAATGCCCAGACTGTTGAGTCAACACACTCGAAGTCCGGCCCTTTATGCGATCTTTGTAGAAACAATCACTGGCTGCATCATTTTAGTCAGTTCAATGCTAAAACGCCTTCTTAACGTTAAGAGTTCTGCAAAAAGGCTAAACTTTGTCTTAATTGCTTTAAGAAAGAGCATTTCGCTGACAAATGCACCTCAAATCATCGGTGTTTTACATGCTAGGCAGCGCATCATACTAAGCTTCATTCGGCTAATTTTTAAATTTAAGATTTAAGCAATCGTGGCTTTCTAAAATCGAATAATAATAATAATGCCACACAGGTCACTGGCACTGCTGCTACTCCTGCTGATTCGGGCAGTGAAATCGCATCACATAGTGCCTCTGTAGGAGCAATGGTACTTCTGGCAACAGCCTGTGCTATAGTTGCTAATTCGGCCGGTAAATCTCTAAAAGTTCGCGCATTAATCGATCTCTGAGCAGAAAAATGCTTCATTTCAAAGCACACGGTGAATTTTCTCAAGCTTGATTCCGAGAAAACTTCGCTTTCGATGATCGGTGTCGGAGCAGACACTTCTTCTAGATGCTATTCTATTGCTCACGATATCCTAAGGACGAACAAAAACAAAAGTTTGCAATGGATTTTTCGGCTTTAGTTTTTAATGAGCTCACTAGGTGCTTGCCAAAGCAAAAGCTTACGCTAGGGAATTGGCCGCATCTCGAGGGCCTAGATCTAGCAGATCCAGACTATACTGATCCTGCAAAAATCGATGTAATTTTAGGGGCTGATGCTTATCCAGCTTTAATTATGGAAGGTTTGGTCAGGGGTCTCGCAGGTACTTTAGTGGCTCAGCAATCGGTATTCGGTTGGTTGCTAACTGGAGCTATCGATTCTGGTAATCCGCAAAGCTCGTCGATTCGTGCGTTTCACACGCTCACAGAACCTTCGCTATCTTAACTTGTCTCAAGATTTTGGGAGATAGAAGAAGTTTTTTGTAAGTCCTTGTTGACCGCTGAAGAAGGAAAGTGTGAGGAGTTTTTCGTTTAATTGATCGTAACAAACATGTTTTGAAAATGGCTTTAGATTCATAAGATTTTAGTTCAACAATTATAAATGGGTTAAGGACTTCTGGAATGTATCTATTTAATTCTATAGCTGTAAGCTACAATATTTGTAGCAAAAAAAGCTTCAACAAGGACACAAATAAGCTTCAAGTCATAAAACTGAAGATATTTTCATATATGTACAATTTTCAGATGTATCCGAGAAAATACTTATTTCTCGATTGGTACTAAAGTCATTTACAAAAACAGAGTTGGAGGACAAATTGACTAGCAATTCAGAATCTGCTTTTTTTTATGAGTCATGACAAAGGCTAAAAAAACTCAGTACAGGTGAGTTAACTGAAATGGACTTATATGTTGACTTTTTTCTAGTGATGGGCACAAAAATACAAAAACCTGCCCTCCGAGTAAAAACTTCATACTTTACTTATGTACGTTATGTTACAAGCAATATAAATTAACTATTTTTATTGGTCAGTTAAAGAGAACAAAATGATGATAATAATGTTTGCGCTGATTTAGATTTATTATTTCAGAAGTACATTCTTAAAACTTTTTTTTTGTATAAATTTTTTTTTTATCACAGTTCTTATTAAATTTATTTTAAATACTTTTTTTTCATTTGATACAATGTTAGTGATGAAAAAAATCTGTTATCGAAGAAAACATAATATACTTTTTTGAGTGTTATTAAAATAACAAAAACTCTTACTATGTGTGAGCTCTTTATTTGTCATTTGTGTACACTTTTTTTTATGCACAATTTTTTTGAATAGGATGATGTGCATATATTCATAATAGTGCGTTTATATTGTCAACATACTGATAGAATTGAATATTTTTGCTGTGTAAAAGTAAGTGTAAAATAATCGTACATGTGGTTCTCGTCTGAAAGGTGTATAATCACCGTGCATATATAAGCCATATCTGTACGCTGGAATTGTAATGACATCATTTTCCTTTTACTGTTAAAAAAAGTTTTCTATTATATTCATACAAATGCAAATATACTTGTTTACTTTTTATGAACATAACGAGACACAACTACAAGTAAGTGTATATTTAGTCTTAAATTTCTTAATAATATGCATACTTGGTATTATTTTAGTGTTTTTCAAACGTTCTATGAGGGACATATAAAAACGATACAACTTCTTGACTAATTTTTAATATGCAGATTTTTTTTTTATAATAAATAACTACTTACGTAGTGTATTTATTTTAAGGCCTTAGTGTAAACGAGCACATATAGCCTTAGTACAGTAAGACACATTTTTATTAATATTTGTTACATTTAATAGTGTTAACTTCATGTTACATAATTGGTGACATAGTTGACATTATTAGATAAAGTGATTTCAATTTGTTGGTACGATGATGATGTCACTTAGACCACCTCGCGAGCTTAGGATTTAAGTGGTAGGCCATTTTTGCTGTGAGAAGGTTATCCATCTTTTCATAAATAGCATAGCAAGGTGAAAAAGCACATGAGAAAACTCACACAGGTACTTACTTGGAAGAGTTGCACTGGCCGGGAATTGAACCCACAGTCTCCCACGTGCCGTCCCACAAACCAGCCAACCGAGCCACTGCCTGCTCTAGTATATATATATATATATATAGAAACGTGGTTATAAGTAAAACTGTGAGCGCACATTAAAAGTTAAGTAGTAATAGAAAACGTAATAACATGCAAATTTGCATGCAGCTAATAATTTTAAGGAAAGAGTTTCAGGTAGTTTACATAACACTTGCTATGTAAGTAAAAAAAAAAACGCAAAAGGGCTATGTAAATCAAATTTACATTAATTACAATTTCTTATAAGGAGTGCATACTAAAATTGTTGTAGATAGCGTCAGTACCAGCAGTTGCTGCTGATGAAACTGTAATAGTGCACATAAACAAAGCGGAAAAGCCTTGTAAGAGATGGTTAAGAAAAAAAAAACATGAATTTTTGATAAAACTAGGGCACTGATAAATCATGTCACAACAAGCATTTAAAGCAAAGATACTAGTGAACGATTTTCTAATACATTATTATTTAAGCAAGTGTGGCATACAAGAGTCACACTATAAATTTACCCAAGTAGATAAGACATATTAAATAAATAAAATGGTTAGTCATTCCTAAAAATTTTAAGACTTGTCAGAGAAATTTCCATGGGCTGTATAAAGCGATATGTATGTGTAGAGTGGTGCTTAAATTTTTACTCAGTCCTAAAAATTGTTGCATTGGAACACAGTTGCTCCTATTTTTTCTATAGAAACCTATTAGATGTTTCAAACACTTAAAAAAATTTGTGTCAATTGGCGATTGCAATGCTTCTCATTATGACAACTTTCACACGTTTAGTTGTGAAAGGTTAGAGTAGATTAATTTTTTTTGTACACGGTTTTTAAAACACAAGTTTTAAAGCATGTTTGCTATTATACACTTATTTAGAAACCTATTTGCTGTTTCTTATCCTTTAAAAAATTACACCTGCAACTTTATGTATTCTATAAGTTTCTTGTACTTCCTTTTGCACAAGCTTATTTACCAAGGACTTAATTTTACATTAGCGTTAAAGAAACACAGCAATTTAAAAAACTGTTGATTAGTTTGGTGTTGAAAGAGATGCATGTGCAATCGCTTTATATACATACTGTGTGGGGCTTACCTCTAAAGAATTGGACCCCTGCCCCTCAGTCTCGTTATAGAGAGACTGAAAGGCAGGGATCCTGACTGATGACGGGCAGGAGACTGACATGCTATATGAGGGAGAATCGCTTGAGAGATGCTGATTAAAATCGTAGGCTTCATGATCAGATAAATAAAATATTCACTCTTCTCTGCTTGAAACTGGTGAATCTGTAGCTTGTTTGGCTGATCACAACATTCAATGGAAACAACCAAGATGCAAGTTTGGCCCTGGAGTTAAAACTACTGAGACTTAAGCAGCGCAAGTAACGCAAGTGACACCAGCAATACAAGTGGATAGCAGATTGATAGCAACTACAATACCTGTAAGTACCACAACGAGTTTACGTCCATAGTGCTACCAATGGTTAATATTTTCCTCTAAGTCAATATTAATTCACAGTGTTTGGAGAGGTGAAAAGACACAAATACATAATGAGCGTCTCTAACAATGCAAGTTGTGTGCTATATAGTGGTAGAAAACTACTTTAACGGTTGTTCATTTTCAAAACTTATGTTCAGTTGTTCTTGTATAACATACGTATCTGTAGTGGAAAAATAACATACTTTTTTTAGAGGTTCTATAAAATTATTAACAATAGTGTAAAAGTTTTTATCGTTTTCGTAACGATTAAGTTAGGAATATTGAATTTGTCAAATTTTAGTACAGCAACTTAAACAGCAGCTAAATTTTGGATGTATATTTTTTGTTCTCTAATATGCATAAAAATACTGTTGACGATGGTAACTAATATCTAAAGTTCCCTTGCTTAGAATAGTTTTTTAATTAATATCTGCTTACCTGATACTATTTTAAAACAGAACAATATTCATAATTTTATAGTTCATACAAAGTTTGATGAAGACAAAGAAAAACACATTTACATAAAATGTAATATCGTACTTTAAACATTATTTGACTGCGTCATAAACATAAAATATGTATTATACAACTTGTACAATATTAAAGTAATGATTATTGCTTCTGTGGCAATTGTTGTTGCTACTGTTTTTTCATTTTTTACTCGATTGTATACCACTTTCAAACTTAAGAGACAGAGTATTTCATTCTTTAATAATTTTGCTAATTCACAAATCACTGGCTCATTATGTACCAATAAAACATATTTTCTGTTTGTTTAAGATTACAAGCGGCAAGATAAAACTATTTGTACTCATACTTTACTTGTTGAATTGGTAATTTAAATAGTATCAGTTAATGCATTTTTCTTAAGAATACTACTTTTTTTTTCAGAGAAAACTTTTTAATTTTTTGGTCTGTTTTGCAATGTATTCTTATGTGATGTCACAAAAGATAACAGTTCATTAATCTTTGTTTGACACTTACTGCATTTATAAATAGTTAATCAAGTATAATATGATCTGTTATTATTATATAATAACACTTTGATGAACAAAATTAATTGACAAACTCCTGTTACACAGTAATCATAAACATTGTTAAAAATAAAGTATTATTCTTATATGATTACGTGGTATTAATATAAGAAGACAGTATTAAATTGTAAAACTATGTTATTACAATATTATTGGATACACCAGGAACATTGTACGAGTATATATTGTAATACACTTACTTTTTTTTATACGTGTGAAAGCGATTTTCAGGGTAAGCCAAACTCGATTGACTCCGCGAAAAGTTCTTACATGAGACTTTAGCACAATAGTTTTGGAGGATTCAATCACGCAATTTAAATATCTGGGGGTAGTGAGGTAGTGAATTAGATTAGATGCACGGTTAACTAAGTTCTTAATGACGAGAGGAATAGAAAGGCTTTCAGGGTTACTTAATTAACAATACTTTACGATGATTCTTTGTATGAGACTCAAACTGTTGACCTCTTTGGCCAATAAATAATTTGGAGCTCACTTTAAAGCCACACTTAAAACTGTAGACGCCAGACCATTTTGTCGTTGCTAACTTTACTTTTGTCATTTTTTTATTATTATTTGTTAAGTATTGTCAGTTTAACAACATTGCAACAAGTTTTTTTTAAATGAATTTATGAATAATGCCAAGGCCATAAATATTGTTGACGGCCAGCTGTTTAATAATACACGATTCTTTATTATACTATGTGAAAAAAAGAGTGTTAAAATGTCTATAGAGATAACATTAAAAGGCAGCTATTTTGTGAGTGTATGGGTGAAGGAAGAAATCATGGATTATAGTGCTTATGTGTCATGTTTTATAATATTTACCAAATTGATATATCTTATTAACATTTAATATTGTTAAGTCCAAAAAGTAAAAAGTATTATTAAATTCTCATTTCACTATAAAACCAATTTTTTGTAAATACCATTATCAAATTTTGAAGAATTATATCATTGTCTCTCAGTTCTAGTAAAACCAGCAAGAACATCATCGATGTAGTAATGCCTAAAAAATGTTTTTAGTTAGCAGATGCTTTTGTATAATGTGTTCCAAGCCATCCATAAAAATCTCAGCTAGAAGAAGGACTTGATGGATTACCTATACTCGAGTCGTCTCTAGCCGTATATTCTAAATAATTATGTTTTAAGAATACTATAAGGGCATGTGTTATTTTCATGACCGTCAAATCTTGAATTTCAGTAATATGTAGCGTCTTATGCAGTATTTACCTGCAATGCCTTATGTGTTTTGTTTATAAGTATACTTGTATTCTTATTTTTTATCAGTGATGACGACAAAAGGTTTGACTTTTAAAATGAAAATTTCGGAAAACTCAGCAGCTGTGCGCCGTTCATCCTAAAAATACACTGTACAAAAATAGCTGTTACTTGTTTCGTTGAAATAAATGTACATTAAATTTAGTTAAAACTAAATTAGTTTTAATTATTACCATTTTATCACTGATTTTAATATGTAAGCTCTAGTTTAATAAATTAGTAAAATAGATAGGAGACAAGTAGGCTTGTGAAACTAGAAACAAAATTAGGTTGTTTGCTTGATTAAAATAAGGTTAACAGAAGTACTGTTTCTCCATAGCCTTAATGACAACATTAAACTGAAGTATACATGTCATACATGTCACTTCCTTATATCGTAAGAATAAGTGTGAAAAATAAAATTTAACTTATTTGCGCACTTATTTAGAAAAAAATTATTCACTAAGAACCTAATACGTACTACTAAAATAAGAAGTCTTTAAAAAAAAAACTAAATTACTAAGTAATAAAAAATAACAGAAAAATGTAAAACTATGTAAAACTACGTAAAATGACTAATGATTCCCTCTATTATTTTTAGTATGCATATAGTGCATCTATTTTTTATGTGGATGATGTGGAGAATTAAACTAAAAAAAATTTTAAAAGAGAACTTTAATTATGTTTTATTATCATTTTTAGTCACTTCCTTATGAATCATGTATTATTCTCTTTCATTTGAGCAGGATGGTTTGAGAGATGGAGGCTACTTAGAAGCTCAGAGTATATCGAGAGAAAGATAATCAAGCCTGAACGAGTATTTCTTATAAGCGGATGGTTCTTTTTTCTTCCGCTCATAATTTAAGTTATCTCAGTAAAATCTTTTTTTTCTCGAGAGGAGGCGTCGATACTCGATAGTTGGTAAAGAGAAAACGTAAACTCTTACTTTGGAAAAAGCGGATCACGAACCCCCTTGCAACTGAACAACGCTGGCTTAATCCATGGAGTATTTGTTGAAGTAATGGAGCTATTATTGTTTTTTATCTACACGGATGTGTTAGCCGTGCCCAATGACCTTTTGCTTTTTATTTAGGCATGAAATGTACCACAGTCATACTTTTTTTTTTCTTCTCGAAAGCGGGCGTATCAAGTGATGCGAGCTATCAGAGAGAACATGTATATTATTCTATTATTACTAAAGTATCTTGCCAACAAATATAGTTATCGTTTCTCATCTTCATTCATGCTTTCACTGTGATCAATCATTCACCACTTCTTTCAAAAGCATATAATACACTAGCGTAATATTTTGTTCTTAGCAAGAGAGGGCTAATCGAGTGATACGAGTTGCCAGAGAGAACGTGTATACCATTTCCTACTCGAAAGCGTATCCCAACATTGCTTGACTTACTCATCATCACTGCAGTACCTTGCCAAGAAATAGAGTCAGTTAATACGATAAAGTGATTTAAATCAGTGCAGTCATAAAAAGGTGTGAATTAAAAAAATTAAAATAGATTTATAAAGAACTAATTTATTGCATGAGTATTATGTATTCATTGTGAATTAAGTAAAGAATATCGTTTTGTCGTTGCTGCTCTTGTAGAATAATTTTTTATAAGCTGTAGCATTATTTACAGCACAATAAGCGATACTCAATTGGTTATTCTTACATTTGATATCATTTATACTTTTTTTTTTTTTTTTTGGCATTGTCTTATATCATACATGTACCTATAAAATAATTACATTACGCAAATACTTAATAAAACGTATAAATCATGCCATAAGTAATAAACCTATGTAATAGCATACGGTGCAACCATTCAATTTTTCAAGACGTTTTACGTTAATAATATCATTTTCTTTAATAATGGCTCGAAAAGTTGTAGCTTGATCCTCGTAGGGAACTTCTTCGGAGCTCCAAGAGAGACTGTGGTAATTAAACTCTAACCATCGATTTTCACATTTATTCTTAGGCAAGATCTGTGCCCAAGAATATGGGGGTTGAAAGACAAAAACTGACGGTGTAGCATTTTCTTGTAAAGGTATAATAGCGATGTCTTTAAAATATATTCGTTGTCCATGGCTTAAAAACCTTGAACATCAACCATGTACTTTGTCATCTTAACGTTGTAACAATTATTAGTAAACTAAGCCCTGTATTAATGTGTCATCTCTTCATATACAACTGCTCGTGACCGCTACTTATCACTCATATAGCTTTAGCAGAGGCAAATCAGTATAAAAAAAAAGTTCAAGCAGCGTCCCATTTATTTAAGTACATGAACGCGAGCTGTGAGTATAATGGAGCAACACTGCAAGAATTTTTCTAACACTGACTTTATGCCGTGGAGCGTTACGTGATTTTCTGTGAAATAGCGAGAATTGAATACCAACGCTTGCTGCATAGTAACAATACGACCGAGATACGAGATTTTATTGATAATGGTGAAATAGTGCTTAAAAGTATTTCCAACTATAAGCTGTCTGTAAAATTGTCATTATCAGTAAAAAATAAGTTGTTGAATATTGAGTATCTTTTATTAATGTTTTAAGCAGCATTTTATAAAATGCTAGAAGTGCGAGAGTTAGGGCTAAATAAAATATTAGACAATCAAGATTATGATGAGTCTGTGACATGGAAATATCTTAATAGTGCTTTTAGAAATCGCATAAGAATGGCTATAATAGCAAATAGTAGGCATCAGGATATAATTAAATTCCTTAAGTTTGCAGAAACAATATTCACTTTCAAAGTGCGAGAGATTCAGCAGAATGCCTTAAAAATCAATACAGTATTAGCAGCAGAGCTTTTGATGGTGAAAAATTATATAGAGACCGTTGAAGTTAAATATTTCAACTCTAAGTCATAATGTACTTTTCATACGACAGACCTACAGATACCGTAAAAAACGAATGTGCAGAAGCCCATTTCTACAGATATAGGAGAGTGTCAACAGCACGGTTCTAGATGAACTCTACGCTTAATTTTAAATCTAGTAATAAATGTAAATAAGTACAATGCAACAAGTGGTAGTTCTTACATTGAACTTGAGAAAAAAAAGCTTGTGTTAATGTGCAGAATGCAGATCAGGATTGCTTTATAAGGGCAATGTTGACAGCTTTGCATCTAGGGAACAAAAATGCACAACAAATGTCAAGTTATTCACAATACGAAAACAGTTACAATTTCGAGGGGATCACCTTTCTAGTGCAGCGTAAGAAAGTTTCAAAATTAAGAAAACAGAATGATGTGTCTATTCACTTATAATTCTTGGAGAGAAGTAGAAGTAGTTATAAGACTTTCCCTTTCTTTGACAGCAACAAAAAGAAATAAACATACTAATTTGTTATTTATACAAAATCAATATATTGATACGTATAGTGAGGGAAAATCAAAACAACAAAAAAATATTGACAAAGAACATGATAATTTTTTTAATGCTGAGGCGATAGATCAAATATCAAGACTTACCAGCAATACTGATAGTTTTCTATAATCTCATTAATTATGATGCCTATTTATTCATACAAAAACTTGTGACTGGCTTTATCGAAAGAATACAAGTTATACCTCAAACAAAAGAAAAATACACTTCTTTCTCGAAATAAGTTAAAGGGACAAGTATAAATTTACGCTTCATTAACTCGTATAGATTTTTGCCTTTGTCGCTTGATAAATTGGGATCTTACTTAGAGCAGTATGACACTATAGAAAAGGTTTTCGGTCAAAACGATAAATACTCTTTTGAACAAATTAATATGCTAAAGACAAAGGATGTATGTAAGTACGATTGTGTAGTATCATTCAAAAAACTTGAAGAAACGTTTCTCCTATCTAAAGATGATTTTTGCAGTAAATTATACGATGCACATATAAGTAGTAAAGATTATGCACATACTCGATCAGTATGAAAAGCTTTTGATATTATAACTGTTAGACAGTATTTAGACTTTCACCTCAAAACTCATGTACTATTATTTACAGAAGTATTTGAAAACTTTAGAAAAAATTGCCTTAAGGTTTAGAAATTAGATCCCGCTCCCAATTTTACTACTCCAGGCCTCACTTGCAATGCCATGTTGAAAAAAACGAGAGTAAGTTTTAAAAAAAGATTATGATGTCAATTGTGTTTAAGTTATTCATCAAAAATTTATACAGATTCCACTAGAACTTGCTACTGATATCGATATATTGATGTTTGTTGAAAAAGATATATGAGGTGAGATAAGCCAGTGCTTTAACAGATATGCAGAGGCTAATAATTACTGTGTGGAAAATTAGAAGAAAAATGAAACTGGAAGATGTACAACATTTTTTTAAGTCAATAATCAATATGGTTGGGCAATGACTTAAAAACTTACTTATGGTGAATTTCAGTGGGTCAAAAATATTGATTACTAGCCTTATGACTCTTATAATATTGGTAACGAAAGTGCTTACGAATATATCTGCGATGTGAGTTTGGAGTATCCAGAGGAGCTCCCCGATTTTCATTAGGATTTGCCATTTTGTTCCAAACACATTGCAGCTCAAGGTTTAAAGCAGCCTAAGCTTATTACAATACTAAATAACAAGCATAAATATGTACTTTATAATGAAACCCTGAAACAATCGATGAATCATGCATTACGACTGACAAAAATTTATCGAGCCTTAAAATTCTTGCAAAGTACGTGGCTTGAAGAATATATTGATTTGAATAGCAATGATAAAAAAAAAGCTAAGTATAAGTTTGAAAGAATGCTTTTCCAATTTTTTAATAATGCTATTTTTGGAAAGGCGATGGAAAACGAGAGAAGGCGTATCAGTGTCAAACTTCTAAAGCATTGGAATGGACGCTATAGTGTGGCAGCGTACATTGTAAGGCCACATTGTTACAGCTGTGATATTTTTGATGAGAGTTTTGTAGCCATACAGTTAAAACGCACAGAAATAATGATGAAAAAGCCAATATACATTGGACTTAGTGTCTTAGACCTATCTAAGACAACTTGTATACCGCTTTTACTACAATTATATGCTTACCAATTGCAAAAATGATTGTAAACTCTCATACACTGATACAGACAGTCTGATGTATAAGATATTGAAGCATGCTATTTATAAAATCATAAAATCTGATAATAATGAATTCAGCACATAAGATTATGCAAAAGATAATAAGTTAATAATGCTATAAAAGAATTAAAAAAGCGTTAAGATTATGTAAGACGAGTGCAATGGCAACATTATACTAAAGTAAGATGTATAGTATTCTCGTTAAAAATGAAAATGTGATGAAGAAAGTGAAGGGTGTTAAGATTAACGTCATAAAAACAACTATTAATTTTAGCGACTAATGGTTACGTGACCAAACTATAAACATCAATCGAGAGCAAATTATGATAAGATCACGTCATTGTCAGCTCTACATTGAGAGGCAAAACAAATTTGCTCTTAGTTTCCGAGATGATACACATTATCTTTTATCAAACACTACAGATACGCTACCTTTGGGCCATTATAAAATTATAATAATAGGAGAAAAAAAGCTAGAGAGTGTGTGAAAATTTATAGCATAGCAGCAACTAATGGAAAATCAACCAATGTAGAGGAAGATATTTCTCTAGTAGTGGAAGAAAACCTATACCTTGAGCAGCATCAACCAGCAGAGCTTAGTGAGAACTGTAGTGAACAGCTGAAAGTATTGACACCTTCATCATCCAACACAGGCAGGTCAGGTCAATAATAAGTTCTCAAAAGAACAGATTTTGAGATGGAAAACTACAGAATTTCTACAAAAATAATCAGATTTTGATAAAACCGCGAAACTAAGATGTAAAGGTTTTTGATGTGTTTTCTTATTTATTTTTTTTTTTCTTTAGTATTTTAAAAGTCATGTAATTTTCTTATGTTTTAGATGGCTTAGTTAGCAGCACTTAATTGACTGGCATGTGGAATATTTCGTCCAACAAAGAAGATGAACAAGATGGTCAAGAGGCAAAGTCATGTAATCACGAAGCTAAGAAAAGCTAACACTAAATTCGGTACGAAAACCATCGCCAAGTTAGACGATCACTTCCAGATACTTTTTTAGCTATTTTTTGGAGTTTTATAAGACATGCGTGCTACAATCTCTTTAACTGTTTTTATTTCACTCATCAAATTCATTATTGTTTCTGAGAATATATTACCTGAATTATTTGATAGTACATTTGTTTTCTCCAGTTCATCCAAAATGTAACTTCTTTTTCTGTTAAGTAGTAAGATTTACAGCATCGTGAGATCAAATAGCTGGCACAACATTGTACAATCTTTTATTTTCCAAGTCTAATTGACCCTCTGTGGTGAGCTTGTATCCGATTTTTCGAGGACATTGACTACCACTTTTCGACTTAGCCCATCTACGTCCCCGTACGTCAATGCTTATTTGGACACTAAAGTTAAATTAATAACAAAGCTCAATATACAACATTAATTTAACAAAGCTCCTTAACGATTGGATTCATACCATTAGTGTGATTAGGATTACCAGCTGATTTTTTTTCCACTAGTAATTTAAGCCGATTGACCAGCTTGTTAGGGTCGTCTTAATAAACGTGATCAATTTGCCTGTTCAGACAAACAATTTTAAATCAAGGTGCTGACCCACCTTTCTCCTTTATTTGTGTGAGATTTAGTAATGGGGCGATAACGTTATCAAATTTACTACTCTTAAATGGACAAAATGTCTAATGTTTGTCAGATTTTCTTTTATGTACATTTAGAGTTTCCAAGATTTATTTGTATGTTACTTTAATATCTGGTATCATTTTTCATATACATCATTTTTTAAATATACAGGCAAATCACCAAGTATATGTTGTCTGTTTTTTTCTTTTCTTATCCCATAAATTTGATCTTGTTCTGACTCATTTCTATCAAGTATTTGAAAATATGAATTCATAGATTCATTTTTATCGACATCATAGGTTAAATCATCATTTTTGCTTTTTTCAACAACAATATTATAGTCTTTAATGGAATCATTTAATAATAAGCATGTTTTCATCATCACTGTTATCATTTCATCATCGTTACTATTAGCTAATTGGAACATTGATGTGTCGATTTTAAAAATAAAAGGTAAGTTTTTCACTTTTTTTGTGTCATCGATAATTTGATAAAGTGGGTCAGTAATGGACTTGAAAGTCTCTCCAATCTGCTTTTCCATTTAAATTATCTCCAACTAAATGATTTAAAATTTGAGCATGGAATAAGCATAGATAAAATCAATCAACGCTTTTGTGACGTCCTATGCAGAAAAAGGCTTTTACATTATCTTATTTTCTACAAGCAATGTTATCAAATACCATTATGAAGTTGAGTAGTGCCTCATTTTGATGTATGACTAATTCATAATCGCTAAAAAAGAAATATTTTACACCATCGATGGGCTTCAGCAGTTGTTCTAGAAACTTATACTTTGGCTGACTCAGCAACTTTAAGTAGAGATAAACATTTTTAAATCTCAGTCCATTTAGGTTAATAATTAGAGCCAACAAGCTGTTTATTTCCCACAGTTTGATAGACCACAAATAACAGCTCTTATCGTATTGAGTAGCAAATCACCGTGGCGTTTGATTTTCTAAGCTTGCTTAACGATTTCATCAAAATTTACGACAGGAAGTTTTGTATTCTGCTCTACGAAGCTCATGTTTGCTATACGCTGACTCAGCTGAGACTGAACCATGATACTGTAAATAGTATGCTCCTATTCTTTCAAGCTCATTCATCATATTTCCTTATTATTCTTGCTGATCAGTTTATTACAATTTATGATAGAAAGTAACATATTCTATTATCGGTGCTCTTGATGACTGTATGCTAAAATATGAGACTAAAAACAGTTCTCTACTTATATTTTCAAGCTCATTTATCGTTAGGACCTTGAAAAGTTATGATGATTCATTGTAGCAAAGGTTGTAGACTTATCAGCACACTTATGAATAAAAATTTTTGATCGACGTATCACCATCCGACAATATAGCTATTAGCATCAAACCAAACAATAATACTCTTCGCAGTGTGATAACGTGTAGCCGTACTATTGAGTACAGACCAAAAGATTCTATAGGCCGTCTTTTAGGCCTTACTAAACAAATTTTTACATATACTAGTACTCACAACTCAGATTTACAGATTGCTTTTCTCAAGGTTAACCCATTGAGAGTTCAGTGTAATATCACTAGTGGAGCCTTTTTAAACGAAGAAAAAGTTCACACCATTTACAAATTTTTCCCTACTGTACCACCGGGATAGACGATTGTCGAAGTTCCATGGCTAATAATTTATTTACCTGTTGCTGTTAAAATTATAGATCATTTTCAACTGTGCATTGTTGATCAGGAAGGTTACTTAATTCATTTTCGTGGAGCTGTTATAAATATATCGCTACACTTGAAACAACTCAACAAAAATGGGCATAGTGTACAACAATATTAAAGTTAGACAAGGCTATGAACAAAAATTACCAAAGGTTAGGACGATTACTTATCCGCGAGTCAACAAAATTGCACAAAGCTATAAGAATAAGCCAAAATGAATGAGACGTATCAATCGCCAACGAATGCCCAGAGCGTTAGCACGTCAAACGTGTAGTTTTTAAAAAGTTAGGCTTGGAAGTAAGAGCTTTTGGTGGCAAATAATTTGTTTTTTTTTTGCTGCCTGTTAACGAGAAAAAGTCGTGATGAAAGAAATTCTCGCGATTGAGTGAGGTGTCGTATTCAGTCAGTCGGTTTCTCACTACAAAACTTGTGCACGTCGACCCCACATTGCGTCAGCATTTAATAGCAGTGATGAAATTCGCATCTTAATTGAACATAAAGATTTATGTCTCTTACCGTCTTAAAGTTCTCTACGTATTTCTGGACGTATAACAACTGAAGATAATGGTTCCCTTGAGCGAACAAAACTAATTAATAACGGTATCTGTCATCTGTTTGAAGATATACGATATGAATTTAATGGTAAAAGAATTATGTACAGTAAAAAGGTAATAAGACTACATTTTACAAAATAAATGTATTAAATTATAATTTTGTTATTATTTATGTAACTTTTTTCTTAAAACCAGTTTTGAAATAAAATATCATGAATCAATGATTCATTCTGATAAGACACACACACATTGTTGCACCATGTAGGACGTATATAAATCAATTTCAGCGTGGAGTGCTGATTAGTTTACCACACAGCATCAAATGTGACGGATACCCGTTTATGTCACAGTTTCTACGACGTTTTAAAGCTACAAAATGAAAAAATTAATTCACACACGAATCATGTTACATAGATTTGAAGATTTTCTCAATGCTTCTTGACAGTTTTTACCTATAGAAGTGGCTGTTGTGTCTCTAATGACACTAGCGATCAGGCATTGGATTGTGTGGCCCCCTTGAAATTTTTCTTCCTAACCTATAAATGTGCGTTGAAGCAATGACCATCAGTTGGAAAAAGTGTATGGACTTTGCTCGTTTGAGGGTGATTGTTATATTAGAAAATCACAGCAGCACTTGTTCGCTGTAGCAAAACAAAGAATGCTAACTGAATTTACGTTTATGAAGAAAATACAGCTGGGTATTTGACATCAACGATAAGGCATGCTGCGATTAACAGTTTATAATATATGATATCATCCCGTCACATTTTTAGTATGGGATATTCAACAAAGGCGTTAATGTGTAACACTCATGAGGCACACAAGAGTCTACGTAGAAAAAAGGTTTGTGCACTTAGTAAAGCTCATCAAATTAAATTACAGCTGTGCTCTTTGGTAGAAATTGAAAAGCGACATTGAACCAGATATGAAATGTTCTATTGACGCATTTAATAGTTACAAGAAGCAAATCTTTAAAATACAAGAGTCTCAGTAAGGAAGAGGAGAAGGATGAAAATAGCCAAAAAACGATTATAGAAAAGCACGTTGAGGCAGCTTAACCAAAATGTAAAAAAATTGTTATTCCAA
Source organism: Copidosoma floridanum (assembly GCF_036245765.1). NCBI lineage: Eukaryota > Metazoa > Arthropoda > Insecta > Hymenoptera > Encyrtidae > Copidosoma > Copidosoma floridanum. Next base: position 3,050,408 of record NW_028321885.1, read on the forward strand.
AAATACTTTTGCTTATTTAAAAAAAGATGAATTTAATATATTTAGAAAAAAAAATCAATAATTAGTCCTTGCTAGGACTATCCAAAAACTTCTGTATTTTTTTAAGCTACTACAAATATATGTATCAAATTTAAATTTTTTATATCATGTTACGTCGGCGCAACGTATTATTCGAGTCTAAGCTTTCGCTTAGTAGCTCGAGACTCACACTGGGCGCGTAAGTGGGACGCGGGGTTAAAGGGGTAATTCAAGTTAACGACGTGGTACTCGAAAAAGGGCTACGATTGCTTTCACGCAACTAAGACTGACTGCTGTGCAATATTTTGATGCACTTGCTCCCGGCTTTCTTTTACCAGGAGCGGTGTATACCTCGTTCACGATCTAAAAACTATTAACACCGTCACGAGTAAGGGTATCGTACGTAATTTGACTTTGACACACTAATATCATGGTGAGTATTTGCCTTAATCTGATCGGTCCTTGTTATTCTGATGGTATTATTACCGCGGAGAGGAATGGTATGTGCGTGGCTAATTTGCTATTCCCGGTGACCGACGGGTACCGATACTATGGCGAGTAATGGCATTCGCGCAAAAAAAACACTTTATGTTTCCCAGTGATCCGCGGGTACTAATATTATAGCAAGTAATGGCGTTCGCGCAAACAAAAGCACTTTATACTTCCCGGTGATTCACAGGGACTTATATTATAGTAAGTAATGGCGTTCGCGCAAACAAAACACTTTATACTTCCCGGTGATCCGCGGGTACTAATATGGCGTTTGCGCAAACAAAAAACACTTTATACTTCCCGGTGATCCACGGGTACCAATACTATGATGAGTTATGGTATTCGTGCAAAAGGAAACACTTGATAAGAAGAAAGAATCTTTAGAAATATGATACTTGGTCACTTACTTTTATTTAAAAGTGAAAAGTGCTACAGGCGTTGAACCAGCGTAGACAGAAACAGAAAATTCGACTGTGTCCTCGCTTCGTAGTAGACTGGGTTGTAGCAAAGTCGGGCTCTCACTACTCAGTCTACTTTGAAGGGTATCATCGAATTTCGCGTGCCGAACTGAACTGAACTTTTCTCTGGGCCTACGGGCCTTTTTATTGCGAGAAGCGGACCCCAGTCACGCGCCGGCTTGGAAAACGCAGGAAAACTTTCCGGGGGAAAATTTTGGAGAAAAGACAATAGCCAAAAATTTAATTGGCTAGAACTACTCTAGTTTAGCCACTCATAAATTGGCACATCCCACATCCGGCTTGTTCTACTCTGTGCGTCAAGAGGGAAGGTGATTTACTTACTCATGCCCTTCCTTTCCCTTTTACATCAAAAGTTACAAGATTTTATCATAACTTAATATTAATGTTAAGATGTAGTATTAATAAGTATTAAAAATTGTAACCGTTGTTCACCCATTCAATCGAACCTAATGCAAAAAGAGCGTTGAAAATTGCTTAATATTCAGGTTTGTTTGAATAAGTGTTCGGTACTTTATGATATTAATAATAGTCTTAGTAGTAGTTAATAACTGTAATAATTGTTAGCTTTTCCGCTGTACACGTGAGCATTGATCAGACTGATAAATTATCATGAATGATTGTTTAACAACAGCGGTTTCTTTGGTTAAAACACGTATATCTATAGAAACAGTAGTGGGGGCTCATCGCGAACTATTATATTGTTAACTTACCTAAATTTACCGATAGTTTTTATTCATTGTTAGTTGTAAATGTATTTAAAAATGTTAGTAGCATTTGGTCAACTATAGGTTTTTCTGTTTGTCGTAGGAGAGGAAGTCGGCTTGGGGTGCCCAGGGGAATTGGAAATTCAGTTACCCGTGTTGGGGCAAGAGTGCAGACACTCTCTTGACATCTCTGTGTCAGGGAAAGAGTGAAGTGCCTTTACTTTCCGTTTTCCCTTACATTCGAAGCAGTGACAGTTTTTAATAAGATTACAATTTGGACTATTGCAGTATGTTTATGAAATTGTTAACGCGATACAAAAGGGTTGTACAGTAAACCATGAGCCTGCGAACATGAATGGTAAAAATTGGATAGTTCTTTGAAAGTCAATAAGATTGCTTTCATAGGTTTATGTTATATTGTTACTGGCTAATGGTATACAGGTATAATGGTGCGGCGTGTACAGGTTGTATTAGCCATATGTAATAATTCTAGCACTTGCTAATATTTTTGCTAAGCCTATGGGTTTTAACTCTTAGGTATTCTAGTTTTTAATATTAGACTAATATCTAATAATAAACTGTAGCGCAGCTGTTTCCTGTTAAACTATTGCATCAATTGATTTTCATAATTATTTCGTTTTTACTTTGCTCATTGTTTTCGGTCAGCATAGGCCGACGTGCATGTATGTGAGTCATGCATGGTCGTTATAACTTAGCTACGAGCAATCTTGTATGTGATTCACCTCTTTGGAGATGCACATTGGCCCCTGCATTTATTATTCTAAAATCGGCACGGAAAGTTTTGAAGCAAGGAAGAAAAAAAATTAATGTGGATACACCAATGTTACAATCATTCAAACCATCTTGTACATACTATTCCAATTACACCAATGTTACAATCATTCAAACCATCTTGTACATACTATTCCAATATACTTAAACTTCAATTCAAAACCTGGCTGTATTCCTTGATAGGAAGCTGCACCAAGTAAGCCAGCGTTGGTCACTTGAAAGGGGGATACGAAATCCGTTTCCCAACGTGAGAGTATAGGTTTTTTCTTTAACAACTTGATACGCTTGCTCTTGAGTAGAAAAAATTTCACTGAGATGACTTAAATAATGAGCGAAAGAAAAAAAAATCCTCTGCTGAAAAGAAGTACTCGTTCAGGCTTGATTATCAGCCTACATCTCTCGAACCATCCTGATGCCAGAAGTCGATTTACAGCCAGAAACGAAGGCAGTCGTCGGTACCATCCAACGTCACAGCTAGCAGTATCCGTATCACAAGACCCTCTCCTGAGGTTACCACCCAAGTAATCCTCACCACCCACCGCTTTGTTGATACCATCCAACGTCACAACTATCAGCGTCCAGTTTACAAGGCCTCAGTCCCAACGTCATCATCCGAGTAATCCTCACCACCTACCACCTGATAGCTAAGTCTTCCCCACCACCAAGTGGCCCAATTCCGCCCCTCCCACCATCTTTTTCCGTGACCTGGACATGCTATATAGCTCAATCTTCTCCCCTCACCAATTACCTCTCCTCCACCCACAGCCTCTTTCCCCACCACCACTCAAGGAGAGCTTGCCAGGATGCCAGAACTGGCAAAATTTACCAGTTAAGTTGATGTTTTAGTTACTAAAAAAGATTGTTTTTGGTTTTAAACTTAAATAAAAGGACTGACGGAAAAATAAAATAAATTAAAAATAATGTAAACACAATCACTGTTATGACGACAATGTCTATTTTGAATAAATAAAAAGAAGATTGTAGAACTTTTTTTTTTGATAAGATGGGATTGGTATTTGTGTTAAAATTTTATTTCGTGCTAAAGAAATCCGTGTATTTGACAAATGAAATAACTTTAATAAATAGTGTGTGGAGTACCATAGTAAGTTATAAAAACTTAATGACCAACAATATAAAATATTCTAAAGCAGCTTACAGTCATACAATTTAACCTTAATATTTTAATTAATAAGCCATCGTGAATAACAAGTAAGTAAACAAGGTTAAGCGAACGGTTGCTCAGTTGGCTGGCTTGTGGATCAGCCCGCACGGGACCATGGTTTGATTCCTGGCCAGTGAAACTCTCCCTAGCAAGTACTTCTGTGAAATTTCATATGTGCCTTTCCACTACGCGATGTTCCTCGTTAAGATAATGGGCAAACTTCTTGCAGCAAAATGACCTATCACTTAGATCCTTCTCTCTTGAGGTGGTATATGTGTAATCATTACCATACCAACGAATTATGAACTGTATTTAATAATGTTTAAACTGTGTTATCACTAATGTCATATGTAACCAATACTGTATTATGTAAGCCAATAATAAATTAATGTGTCTTACTGTAACAAGGCTATGTGTACTTGGTTATGATAAAGCCTAGAAATGAATACACTAGATAAGTAGGTATTTACTAAAAAAAAAAAAAAAGGGTCACAAGGTGTCTGATAAAACTTTGTTACAGATCGTACTAAACGAATAGAGTTAACAAATTAAGCTGATACACTTCGTGTAAAACAAAGAGACTTAGCAAAATGAGCACTATGACGTGGTAGTACAGCAACTTACCTGCCTATTTGTCCTGAGCGGCTTCAGTTTTAAAGTTGTTAACACAATATGTGGGACAGTTATCAGAATAACTGCTTCAGTAAAGGATACCACTTTTAATACAATGCGAAACAATAAAACAATTCTTGATTATTTTTTTAAAACTTACTAGCATAACGTTTTTATCTGATTTATGCAGCACATAAGCTTCATTTTTTAATTGAAAAGTTAAAGTATAAGAACATTTAGTGTTAGTGTCCTCTTAAAAAACTAAAAATAAATTCTTAATGGTAGCTTTTCTAGGACATAATTAAGAATCTGCCAAATTATCCAAACGCTATGAAATCATAAAAAGTATTACTCAGCCTTATTCACTTTGTAACATATCTTTAAAAAAATTGTATGGCAATCAGAACAACCATGCTGTTTGACTTGAACATAAATAAATTCTTTCTAAATATTGTAATAAACAAGAACCTAGCCAGTAATCTCCTTCGCAGGGACTAGACGCGTAGGGCCATGACCTGGAGCGAGGAAACGTGAAAATGCCCGAATACAGGCATCGGTTTCGGCGGCTCACCACAGGGAAAGGGAAAAGCAGGGAGAGGCTAGAGAGCAGAGGCGGGGGAGGCATTCAGAGCAAGAGTTTCTCATGAGCCGGACCTTATTAAGTTGGACGGTTGAGGGGTGTTCAGCAACCGTTCGCTCTCTTCTCTAAGTCCTCCCCGGAAACACGGTCTTCTTTGTCCCAAGCCTCTCGCCTCTGCTTGTTTTCTCTTCCCAGTCTGCATGAGTAAGAGGGGCTATCTAATCGGTAATTGAAAGGAGTTTATTAATTATCATTGCGATGATTCCTAGTTGCAGAAGCGATTAATCCCTTACAGAGGCTTCGTAGATGTCCCCATCTTTCTTTGCTGACTGACTAGCCTATCTCTTTGTTTTTGAGGTTCATTTCTTTTGTTGTTTTTATATATCGTACTCCCGTGTCGCCTAGCTGATATATCCCGTTGATTCTGCGATGAGCCCACGATTGTAACTCTTTATTTTTTTTTGAATATTATATCCGAGAGATTATTGAGTTTGATAAAGTATAGAGTGTAAGGGATTTCAGTTTCATATTTAATTATTATTTATCAGCGCATAAAACTTGCTTACGAGAGAGATCGTATTTGCAAATCTAAATTTTGTTATATACAATTATTATTTTGCGATGAATGGTAATTAAAACAAAATGAAAAACTAAAGTTTAAAGTATGTTGTTGAACTAATTAAAATTATGACTTATTAATATACTAGAGCCAGGTTAATCATAAATATCGTGTAAGACTCGTATAAAAAAGGCGTTTTCTCGTAATTTAAATATTATATCCTTGTTACAAGAGAAGTAGCGCTAATGCTCTACAAAACAAGTTTATTCAAAACGTTGTATTTTTTTAAGATAGGAAATAGTGAGCTGTGCGAACAAAAAAAGCAAATTATTTAGTTTATTTTAAATCTACAATTAAGTGAGGTTGAATAGTGTCTGACGACTACGTCATGTTTTCTGATTCTTTTTTTTCATTATCATGACAAATTAGTCAATGCGTCAAAACAAAATCTTGTAACTAGCTTATAAGACAACAAATTTGAACATACTTTATAATGGAATTGTAATCGCTTTGTATTCCTTTTTTTATACACATTGTGCTCCTGGTTTCATCGTATACCTTACCTCACATAAAGAAAAACCCCCGCACATTATAATTCATAAGATCCTTGTTATACTATAGAAATAGATGCAACTTATTTGTACGGTACATACCATAGAAAGTGCTGTACGTTATCCTTTTGAAGTTCCTGCTGAAAAAAGGCAAGTTATTTACAAAAAACTGCAGAACTTTTTTGAAAAATTCGTAGAATACAGCATAGGATACATGTATGTAGGTATATAACAGCTTTAGTATGAGAATACTAACAACTTTTATATAATAACACAGCTCCATGAAGAAACTGTGCAAAGACGTACACTAGTCTTACTATACGTTTTTGTGGTTGCTAAATCTGAATCCAAAAGTAGCTATGCTCCATTACGTTAGAATTGTCTGTAAGCTCAAATGAAATTAATAAACTCATCACACGAGAAATTATGAGTTTCTATAAATGTTATGACTAAAAACCGCCAAGTTTTTTAACCCCACGACCTTTAAATCTCGTAAGCACTGAAACAATATAATCCTATAACTTCATTACCTTAAAACTGAGTCAGTAACAGAGATACGCATATCTTACGTCAGAAAATAGCAGAGAATGGGCTGTGCTTTACTCTATGATCTTTTGTGTCTTAAAATCAACATTTTATTGAACTTTTTCCTAAAAGGCAAGCGGATCTCACGGAAATCGAGCATTCCATGATAAAAAAGGTGAAGGGACCTAACAAAAGTTGAGATTCCTGTAATGTAAGAGGCACAAGGACCTCCTGAAAATAAAGCACCTTATTACGTGAGAGTCAAGAGGTTTCAACGAAAATCAAGCACCCCAAATGAAACAAAACCATACTATGTCAACGTTATTTTTCTTGGGATCAGCTAAAAAAGGTTTAGAGTATCGTTAGCTTCCCCTCCTTTAACATTTTAAGTGTCTACTGCTACGATCAGAGAAATTTTAAAACCTTATCGAGGTGGGGTGAAACGTTTTTTTTTTTCTCTTTATAACCATGTGAGTATCTAGTCTGACTCTTCCCTGATCAAAGACGTTTAAGCTTTACGAAAACCATGGAAAAAAACGTTTTCTCTTTCAATAACTCTGTTAGTCCCTATAATAATTTTTCTACGAACTTGAAAAACTAAAGGTCACAGAAGGGAAAAAAATTTGCTTCATGATGGCTTCGCTGGAGCTTAATAGTCTCTTTCATCAATGCAATGTCGATTTCAAGACCGATAACATTATAAAGCAGTAAAGCACAGTCTAATCTCTACCTTTTGTAGCTTTAGGGATGCGTATGTCGACTTATGACCCTTTTGAGATTATAGAGTCATGGGGTTCTAAGGTTTAAAAATTTTTTGGGTAGCAAACTTTAAGAGCTCAAAGGTTTTAGAATCGAAGCACAATACAAATAAGGATACATTGACCAAAAGCTTATTTACTCTATTCTTCGGCATCAAAAGGCATACATAAGAGGCAACAGAGAGCAGTACTAAATCACAAAATATTTGAACTAGATCACTTGTGTCTGGGCTACCAAGCAGCTTCTGCTTCGTTTTAAGGACGTTGCCTACTTATATAAAATAATAATAGAATTGTATGAAAATTAAAAACATAATATTTAAATAAATCTAAATTTAATTGTATTTTTCTAAACATGTATGTTAACATCAAATATTAAGAAGTAACATGATAAAACCTATGATAAAAATAATCAATTGCAACAAAACTTACAATCCTGATAAAAAAATGTTGAAGTAGTATTCATGCAAAGTTTTACACTATGTGATAATACTTTTTACAGATGTACTACTAAAATCCGTCAAAATTTCTCTTTAAATCATACCAGAGGTTCGAATTCTGCTTTGCTTATTCATTGTATTTAAGGTATTGGTTATTTTGTGCCCTACCAAAAAATATATTCCCTAGGCAACGTCCTTAAGGCTTACCTAACTCAAAACGTAAGCAGGTGCACTGCTACACTATCTTAGCTAAAACATTTTTTAGTATGACACCTTTTGACATTTTTTAGTATTTTTTAGGTCACTTAAATATCTAGCGTCTCACTTAACAAGGCAGCTCTTTAAAACATTCAGAAAAGTGTAGTGAAAAACGTTATTGGTACAGTTAGTTGTTGCTGTTGACTATGTTAACTGTACTATTAAGTTTGACGTATACACATACGTACACTTTTTTCCCTCTGATTAATAAACGCTTAGAATATTCTTATACTTTTACCCTAGAAACTTTAAAAACTTTCAATTTGCTTGAAAAAACAAAATCAACGTAGTATAACTTTAAACTAATTATCATCAAGATTGTAATAAGTGAGGCTTAAAAGTACTTTAACTGCTTTTTTCGACAGCACCTTCCATTTTATATGAAAATTTAAGATTTCTTAATAGTACTTATTACTCTGCTAATAGGTTGTCATTGGTAGTCTAGTAAAACTTTTCTTGATACAATGCTTGGACAAATGCTATGAGGTACTCGAAGAGTTATAGCTACTTTTTATTGATCACTATTTACACGATATGGGCATGTTTTCTAACTCCAAAATTTGTTTTGAATATTTTTTTTAGCTCACAAAAATTCTTTAAGGATTGGTTGAAGAACAATCACTATTTATAATTAGATTTTCAATTATTTCTTATAGTATGATCAAGTTCTAAGCATTGCCAACACTTTACGGTGCCTGAATCTGAACAATCACCTGCAAGCTACTTGGCACCACTTTGTTAAGTATATAATTTTTTTTATTACTGGCTATAATGACTAATTAGTATAGATATTTTCTATTATCTTAAGATAGGTGTAAAACTAACAAAAGTCTTTTTATGTTCTCAGTTTTCAAAATAAGAAAAAAATGTTTTTATCTGGATCAGGTACGTACTTGTCTGATAATGTAAAGTATTGAGATACTGAGACTTCAACTTTAGTCAAATACTTTAATTTATATTGCTAACATTAATAAGGTCAAAGTGGAAGGACATGAACAAAAAAAGGATTCTTAGAATATCTTCATAAAAACAACACTTTTTAAATCAATGATTCTGTACAATTAAATATTTGACTGTGTTTTTTATAATATACATAACAGATGTTTTAAGGTTTTTAAAACAAAAAATAGTAAAAATAATATTTGTTAGCTTGTAACTATTTTTTTCATTATTGTAACTATCGAAATATTGATTTTTTTTTGTCACACAAAACATTAAAATATTATCTTTAAGCTTGAAAATACATTGAAAAAAGAAAGTATTCTGCCTCCAAATTTTAAATGTCTTGGTCTCACTTTTGTCAAATTTTTTTACTTCTAACGACTTTTAACCTGATATTTTTTTTTTCCTTTCAATGTAATATCACTTCTATGTAGAAAAAAAGGTTTTTTAATTTGTATTAAAAAAATTTCTGTTATTTTTCAATTATCCACATTAAATTATAATGAAATAGTCTATTAATTTTTTTTACATCACCTTGTGTAGTTAACACCCCATTGTTAGAAGTAAAACTTGTTAAAAAAAGCATGAAGCGATTTATAAAGATTCTATTAAAAGTTTAAGGTCACTGGTAAAATGAAGAATTTTTTTGTACGTATTGTAAAAATTTTCAATTCAACGGGCACTCGATAATTTTCGATTAGATAACTCATATCGCTAACAGATCTACTTATCTCACTAGGAAGAAAAACTTTTTTAACTTTGCTACACCTTAATATCTTTTGAGTTAGTTAAAAGCTACTCCTCATTACAAATTTAACTTCTTATTACTATTAAGCTAATAACACTTTAAATTATCTTATCAGAAACACTTTACATATAGCTTTGACTTAACAGTGTAGTTATTTATTTTTTTACTTTATTGTATAAATAACATGTTTTATTTCGTAACTCTGTTATAATATTGATAAATAACAAATTGTTAATATGTTGCAAATTTAACTTAACCATCAACATCAGAGTTTTTTTTACGTAAGACGTTTTGAGCACTATTATCAATAGTCAGAATTTTTAATTTAATGAACGTGTTCATTGCGTACTTTATTGTACATATATCAAGAAGGACTGACAAAAAATAAAGTAGGCTTAATTATAAGTAAATGCTTGTATAAATACAGCAGATAAAAAAGTACCTTTCAAAAAAACATTTTTCACCACTTATGTTAAATATTATTTTGTTTTATCACATTTATCTATAATTTGAACGAGAACATATTCAGGCTTGGCAATAATTTTTTATAAGTTTTGTTTTTTTTACAAGAAAATAAAAAAAAAAAAGCTTTTATATTCATAAAACTTTTATGAAATCTCATGGCAAACTTAAGATGCATATAAATATACCTTTTATGAAACAACAACGCATACAAAGGTAGTGGAATCATTATATGACTAAGTATATGTCATAGATGATGTATTACGTTAAAAAAAACTTAAATTAAAGCCATGGCAAGACGTGCAAACAACATCTCTAATGTCTTGCTCAAATTTATCACGTAGGCTTCCACACTCTTACCTAGTCCATATTTGGTACCCAAAATTTATTTGTATTTATAAGGCTAAGAGAAAGCATCTAAAAGTACTGTTTTTTTCTTAATAAGAAAGTATTATATGACAGTAACGATCACTTCTGGACGTTTATCATAGATAGGTTTCTTTAACAGATATTATTTAAACAATGAACGTATATTCAGAATAAAATAAATAATTACTAAAACAATTAGAGATTGCTTAACTGTACCATTTTTATGTGTAAAATTTGTAAAAAAATCTTAGCTCAACATGTAACATTTATTAGGAATCACATAATATTGAATTTATGAGGAATAAATGTATAAAAATTTTTTAATTTTCATTGTACGATAAATAACTTTAAAATGAACCTTCTTCTCAAATTTTAAATAGATTACGAAGCTTTTTTCTTGATAAAACAGAAAAATAAAAATTCAGTATGCGTTAAATCGTCTATGTAAATCTATGTAAGAAAAATAACTACTATAGCAAGGCTGCATACTATACGCTTCTCTCATATTTTTTAACCGTAAGTCCACTGACTGTGATAAAAGTCCTAAATTAAAAAAAATCAGCTTGGTTACAAATAAATGAACCGCGAAAGACTGAAACGCAATAGTCATAACTAAAAGTATTTATAGAATCTTGTTTAAAACTTATTTACAAAAAACGATAAAAAAAAATTTAACTGCTTAAAAAACTTTAAAAATCAAGAAACAAGTTTTAACCTGTCCAAAAAATCATACATGTTTTTTGACATAACAAACTATAATAAAATAAATTAAAAGTTATTGTTCGATAGAAAAACTATTGCTAACATAGGTTTTTTTTAATTTTCAAACATTATTTAAAAAAAAGTTTTATTTTTTTTCAACTAGATAGAGAATAAGAAATAAGAATTTATGTAGATCAAAAATTTTTGCTGTTGTGGCGAGGCACTGCATGGCACAGTATGGTGCAGAGACATGTTGGGAGATCGACAGTGCCTATAGCAGATGCTTCGTAGAGTAAAGCCCTCTGCTGCCCTGTCAACTGCGTCTATGCAACATTGCCAAATAATTTCTTACTTTTAGTAAATATGGAAAACTGTGATATAAATGAGCTAAGTAGTAGAAATTAGGATAATACATTGAGAGACTAAAAATCATTTTAAACTAGGACTGATATACAAATCTGCAAGCAAACTTGTTACGTAATAAAAAATTAAAAGAAATAATACATTTATCTGACTTGAGAAAATTGAGGTGCAAAGAACTTTCTGGTGTAAACAAGACTCTTTCTCTCTCTCTGTGCGTGTGTGTGTATGTGTGTGTAAAGTGCGCGTTCGCACTGTTCTCGCTTTCGATTACCACGCTACAGTTCCGCTGACGCTGATTCTTACCGTGTTTGCTCGCAACACATCGATAAGAAAAGAACGGACACTGATAATAGTAAATAATAAAAATAAGCGCGTTATACTAAGCACGTGAATCTCATATGCAAACTATGTAACGACTTTTTTCGCACGATAAGACAAAGATAATAAAAAAAAGACCAGCAAGTACTCGGTATCGCAGTAAAAACTGCAGATCGCTCTATATCAACTGTATCCTTAGAATGACTGCGCCCCCACGGCATCTTCTGAATTCTTGCGTCTCGGCCCCTCGGAATTGCCAACCCTTCTTCCTCGATTTACCTTCCATCTCTTGAATTTCGCCTGCCAATCACCACTATGATATAGGAAAATAGCATAAAAGAATATTTTTTTTGTTTAAAAAAAAGTTTTTTGTAAATACTACATTTCGCTTAACGACTTCATAACTCAGTCGAGTACTGGGGCCTGTCTTGCTCAAGCTTCTTACTCAGTTTAGTCAGTATACTAAGTTGAGCATTAGGTGTACTCTAATAGCAGTGAATAAATTAATAAATGATCAGTGAACTTAAATGGGTATACTGCTAACTTCTATTTATTACTGAACGACGTTTCGGCCCGTACAGAAACAAGTTTTAAGGCCCTCATCAGGTTCAAATAAAATCTACACAAGAATTACAATTATTTATTAGAATTTATAAAATATACAATAAAATTTCACTTCAGCGCTAAATTAAGACTTACAATTGACCGCTCAAACGGGTCGCGTCAGGCAACGCGTTACATGTTATTATTGCGAATACAAGTATGTAAAATTCGCAAGCGCTTACATAGCTTAAATTGTCTATGTATTAGAATGTTAATATACATTGTAATAATTCATTCAAATGCTGTCCCTATCTATAAGTCAATAAGTGTGGCTTCTAAGATATCGAAATATTAAACCCAAGAAGTACAAGCTTAAGTCAATAATTTAAAATTATAATCAATGAAAAGTTTATAACAATTTCTAAAATAATGAGTATTGAACATTTTATTAAACTCAATATTATTTATCTGTATGTGTAACATTTCTAAGAATAATCTTTTGAATCTATTATTCTCAACGTCCAAAATTTTAACATTATCAAAATCAAACGATTGCGATGTTTCTTTCATATATTCTACCAGTGCCGATTTGTCTCTTAGGTATTTGCAATCACTTCTATGTTCATTAACTCTTAATTTAAGATGTCTGGAAAACTGCCCCACATAACAAGCCTCACCATTACTTGAATTTATTTTATATACAATATTACTTTTCTCGCTGACATCAACTTGGTCCTTGCCTAATTTTATGAATTTAGAAAACTTATCAGTGCATTTAAACATTACTGTAGTTTTATTTTTGAGAAAAACTTTTTTTAGTATTGGAGCAAATTTATTGTAATAAGGTAGAACTATTAACTTGTTGTTATTATTATTTTCTTGACTTGAAACTATTTTATTAGTAGAATTTTTTATTTTAGCCAATCTTTTATTAAAGTATTTATCAATAAAATTGATAGGATAATTATTTATTAGGAGGGACTTTTTTTCGATTTCAAGATTTTGTTGATGGAATTAAGAGTCAGACAGTTTTATACTATAATCAACTAATGTGTATAATATTAAAATTTTTTGAGATAAGAGGTGGTGAGAATGATAATTTAAATAACGTCCTGAATGTGTAGGTTTTCTAAACCAATTCGTCATAATTGAATTGTTATTCTAAATTATTAGTTTTAAATCGAGAAAATAAATTTCATTGTCTTTCGTAATTTTAACTGTGAATTGTAAATGATATTAAGAAAAAAAAAATTATTAATTTTTTTAAGAATCAAGCAGGTTTATCTAAAAGTAATTGCTTCTACAAACAAAAATTGAGTAGCTTATACATATGGGTCATTCATTTACAAACTAAACGGATTTTGTTAAAAATTAATCGTCAGCTCTCCTCAGCTAAAAATTTCTTTTCCGGTTTCTATATTGAAAAATGAGAAATACGTGTCCAAGGTATTTCTTTTTTATCGCCTATTTTCGGTTTATAAAATATAACAAATTTCATAATAGTGGCTGGAAACTCATGTTAGACAATGTATACCTCCAAATCCTTAAGAGCTACAAAATTTTTACCAATGGCCCTTTTGTAGCAAAAAGTTAAGCTTTCAGGAAAAAAATTTAAAAAAAAAATCATCAACAAGTTGATATTGTTATTAACAATTTAATTATTTGAATCTATTTTCAACAATTTTTTTTAAACTGAATCGAGTTTTTATCATAACCATTGTATTCTGCGTTAATTTTTTCATAAGAATCATGTTTCTCCAACATGAAGACCTTTCAATTTTTATTGTTAAAATAATAATTTATGTAGCACGTAATAGTTCAAAAAAACTACTTTTTGAGTTGAAAATGATATCTGTACCTTGTATCCAAAAAAATCAAAAGTAAAAGTTGTAGATAACTTAAGGATCTCCAATCTTTGTGTTTACCATTTGTCAGTATAACCTCAAAATTTTGTATTATCATGCAAAAAAGCGAGAAATCACCATTTTATTGTTTATTTAGTATAAATTTTAATTAAAATTAAATTATACGTGATTAGTCTTTTAATCTTATCTCCTGAATAATGAAAAACGAATTTTTATTAAAGAAAAAAAAAAAAACTGTCAACCACTAGACAAAAAATAGTAACAACAATGCTGGACGTAACATCAACACGTAAACTGTGTTTTGTTCTTTAGTTCTTTTTATTGCTATTTCGTTTTTTATCGTTTTATTAATTGTCTGCTTATGTTTAGGAAATAGATTTTTGATCTCTTTGATTTTTTTTAACTTTAAAATTTTGCGGGAAAGCCTGCCTGCAGTACGATCTCTGATTCAAAGCGTTACCCACGCTACTCGCATACATTTCCCATACTACACATTCGTTGGCTTTTGGATCAGCTGTGCGTTTATTTTGGTCCACTACCAAAATATATTCTCACTCGTTGTTATTTAAAGTTAAATAATTTTTACCTTGTAAAAACGCCATGGAAAAAGGCACGTTAAATGCAAAATACTAGTTATCGATCAAACAGATGTTTTAATCCATTTAATCTTAAATATCTAACAACAAACACTTCTGATTTGAGGACAGCAAATGAAAACCAACTCCTAAAACTGGACTTAGCAATTTCGTCAGATGCATTACAACAAAAAATTTGTTCTTCTTGCCGCTTGAAGTTATCAAAGTTAAAAAAAAAAAAGATACAAAAAGCAGTGAAAATGAACTACCAGAATTGTTACGTACAATATTTTGATTGTAATATTGAGTTTAGACATACCTAACCTCTCATAGAATCTTATGTCAATGTTTTAGTATTATTTTTTTTTTTTAGACACTACAAAAGGAGGATCCTTCAAGTGAAGAATCTGATATAAAAGTTAGGAGCAGTGACGGTGCGTCTGGATTTTCAGAAGATAATTAATCTTTGCAAGTGGACAAGTGAAATTTTTAAACAAAGTATTAAGCTTCTTAGGATCTTCGCCCATCAGAAAACGAAAACTATTGTCAAAAAGGTATTTGAAAGAAAAATAAAAACAAATATCGTCCGTAATTAATAAACAAATTTTTAATGTGGGCCAAGATGATCCAGATGATCTTAAAGCAGATGATGACGAGCTCTCGAAAGTAAGTGCTTTGCAAGAAAGTTTCAATACTTCGGCCAACTGCGTTTATAAAATTAAAATTTTGACTATTTTTTGATGGTGGTCTTAAAAAAAAAGTTGAGGACACATTTTCTTTCGTAACTCGTCACATGATAGGCATAGCAAATAGTGTTGATCGAGATAAAGGATTAATTGAGGATCCAAATCCAAAACAACATCCATTTCTAGATGATAATGTTATCGATACAATTGTTAGCTTGTACCGCTCTGATAACTACACTCAATATATGCCCGGAAAAAAAGATTACGTTTGGATAAAAGTAGATGGCGAATCGGTACCTATTTAAAAAAGACTAGTATTAAATAATTTAAAAGAATTGCATGGAATTTTTACTAGTATGTATCCAACTATAAAATGTAGTTTCTCAAAGTTTACTAGCTTAAGGCTGAAATATTGTGTTTTGGCAGGTGCTTCTGCTACTCACTCTGTTTGCGTATATCCTATACATAAAAATGATAGTTTATAAGTGAGTGGTGCCAATTTTAAATTACTTACTTCTGGTTCTGAGCTGCCTTTAATCAATTATAAGGATAGTTTGGATTGTACGGTATGCAAAAACAAAATGACTGATTGTTATTTAAATTCTTGTAAAAAGTGCCCAGGTGTGACGAATGTTATTGAGCAACTCAAGGAAGTTTTCAAAGAAGAGTGTATTGAAATTGTTACCTACAAACAATAGGTTACGGTTAAAAGAACCTTCTTGCAGACCCTAATATATCCAGTTGACGAATTTTTATAGAAGTTAAGTCAAGGCTTGCAATAACTGTTGATCCATATATTTTTGGAAAACAAACAAAGGAATTCTTTAAATGGGATAATAAATAAACTGAAAAAAACGAGTGTATTGTAATTTGTGACTTCTCAGAAAATTATGCTTTTATAATTCAAAATTTGGTTTAGAGTTATACATTGGAACTACGATCAGTTAACCGTACACCCATTTTCAATTTATGATACGAGTTACTTAGATGAACTAAAAATTTCAAGTTTTCTTTGTATTCCTGAATGCCTACATCACGACACTGTTGCCGTACATCTATATCAAAAACAGTTGATTAAATTTATTAAAACAAATTAACCGCGCGTTAATAAAGAAATAGACATGTGTGACGGTGCGCGTGGACAGTATAAAAATAAAAAGAACTTCATTAATCTCACTCGTCACTTTGAAGACTTTAAAATAGCAGCAGAGTGGCATTTTTTCCCACTTCACATGGAAAGGAGCCATGCAATGAAATAGGCGGGACTGTAAAACGACTAGCTGCCAGAGCAAGTTTTCAGATAATTAACAATCCCATTAAAACGCCACGAGAACTTTTTGATTGGGCCACAGAATCACTGCCAAATATTACTTGTCGTTATTCTACAAATAATGATTACGAAGAAGAAAGAAAATTAGTGCCAGAGAGATTTTTGAGACCAACAACGATTAAGGGAACGCTAAAATATCATAGCATTATTCCACTTTCTTGTCAAAAATTAGAAGCGAGGTTGTTTTCTTTGCACGAAAAAGAAATATTGTGAAAATTTTCAAGTGACATAATTTTGTTATGAAACTGTAAAAAAAATTTTACTTGTACATTAAAATTTTGTTAGATCTATAAATAAGTTTTAAGCAATCGTAATGTTTACGTAGTTTTTCATCACACACTTTTATCCATTCAATAAATTATAATTTCTTAAGTTATTATTGCTCATCTCCATTTTACAGGTAAAAAATTACTTTAAATAAGTGATAGAATGGTGATTTCTTGCTTTTTTTCATTATAGTACATAATTTTGAGGTTATACTGACAAATGGTAAACAAAAAAGTTGTAGATCCTTAAGTTATCTACAACTTTTACATTGAACTTCTTTTGATACGAGGTACAGATATCATTTTATACTCAATTACTCGACATTTTTTTCACCATTACGCGCTACATTTATTAATATTTTAACAATAACAATTGAAAAGTGTTCATACTTAAAAAACATGATTTTTACGAAAAATTTATTGCAGATTATAATGGTAATGATAAAAACTTGATTCAGTTTGGAAGCAGTTGTCAAAAATAGATTGAAATGATTAAATTGTTAATTTGTTGATAATTAAAAAAAAAAAATTTTTTTCTTAAAGTTTAACTTTTAAGCTACAAAAGGGCCATTGGTAAACATTTTATAGCTCTCAAGGATTCGGAGGTATACATTGTCTAAAATAAGTCTCCAGCCACTATTGAGAAATTTTTTTATAGCTTATAAAACCGAAAATAGGCGATAAAAAAAAATTCCTTAGACACGTATCCCTTATTTTTTAATACAAAAACTGGCAAAACATTTCCAGCTGAATCAAAGAGGTGAACGTCAAAATCCATTCGCTTTGTAAAAGAATTACCCATATCTGATAAATGCAATTTTAAGTGATTTTTCCGTAAGGTTATATGTTAAATTGCTAATTTTTTTTATCAAACATGTGAAAAAGGGTACAATCAAACGATCTGAAATCTTTGTTTTGTACTTCTCATAGTATTTTTAGTATACTTTTTATGCTTGAATAATATCTGTCAAAAAATCTTATGTGTATTGATCGTCCTGAAGGGACATTCACTGGCATGTACTACTATGCTATCGAAGAAACCGATACTACAAGGTAGTTTGTCTTAATTTTTGTGATACATTTATAGTTTGGATATTAAATATGGACAAGGAACGAGTGTATTAGGGTGCGCAACGAATGTGAGCATGACGTGATAGATGTACTAAGCGTAGGCAGTAGGAAGATGTTTTAAAGCAGTTAGAAGATTCGATGAAAGAGCACAGTATTGTACTGGCCAGCCTACATATTGTTTGTATTGTATTGTGGTATTATATATATATTTTTTATAGTTGGTAAGATATTAAATATTGAAATATTTATTGAAATTACACCTTACAAACGTGGGTACATTAATTCCAACAACTATTTCACTACCTTTGCACAGTATTGTTCTATGAAAGGTATATTATATTCATAATTATATTATTTGCCACATAATTTTAGAGAAGTATAACTTTTTACTTGGATACCTGAGCACCCACTGTACACTGGTTCTCTTACAGTAACAGTAAAATTATACATAAAGTTAAGAAATACGACACAAATTTAGTCTTGACATACGAATAAATGTAAATTATAATGTTGTATAGTCTTACTTCTTGGAGTTTTGTTGCTGCGAATTTTCCGTGCTGAATTGATTGTAAATAATATTGGATTACAGTAGTAAGTGTGGAATGATTTGAAACTTGGTGGTGGTGACCTTATGGTAACGATTTCCGCTGAATCAGGTAGGAACGACGTAAGCTTATTATTCTATCGTGATTTTCTTAGAGGGGTCATTTAAAGTTGTTGGTCAGCCCTTTTGCCTTCTTCTATTTTAAAGCATGATATCGTATGGTGGTTGCGCCTATACTGAAACTAAAGTTGACGATAAGGTTAGTATGCATCTGTTATCTGAAGTGAATTGTGACGGATTGGTCACTGGCCAGGTTTATTGTCTGTACTGTGAAGTCATTGGAGAGTTGTTGTATACTTTGCTTGTTGATTGTACTTTTAATTGGTAGTGTTATGCAGTAGACGTAGATTTTTTGCACATACTGAAATAGCATAACTGCGTTGATGTTAAAAAAACAAAATGTTATTATTCTCTGAGGTTCGATGCCATAAATGTTTTATAAGTCTGACAAGCTTTTTGTGAACTATTCGTTACGAACTTAGTTTTCTTAGTTATATATCTGTATTTATAAACTTTTTCAAGCGTTTTCCTTTATTTTCAATTTTTTTCAATATTGAGTATAGATCGAGATAAATAAACGACTCCTCAAACGCTTAGATCAGTCGTGGTGAAGGTCATGTCACGATCAGTCAAATAAGGGCTGGCCGGGGGCACTCACTCTTTTCTCACCAATTACCTTAGTGATTGATAAAAGGGGAGAATGGAACGACAGAGCCGAGTGCTCAAATGCAGACATACGACCGAATCAAGTCACTTTTTGTCTTACTCTATGATCGAATCTCGTTACCATGACAACTTATTTTGACATTCCTTTTTTTTCTTGTTGTCACTTTTCATTTTTCTTTCCAAGACAAGGGTCAGACCCTTTTTTGTACGCAAACAAGCAACAAAGAATACCTTATTTGTATTAATCCATGAGCAAAAAAAAGTTCTACTCTTCATTCGTGCTCGTCAAAGTTTATTTTTTTCTTTAAGTTTCTTAAAGTCAGAAACACTATTAGAACTTATTTGTACTATAAATCTTCGTTACAACTTTACTCTACACTTGTGCCAAACTAAGAGTTATTCATTTTATTATTGATTATTGATTTATTAATTATTGATTTAATTTTCGAAATAGGTGTACATAGTAGAAACCTATAAGCAACATGATTTTTTAACGAAGAAAACGCTGTCCAAACCAAAAATATTAGCGTCTTAAATTAGAAAAAACTTTACTATTGCGAACTTTAATTTGGGTAAACATCATTGAAAAAGTCTTATTCGTCACAGCACTACACTTTATCTAAATGTTTAATCATAACTGTTTTAGCCTCTGCTTTAAGTGATATGTTGTTATAATGTTGATTTATATAAATGATTTAAAAAATTTCATTGTCATATTTATCTAACTTCTCTTTCCAAGGTTCTTCAATAGCTAACTTATACTGTGTACAGTAGACTTTCATACTGACTCTTAAATTTTTTGGTCATATCTTTTATAACTTCATTAACTTTTATGATGACTTTTTGTTACCTTATAATAAGGTTTTTATGCAAATCTCTTCAATAATGGACCAAACCAATGAGATCATTTTTATAAGATTGCATTTCATTTTTTATTGAATATGGATTATGTGTACGTGCCTTTCTGCCATATACTAGTTCATGTGGTGTGAATTCGGTAGCTGTATGCAGTGATGTATTGTATTTATCTATAGAAAAAGATAATATTCCATTTAAATGCTGTTTAGTGGTAGCTTTTGTTGGGTAAGAGCTAGCAAGCATGGCATGGCTACGTTCTAGTAAGCCGTTAGATGAGGAATGGTAAGGTGTGCTGATCTAAAGGTTAAAACCGAATATTTGGAATAAATTTGTTAGAATATTATTTCGGAAATTCTTTCCAGAGTCAGTAAGTACTATTTTAGGTACTTTATACAAAGCTGTAAAGTGTTTTGCCAAAACATCTGTGACTGTTGTAGCCCACATGTCTGCTATAGCTACTGCTACATGGTATTTTGAAAATAAGTAAGATCCGTCTTGTATTAATTCATCAATCGATTCTTTAACTTTCTAGTGTACAGTAGGAGGGTACCTATATTGTTTAGTAAAAACAAGTTGATTGTTAGTTGTTTCGATATAATGCTGTATTAACTATGTACGTAGATTAGCATGGCATTAATTATAAAAGAAATATCAATACTATTTTACTACTTGGCAAAGTTAATTAAAGTTGTCTTATCATAATAATATCAGCAAAGGATTTCTACAATATATTCAATTTTACTTTATGTTATTATGTTTGGAATATTATCTCTGAAATTTGAGTCAAGGAAATTTTTCATCTAAATGACAACGTAAGATATTTAGAAAAGGGATCTCAATTTTTTCTGACTCTTCTCTAGTGCTCACAGCCATTGTAAAACAAAGATGTTCATGTACGTTACAACTGCTTTGCCTTTAAGTATAGGTGACGTGCTTTTTATAATGCTTGAATGAGGCTGTTAGCTTGCGATATAGAAATTTATACTGGAACTCCTATTAATTATCAGGCAAGTATTTTGTATTTTTAATGAAAGTTACTTTTTTTGGGTTAAAATTTGAAGAAATTAACACTGATTTAGGGCTCTCTTTTTCTCTGCAAATATCAACTTTTACTTTTTAAAATATATCTTGTTTACTTATACATTTTATTGTTATGTAGAGTAATTCAAGGTCAAGCTCTTTGTGACTTAATATTGCAATTATTCCTATAAATGAAATGAGATTAATCGGACTTTTTGTAACTATCATAGTTCTTGTATCTTTACAAAGCCTAGCTCTTTCTTCAGCTAGAGATAAATTTTCTAATACAACTATTTCACTAAACAGTGTTTTTTTTGATAAGACGTGAAAAAGTTGATTCTAAAGTTGATATGTTTATAGTCACTGTTGCTAACGTTATAATATTCTAAGGGGTAAAGTCAATCAGGGCAACTATTGTTTCTGTATTTATCATAACATTTGGTAGTAATGAGAATATTTTTATGGCATTGACATCAGATTTTGTAGTTATGATAAATAAGTCTTAGATTAGATTAGGAGAAGTTGGTCTAAGATTTTGTTAATTCTTGAAAGAATTCGACCTTAAGCAAAAGCTAATGTCGTTTTGTGATTCTCGTAGTGTTTGAACATTATTGCAAGTGCAGGCGTAACTTCCCATTGGCAAAGAAGACAAATTACTCAATACACACTGTGGTATTTTTTTGTATAAGGGCCAATTAAAATACGATGATAATTAACTTTGGTGTTGTGCTTGTTGTGTGGGGTAAAAATTTTGATGATTTTTCCACAAGTTGTTTAAAGGTTTGTGAGATTTTTTTTCTTTTGATTTTTGTGACAATTTTACAGAACAATTAGTGGATTCATTATTTAAATAATGAAAAGCCTAGATACTATTCTTTTTTTTTAACTAAAAGTAGTTAGAAAAATTCTTGTGTCATTAGGGATGTACTAATTAAATATATTATCACGCTTGTACTTCTCGATATCGTCATGTTTAACTTGTATATTGTCTTAACTAAGCTAAGAATATAGAAAGTTTTCTTGTCCGCTTTGTTGGTGTACTAATAGGTTTTGTCTTGCTGTAGAGTGTACCTGCTAAGCGAGGTGCCCATGTGAAGTCTGATGGTACAGGGTAGTATAAGTATCGGGATATAATATTAACCTAACTTCTTTGGCTCTTAAAGCTACCCGTTCAGTATCGGCAAATGTTTTAGGTATGTTTGGCATCATATTAGCCTTGAATTCATAGGATAAGCCTTGCACAAATGCTTCATGGCCAACAGTTTCTGAATATAGTTTTAAATCAGGCTGTTGATTTTTATAAATGTTGTTGAAAGCTGGTTCTATTTTTGCTGGTCTTGCACCTTAATCGATGAGTTGAGATATTCTCTCGTTTAAATCGCGAAGAGTCTTCTGCTGTTTTTTTTCGGACTTATTAATATTGGTAATGTATTGAGCATCAGTTTTAGAGGGGACAAAATATGCCTTTAAATTGTTTATTAAATCGCTTAATGTACTGAGTCTTTATCCGTCTAGACAATTTCTTGCTCAATCTTTTAGCCAGAAAATAAGTGCTCTTAAAAAAAAAGGTTTTCCTGGATTTAAGATATGGGAGCCACCTTTCCAATATTGAGTAAAAAATCTCTGAGTGGTGTTGTTTGGCCACTGTACAAAGGTATATGTAAGGTAGCTTGATTAATACATCAAGCTTAATTATTGAGTGCTATGGACCGTGATATTTCAAGGAATTAAAGTGATTTTTATGCTTTCCTTGCCCTATGGTATTGTTCCAGTGACTGTAATCTCATACTATAATCAACGACATTGCTTATATCGTTGAGTGTATGATCCATTCTAAAAAAATTTAAAAGTAGAAAAAAAAGGCAAGAAAAAAAGCAATGAAAAGAATATGACAGAAAAAAAAATCTTAATTCTGTTAAAGTATACTTTATGTTAAACAAAAGGCTAAGTTTCATACTAGCAATGTCAATGGATAACGTCCACACTTTTTAGTTAAGGGTGAAACTCGTAGGTTCATTTAAAAAATAAGTATATCTTATTTTTGTTCGTTAGGAAACAGCCATTGACCAAAAGGCCTTATTTTCTTTAACTTATGGTATACTTTCCTTTTAAAACGTTGACTCAGCCTTGTGTTGTTAGGTTCCCACGAAATGTATGTGTGAGATAGTGTTAGTGTGTCGCACGCTGAGCTGGCGTTGACTAACTGTTTAAATTTATATATTATTTAGAATACAGCAGTAGCATATTTTATTCGTCCTTTTATCGTACGTCCTTATAAAGGTCTTTATCATACGTTATCTATTTATTTATACCTAAGTATTTGATTTATTTATTACAGCTAAGATTGTGTTTCCACTAATAAGAATTTTGAGTCTTTAAATATCTGAGTTGAAAAAATAAATCTCATCATGAACCAAGTTATGTCTTATCTGGTGATTTAATAGATTTGGTTCAACTGGGGATCATGTCTTTTTAGAAGTAACATATATTATAAGGTTTCAAATTTAAATTTAGAGGATTTTAAGGATTTACAGTTCTTTTAACTAAACTAACTTCGATGATCGTTGGTGACCCACTGCTTGTGCACAAGCAGTTGCAAGGTTCTACACTGTTGACCACAACAATGATCTAGATCCTACAAAAGATTACTTGTGGTGATGACAATAATTAGGCTGCTGCTCTTAACGTAGGAACCAGGTCAATGGACCTTTCTTTTTAGAACGAAGTTCTTTATGTCGCGTTACTCGGGAGGCTGGAATTTTAAAACCGACAGATTTTTTTTTTTGGAAACGAAAGTGTTTTCACCCAAAGTCTCTTCCTTTTAAGATTCCCCCCTTACCCCATTCCCCTCACCTACTGTTCTCCATACACTTCCCCTCTCCCCACTATATATGTATATCTGCCAACCGTGCTGTGTTACTCTTCTGCACACCTTTACTCACCATTCCCTTTTCACACTCCCAAGCAATTAATTGTCTAACCAATTACAATTTTATTTTCCCACAATAACTTTGATTTCACTTAGAATTTTTTTCTTTTACAATTCTTAAAAAAAAAAAAAAAAAAAAAAAAAACATTTTCCAATAAAGAGATTTGAACCCTCGACCTCCTGCATATGAGTCCAGTACCTTACCCACTCTGCTACGAGCGCTGCCGACTTTAGAAAGTCGGTTTCTTGTACTTGTCGTGCGGTTCGTAACTACAATATTCCATTTTTATATGCATTCACTGATACTACATTTAATTCATAATAAATTGTGCATTTGTGTTAAAAAAAAAAAAAAAAAAAAAAAAAAAAAAAAAAAAAAAAATTTAATTAGCATAAATATGGTTACATAGATTAAACATAATAAGGCGCGTTATTACGCATTCAACATTTGTATTTTATGCATTTAATGCATAAAATACCGACCGGTTTTTATTAAACCTGAGGTTTTTGTTGGCATTACAGTAATGCTAATAATTACTGTTATAAATAAATTATTTTATAAATAAATTATTAAAATATACATTTACGATAGAGTTGCACAACGTATCAATGGTTTTTAACATTTTGAATTCGACTAACTAATTTTGTTACAATGTCACATATTTATATAAATTAAAAAAAAAAAAAAAAAAAGGAAATGAAAAAAAAAGATTAAATGTGAAAATAAGAAAAAAATTAAATAAAGGAAATACAAAAAAATAAAAAAAAATATAACAAAATGAAATATAAAAAAAAATAAAACAAGAAATGGAAAAACAAAAATAAAACAAGAAATAAAGAAAAAAATAAAAAAAAATGTATTAAAATAAAATATGAAAAAAAAAACAAGGAATGAAAAGAAAAAAAAAAAAACAAGAAATAAAGAAAAAAAAAACAAAATAAAATAAAAAAAAAAACAACAAACCAGGGGGGATAAATGGGTCATGGGACCCACGGTAAGAACGAAGTTCTTTAAACATGAGATGAGTATAGACACAATTTCTCAGGTAACAAGGAGGTTGCCAGACCTACAGGAAGAACGAAGCTCTGTAAACGTTAGTACTGCATTCAAGTTGTTTACTAAAACAAACACTTGAAAAACGAATAAAAAAAAAAAAAAAAAAAAAATAGTTTACTACTCACGATGGTTTAACTTCGTGAGTACTGTATTTATGCACGACGTTCTCACGAAGTTCAACCATCGTGAGTAGTAAACTATTTTTTTTTTTTTTTTTTTTTTTTATTCGTTTTTCAAGTGTTTGTTTTAGTAAACAACTTGAATGCAGTACTAACGTTTACAGAGCTTTGTTCTTCCTGTAGGTCTGGCGACCTCCTTGTTACCTGAGAAATTGTGTCTATACTCATCTCATGTTTAAAGAACTTCGTTCTTACCGTGGGTCCCATGACCCATTTATCCCCCCTGGTTTGTTGTTTTTTCCTTTTTGATTCATTTTTTAGGCGATTCTACAGTAGCCTGGACTACTTAAACTATTTTTACACAGCTTAGTCACTGAACAAAGTCTTACATTCACTGAAAAGACACAACAAAACTTACTCTTCAACCATTATAGTTGCTTTAGAGCACTTAATGAAAGAAAAAAGGTAAATATTGCTATGCACAAAGATTTTTCACACTCTTGCATTCAAGGAGGACACGTTAGGTTGGGGGTCCAAACTACTCATCAGAGCTTTATTTTATTGTTCTTAATTAATGCCAGCACAGTCGTGGTGAAATAAATGGTTAAAGCTGCTGAGTTCTTAGATATAACATTAAATACAAGTTGTTGTTAAAATTGTGTACGATGTTTCTTGAAGAGATACGCAGTAAAAAATATTAAATTTGTTGATTTTTCAAATTCTTAAGTGTACTAGTGTGATCTGATGTTGTAAGATTAGAGCTTTATAAGATTGTTAAGAGGTTGCATGCATTTTCCAAGTTTTGTAACAGTTAGTTGTTTATAAAGAAGTAAATTTTACGTCACGTTATTGTAGACCGAAGTATATAGCTTGATGTTGAACGATCGCTGAGCATTCCCTTTTTTCAATTTTAGTATAAAACTGTGTGGTTCGAATTGATAAATTGTAAGTATATTACGTAAGATGTTACATAGTACGTGCACAGCTAAAACTGAGTTTTATCAAATGAGACAATAAGTATGACAAGGTAAGCCCTGTTATTTAATTTATTTTCTGAACTTCTGGACAAAATAAATGTTTTTACGACTTAAGTTATATGTTGTAACAGCAGCAAAAAAAAAAAGAAATTAACAAAACAAATAATTATGTAGCGTAACGTTGACAATAAAAGTTCATTCATAAATTTTTTTTAATGGCGATAACGCTAGACATAAAAATGATAATAATAATAATAATAACAATTAATAATATTTCATTGATAGTGATAATAATTAATAATTCGTAAAAATAATAACATTAGCAATATTAAATATAATACTGAAGAGTAAGGTTACCATTGTAAAAATAATAATATTAAAAATAAAACTCGAAAATATAATATTAAGGGTTGTCATTGTAAAATAGATGAAAAAACGTATTACTTCGATAGTAATAATACTATAAATGACTCTAATAATTATGTAAATAACGACAACAACTTTAGTAATTTTAATATTAATAGTAATCATAATGATACTAACAGTACCAATATGATTATAATGATAATAACACTGACAATGATAACGATCATTCTGAAAGTAAACTGATAATAACAAAGATAACAATATTGGAAACAACGATCAAGAATATAATGATAATGGTCATAATAGTGTAACAGATAATTATAAAACCAACAATAAAAATAATGGTCATTTTTGTAACGTTTATAATTATGCAAATAACAATAGTCACTCCAATAATTTCGGTATAAATGATGATAATAGTCACACTAATATTAAGAAAAATAATAAAAATAATAGGAATAATGAAGATAACATTTAGCATGATAATGCTAATGGTGATTGTGGTAGCAGTGCTTATAATAATGATAATGAAGTAAACGACCTCTTAAAAAATGTAGGATGTGCTTCTGAATAAGACCTACAACAGGTAATCCTATTAAAAACTTAGTATCCCAGGTGGTAGCCTCCCCAAAGGAAGCCTGCTCCCAGTTCAAATCTTGTATAAAGTCCAGGTATTAAATGTTAGCCTCATGGACGATGGAGGAGGCCACAAAGGTATCCAGAACAAACGTGAGGAGACAACCTGTGATAAAAAATACTCACAGGAGGACTTTTTATTTCCTCCTAGCTATAGAAGAGACAGGTTGCTAAGTACTGGAGGCCAAGTAAGTGATGTCAGTGCTGTCAGCTTTTTTAGTTATAATACCCAAATGGATCTTGATTATACTATCTTCTTAAAATAAGAACTATCTATGGAGTAGACGAAAAAAATTCTTGGATTCACATAACCTAAGAAAATAATGAGAGATATGGTGGAAGCAGCATTAACAACGTACACAAAAACAGTAATGCCTATAAAAAAAGGTATAAAAGTGGCATTAAACCTTCTATATAAGTTGAAAGATAACCGTAAAATGACAAAAAAAAGATGAAAAATATCATACAACAAGTGGATGACAATATGATGAGAAAGATATACAGATCAGAAAAAAAGAAGAGAACTACACGCTCTACTTAACATTTATTTGTAATCAGGGTGCTGACAGGTTAACGGAACAGGAGTCAAGCTTTGAAGGAGACTCCTAATTTTTCTCCTAAAAAAGAGAAAAAGACCCAAAAAAATCCTGAAGCTTATCCTTAAATTAACAATTTGTGGCAGTAATTGCAGAAAACAAGATTATGCCAGGAAAAAAGAGGAGAAACTTTTGGTTATGGTTACAGAAAGGCAGAGCTATGTTACGGTCCTATAAAAGATCAGAATTGATTCTAAGCCAAAAGAGGCCAAGGTTACAGACAAAGAAGTCACTGTGGCTAAAAAAGGAAGACTTTTTTCTCTAAATTAAAAGAGTAAAGGATAAAGAGAGCCTGGTTAACAGTATAGCTAAGATCGTTGGAGGGCTAGGATTTGTTAAAACAGACGAGAAAGGGGTAACGCTTGAAATCTAATAGCTGGTTTAGATTACCAATAAAGCTGACGTCAAACTTATGTTAGGTAGAGTCCCTGGTTATTTACCATATTATAAGAACAGCAATGCTACTAGGAGTGGATGAAAGAGGACAGAAGGTACCTTTGATAACCAGTTAGGAGACTGATGCCAGATCTGTAGAAAAAACAAGGATGTGACTAATAAAATTGACAAGCTATTAGGTGAGAAGACAAGTTAAAGATCTCAGATACTACCGTTGTCTGGTATATGGATAGATAGCTTGAAACTAACTACAATAAGGAGGACTAATTCATGCTATTCTTTTGATATAGCAGCTGCAAATATCACAAGAAAAATTGCTTGGAGAGGGCCTGATCTTTTTCTTGTTTAACAGAATGTGCCAAACACAGAGCAGTTAGTGGCACCTGTCCAGCATGCAGAAAGGCACTAGAAGAAACCAAACGTTAGATGCTTACATAGCGCAGATGGAGCTTAAGAAAATTGCACGGTGTTTTTTTTATGGTATGTACAATTAGTTTTTGAGGATGACGTGGGCGTAGTAATCACAGAGAGACTTGGATACGAAGTTTGATAACAAGCACAATTTTATAAGAATATGAATTTGTAACTAAAGTTCATGAGTTATACTCTACGGCCATCAACAAAAACATATTAAATATGTGAACGATAACATTATAACATAAAAAAATCATGTATCACTTATATTAACAATACAAGAAAAAAAGCAAGAACATTTTGTAACACATTAAGTCCATCACCCATATAATGATTAATCCGCATGTGGTTCTCTATTCTAATACAACATGTTATTTGAATTTAAAAATAGACTAACTGTTTTTATCTAATGAAAATTTTTTTTTGTTGAAAATAAACAAGCATATTAAACCATCACAATATAATAGAACCTAATTATTCTTATTTCTTAAATTAAAGAGTCATAACGTAATGTAAACTTTTTTAACTACAAACACAATTATGTACTTACAAATACAAAGAAAAACTTTGACGTTTACCTAAGAGTCACAAAAATCTTTGTTAGAATTAATTTTTTATAAAAGAAAATAATAATTTCTTAATAACTAAATCTAGGCTTATAGAATTTTTCAATAATACACACAAAATTTTGTTTGCCTTTTAATTTTTGCTAAGCATCCTCAAAGATTTCTTTAATTATTGTAACGTAAGATACATTTAAAGACCCACTGGCGTGCAAAGGAGTCTTAGAAATACCAATATTTTTGGTAACCAAGCAAAAGCAGTCTAACACCCCACAAAGACTAGCATCAATAAGGTGGGATCTAAATAGGGTATTATTAAATCCTGTCCACGTAGAAACGATCACGTCAAGTATCAAACAAAATTAAGTGGCATGGATGAGCAACCGATTCCCTGACTACAGAAAACAGGAACAGTACACTCGATTAAGCTGAGAATAATAACCACTGACTTGGAAAATACGCACAAAAGAAACAATTATTTACCAAGTAAATGACTTCTAAGACATCTAAAGGGTCAAGCTAAGGTCTACCGATTTAATTGTATGAAAAGAAAAGGACTTACATTATCAGTCACTCTCCACCCCCATGAATAATGGCCACTACGAAAGGACTCTGAGTAATGTACTTACTGGTCTTCTTCTTATATCCCTTCCACTGTGTCGTTTTGAGTACATCCCAAAAAATTCTGCCCACCTCGTTTACTTTTTTGAGCCCTTTTCGCTTTCTTTTATATTTACATTCTTTGCGCTCGATTCCCTGAATTTCACAAGCAGCGATAGGCACCAACTAATCCAATCTTTCAAACATACATCGTCGCACATCAACGGGGCATGTCGACACCAACGATCCATATTCGACGCTACTCAGTTCAACCATACAAGAGGCAAAAAAAACCAAGAAATTGTCTCCCAGGATAAGAGCTAAGGGACCATTTCAAACCTCAGCTGCACTATCTTACTAAATTCATTAGCAAGTGAAGTAACGAAAACCAATGTTTCTGCAAAACAGCAGGTAACCAGATAGAAACAAAACGCGGTGACGACACTTCAATGGAAGGCCAAGTCAATAGTTAATACTTTGTAGCCCTGGCTCCAAGTTATAATGCGAAAGCAGATTAAAAGCTGGGTGTCCCATAAGATAGATCTCGCCCGTTTAGTGGGTATTAAGTCAATACTACTAAAAAAATTAAAGAAGAAAATAAGCATAGATAGGCTGACTGCAAATTAAACACAGAAAATGGGTTTGTACCCCCCTTTATCGTGAATTAAGGCATTCTAGATGATCTCGGATAAAGAAGAAAAAAAAAAAATTAAACATGAAAAATTGTATAATAAAAAAGACAATTATTATAATAATTATCGTTATAATAATATCAAAAATAATAATGATATTAGAAATAATAATAACTTTCAAAATAAACATGAAAAAAAAAGAATAATAATAGTAATAACAATAATGATTATAATGATAACCATCGTAATAAAAATAATAATAGTAACATGAATGACAATAAGAATAACCATGATGATAACAATAATAAAAATAACAAGAATAATAAAAATATTAATAATAAGAACAATTTCAATTTCTGGGATGAGGCAGTCAGTATTGGAGGGCTTGCTGTCTGGGTGGTAGATGGAAGCAAGCTTTCCATGGGTGTATGGTTCGGAGGCACTGCGACGGTTGGAGCTTGTACCATTAACTGGTTGTAAAGAAATACAATAGTTTCCGTAGACCAAAACGCCGAGGAGAACACTTCGTAAAAAATCTAGGGTAGGATCTCAAATAAAACCTACAGTGGGTGACGCTAATCAAAATTTAGTACTTCAGCCGTTACCCCTCCAAGAGGATCTGCTGTCAGTTCTAACCTAGTGAAAGCCTGGACGACTAATTTTATCCTCACAGATTCTAAGGGGGTAACAAAGGCATCTATAACAAAAGCAAAAACATAATTTCTAAGAAAAAAACATTTACAGAAGGGCTTTATATTTCATCTTAGCTATGGACAAGACAGGCTGCTTAGCACGAGAAAAGAAGTGAGTAACGTCAGTGTTGCCACCTTTTTTAGCAATAAAATCAAGATGGATCTTAAATATATCTTAAACTTAGAATTAGAACTGACTCTTAGGGAGAAAGAGAACACTATTTTTACAGAACTCAAGAAAATAATCGAAGGTATGGTGAAAGCAGCAACAACGACGTACACAAAAACAGCAATGCCGATACTATTAGGTATAGAAGTGGCGTTAACCATTCTGCATAAGTTTAAGGGTAGCTGTGAGGAGACTAGGAAAAAGATGAAAAACCTCTAATAACAAGCTGATGATAATGTAATGCTAAAGACGTACAAATCAGAAGAGAAGGAAAGAATCACACGCTGCATCCAATCAAGATTCTTCAAAAGCATGCTGCTAGGCAAGCAAAACAGGAGCCAAGAAGTATGATCGGAGACCCCTAATCTCCCTTTTAAAATAGGAAAAAAATCCCAGAAAAATTAAGAGCTTATCTCCAAGATAAGAATTAAAGGAAGTGAAAGCGGCAAACGTTACAATGTCAGAAAAAAGGAGGAGGAAATTTTTGTCAAGGTCACAGAAGGGGACAGCTTTGTTGAGGTTCTGAAGAAAAATCTTTTTAAAGTTGAAGAAGGAAAGGACGGAGAGGCTCTGGTTAACAGTATAGCTAAGACCGTTAAAATGCTAGGATTCGTTAAAAAAGACGAGAAAAGGTAAACGCCTAAAATCCCGGATATAGATTCAATTACCGAGAAGGCTAATGTTAAATTCGCATTAAGTAAAATCCCTGGTTGCTTGACACGAATAAGAAAAGTGACGCTGATGGAAGCGAACAAAAAAGGGTAGAATGTAGATTTGGTAAGTACTGGAGAGACTGATGCCAGATATATACAAGAGTCGGAGAGGCTGTCAATAGGCTTCACATACTGCCAAATGAGGAGATGGGTTAAAGTCCTTAGATGCTACGAGTTTTTTTGGTATGGATATATAGCCCGGAACTGCAACAGAGAGGACTGGTCAAAGCTGTGCTTTCGATGTGGCAGCTGCAATTACAGTAAAGAAGATTGCAAGGAGGAGGATCAATGTCTCACTTGTGGAACAAGAGGTGCTAAACATGAAGCAGATTGTGGCAGCTGCCAAGCACTCAGAAAGGCACTAGAAGAGGCTTAAAAGAAGATGCCTGCTAGATGCAAAGAAAGTTTAATAGGACGAAAGCTAGATGACCACTGCAGACTTAAGCTGAGCTGGCTTACCTAAGCCGTTAGCTTCAATGTTAGGGTTACTATGCATGAGCAATCAAAAAGAGTTGTTTTTTTTTTAGATTTCATTATAAGTTATAACTGTTAAATTTCCCATCTCAAATTGAGAATAGATGTAGTACAAAGAAGGTCTATTAATTGTTTGATTAAAGGTTAGAAACTAATGTTATATTCTTACAAAGATTGGTCTTTTTAGTAATGTTATCTATTTTGAATTTGAAATGTTTAAGTATTTATTACAAAGAACAGTCTAGGATATTAAGAAAGATAAGAAGAACCTTTAGTAATTTTAAAGTAAAACAAAGCAAAACTGACGAATGACTGGGCAATCTTGAGACATCAACAACTTTGGAAGACCCATTCAGTAAGATGCTCTACTCAATGCCCCTTATAACACATAGTTATATCTAGACTGAGAATAACTATGTTGGGGGAAATGATTCTTTCTCTGCGGAAGTTGACTTTGAGGATTTTCTTATAAGATTTAATGATACAAATTATAATTTTCAGCCTTCATCCTAGCCAAGCTTAGGTTTCATACAAAGTTTTTCATCACTACTTTTGAATGATTTACTGTAATGATTTTGGCACATGTAGAAGTTTTTGGACGAATTGATGGTAAACCACAAATTCTATTAATTTTTAAATAGCAACATTTTAGGGTACACCTAAAACTAAAGCAGGCAGCTGAAAGTTTTGTTAAGAATAAACTAGTTTTTGGAGATCAATGTTATTATACTTGGGAAACAACAACTAAATATTATGACAACAAATGTCATCTTGTTAATACTTACACCTTCTTTGTTCTTGGTTAACAGGTCATAAAAGAGAATTCAGGTGTCAAAACTAAACGAGTCTCTAAAGAAATGCGTTGTATCGTAGTTGTGGTATTGGACAGAAATGTAGGTGACCCTAATCTTGTTCTTGCCTTGGTTGTCTGAAAATTTGTCTTCAATGGAATGATTAATGGAATTTAACTCTTCCAAACAATCACGCTAGATTAAGATTCTAGTGGATTGGTTGGTTATCAGAGTTATGTTATGTTATTGATAAAAAATGATGCACCATGTAAGGTTAATGAATCAAGTTTGATTTTGCATTAAACCACGACTGCTTCTAACATCTTGTGTTATTATTATAAACAAGAGGAAGGACTCACTGGTGTGACTTTTTTAAGTCATACGGTTAAAATGTTAAGTCAGATCTTATGTATTTATCAAAAATTTTTTACAATGTTTTTAGTCCATATTAAAAAAAAAAATAAGCCTCAAAAGCTTGGTGTCAACATTTCTATCAAAAACATTATCTGCTGATTCACCGTCACTGGCCGAAATCGTCAAAGAATTTGAGATCATTAAACTTCATTAACATTGGTATTATAATTATTAAGGAGTTTAATGCACATTCTACAAACTCACACTAAAATGTTGACATTAATTTGCATTTCTCTGCTTCTAAATCTAAATAAATGCTTGGTTTTTTTTGGTGTTCAATAAATAAAATAACCCAATGGTGTTCCTTTGATAGCAAGAGCTCTAATCAGTCAACGTTTGTAAAGATATTTGATCACTAAGTCATTGAGTAATTTGCTGCGATTAAACTAAAGAAACAAAAAGTTTTTCCTACTTGGCAACGTATGTATTGCTTTAATTAGCTGACAGTTATACGGAATCAGATCCCTTAGCAGCCAAAATGATCTGCAAGAACTTCTCTGCTCATAACTGTCTTTCAGAATATCATTTATTACGAAAAAACTAGCTGCAATGTCAACAGCTAATCAAGTACCAAAAAGCTATCAACAAGAGAAGTTTTTAAATCCTAAGTGTGTACGTGCTCAATCCAACTCAAATGGGGGCTAGCCAATAACGTGCGAGCACCAGTCATAGGAGACCACCAATCAGAGTGTTTTTCTTATACCTTGTCATGCAATGTAAGTAGTTCACCGTCAAGAAAACGTCAGTTCACACTAAGTGCTCAAAAAATGAGGTCAATATAAACTGCTACAAATCATCGTACGTTAATTATGTACTGATCCTGTATTTAACAAGAATTCTTATAGTAGTAGTTGGCGTAAATTAGTAACATATCTCATTTTAGATTATCTTGAATTTTTTGTTAAAACTGTCTTTGATAGTTTAACTAAAAATAGATAAAAAATAAAACTAATTTATCTGCTACGAAAATTTATTAAATATAACACTTAACTTTATTGTTTAGGCTACATCATAAGACTTAAAAATAAAAATAATCTTTGAAGTAATAAGGCCGATAATAGCAACTGGTTAACGAATTTGTGTAATAACTCTTACTTAAAAAGCAACAAAAATGTTAACAAATAACTAAACTAAGGAGAATATAATGTTAATAATAATTAAAAATATTGATAATTGTAAAAATGTTAGTAATAATGATAGTATTGTCTATAATAATTACAACGGTAGTAACAATTATAATAGAGATGAATGTCCCAGTAATAAAATGAATGATAAAAATAATTCTGCTAATGTTTATAATCAGGATGATAATAAAAATAATCGTTACAATAATAATGTTGATAACATTGAATATTAGCAAAATTCTGATTACGATGAACAAAAGAAATGATGATGATAATTATAACAACGACGATAGCAATACTTAAAATGACGACAAAGTCGATGATGTTGTCAATAATGATCATCATAATTATAATCGTAATAATGACGGCGTTATTAATGATGTTGTGAGTGATAATAACATAAATAATTTTAACTATAATAACTCTGATTTATAACGATGAATATGACAAACATTCCGATCATAGAAATTATGACATTACTTACGGAGATTATAGTGTTAATAATAATGGAGGAAATAATTTGAAACATCATAATAATGAGAATAATGAGAAAAATGAGAAAAATGATGACTATAACAGCAGTAAAGGTAATAACGGTAAAAAAATAATGATAATAATAACTATTAAGACACAATATTATACAAATTATGCTGCTGATAATATTTAAAAAAAAAGCTTATTTTAATAAGGCTGGCGATGACGATAATGCAAATTATTATAATGATAGTGATAAGAAAAAAATATTAATTTAATTAATGTAGGTAACGATACTAA
Source organism: Copidosoma floridanum (assembly GCF_036245765.1). Taxonomy (NCBI): domain Eukaryota; kingdom Metazoa; phylum Arthropoda; class Insecta; order Hymenoptera; family Encyrtidae; genus Copidosoma; species Copidosoma floridanum. Next base: position 3,086,162 of record NW_028321885.1, read on the forward strand.
TGTTAATAATAATTATGTTCATAGCAATAAAAATAATAATTTAAACAATCGAAATTATGCTGACTATGAGGATAAAGGTTAAAATAACAATAATGTGATGAGAACGATGATAATAACAATGAAAATAATAAATATTATGATAATGATAATGATTGTGATAAAAAAATTATGGGTAGCATTATAATAATAATGACAATACTCATTATAAGACGAGCAATAATTATGATTGTGATGAAAAAATTATGGGTAGCATCAATGATAATAATGACAATACTCATTATAATACGAGCAATAATTACGATGCCCATGTCTGCGACGGTGATTATCAGAATAAAAAAATGTTGATAGGGTGGGAATGATTGTGTTCATGAAAATAAGGACTGGAATAAAAAAAAATATAATAATGTAAAAGATTTTTAAAATGATGACAATAAAAAATGTAATAATGCTAAAACTGATAATATTAATAATTATTATTAAAGTAATAATATTATTAGTGCTAATAAAAAAATCAGTTAAAAAAGTAATGACAGTAATGATGATAATAACAATAATGACAACTGTTATCATGATAGCAAGAATTTTGATAGTGATCCTAATGATAATGCTAATAATAGCAATTAAAATAAAAATGAGGATTAAAATAGTGATCTTAGCAATAATGTATGTGATTTATAACGACAAAGATGGAGATATCTATGTAAATAGTAATAATAATGTCGAGAACAATAAAAAAAAAAGTTAGAACAATTATAAAAATAATACTTAGTGTCATGACCATGATAATAAGACTAGTAACGGTGTTTATAATAATAGTGTTAATAATATAAAGATTTTAGTATCATACCATTATTAATAAAAAACTTTAATAGTAAAATATAAATAATATTGATAAAAACGATTATAGTTATGATCATCATGCCGATTGTAGTGAAAAAAATGATAAAAATAATAAAAATAATGATTATAATAAGGGTGATTAAGACCATGATAATAAAAATAATAATGGAAATAATAGAACTGGTGATAAGAAGAAAGCAAATAAAGTTCTACATCATGACAATAATAATAATGGTTACATACGTAAGAAAATGTCATTGAAAAATAGTGAAACTCATACTATTAAAAGAATAATGTTAAGAAAGATGATGATGTTATAAGTGCTAATAAAAATGTAACTATAATTGAAATTGATAATTGAAATAATCATAACATGGGTAATAATAGTAATAATGTAAGGCACATAGATTAATAATGATGATAACAGAACAAATATTAATGTGTATAATAAATATAATATAAGGAATTATTGTAACGATAGTGAATACTAACAAAGTAATAATAATAAGAAAAACAATAAAAAAATAATGCTTATGACAGTGTTAATAATAATCGTGTAATAGATAATAATATCAATGGTTTTTATTATGTTCACACAAATGATAATGGTGATAACAATAAAGTTAATGACATTAATAATATTGATAGTAATATGAATAATAACAAATTTCACTATAATAATAACATGCCAAATAATAACTAAAAAAGTAATGTCGATAACACTTACAATGATGATGATAGTATAAAAGATGATGAGGATTATGATGACGATGATGATGATAATGATAATGATGATTATGATGATGATGATGATGATGATAATGATGATGATATAATAATAATGATGATGATGACGATGATGATGATGATGATGATGATGATGATAATGATAATGATGATAATTATAATTATGATGAAGATGATTAGAACAATAATGATATTAATGATGATAATGACAATAATAATTAAAAAAATTATGCAAGAATTTATAATAATGATGATGATCTTATGCTACTGGAGAAAATCATAATGATGATGATAATAACGATGATAATAAGAATTATGATAATAATAATGATGTTTATGATAATGACAACAATAAATCTGACTAAAATAAAAATAGTAACGATTATAAAAATGGTTATTTATTTTAAAAATGAGAAATATAATAAAAATAATGATAATAATAATACTGCTGCTAATTATAATGATAATAATAAGAATATTAATTTTAATAATGGTAATAACAATAATAATGATAAAACTAATAATAAGAATCATAACAAAAATAATACTCATGATACAATCAACTTAAATAGTGATGATAATAATCATGATGATGATAATAAGTGAGAAAAAGTAAATTATGGAGATGTTAAAAAAAATAGTGATAATTTCAATGTTGATAATATTAATAATCATGACAACAATAATACTCACTACAAAAACAATGGTGGTGATAATAATGTTGATAATGGTTATCAAAACAAAAATGATAATAATAAAAATCATAATAATCAAAATGATGACAATAATAATGCTGACTATAAAAACAATGCTCGTGGTAATGATAATGATGATAATTATAATGATGATAATGGTTATGATAATTATTATAATAATGATAATGACAACAAAAATTCTGACTATGATATCAATCATCATGGTAGAGATAATGACGTTGATAATAATTAAGATAATGAGAAAGATAATAAAAATGATTATGATAATAATAATAACGATAATGCTGTTAATTTTGAAGATAATGTTGATATGATAGTGATAATAGTAATAATGATGATGATTATTATAATAACGATGATGACAACAACAATAGTGACTATGATAAATATAAATGAATATTTCAATTATTAGGATAATAATGATAATCATGATGATGATGATGATGATAATGATGAGAATAATAACGATAATTATAATGATTGCTGTATTGCTTATGATAGTTCTTATGATAGTTTTTCTGGTTATGTCGATAATGAAAACCATAGTGATTATAACAAAAATGATCATGCTTACAGTAATGATGATAATGACAGCAATGGTGATAATGATAATGATTATAATGGTGATAATTATGATAATGTTGATGATGATAATGATAATAAGAAATATCATGATAATAATAATGATAATAATAAGGATAATAATTAAAACGATCATAAAAATCATAACAATTAAAGTGTTAATGCTAGTAATAACAATAATGATAAGAATGGTAATTGCCTTCGTGTTGATAACGTAAATGTTCAAAGTAATAAGGACTATGTTAATAATTATAACAGTAATCGTAATGACAGCAATAACGACCATAAAAATTACGATAAAAACTGTTATAATGATCATTATTATTTTTATAATTTTCTTTAGAACCATATATTTAAATAATCGCAAGAATCATGATCAAAACCGTTAAGATAATAAAAATAATAATCTTCTCCCAGCCATCAATAATAATTTATTTGAAATGATTATTATTTTCTGTTGATGTTAATAATAGTGATAATGATAATAATAATAATAATGATTACGATGATCATAATAATAATAATACTAATAAATATTATAATTATGATAAGTATGATAAAAAATAATATTTACGATGATCATGATGACAATAGTACTGATGATGATGATGATGATAATGATGATGGTGATGATAATAGTGATTATGATGTTAATGATAATGACAACAATAATACTGACTATAATAAAAAAGTTAGTAGTAATAATAAGTATAATAATGATGATAATGATAATAATAATGATCGTAATGATAATAAAGATGAAAACAACAATACTGACTAAAGTAACAATAGAAATGTATATTATGATTGCTAAAATCATGATGATGATGATGATGATGATGATAATGATATTGTTAATAATGATGATAATGATGATGATAATAATGATGATAATTATGATGATGATAATGATGATAATAAATAAAATTATGACGAGAATACTGACTGTAATAACAATAATACTATTATATTATGATGATGTTAAAAAAAAAATTAAAAATATAATGATTTTGATGATATTAATGATGATGCTGCTAGTTATAATAAAGATGATGATGATAATAATAATGTTGATCATGGTAAAAACAATAATGATGACGAGGCTTATAATAATTAGAATACTGACAGTAAAAATCCTAACAATAAAAATCATTATAGTTGCGATAGTAAATATGATGATGATGATAATGATAATGATGATGATGATGATAGTGAGCAAGATAGTGAAAAAAATAATGATGTTAATAATCATAATAATAATTATGATCATGATAATGTTATTAATAATCAGAACCAGAATACTGACTATTATAAAAATGATGAAAATGGTAATGATGATAATGGTTATAAAAATCATGATGGTAAAAATAATGAAGATAACAATAATACTTACTAAAATATTAATGGTCATGGTGGAAATATTGACGTTGATGATGATGATGATAAAAAAGATTATAAAAATGATTATGATGATAATCATGATAATGCTGATGATTAGGATGATAATGATGATGATGTGAATAATGGCAATAGTGATCATCATAATAATAGTAATTATTATAGTAATTATTATGTTATGCTGAAGAAAATAACAATGACGATAATAATAATTATGATTGTAATAATGATAATGATAGTCATGATAATATTAATGATGATAATAATATTAATGATGATGATGATATTGATGTTGATAATGATGATGATGATGTTGATGTTGATAATGATGATGATGATGATGTTGATGTTGATAATGATGATGATGATGTTGATGTTGATAATAATGATGATGATAATGATTATGTTAATGATAGTGAAAATGATAATGCTAATGATGATAATAATAGTTATAATTATGACAAAAATAATGATTGTTGTTACACTTATAATAGTTATTTAAAAAGCTGAAATAATGACAAAAATGTTAATCATGACAAAAGTAACAATAAAGATATTAAAGATAATAATTGCAAGGATGGTAATGTTAATAGTTCTTTTAGTTATTTGATTGTTCGCGACACGGTGATCGTGTTGACAATAGTAATGATAATTATGATAATTATGCTTAAAGTGATGATAATAATGACGATAATGTTAATGACAATAATTATTTTAATGTTGATGATCATTATTATTACCATTACTCAAATAATCTCTCTCATCATTATCATCATTATGATTATTGTAAAGATATTGATTCTAACGAGAATATTATAAATAACGATGAAACTGTAAATGCTGGTGATGATAATAGTAATAATAATGATATTTGCCACGCTGTTGACAAGTTTTATATCAAAATCGATAAAGATAATGTTAATAACTATAATAGTTATCGTTATCACAGAAATAACGACAGTAAAAACCACAAAACAGACTATAATAATGATTACAATTACTTCTATAATGATCTTGATACCTTATATCTAAATAATTTTTAAAATTATTTAAAAAATCGTTGAGATAATGCTAAGACTAATATTGTTTCAGCCATCAATAATATTTCGATAATGAGTTTTATTATAACACGGTTAATACTGCTGATTTCACTTTTAATTTCAGTAATAATGTTAATAAATATGAGAAAGAAAATGCTTGTAGTTAGAATAATAATGACAACAATGATGATAGTAATGATGATGGTAATTATAGAAATATTAATAATAATGATGATAATTTTGTAGATGATAATGATAACGATGATGCTGATGACAATAACAATGATAATAATAATACTAATAATAAAGATGATTATTTTAATAATTATTATTATGTTAATGATGATAATAATGATGATGTTGATAATAAAAATAATAGTAGTGATAAAGATAATGATGGTGATGATGATGTCGATGATTATGACAATAAAGATCATGATTATGATGATAAGTATGATTATAATAATAATGACAATGATTTTCATAATAATGATAATGATTCTGATTCTCATGATGATGATGGTAACGACAATACCAACAATAAAACTGACTGTAAATACACTGAGAGAAGTGATAAAAATTATGAAGATAATAATAATAAAAATAATAGTGATAATAATAATAATAATTATAACGATGATGAAGATAAAAACAACAATACTGACTATATTATTATTAGAAATGTATATTATTTTTATTAAGATGATGATGGATTATAAGGTGATGATGATGATAATAATCGTGATTATGATGATGATGATGATGATGATCATGATAATGACGATAATGACAATGATAAAAATAATAATAGTGCAAAGAATTTCGATGATAATGATAGTGTTATGCTGATAAAGATAACAATAGTAATGATGATAATGATGATAAAGATTATGATTATGATGATGATTATAATGTTAATAATAATGATGACAAAAATACTGACTGTAATAACAATAGTAATGGTGATGAAAATGATGATGATGATGAAAAAGATAAAAAAAATTATGATAATAACATTAATAATGATAACGCTGCTGGTTATAATGATTATGATAATGATTATAGCAATGATGTTGATAGTGGTAATAATGATGTTGATGCTTGTGATATATCTAATAATAACAATATGACATTAATAATCTACCAATAAATACCGTTATAATATTGATGATAGTAACAATGATAATGACGATGATGATGATGACAATGATAATGATGGTGACGACGATGATCATGATAATAATGCTAATTATTATAATAATACTGATGTTATGCTGCATGAGATAATGATTATGATAAAGAATATGATGATTGTGATGATGATGGTGATGATGATACTGATGATGAGGATAATGATGATAATGATGATGAAAATGTTGTTGTTATTTGTCATGATTTAGTTAAAAAGGTGGTGATGATAATAATAATATAAAAGATGATTACAATAAAGGTTAAAACAAAAAAACCATTGATTATAACTATGGTAACAATAAAAATAACTATAACTGTTTTAATAATAATAATGATTGTCATAAAAAAGTTAACGATTTCATTATTAAGAAAGATACCATTGATTGTTTTGATATAAGCAATAGTTCTAATGTTTATCTCTGTGCACTGACTATTAGAACAAGCAAAATCATTATGGTGTCAGAAATGGTTAATTTAATAAAAGTGAGAACTGTTATAATAAAAATTATAGAAATACAACATGTTTCTCAATAATGACAATAAATATGGTTGTAATGCTGACACTGGTTCCCGGGCTGTGGCAGTCAGCCTATGGGGCGCATGCTCTCCAGCTGGTGGAGGAAGGCAAGCTTTTTATGGGTGTATTGCTTCGAGGCTCTGCGGCAGTTGGAGCTTGTATTTGTGGGAGGTTGAAACAGTATAGAATAGTTTTCACTGTCCAAAACGCTAAGAATGCAACCTTGTTAAAAAATCTAGGGTTGGTTTTCGAATGAGACCAAACATGGGTGATGCTAATGAAAACAACTTCTCCGAGGTAGTTACCTTTCAAAGGAAATTCGTCGCCCGATCCAACTTGGTTAAAGCCCAGATGACTGGTGTTGGCATCACGGATTCTGGGGTAAGCCACAAAGGCGTCCAGCACGAAAGTGCTATGCTTTCTAACATGCAAAAGCAAATGACAACTCCTGGTTGGTTAAATGATCGGACCAATAAACCACAGGATATTGACCAAAATAGCCAGAATAAACATTAGTTGACACTGGCTGAATTAACGGTAGTCCTTCACCTACAGAAAACCTTGAATGACGCAGACAAGGTAGAGAAAAAATTACTTGGTTAGAGGACAGACGTCCTACAAAGTATTAAAAAAGTAATCGATAGGCAGCCAAACGTTAGCAGCACAGTTAAGTAAGCCAGAGCTTACCTAGAAGAAATCTGTGGAATTTCAAAGGACCGTCAAGGCCACTGCCAGAAGACTGTAGGAAGATGTTAGTGTTAAGTACATCTCTGCCAGCTCGTGTAATAAGACAGCCTCCGAAAAAAAAGGTAGAGACGATGGCACTACTGAGGATCGGATCGTATCAAAAAAAGCAAGAATGACATGATGACAACAAACTGTAGAGGGAAGTCGTGAACAAAAGAAAGTAGGCACTTGCGAACCGCAAGCAGCAAGTGGCTGCTAGAAAAAAAAACCGGTAGGTAGCACACTGACTCCAAACAAAGGTGAGCCAGGAAAGGTTATAGAGAAGTGAAGAAAGGCAAAGAAAAGGATCGAGGCCATCCTCATAAAACCAGCAAAAGAAAAGTCATACGCGGAAGTATTGAAAGCATTCCGTAACGTGGTCAACCTGAAACACTGTGGCGTGGAAGTAACCAGAATACGCAGCACAAAGGCTGGTTTTGTTCTGGTTGAGCTTGCCAAAAGCTGCCTTAGTGGCTGAGCAATGCAATAAATATGTCAGCCACTTCAGTTCCTACACCAGACAAAATCTGCCGAGATGCAAGTGGATTGGAAAGACATTTTGTCTGGCTGCAAAGTGGGCGCATCACGTATGACAGCTGTTACTTTTTACTAAACACTAGTATCAAGGAATACAGGAGAAGAATTTATTACCTCAAAGATACCATGAGAGATGGCATAAAAGGCAACTTATTAGTTGCTGGAGACTTAAATGCAAGAGCAGTAAAATGGGAAATGCCTGAAACCAACTTTAAGGGCCGGGCAGTCCTAGATATGGTGGTAAGGCTAGGATTGGTCGTTGTAAACGAAGTAAGGACCGCAATTTCCTAAAGGCCAGGATTTGGCGAATCAATACCAGAAATTACACTGGCTTCACAGAGCCTTGCGCCAAGAATAAAGGAACGGCAGGTAATCAAGGACAAAAATGGCAGCAATCGTCAATATATCGTCTTTAAAATCATCAGTACAATAGACAGAAGAGAAATAGCACGCAAAACAGAATGAAATGTTAAAAAACTGAGTACAGAACGACTAGTGGAAAAAATTGAGAATGGCATCGCTGCTATCCAAAACGATGAACAAAACCTAAACACGGTAAAAGAAGCACAGAAGCTTACCGAGGCAACCATGCAACTCCTAAAAACCGCATGCGAAGTCTCCATGCCCAGGAAGAAAAGATGGAACGGCAAACACTTAACTTTCTGGTGCAACAAGGAAATTGCGGAATTAAAGCGCCAATGTCTCGAACACAGACACCTCTATCAAAGGATCAGAAATAGACCAGAAGCCGGACAAAGGTCCTTCGAGTATCACCTTACAAGTAAGACGATGCAAGCTGCTATTAGAAATAGCAAAAAGCAGTGCTGGCAGACTCTGTGCCAGAAAGTAAACAACGAGTCCTGGGGCAAATCGTACTAGAAAGTGATAAGAAAACTGGGAAGACTAGCACCAACTGCAAACAAAGACGTGAATACCATGAGGCATATCGTGGATTCGCTATTCCCGACGCATCCAGAACTCGAGGATCAAGCAGACTTGGAGCTCACAGAAGATGTACCTTTATTAACTCAAAAAAAACTGGAGAAGCTAGCAGCCAGATCGTTTAAAAACAGGAAAGCTCCTGGATCAGCTGGCATACTGGCAGAAGTTCTTTGGACAGTGGTGGTAAAACACCCACAGCTGCCCTTTAACCTATACAATGCATGTTTGCGAAACGGGTTGTTCCCAACCCCCTGGAAAAAGGCACGGCTGGTACTGATCGATAAAGGCAAGGAAGAGCCTAACTCCTTATCATCTTTCAGCCCGTCATGCATACTTGACACGCCTGAAAAACAATATGAAAAGCTGCTTAAGGCCCATCTTCTACAGGCCATACAAAACGCAGGAGATTTGTCTGACAGGCAGTCTGGATGGAGGAAAGAAAGGACTACCATAGGAGCAGTACAGGAAGTAGTAAAAGCAGTTCAAAGCACCCAAGACATATACCATGGAGCGAGATCCCTCGATCTTCTTGTGACCTTGGATGTAAAGATCGCTTCCAACTCAGCAATTTGGAAGGACATGGTTGTAGCGCTAAAACACACATTTAGAACACCAGACTATCTCTTGAAAGTATTGAGAGATTATCTGACGGATCGCTTCTTGATTTATACGACAGCAAAAGATGAAACAAAGAATAAAATAACTGCAGGGGCATTCCAGGAATCCATACTTGGATCTGATCTTTATAACGTGTCATACGACGGACTGCTTTGCAATAAAATGCCAGAAAGAACGTTCTTGGTAGGATACGTGTACAATACTGCTGTAATGATCGTTGAATGCAAGATGGAACTTGTGTATATATAACTTAACCAGGTTTTGCGGAGAGTGTTTTCATGGATGGAGAACCACAGGATTAAAGTTGCAGCAAGGAAGACGGAATGGGACTATTGACGGGAAGAGAAGTTAATACCTTAATTCCCCTTTAAGGTACAAGAAGTGGAAGTGATCACGAAGAATGCCGTAAAATATCTAGGAGTGACGCTGGATTAAAAGCTCCCGTTTCAGAGCTACCGTAGGCAAGCAGCAGACAAGGCGGTGGTAAAAAAAGCGGTATTAAACCAAATCATGCAGAACGTTAGAGGTCCAAAGCCTGCAAAACGCAGGCTCGTTATGTCTACGGACCAGTTTATTTATTTATACGCGGCTGAGAGATGGGGGGATCAAATGAATGTAAAAAAAAAGAGAGTGAAAATGGGCCAAGTTCAAAGAATAGGAGCCTTGAGGATAGCCTACGCCTATCGCACAGTCTCAGAGTCTGCAATAATGGTGATAGCAGGCGTAATCCTCATCGATATCCTTGCGAGGGAAAGACGATTAAACCACCATATGGATCAGAACCTAGGAAAAATGGAGGCCAGAAAAAACGCCTGGGAAGTCACCTGGGAACGCTGGCACCATAGATGGCAAGAGAAATCTAGGGGTAGATAGACAGTACGCCTGAAAAAAGATGTCAAAGAATGGACAGAGTGGAAACATGGGGAAGTTGATTACTACCTTACCCAATTCCTCCTAAATCACGTGTATTTCTGCTTGTACCTCAACAAGATGCGAAAAACACAGACGGCTGCTTGTAAGTACTGCGGTTACGACAAAGATGACGCAGATCATTCGTTCTTTGACTGCACCAAGTGGCCAACCGAACGAAACGTGCTGCAGGAAAGGATCGGAACCCTTAATCCCGGCAATATGATAGATAAAATGCTACTCAATGACGATAGGTCGACTGCAGTAGCCCAATACATATATACAGTTCTCTGCGGCAAAAAAAAGGATGGTTTTCTGGATGACTGAGCAGAGATGGTGGGAGCGTAGATCCAGTGCCATCGAGGGGAGCGTGGGGTTGTGTTTTTTGCTTCGGTGCCTGGGCGCTCAGTGGGGGTCGGTGGCAGAGCCTTGGGGGTAAGGCCACGGGGTGGTTGGTGTGCAGGATGGAGGCCAGCGTGGGTGCTTTAGCATATGCAGACTTCCTTAAACCTCTTCGTTATATCACCGTCCTACGTATGGGGGCTTGCGTGGGTGCTTGAATGCGAGAAAGATCCTGAGAAACGCTTCGCTATATTATCGTCCTACTAATAAGCGGCTGTGACTCAGTGGCCCGTGTCTCTGCTACCCCTCGAGCTCTGCAGTAAGTACGCTCTTTGCTCCTTCGTTGGGGGTGGCTTGGTTTAGGCTTGCGCTGAGGAGCATCTGCCTATTATATTGCTCCATCCCTCCAAGAAATAAGAGAAGAGCAGCGTGTATACATGACGAAAACTAGACAATATCCTAGAGGACGCAAAAGTTACAAGACAAGTTGGAAACACTAAGGGAAGCCCGAACCAGGGGCTAAGCCTCCGTGGTCCTGGCTTGAAGTGTAAGCGCAAAAGCAGATTCTAAGTCAGCTGTATAAGGAAAGAGGTCTTGCCAGTTAAATGGGTATGGTCATTACGAGTTCCACACAGGAGAGGGGTTCATACACCATTCTATCGTGCATAAAGACATTCTGGATAACCTCGGAAGAAAAAAAAACAATGCTGACACTGACAATATATGTAGTTATAATAAAAGTGATAATAATTCTATTACTAATCAAAAATTATAAAATACTGTCAATTAGGATCATTATATTAACAATTAGAAGGACGGTTGTTGTAATAATTGTTATTATAATAACAATGTTTATAATTTATAATAACAATAAGAAAGATATACAGGTAATTCATATTAAAAATAATAATAATTATAACATAAGAAAAGATATAAATTAAAATGATAATACTAAGTGCAATGACCTCAATAATAATTACGAAGACGTCGTTAATGACAAATTTGTATAACAGAGTAAGATGATCATAATAATCATCATGATTTTATAAAGTTGAATCTATAAATCAAAAAAAGTATTAATGACAAAAGGTTTATTTAATATCATTATGTCAGTGATAGTACCAAAAATTATGATGATTCAAGTAATAATATTATTAACTAGCATTATATAAGTCATAAAAATAACGATTATGTTCATAATACTATAAGAGGTAATAAAATCAATAATATTACAAATTTAGGTCACGATATCGATATCGATAGTTACAATATGTAATATAATGTTTACAATAGTAAAACTAATAATACTTACGCTAACAATATTAATCACAAACATAATGATAGAAAAAAATGTTGCAATATTAAATAATGTTGTTATTGCCTATTAAAATAATTCTATTAGTAATAATAATAATATTAATAATTATCATAAACGTGATAATAATATTATAAATATGCATAAGAAGTTAGTAATGACATTAAGGAAATAGTATTGTGTAAAAAAAATATAATATGAATACTTATATAAATGGTGATAAATACAAATATTGCATTAATAAAAGTAATAGTTATGAAAAAAAAATAATGGCAATAATGGTGTTGCTAATATTGATCAAAAGAAAGATAATATTTATAGTGTTAGTAATACTTATAAAAAAAATAATAATAACGACGATAGTTATGAAAATATTTATAATATTAACTGTGATGTAAATAATAACTAATTCTGTTGTAGTAATAAGATCATGCAAGTTAGTGGCTTACAAAGTTATGTTAATAGAACTTTTAATAAACGTAATAATAATAATAACAATAAAAAGACAATTATACTTAGGATATTATAGATAATAATGAGATAATGAGGATTATAATAAAAATATTTATCTAGATCACAATAATATTAAAAAAAATCATAATGAACATTTTAATGACCACGACAATAATTATAACCATAATGATAAAAATAATAATGATTATAATGATGATAATGAGGATGATAGAAATGATGGTAATGAAATTGATAATAATAATAATGCTGATAAGAGTGATAATGATAATAATATAAATAATCAAGATAATCTAAATGATGATGACAATGATAGTACTGACTAAAATAACAATGATAATAGTAATGATAATAATAATATTAATAATCATGATAATAAGAAAGATGATGTAAATAAAAATAAAAATAATAATGATAATTTGATTAATATGAATAATAATAATTATGATAATGGCGATTGTATTATGAACGATGGTTATAACAATAATGATAATGAAGATAATAATGCGAACTTTAATATCAGTTACAATGGTAATAAAAATAAAAGCTATAGAATTAATAATACAAGAATAAAAAAGTTATTATAATCATAACTATAATAATGCTGTGCATCACGGTGATGACACTATTAATGATGATCATGATACTGATAGTGATGATGATGATAATGATGATCATGATGATAATGATAATAATAACAATAATAAGAATTATTATTTTGATAATAATAACAATTACATTTGTAATGATAATAATTATAATGATTATAATCGTGGTAAAAGAGACGACTAAGGTGATAATAGTGATAATAACTGTGATGGTTATAAGAATAAGAACATTAATTGTTATAACAGTGTTTATGATAATAATTATTATATTTGTCAATATGATGTAGCTATTTATAGTGATGCTGGAAATAATTTAACCAATGAATATGATAATAATAATGAAAATAATGATGTTGATAATGATAATGATAATGATGGTGATCATAATAATGATGATTATGATGATAAAGATGGCGATAATGAAAATGACGCTGATAATAATAAGGCTGGTGTTAATAATGGTCATGATAATAATAATTGGATTGGTGTTAATGTTTTTAATGTTAAAAGCATTAAAGTTGATGCTAAGATAATCATAATAATAGTGATTACAATAATATTAATAATAGAGATGACGGTTGAAACTATTTAACTACTATTTACACTTGCTATGACTTTCTATACTTATTATTTTAATGATTATTAAAATAAGGTTCAAAATAGCTGAAATATGAAGATTGGTGATACTTAACTTAAATACAATAACGTTTTATCAGTTACAATTAATGTTATGCTGAAAGTACTTTCGTCATAAAAATAAGTTGAAATAATTATGTTAATAGTTATGATGATAACGTTGATGGTGGTGATTATGATAATAATAATATTGATGGTGATAAAACTTAAAATAATGACAATAATGACTTATGAAAGTGATAAAGTTAATGTTGATACTTATAATGATGATGGTCATGACACAATAACGACAGTAAAATTAACGATACAGACTACAATACTGATCATAATTACTGTCATAATTTTTTTAATACTTTATATTTTAATAGATATAAGACTGGTGTAAAAATTGGTTGGGATAGTAAAAACATCGATACTGTTTTAACCATTAATAAATGATTCAATAATGTTAATAACTTTAGTAATGAGGATACTTGATGTTACGAAAATAATGACTACAATTTTGATAATGATAACAATGACAATAACGTTGATGATAATGATAGTAACGATGGCGATAATGATAATTATGGTGACGATGGAGATAATAATGATAATAATAACAATGATTATAATGATGGTGATGATGATGATAATGATAATGATGATAATGAGGACAATGATAATGATGATAATGATAATAATGATAATAATGATGACAATAATAACAATTAAGATAATGATAATGATCATTCTATAAAGAATAATCATAAAGATGATAAAAGTTATAATAATTATAATAATAATAATTTAAATGCTTGTAATAATAGCAATAATAATGATGATATTTGCATCAGTGTTGTTTACTTCAATATTTAAAGTGATAGAGATAACGTTATTGATTATAATGATAAAAGTAATGACAGCAGTATCAACGGTAGAAATAACAATGGGGATCTGAATAATATGCATTAGAATTTTATAATTGTATAAAAACCATATTTTTTAATGATTACAAATATAATGATCGTTAAGATAAAGGAATGGTGATTTCGTTTTTTCGGTCAATAATTTTTTAATGATTATAATCATACATATACTAATGATACTGTCGTTTTTAATTCTGATTATAGTAATTATGTTAAAAACCATGGGGATGAGAATGCTTGTGGTAGAGATACAAATTAATAATTTGATAATGATGATGATAATAATAACAATAATGATAATGATAATAATTATAATAATGACAATGATGATGATGCTGATGATGTTGATGATGATATTGATAGTCATGATGATAATAATAATAATTTTAATTGCTGGTAGTTATAAAGATGATAATCATGATATAGTTATCAGTGTTATAGATTTTCATGTTTAAGGGGATGAAGATAATGTTATTTATTATTATAATAATAGTCATGACAGCATTCACGACCGTGAAAATATTGATAAAGTTAATGATAATAATTATTATTATTTCCATGTTTTTTATGAACTATTATTTTAATAATTATAAAAATTATGTCAGTGACGGTTAAGATAATATAAAGTGTGACATTGTTTTTGCGGTTAATAATGTTGTTATAATGATAATTGTCATTATACTGTCAATACAGTTGTTTTTAAATTTAGGTGTAAGTATTTATTTTATAACTGTATCGATGAAAAACCGTAGTATCCATTATTATAATAATAATTATGCTGATGATGATGATGAAAATTATAATATTAATAATAACGATAATTCTAATGATGAGAATGATGATGAATTAGATAATGTTGAAGATAATAATGATTATGACGATGCTGATAACGATAATAATAATGGTGATAATGATAATGATAAAGATTATAATAATGCGATAATAATAATGATAAAGATAATGATAATAATGCTAGTAATAATAATGGTTATAGTTATAACATTTTTATCGGTGTTAATGTTTTTAATGTTGAGAGCATAAAGATAGTGCTAAGATAATATTATTGATAATGATGATAACTGTAATGAAAATGAAAGAGATTACGGTGAAGACTATTCAATTGGCAATAACAATTACTATGACCTTTTGGTATTTAGTATACTAATGATTATAAAAATAAGGTTAAAGATGGCTAAAATGCCAATATCCGTAATTTTGTTTTTGAAGATAATAATTGTTTTAGAATGACAATAAATATTATGCTGATAGCACTTTTGTTGTAAAAATAAGTTATAATAGTTATGTTAATAGTTTTGATAATAACTTAAATGTTTGTAGTCATGATGATATTGTTCATTATGATAATAATGGTAATGATTATGATAGTATTGATGATTAGGATATTGATATTGATAAAAACAAAAACAACAATGATAAAGATAGTTATAATAATGATCATGATGATGATGATGATGATGATGATAATAATGATAGAAATAATAATAATAAAGATGATGATAATAGTAACTATGAAAATAATGCTGAAAATTATGATGATTATAATAGTAATAATGATAATAATAATGATAATAATAATTACGATGGTTATTATTATATTATTTCAATGTCAAAGCTAGTGATGATAATATGATATTGACAATGATTATGATGATGATAATGATAATAATAATGATGATGATGATGATTATGATGATGATAACAATGATATTGATGATTGCAAAAATAATGCTGATGATGTTGATGATAATAATGATAATAATAATGATGAGAATGATGATGATAATAATGATAATGATGATGATGATAATAATAATGATGATGATGATGATGATGATGATGATGATGATGATGATGGTGATGATGATGGTGATCATAATGGCGATGATGGCAACGATAATAATGATAATAATGGTAATGATAATGATGAAAATAATAACGATAATGATGATAAAAAAAAAAAAATCATAATGCTGGTGATAATGAAAGTTATAATAATGATATTTTTCTCGATGTCAATGTTTTTAATGTTATAAGAATGAAGATAATGGTTAGATAATACTGATGGTGATAACAGTGATAAAAATAATAGACATTATGGTATAAACTCAAGTACTTGCAATTACAATAAACATGTCTTTTTCATAGTTAGTATATTAATGATTATAAGAATAAGGTTAACGATAGTTGAAATCTCGAAATCGGTGATATTCTTTTTGAAGATAATCATGCTTCTGTAATGACAGTCTAAATTACGCTGATAGTACTCTTGTTCTTAAACTTTGTTAGTATTTATGTTAATACCTATTATAATAACTTTAATCTTGGAAGTGATCATTATATCGATTATAAAGGTCATAATGATAATGATAATGATCATGATAATTGTCATAATAATTATAATGATAATAACAATAACTGACGATAATAGTAATTATGTTGACGATGATGATAATAATATGAAAAGTAATGAGAATAATGATGATTATAGCAATAATAATTTTAATGCTAGTGATGATAATGATGATAATAATGATATTTGCATTAGTGTCATCTACTTTGATGTATAAAGGGATAAAGATAATGTTATTGATTATAATGATAGTAGAAAATTTAAGAGAAACGACAGTTAAAATCACGATACAAATTAAATTAGTAATCATAATTATTTCTGTTATTGTTTGAAAATTTAAAATTCTAAGGATTATAAAAAAAATAAAAAAATGGTGAAAATGGTTAAAATAACCAGATGGTAATATTGTTACGGTCGTAAATAATTTCTTCATAATAATAATTATAAATAAACGTCTAATACTGTTGATTCTAATTTTAATTGTAATATTTAGGTTAAGAACTATGTCAATAGGATGCTTGTGGTAACGATACTAATTAAAAAATTAATGCTGATGATGATGATAATGATGATGATGATAACGATGATGAGGATGATGATGATAATGATGATAATAATAAGATATTGATAATGAATGTGACAATAATGATGATAATAATGATGATAATAATGATGATAATGATAATGATCATGATGATTATGATGGTTATGATAAAGTTGATGACGATGATAATAATGATTGATGTGTTGCTTATTATAATTATTTTACCATTAAAAATACTAATACGATTATTCATTATAATAATAGCATTAATTAAGATAATAATAATATTGATCGTAATGATCATTAAAATGATTGTGATAATTTTAATGGTGGTGATTATAATTATAATAATTATAATGATAATAATAATAATGACGATAATGACAGTTATAATGTTAGTTATGCTAACGCTGTTAATAGTAATAGTTATAATCATGATATTTGCATCAGTATCAATGTTTTTATTGTTGAAAGTGTTGAAAATGATGCTTAGATATTAATGATAATAGTGATGGTGGTGATAAAAATAATAGAGATTACGTTAAAAAACTACAGTACTATTAGTTACAAATACCATGACTTTTCGATATGTATTATGATAATAATTATAAAAACAAAGTTAAAAATGGTTAAAATATCAAGATCAGTTATATTGTTTTAGAAGATAATGTTTAAATGATAACTAATTTTGTCATGCTAATACTTCTTTTGTTGTATAAATAATTTATAATAATAATAATCATAGTTATGATGATAACTTTGATTAGGGTAATTAAGATTATATTGATTATAACGTCAGTTATAATAATGATAATGACGGTCATTCTGGTTATAATAATGATGATAATGACGATGATGATGATAATGACGTTTATGATGATGATGGAGATGATGATGATGGTGATGATGATGATGGTGATGATGATGATGGTGATGATGATGATGGCGATGATGATGATGGTTATGGTGATGATGACGATGATGATAATGATGATGTTGATAGTGACAATGATTATAGTTATAATAATAATAATTATGATATCCAAGATTATGATATTAGAGATAATGATTTCGTTGTTGATAGTGACTATTATGTTATCAACAATAAGGGTAATGATGACAATGTTAATGATGATAATAATTTTGATTGTTATTAGAATAAGCGTAACAATTTTTCTGCTTTTGTCCATAACAATACTCAATTTAATTCTTAAATTGTTGCTAGTTTCGATAATATTGTTTAAGATAATTAAAACGATAAAAAAATGATTATGATAATAGTTGTCAGCGTAATAATAATAAAACTAATGATGATAAGAAGAATATCGATAGTAATATTAATGCTCTTAATGATTATGGTGATAATGATGATATTTACATCGGTGTTGATGACTTAGAGGTCAACAACGATTAAGATAGTGTTGATAATCATTATGATCATATTAAAGAGATAGTGTTGATAATCGTTATGATCATATTAATGACAGCAAGAACGACAGTAAAGATTACGATGAAGTTTTTAGTAACGATCATCATTATGACTATACTCTTCTTAGTACCTTATATTTTAATAACTATGAAAATCGTGTTAAAGATAGTTAAGATAGTATAAAATGTGATATCGTTTCTGCGGTAAATAGTATTTTAATACTAACCATAATAATTATAGTGTTAAAACAGTTTTTTTTTTTATAATAACAACTAGATTAATAACTGTGGTTAGAGTAAATCATGTGGTTACATTAATAATGATAATATGGATGCTTATAATTGTAATGTTTTTAATTATTATAATGATGATAATGATTATAATAATAAGATTGATAATAATAAGGATTATAATGATGATGATGATGATGATAATGATGATGGTGATAATAATAATAGTGATAATACTAAAAATAATAATAATAATGATAATAATAATAACAACAATAGTACTAATAATGATAATAAAAGTAATGATAATAATGATAACGATGATGATAATGATAGTATCAAGGTTCCTAATGCTTAAAGTGTTGCAGATGATGATAAGATATTAATGATGATAGTGATGACCGAATTAGTGACGATAGTAAGTACAGTAAAGACTGTCGTACTGGCAATTATGATTTACATGAACTTCTCACATTTATTGTATTAATAAGTATTCAAATTAGGTTAGAGATGGTTAAAATATCGAAGTTGGAGATATTGTTTTTAAAAATAATAATGGTTTCATGATGACAATTAGTGTTATGCTAATAATACTCTTTATGTAAAAATTAGTTATTAAAACTATGTTAATCGTAACGATGATAACTTTGATAATGGTAATTATGATAATATTGATCATGATGTCAATATTGACAGTGATAATGACGATGATAATAAACATTTTAATAATGATAATTGTGATGATGATAATGATGATAACGATAAAAATAATTATGATGATGATGGTAATAATGATAATGATGATGATGATAATGATGGTCACGATGATAATTATGATGATGATGACAATTATGATAATAATTGTTGTTTTTTTATAATATATATTTTAACATTTAAAATATTAATAAAAGTGTTTATCATATTGATACTAACAATGATAATGATGATGATGATAATTGCGATGATGGTGATAATAATAGTCCTTTTGGTTACATCGATGAGTATGATGACGATGATGATGATAATGATAATGATGATGATCGTGCTTAAGGTGATAATGATAATGACGGTTATGTTGCTGATGATGATGATTATAATGTTCATGATAATGTTAATAATGATGTTGATTATGATTATGATGCTGATATTGATAATGATAACAATGATAATAATAATGTTGATAGCGATAATAATTATATTTATAACGATAATAATTTTGATGATGAAGATCACAATGGTGGGGATGATAGTTTTGTTGTTGATAGTGACACTTATATTGATTATGATAAGGATGATGATGACGTTGATAATGATGATAATAATTTTGATGGTTATTAGAATAAGATCAGTTTGTGCTATGCTTTTGTCTATGATAATAATTAATTTAATTTTCACAATGTTGCGGGTCTCGATGATAATACTTGATTTAATCACAACGATGAATATGACGATATTGATGATAATGATGATCATCTTATTGATGATGCTAATAATGATAGTGATGATTATAATGCTGATTATGATTATAACGATGATGATGATAATGATGAATGATAATTATCACGACAAAGATCACAATGCTGTTGTTACTAGTGGTAATGATCATTATATTTGCATCGGTGTCAATGTTTTAAATTTTAAAAGTTCTGAAAATGATGCTAAGATAATAACAATAGTGATGACAGTAATAAAAAATTAAGCAGATTACGCTCAAGATAAGGATTGTGGTGATTACGATGATCATAATAATGATGGTAATGATGATAATGATGATAATGATGATGATGATGATGATAATGATCATGTCAATTATGATAAGGATAATAATGTTAATGATGATGATGATGATGATGATGATGATGATGATGATGATGATGATGATGATGATGATGATGATGATGATGATGATGATGATGATGATGATGGTGATGATGATGATAAAGATGATGATGATGATGATGATGATGATGATAATGTTGATAATGGTTATAATGATTATAATGATGATGATGATGTTGGTGATGGTGATAAAAGATTGTTATGGATAAATTGTGTTGTTGGGTAAATTACACTTTTAATGTTTTCTTGTTATAAAGGCATACAGTCTTTTATGTTTTCATTGCTGTGTTCAAACAAAGGTATTTTTGAAAACTTTTTTTTTTGTTCTACAGTTTTCCGTTTGTTATTGCCATGAAACTGGCTTTTGAAGGGAATCACAAGTTCATGACACATGCATACTTGTGACTTCTAATTGATATGAATTTAGGGTTTTTTTTAGAATGAGACGGTAGTGATGCTGATATTTAACGATTTTTATCGTTGGCAGGCTGTTAAAAGCTTTGCTTATGAACTACCTACTCTATTAACTGCTATTACTCATAACCTCCCGATAAATTGTCTTTTGTATCATATTCTTACTTACCTCTTACGTTAATGGATTATCACTTCTTATTACATTTTTTTCTTGTTTGATTCTTTTTTTTTTGTTTTAGGTCACATTATGTATCTGTCAAAGAAATTGTTTTTACTTGTATTTCTTATCGTACTCTAATTTTTTTGCTGTCTTACCATTCTTTATACTGGTTTTTAGATAGTGTTAGCAGTGTCGTAGTTTAACTTTATGTTACAACTCAACTTTATATTTAATTACAACTATTCTATAACCATTACGTTTAGGGAACAATGAATAATTAGTTAAAAGCTTTTCTATTACATTTTTTCACTTGAGATTTTTTTCTAACATCGTCCTTGATACAAAGTTTATAATACATTACGTTGCTTGTGAGTTTGTTGAGAGTCAGCTTTAACGATATACAAATAAAAATTTTTTCTTTCGAACAATCTTTGAAGTTCTTCTTTTCTGTTATCTTTCTCTTTGAAGTGTCTTTTTTTTCATGTATCTGCGTGTTTTCTTTTAAGTTTTTTCCACTACTTTTGTATTTGTTTAGTATCTTTTTCTTTGCTCTGCTAATCTTTTACCATAACGTTAAAAAGGCAAATAATGTTAGCAGAGCTTCGCATTAGCACTTATAGCTTTACCTCTACTTCTTTACATAATTTATTTAACGTCTTTTCTCAGTGGCCCGCAGTGAACACTACGATCGTGTACAATCAAACAGTAGGCTAATATGCCAGTGGTATAATTAGCACGAAATTCAAACTCTTAAATCATTTCTACAGAAGCAATTTTTAGTAACTCAATTTACTTGGAGCGACCAATGAAAATCAGAGGCATGACGTCCAGAAAATGAGATCTGTTTTACAATGAAGTTTAGTTCTTACCATAATAGGAATTCTCAAAACATGCAACAGTTTATTAAACATACAAGACTTTATTAATATTTACAATATTATCTTCATGGTATTCTTAATTAAAATATGAAGAGCAATAAATAAAGTCTCATACGTTTTACGTTACAGTAATCAAACTTGCAAGCACAAACAGATCTCTTATTCTTTAGATTTACTTTATAAACCAGTATGACGTAACATGGCTTTTCAAACTGACTAAAGATCTGGACTGCCCAAATCTACTTGGATGTCGTGGATAATAATTCTTGTTCGTAAATATTTTAAGAAAAACTTATTAATATAAATCTTTCTTTTTTACAAATAATTAGGTAAATAAATTTTATAAGAATCTCACATTACAATATGGGGCATAAGTCGTTCGAGCTTTTGTATCACTATTTTGAACTATTTCTAAATCGGTGACTCCTGAGAATTTCCAGCAGAAATACTACGTTAAAGAATTTTAAACTCTTTTTTTACCACTTGCAGTATTACCTTTACTTCTTATCTCTTTAAAAACCAAACTAACTACCGTGTCTTGATCTTCGCTTCTAATATTTATTATTCGTTATGCTGCCTTCATGAATATTCTTAAGCCCTCGCACGATCTCTTCTTACTTTTAACACCCATACTTAACTTACTTTTAGGCTCCATAGTACGTGCAATAGCTAAAGCAGCTGCTTTTTCGCCAATACTTGAATCGTTGACTCTCACTTATTGCCAAGCTATCTTTGCTATGACTCCATTTACTACGTTTACTAGCTTTAATGTTACCTTGATTCTCAGAATAGGCTTGAGTGTGCTCCTTGCATGCTGCATTTAGTAGATTTATTCCCTAATCACCTCTAGCCAGACGTTAAACAAGTTTAGTGCCAGGACTGCTACTAGTAATGTGGTACATGTAGTGCCATAGATAAAGTACGAAGAACTCTATTTCACAGATCACGTCATCTTATGTGATGAAAAATCATCACTCTTTGGTTATTAAACCAAGACTGATCACTGGGGTCTGAAAAAGCTACACTTAAAACGTACTGTTTATAAAAGCCCTGTGGATTCAATTGCCATTTTAATCATTATCTAACTTTTTTCTAGCACTGGTTATGAATTTGAAAGAATAAGTATTTTAAAGAGCTGTTTAAGCTTATGCGTGACACGTATATATTTACATTCAGTTAACTTAAAGCAGCCATATCTTCAGATAATGCACTACTTAACTATATTATGATTTTTGACAATATAGAAAGTGTAAAGCAGGATTTCAACTTTATTTTTTTTAAATCAGCTGAATTTAAGAAACGTGTATAATGATCATATCTATTCTGACATGTCTTGAGATCCATGTGACCAGATTTTTGCATAAAATTTGTTGGAATGATGATAAATATAGATTCGTTGTCATCGATAAATATTAAAGATAAACAGTGATTCACATCGTAAAGGTCTTGATAATTTTGGTATAAGGGTAGATTGGGCATAATACACTGTTTATTGTACTTTAAAAGGTTTCAGCATTAATACGTACGAGGAAAAAAAATCAATAAGTGAAGGCTGGTGAAGCTGTCAAAAAATAATCAAGTATAGAAATTTAAAAAAAAATTAGATTTGTAAAATTCTCCATACGACCATCAAACCTATGAACTGATCCTGTTTAGAAAATTATTACATAAGCAAGAAGCAAAACCAATTTGTCTGTGATTCCTAGTAAAGTGAAACTACTACACACAAAATAAATACAAAATAAAAATACAACTATAATAACACAAGTTTAAGTCTGTGGTTAGTCAAACTAAAAATGATGATAGTGAGCCAAATGTTACCATCACACGTATTGATTGATCTTAACAATATTTCTTTGCTATTAGTTAATGAAAATCGAAGAGATTTATAAGATTTGGTTCATGGGGTACGAGAAATAGGTAGAGTATACATGCTTAATTATTCGTCAATGAATTTTGGAAATAATCAAATTATAATGGGTGAGTTAAGTTCTCCAACGATTGATGGATATATAAAGCTGCTAGTAAAAAAACATCATGCTCAATCTAGTGTGACTACTGATAGTTAGAAGAAATACTATTTGCTTTTTAATTCCTTCAGTGCTCATAGAAGAAAGTATAGCAAAAAATAACTATTAAGACACACAGTAGTCATAAATTAAATAGAATTATATCTCTTATATTTTATTTCACTGCTAGCAAAAAAAGGATAGATCATTGTACCTTAGTTTACAATTATTAGAAAAATTCAGCAGGAAGTGAATTATGTGCTGGAGGATGACCTTAATGAGATGATTGGTTGTCTTTAATTTTTTATAGTAGAAAGACCTGCAGAAAATACTAGCTATTACGATGTGCTTATATTGATCATTTATAAGTTGCACAAGGCTGGATATAAATATTTTGCTGGTAAGGACTTACGGAAAAAGAAAAATGAACATCAATGTGTTTAGACGTAAGAGTGAAGGCGATAGCCAAGGTCTTCCTAGTCCTCCAGGTGTTGGCTTTAGATTGTCTATAGATGCACAATGTGATATTGAATAAGGAATACTGGGAGATTTTTAGCAGCTATCCTCTTAGTTGTTTCGCTGAATTGTTATACTTTACAGAAAGAAATAAAAATTGTTCACGATAAGCAACGTAAAAAGTTAATCTATGAGATTAACGTGTGTGCTAAAAGTGGTGTAATAAAAGTGGGAAACAAACACGATGAAAGAAGTGTTATCTCAAATCTTTACTTTGGAAAGTAACTAAACTGAATACATAAAATTAATGGTCAAAAGATTTAAGTCTCATTTAATCACAATCTTTCATTGAGGATGCGTGGTGAAAAGGAATTTGTAGTGAAAGAGCTCAATAAACAATCTCGTCATAACTATTTATGACAAAAATCATATTCAAGGTTTGGATAAAACATTACAGGTCAATCTTGTAGCAGAGTTACCCGCAGTTTATAAGGACAACGGTTATAGGTACGTGTTAGCTATAGACTTATTTTAAAAGTATAATATGTAAATAAATGTGTTTTAAAACTATGAGTAGGCCGTACCTGTAAAGAGAAAAATCGGAGAAGATGTTGAAGCAACGAAAAAAACCGTATTACAAGATGATTGAGTACTAAAAAATCTGCATGTAAACTGAGGTAAGGAGTTCTATAATAGAAATTTTTAAGACCTCGTATGAATATAAATCATTAATATCTACTCAACATACAGCAATCTTAAACCATGCATGCATGACCGCTGTAGTCACAGTTTAAGAAACAAAATATTAACAATTTAGTCTTCTCGGAAAACACTAGTGGCTTGATATCCTACCGGAGTCAATTGTAACCTGTAACACTTGAAAACATTGAACACTTGTCAATGTCAAAACCTGTCAATGTCACAGCTACTAATGTAGCTTAAGTTTCAAAACAATTAAGAGTTACTGATGAAATTATGAAAAAGCCAAAATTTAAAGTTAATGATAACTTGCACGTGAGGAAGGCTAAAAGTACCTTTGAAAAAGGTTACGCCAAACTGGTAAACAGAAATATTAACTTTCTACAACGCTTTCAGCAAAGATTGATTAACTGGGAATTTGGCCGAGCAATGAGTGTTTCTATACTGTTGTACCCTTCTTACTTAATCATAAGTTTTATGTCCCATCTTTTACGATTATTTTCTATGATCTTACCATAGACGGCGTGAATCATAACTTTGAAGAGCAGTTTTTTCAGCACATTTTTAATTTGGTTTCTATTTTTTGTGTTGTGATTTACTTTTGGCTGAAGCCATAGATTTTTTCTAAGATGGAAGACTCTACGAAATTTCTGGAGCACTTGCCCATGTTTGGGAGCCCGCTTTCATGACTTGTAACGTATGACGAATCACTCTTAATCATACGAAGTAGTCATGAGCTTTTGCTCCTTGGATCGAGGGGGAACAATCTGTTATTAACTGTGAGATAAATACTTATGATTATCTTGGATAACTACTAGATACTTTAAATATATCTTATAGTATATAGCTATATCATTCTTCTGGTACATCAAGGAAGTGTGATTGTGTAACGTGAGCAACTTATTAGAAATCTTCTCTGGGTGATGCCTGTGTCATAGCTTATTCCTACAAGTTAATTGTATCAAAAATCATAAGGTGTTAACATTTTTCCACGGTACTATAGTTCTCACCTATGTACTTGTTGTTGGCCTAGGCATGACAGATATAGCACTGGCTCACATCTTTTCTAATGATACTTCTGTCAGAAACTTCTAAACCTCGAAATCAGTTACATTAACACTCATATTTTTGCTAATATTAATATTCCGTTCAACAGCTAACATGGCGAATTTTAAATTAGATCATAGCATTTGTGGAGAGTATTATAAATTTGTCAATATCAATCATGCTGATTCAATGATTCAATGATTGTATTAAATTGTTAATATTCGTAGGGTTGCTTGTTTTAGGTCAAATTTTAAAAAAATTTTTAGGTAGAGCAGCATTAACAATTTATTACATCATTCAACAAACCTAGCTATTCCAAAAGATGTCTATAAAATTGTCTCGCTTGGACTGAGTATTAACCTTCCATCAACCTTTTATAAACGCGATTTTTTGTATGTCATTAAAAATCTGAAAATAGGTCTCTCACACCTCGATACTAATGATCGAGTAAAGACTGAAATCCACGATAAAGTTTCTCAATAATTACTCGATGCTTGTAAACATTAGCTAGCTTTTTCAAGAAGGGACCAAGAATACAAAAAGAATTTACAGTCAACAAAGAATTTTTGTCAACATAAAAATCCTGATATTTTTTTTATCTCTGCTAACTAAGGCAACGTCACAGTTTGCCTTAAAGAAAAAGACTATAGAAAAAATGCATCGTTCGTTATTAGATGTATTGACTAATTAAATTATTTCTAAAAACCCATGAAATTCTCTACAAAAGAGAACCTCTAATATTTTAAAGAACCTGAACTCTAACGGTACAGTGACGATTGATGCGATGTCACTAGACAAAAGCTTCTTCTTATACTAGTAGTATGTTGGTTATGAAGTTTGTTTTATTTTTAACCAAATCCACCTGCTATTATATATAGTTAACTACATATTCATACAGCTAGCTGTCAAATAATTTAACATAAATAATTGCCATAGCTTACTGCGTTGTTACCCAATAAATAAAAATTGAAAAATCATTATAAAAGTTTTCATATTATTTTACCAATTTAAATTTTTTTTATTGTGTGCACTCCCTAGACCAATATGGCTGGCAGTTTTTGTCACTGCACTCATCGAATGTAACTGCAAAATAAAATAGTATTTTAGCTATTTTATCAATTTTATCATCACCAACACCTATAAAATCACCCAGTTTCGTAAAGATGAGAGTGTCAGGGTTATGGTAAGTATTTTTTTTTGCTTGTACATTCCACTATAGTAGTTTAATTGATAGTCAAAAGTTTGCTTCAGGCCTTCGCTTGTAAGAGACTGTGTTAAGTGAGCTCAAAAAGTGCTGACTTTGAATTGAATTATCTCCAGATTTTGATTGCCAACCCATAAGAATAAAGATACCATTGGATTCAGCACGATCTCAACTTTAATAATATATCAGTTGAAGTTATTGTACATTCCGTGATGGAGCCTTCTTAAAAACTGAACTAAAAAATATACAACTCACTACTAACTACAGATTAATGTCTTTTGATGTCAAATCCCTGTTTACTAATATCCCTTAAGTAAGTAGTATTGATCAACCTATATCGACGAACATAATGTATAATTGTTGAATCCGTATTGACGAAATTCAACAATGCACACAAATTTCTACCATCAAATTTTCGACTTGCTAGTGGGCTCTTCCATTTTACCTCTGTTCGCTGACCTTGTAGGTAATGACCTAGAAAATAAGCGTCCCCTGGTTTTAAAAAATTATTACAATATTATTCTAGCTTTTTATTTTCATTACGTACATAATGTATTACTTTTTTATTAACGTAGGCCACATTTTTCAAATATTGAATGTCTTTATTTTATATCATCCTAAACAACAGTTCACACATAAAATGGAGGGTGTCAATAAACTTAACTTCTTAAACTTTACCATAATCAGAAATTCGAATCATTTTAATTTTTACTGGTTTGAAAAACATTCTTCCTTCGGACGTATCGTAAATTGTTTTTCTGATCGTCCAGTAAGCAACAAACAAAATATTCTTGTGTAATAACCCAACAAGACTGTGGCAGATATTCTGCGATGGATTTCAGTTTTTAAGTAAACCACTTTGCTGAAGTAGCCATATTAGCATCTTACCTTTGATATCTCTTGCATATAGATTGGCTGTGGTTTAAGCTATATTCCACACTACAGCGTTTATTTAAGGCATGATACTTTTAAAATGCACGCATATCATTCTCCACAGACTGAAGTAAGCACCAAAAGTCTACATAGATGATGCAACGGACTTATGCACCACAGTTAAAGTTTTTGACTTTACAATGCTCTTTTCTGGTCACTTTATCTGACACTCGTTCACATGAGGACACCTAATTTTATACTTATGTAGCTTATTTTTAGTATGAAATTGATGTAAAAATCTTTCATAAGCCCAATATTTTATCTTTCTGTTTGATATCTGAAACATTTCCAGTCTTGAAAAATTACGTATCCAGACATAGTCGCTGTTTAGTTCTGGTACATTTCTGTTTTTTTCATTATCTTCATCGATATAAAAATTCTAGAGAAGAAGTTTATTTACACAAATTTTTTTTATTAAAGTGATATGAAACTATATACTTACTACAGTATTTGCTTAACATGTATATATATAAGTAAAAACATGATTTTGTTCCTCAAATTTTTTAAATTAATTTCAAAAAACTGAAAACTCCATTTCATTACAGTTGAATTTTTTCTTATGAGGCTTGTATTAACTCACTCTGTATGAATGTTAAGTTGGTAGGTGTAGAGCAAATATAATCCCACATGAAACATTTATCATCGTTGTTCTACACACTTATACATGCTTTTCTTACGAGTATATATCTCGATATTTCAACACATTAACTTACTATCACAGGGTTAAAGTTATTGATATTTACTTAAGAGAATTTTATTACAGTTTCTGGTACCATAAAAAAGTAGTGAATAATCAGAAAAAAATGAATCCAATAATAAAAAAGTAAGAAAAGGTTATCCAAAGGGTATAAGTTATTGTGATAAATAAAGTACATTACACAGGACCATAAAAAAAAAAAGATAAGTGGAAGGGTCCCTTTCAGCAACAATGCACTTCTTATGTATTTTGAGGCGCTGACTTCATTCCCGTTGTCTAAATTGCTCTATCACATCACAATTTTTTACACTTGTTAACATGGGGACTACTTCAATTACTGAAATGAAAGCATTGCCGCTTATGGACACGTTTTTCGTTAATAAAAAAAAATTGTGATGTGATAGAGCAATTTAGACAATGGGAATTAAGTCAGCGCCTCAAAATACATAAAAAATGCATTGTTACTGAAAGGGACCCTTCCACTTATTCTTTTTTTGCGGTCCTGTGTTATTAATATAAAAGGCTGTACCCAGTCTTTTAAGGATTTAATTCTTCAGAAATTAATTATACCGCCACTTCGTTTTAAAATCAAACCAATAGTATTTCTCTTTAAAAAGCTATTTCTATAGCAACAATGAGCAGACACTTATAAAAGAGAAAACTTTTGGTTATTACACTGCGTCCATGGTATACTATGGTAGTTGAGAAATTTCTCACATAACACTAAGGAATGGTTCTTCGAAAATACCTACACAATGCAGAAAAAGTGCATGTGTTTGGTTCATTGAGGAAACAATGGTTGGAGAGGTTCCAATTTCAGTTTTACGATGTTACACATTGAGCTATCCTCCTTATATTCAAATAAAACTAGCAACCATCTGCCCCTATCATCATATGGCGTTCAAAGCCAACTATGCATATTATAACCTTGGATTCTACTAAAAAGGTTATTATATATTTGCCTAGGTCCATACAATGATTGGAAGAACGCTAATTTTTTACTATTAATATGCCATCAAGCAGTTAATATGTAAACTGAATATATTTTGTACGGCTACGCTTGTTAAAAAGGGGTAATATTTAATAGTTGTACTTTATAGATAGAATCCTGCGTGTTGGTTGAAGCTCTTACCAAGCGTGCTGCTGAATCAACGTAAAAAATTTCGTTAGACCACCTTATGAGTTTAAACAGAGATAAGTTTGAGGTAGCTTGAAATCGTCTTCAAGTTGAATTTCAGTTATACTTTACTCTGTGTATTTAAGATCATCACTATTTAGTAAATAAGTGTGTCCGAAGTCCAAGGACTAACTTTTATTTCCAGCTATCTGCTAATTTGATTTTTCTCGAATAAAATATTTTTTTGTAATGACTTATTTCTAATATATTAACTCTCATAAACTTAATTGAAATACGAATATAAGGTAGTTTTGAAACATATTTGACGCTCATAGCTTAATTTAACTGCATGTGCAATAACAAGGATTTCAGACAAAGTGATGCTGCAGTGCCACATTATACATGTGCATTTTAAATCCATCACAACGTCATTTAAAAGTCTGCACACATCCTTATGTTGGTGGTATTTAACGTTCTGATTTAGTTCTGCTTATAAATATTGTTAGTAATTTACTTATGATAATTTACCCAAAGGATAGTTTAATGAAACGTGTCTTATACTGAATCATAAAGTTGATGTATAGTTTTTCATTTTCACACCTGTACATTTATAACTTTATAACACTGATATAAATGAAAATTTTTTATGCATTTGATAAGTTTCAGTTAAATTAATGACTGTTGAGATTTCGTATAACTGGATGTTGTTTGAGCCTATATGGAGAAGCGATGATGTACCTAAATACACTTTATGTTACGAATTAAATAGGTACCATTACAAACAAGGAAAAGTGACTAACTTACAAAGTAAATTATCTTTTTTTGAAAGATTTTTGTTGTCATATAGAGCCAATAAGAAAGTGTTTTCTATATAAATGGTGATACTCAACCCTAATAAAAGTTATCTTGTTTGATGAAAATAATGAAGTTAATACAAAAAAAGAGTCATGGTCTACACATGGCTAACATGCATTTTTTTAAATAAGTATCACAAATTTATCATGTGCAGGTAATGTAATGGCAAATTTCGGTGTAAAGCGATTAGTCCTATTAAGATTATGAAATAGTTTATGAAGTATCCCACATTTTTGAAAAACTAAATACACATATTATTAACGAAATCATTGCTGAACTACTAATTACCGATATTTTTTCTTTTAATAACTACGTCATGCAACAATATTGAGTGCTTTTCTTTAAATCTTTGTTAAGAAATTATCAGACTTTACAAAACATGCTTTTTTGAATTAAATTATCCTAACTTATCACGGCTACACACGTTTATAAATCATTTTACAAGCTAGCTTAAATTATTACATTTTCAGAAAATAAACTACGTTCAAGTACGTTTAGTGTCAGAAACAGAAATTAATTATTAATTTAATAATAACTACTATTCAATATTATTGATAACTCAAAAAAACTCTAAAACCAATGTAAAAAGTTCTAATATTTTTGGTAAACGAGCTTTGACCACGATCTATAACGTAAGGTCTCATGGCTTCTATCCATTGCCAGTATTAACTACCGTATGATGTCTCCTATATACACGAAGAGAAAAATCATGGAGCAAACGCATAGCAATTTGATTAAAAATTCAAACAGAACCATGCTCAGTAAGCATGGCCTCTGTCTTCGAGAAACAGCTGACCAGTCAGCAAGTATCTGGTATTAACTAAACGAGTCATATTTATATGCATGTATCTAATTATTGAAGTTCTTGCTCTTATAATTCTAATTTAATAAATCACATACTGCTAATTATTTAAGTAACTTTTTTCTTTTTGCAACCTTATTTACCAACGCAATACTTCACCTACTTTACTAGCCGTTACAGAATAGCTGTTGTCGTTGAATTTTCCATCATACAGAAAGGTATGGGTACAATTATATCTTATAATTTTAATAAAATAAATGCTGCTTCACATATTTACTTGCAGTTCATACTTTGTACACCATTTCCGAATGTTTACCCATCAAAATTATGTTACAGGGTCGCTACGTAATAATTGGAAGCATGAACTAACAAACCTTTCACTTGTGTATGATAACAGTTGACAACCACAATGCTGAAGCACTTATAGTGCTGCTAACACACGTAAGTAAAATTAAAGCTAGTTTCACCGTTTGAGCTTGCTTTACCTGAAAATTTAATAAAAGTTCTTATGTAACTCTATAAACTTTCAGAATACTTAGATTAAGGAGCTTTCTGCATATTTATCTGAAATAATAAACTTAAAAATTACCATAAGTATTTGCCATAACGAATTAATGCTAGAAACTCTAGAAGATTTCTTGAATCATAATATACAGCCTTCTCGAATAATAATTGCCATTCAGCAAAGCAAAGTGATTGCTAGCTCTCACTTAGAAATGAATAAACTTACAACAAATGACTTAAAAATATCACAACATTCTTTACAACTAAATTTTAACAGCTTACTTAACTCATTCATCAGAGCATCACATTTCCTTAATATTAAAAAAAAATGACTGACTTATTACAGTTTTACAAGACAATAATACAACTTATTAAACTAAAACAAAATTACTAACTTACTTAAAACTTGTACAATACTAAACTATAGCACCCATTCGAAATCTTTCTGCAAAAGATGTCATTAAAATAATATCTCATTACAGTGATTCAGGCGTCTTACTATAAACCTTTTAAAACTGCTGCAAAAAAGCATAACTCATTATTAAAAAAAAAAAAAAACAAACCTTATTTATTTAAATGTGACTTTTGAAATACTTTTACTCGCCATCAAAAATTAAATATTTGGTACCATTAAAGAAACAGCAACATTCTTCACAAAAATTCTTGGACTGCAGAGACATAGTACCAAATAATGAATAAACGAGCAGTTTTCAAACAAAAACAAAGATTAAAGCGTAATCTTCTTTTTAAATAGCTTTAAAAAATCCTCCCAAAAATTAATCAAAGCAACTTAATTAATCAAAGAGGGCTACACTAGGCTATGAATGGACGAATGGATCACGTAAGCGTTTTTTAAACTGCTAAGACTTAGAAATTATAAATCAAAAGAGACGTCACATGCTAGGAACCCAAACGCTTTAAAAAAACTGTAAAATTCATAACTAACAGACAGAACTAGGATGCACGATTAAACTTAATCCAAATATCAAAAAATGCAAAACTTATGAGACATAAGGGCATATAGCAGGTAATTTCTGGTCTCACTACAATACAAAAGCCAACTAACCCTTAGCCAGTTCCCTGTACAATTTAACTCCATCCACAACCTAACGTCGTTCAAGCTGCTCTCCATCGCTATTATGCTCACAGTCCTTTAAAAAGAGCGTACCAAGAAGTCCACGATCCCATAATAATCTTTATCCTACATATTAACCAAATATTAGCCTATAAATAAGATTTGCATAGCAACTAGCGTTGAACTTGTTTGATAACATAAAAGGTCAAGTAAGTCCACAAATATGGGACTATTGCAAATCAGTGAAACAGTCGTGAAAATGTCGGTAGAGGCTCTGCCTCTTCACAACCATAAAAACATCTAAGTCAAGAATGAAACAAATTATATTAATTAAATAAGAGTACGTAAAGAACAGCATTTATTGCAATAGCAAATTTGTTAAGAATGTAAACATAATTATAACAAAGTGTAAGTCTTGTACTGTAAAATATTAGAACAGTTAAGATTTTTTTTTGTTTTGGTATTGTAGAAAAGCTTGGGATTCAATGTCTTATAAATACTTTAAAATAAGTAACAGTATATCAAAGTGTATGCCTGTTGTCTAAAGATTAGGTTTTGTGTAGTATTAACAAATACACATAAATATTTATACGTGTTATGCATCGACTACATATCGTTTACAACAATTTTTATTTACTAATTTGAATGTTTATTTTAATACTGGTCGCTGTTATTAACTTTTTCATTGCCCAGTTCAGCACTTCTACTCTAAAATTTTATATTAGGTTAGGAAACAAAAAAAAAATTTAGTAAAATAAATGATAGAAACAGCTCGTGGCTCATGGTGCCACTCAGCTGCTGGGCAAACACAACTGACTCATTGACTGTGACTGTTTGTACCTATACGATACATACACAGTACACTCCTACTTTACATATACACGTCCAGTGCAGGCAGCCCTTGTCTGTACGAAGCACAAAATTCCCGGTTTACCTACTGTGCAGTAGCAGCATAGTAGATAGCTTTTTTTCCCTCACTCTCTCCCCTTACTAGCTCAGCCTTGATTCAACTTGCTCCAC
Source organism: Copidosoma floridanum (assembly GCF_036245765.1). NCBI lineage: Eukaryota > Metazoa > Arthropoda > Insecta > Hymenoptera > Encyrtidae > Copidosoma > Copidosoma floridanum. The sequence goes on from NW_028321885.1 coordinate 3,121,488, forward strand.
CAGTCCACCTTCTTCACTCGCCTATTCCCTCATTCTCTCTTACTTGCTCTCGTACCTGTAGCGCGAAAAATTAGGCAGTTAAGTGGGAGATCTTACTCCACAGCAGTTTTTTTCCATATCAGGCTCAGATTCCAGACCCAGCAAAAGAACCATAGCTTTAAAAATAAAGTTACTAAAGAGCAAAAAAAAGTGCCTATAATTATGAAATTTAGTAAGAAGCATCAAAAATTGACTTAGGCTTCTTCCAGAGGGCCAAATTTAAGAATTCATTAAGAATCTTTTTGAAAATATTTAAAATCCTACGAGAAGAAATAATAATAAAAATAAAATTTAACAAATTCAAAAACATAAATACCTTGCGTATCGATTTAATTCTGTAAAATTATTTTAACCTAGCTATTTATTTCCGATATTGTTGCAGCACCTTCTTTTTTTTTGATTTATTATACTAGTTAGCCTTATAAATTTAAAAGATACTATTAAGTATCTAAAAATGTAACAAATAGAGAAATAAGGAATCTAGGATATGTCGTATAATGCTTTCAAGAATGTTTCTTCGAGTTTTACATCACAACGAATGACTTTCCCTTAGATGCATACAGTCGAACATAAAATAACTTATTTTGTAGATATAAAGTATGAACTAATTACTTGAAGCACTTCTTCAACATCAAAAATTACGTAATACCTCTGAATATTTAAATAAATTAGACTAAGGATTTTTAAGAACAGAAAAATAACCTCATCACATACCCAAACAATCTATACAAGTTCTAACGTTTTAAACAGACAACACATTTTCTTGGAAATACAAAAAATCTGAACCTGGAACTAAGTAAGCGTTAAGAAACCTAAGAATTACGAAAAACTTATAGTATTTAAAATTATAAATCAAGGAACGAACAATGCTACTACAAGCTCTGAAATTTCGAATTACGAAACAAAAGTTCTTACAAGAAATTTCCGAATCATAAATCCGAAAAATTATATTACAGTGTGATAAAATAAAAAAATAAAAATTAATAATACAACAGGCAATCACGACAGTTTTTGAAACCATACCAACTAAAGCATACTTACCACTTTGATTAGCCTTGACTTGAAAATATATCTATGCTTACAATAGACGTATCAGGCTACACTATAGAAGGGACACTTCAACAAGAAAAAGTCATGGAAGATAAAACTGTTGCTTTTATATCCTACACCTTGACCAAAACTAAAAGCACCTATTATCCTTTTTTCACAAAAGCACTAGCTATCATGTATTGCATAGAGCAATAAAGCTTATTCTTACGCAGAAAAAAATTTATATGAGTTATCTATCATCGGCCCATTGTGTGGCCTAATTCAATGAAAGACTTATAATCTCAATGTATGCTTTCGCTTACTCCTGGAGACAAAGAGCCACAATAGCTGCTGAATGCAATATCTAAGGAACCTTGACAACACGATATAACAACTCACCAAACGGCAATAAAAGAAATTGTTTTTTACTACAAAGTAGCCCTATCAGTCTTAAATCCTAAAAGATGAGACCTTACAGTTATAACAATAAAGACCGTGCACCAAAGTCACCTTTTTTATAAAATGCTGTGAAAAGCAGGCGGTCTTCTCCAAAGAAAAATAAAATTCACCAAACATCCATCATCAAACTTTTGAAAAGTAACGATGAGTCTTTTGACGAGATAACAACAAAAAAAAAATTCGTTTTACACCCTACCCATGTGCAAAACATCATCTCTAGCAGTGCACGAAAAATACCATATAATACATAGCGAATACATCAAAATCACACAGAAAATGGAAATTATTATTTTCAGAGGGAAGACGTAAATGAAAAAAGACAATTACTTTTACTTAATGGACAACCCCAGCTAACTATTAAAATACGGAGTATGAGGTCTTCATACAAGAAACCAACTACCCTGATTGGAAAGGTCACATTTAAGCTTACCTTTATGAATTTAATTGAACAAAAATTTTTCAATTAATTTGCCTATATGAGCTTACGAAAAAATGATCACAACAAAATCATACAACGTTTAATAAATCATCATCCAGCGAAAACAAAGTATTAATAGAAAAAATAATACTTACATTTATTATTAATGACAGCGCTAAACAAGTACATATAAAGCTTAGAAAATATTACACATGGTATTAAAATACATTATACTAACAAAAATAATAACTTATTTCAGAAAAATGTAACACCCATCACCATATGAAAATTCAGTAATAAGCTTTAATAGAGGAGGACAGAAAAAAAGCAAAAAAAACTTTAAATAAACAAAAACACAAATTTTTTTTAGAACATTAGAATAAAAACTTCTTATAATTAATTTAAAAATGCTCACTAAAGGAATTAGTGGGTGTAACAAATAATCAAGAATTAATTATCACTGACACAACCACATAACCTTTTGCCAAACTTTCTCTAGATATAGTAAGGCTATATTTGCATTTTTTATTATTAAAATACGCTAAAACCATATAACTACTGAATTAAACTACCATGTCAATAGCAGATGTACTTGTTAAAAAATTTATTTGCATACATAAAACTCCAGCAGATATACAGATATGTACAGTTTTTTTTTTTTTTTTTTTTTTTTTTTTTTCTTTTTCTTTTTTTTTTTTTTTTTTTGGTGAAGCGGGGAAGAGAAAATATTCATAGACACCCCAGCTAATCTGGTGGTAGTGTCAGATTCACCCAGTGTGCCTACCGACTAAAAACTAACCTCCCCACATGGTCCGTTAGGATTACTTTCCTAGAAAACAAACATGCATAAAAGAAGAAAGAAGAGGGAAAATAACGGAGAATTTCTGAGGCCAGCTCGTTCTCAAAGAAATAAGAGAAGGGGCGTTTATGCATCTAGATAAAGCTCGAATCTTGGCTTGCGCTGGAATAGAGTTAGAGAGGCTTAGGTTTGGTGTTATTGTGAGTGTGTGTATAGGTGTGTGAGTTTTCTGGATATCGTGTATTTTTAAGCGTACCTGTAATTCGTATGAGTGTTTAATAGGGCTTAGGCCATAAAGGATACGGAGGACAGATGGGTGCTTCTGAAGGGAGCGTACGGATTAAGATCACGTTTATTTCGGCGAGATTATAGAGATGCATCCAATGAAAGCAAAGGGGATGGCAGACCTAGAGTATTTTCCGCGTCCTCAGGGTTCTGTACAAGAGCGCAGGGACGTTGTATAAGGTCAAAGCGCCCGGGTTAGAGGTTCACGAGTGTGGCACTGGTGGGGTTTGGGTTGTCCATAATAAAGGCGCAGATTTTAGCCACAAGGATAAGGGCTGCTTGTATTGGACGGACAGTGTTGAACTCCTTCATGATTTAAATATTTCTGATGTACCACGTAATACCCAGGACTGAGCTTAGTATCTTCATAAAAGGGCCTTGGATGCCCTGTAGTCGGTTTCCCTTTGCAGTGCCCCACGTTGGTATCGCATAGGTGCTGATGCTCTTGATAATGGCGTTGAAGGTGCATAGCTTGGTCTTCTGGGAAACTGCTTTGTTGTTACAGAAAGGCTTTAATTGCACAAAGATTTCATACGCCTTACCGCAAGTGCTGTTGATGTGCCGAATATACGTAAGTCGATGGTCTAGCGTTACGCTAAGATACTTGGTGGAGTAGCTCCAGTCGATTTTGACTCCGTTGATCTTTACATGCTGTAATTTTTTTCTTGGATTTTTTCAGAAGACAATGATGGCTATGGTCTTTGCCTCATTCACGACTAGTTTCCAAATACTATACCAGTTATGGAGAGTGACAAAATGTTTGTTTAGAAAGGTGATGCACCGAGAGTGTTGTTTTGAAGTGCAGCTGACCGCAATGTCAACTGCATAGACGTACGTGTTGATGTCTACGCGCTGGAGCAGATCATGAAAAAATATGTTGAAAAGGATAGGTGATCGCGGTGAAGTTTTTGTGGATGAAGCTGTTAAAGAGGTCTTCGATGACTCTCAGAAGCTTATGTACGGCTAAAAATCTGACTTTTAAACCGTACTTCATGTCTGGAAGGATGTTATTTTCCGTTGCTTGCTTTTTGAGGAGGGTAAAAATGACGCTTTCGATGATTTTACTAAGCGATTAGAGTAAGCTAATAGGTCTATGGCTCGAGTGGTTGCTGAGGGGTTTTTCAAGCTTCTGAAGGCAGATAACCGTAGCCACCTTTCACGTAATTGAAAAAGAATAAAAGCGCATCATGGCGTTGGTGATGTTGCAAATTGCTGTGATAAATTTTTGAGAAAGGCTTTTTAGCACGCTATTGGAAATACCGTCTCTACCTGGGGCTTTCCGAGTTTTAAGGAAGTGGATGATGCCTCTGATTTTGAAGAGTGTGCAGTGTTAGAAATTTGGATCATCAAAGACCTGTTGCTGCATAGTGTGGTTGATTCGTTTGTGTTCATGGGCTATTTTTTCAGTGCTAAGGATGGGAGAGCATTGATTTTGCAGCGAATCTGCAAAGATCTCTGGTTTGTTTGAATCTAGCGTGGAGAGTTTGTTCTTTTGTTAAAAGGGGAGGGGAGAGAGGGCCGTTTGTTACGGAATTTTTTGACGATCTTCCAAGCATTTCTTAAGTAGGACTCTGCCTTGACTATGAATTTATTGAGTGCCTTGTTTCGGAATGCAAAGACTTAGGATTTGACTTCCTTTTCAAGAGAGTTACGGTAAACTTTTAGTTCAGGGGTTCTCCGTTTCTCCCAGAGTTTCTGAACTCTCTTTTTCTTCTTGATAGGACGCAAGCGGTCGCAGGGGAGTTAAACTGTGTGTTGGGAAGCTGCAGTTGTTGTGGAAGCGTCTTGTGTGCACCTGTTTAGTTCATCTGTGAATTTACCAACTGCTATGTCAAGTTTCGTTTGAGACCTGAGGGGACGACAATTAAATGGGAAGGATTCGAGTTTGTAAGCGAGGTGGACCCAGCGTATGCAGCTGGTGGTAACGGGTATGGTGAGAAGGGATCTAGGGATCTCTAGGTAGACCGAACTATAATTGCAAGAAAAGTCTGGGGATGTTTATGGTTCCGTAAGGATGGTCACGTTATTTGTCCGGAATATATCTAAGATGTCTGGGCCTTGGTCTGGTAAGCGATGATAGTAAGGGTGGCGTGTACGCATGTGTATGGTTTAGCGGAAATACTGTCGTGAGGCGTGACTAGGTAACATTTACCGAAACAGAATAGAGGGAGCCCTGAGAAGAGCCGTATAGAGAGAGCTTAAGTCTGAGTAAAAGCGATGCGTAACGGGCGTACGCAGAAACCATACGTTCGGTACGAGCGCTCGAGCAAGACTGATATACGTACAGAGCTAGGCACTATCTTCCTTAGAAAATTAATAAAAAGAGCAGCCAGTCGGCTCATTATGAGCCAATTAGCAACTGTTTAAAATTTATATTTATTTAACAAGTAAACTTTTTTATAGCTAGTTCGTATATTTCACCTATAAAAACCATAGAAGTAGGACAAAAAAACTATACTTATTATTAGCAATTTCCAGATGTACACCCGATACTTTATTTATTACGTTCTTTTATTTGCTGCCAAGAGGGCACCTTTTTTCGCGATGCTACAACATATCTGTCATTATTTGATAACTGTAAGTTTCAAAAAGATTGTTTTATACTATTCAGACACGTACCTACATTTGACAAGAGACTACATTTGCTGTCTGTAAGATATTACAGTATTAGAAATATATAAAAATCATTAAATAGGTACCTACGAATATGTGACAAAGCAAGATTTCAAACCTTGGTTTATTTGAAGCTCTTTACTTGTTTAAAAAAAGACAATAAAGAGTGCAAGGTACAAAGAAAACTACAAACAATAACCGTGCAATATAAAGAAAAGATGCAAAAATATGGCCTTATACGTGCCTAATTCATTACTGGACGTGATCTTTAGTTCAAATACTTTTGACACTTATCATTCTATTAATGCACATGACAAATTCATGGAGTCAGTAATTCTTAGGACTATTATTTGAAAAAAAAATGTGAAAACTTAAAAACACTATCTAAGAAAAAGTACTTTTTACTAGAGAGGGAGGAATTGTGTACAATAACAATGGTGTTATTATACAGACATCTGTTTGCTTATAGAATGTGCAGAATATTCCACTGTTAGTAGGCTAGATAATTTTTCACTTTGCGACGGAGTTGCAGCATCAAGCACACATATGCAGATGTCTATCTGTACTTAATAACTAAAACTTTGGTTAACGTGCTTGTGCGTGTGCTCGACGCACTTGGTTACTGGCTCTTAGGCCATGAGTCGTGCGCGTGCTCGAGATAATCGGCACTGACACGACTCCAACATGAGAGGTGTGGCATATTGGTCAGTAGCAGGTAGATTATTTGTGACAGTACCTCCACTTAATGGAGTGAAACGGTCTGAAATATGAGGACCAGGCCTATAGAGCTGCCAGTACAATTTGCTGGTTAAATTATTGTACCAATAAGGTTTATTCAGTATAAAGTAGGAAGAAATAGCTGGGTAAGTTAAAAGAGTCGAGTTTCTCTTTTTGTTTGAATTTTAAATTTTTTATGGCTGGATATAATTAGATAACTGCGTTGGTTATAAAAAGGCCAGGACTGGAGCCAACATCCAGTCCACAAGGAGTCCTGACCAACTGAAAGGTCACAAAAATAGCGGTTACTACGGTTTGTCTTTTCATGCAGTGGCTGTAGTGCGCGCAAGTTGCGTAAGGGTCGGTACGGTGGTCGTACTAAGGGGACCAGTGTTATACAGATGTCTGCAGTATTGTGCTCTGGGTAGTTATGTGATAGTACCAAGCTGGCTAGGTAAAACATTACAAATTTATTAGTTATTATTAAATCTTATTTTGTAAGTTTATTACATAATCTAGTTATACGAAAAAAAATGGTAAGGCCCAGAGAGTATAAGGATTATGGACTCTAAAACATGTTTCTATCATTTTATCTATCTGTGAAAGGTTTTAAACCCTAGCCCTCCAGGTGGCAGGACCACGGTTTGCCACTTATGTATTAAAATCTCTCAGCAATGCTATAAAAAGTGTGATCTGAAAAATTTACAAATCTAATGGTGCACGCTGTGGGCCACTTTAATTTGCTTAAAAAAAAACACCAATATCTCTACTTTACAAAAATAATTTATCTTGCAGATAAGTTCACGATAAGACCACATTTTATAAAAGCTGATGATTAAGAAATCTTGTTTTAAACGATTTGAGACATGAATGTTTTAGTTTTATCCTTTTCATTACTATCGATTAAAATTTGTGAGTAAAGCTGTATAAGACAATTAACAAGATTTAATTGAGCTAAAACATATAAAGCAACCGAGTAAATAAAAGATTTCGTTGGATAAGTGCCATCGTCTCCGGGGCTATTTTCCGGCCGAAGGAACGTAAGGTAGCCACCGAGCGATGGCGCTTACGTGGCAAATGCTATTTTTCACTTCAATTTGTTTAAAAAAAACACCAATATCTCTACTTTACAAAAATAATTTATCTTGCAGATAAGTTCACGATAAGACCACATTTTATAAAAGCTGATGATTAAGAAATCTTGTTTTAAACGTTTTGAGACATGAATGTTTTAGTTTTATCCTTTTCATTACTATCGATCAAAATTTGTGAGTAAAGCTGTATAATACAATTAACAAGATTTAATTGAGCTAAAACATATAAAGCAACCGAGTAAATAAAAGTTTTCGTTGGATAAGTGCCATCGTCTCCGGGGCTATTTTTCGGCCGAAGGAACGTAAGGTAGCCACGGAGCGATGGCGCTTACGTGGCAAATGCTATTTTTTCTACTGAGGGTACACCAGCCTCTCAAAAACACCCGAGGTAGGAAATGGTAGTTTTCCTACGAGCTTGAAAAGTCTCAGTTTGCGAACCGAGAGGTTTGCGGCCCAAGCCGAAGGCGAGGGACGTAACGAGGTTCGTTAAGGAGACTTTTCGAACGGGTTCCGGAAAACTGCTTTTTCGCCCGAGGAAGTACCAGCCTCCCAAAACCACCCGAGGGCAAAAAAAATTATTTCTCCTACAGTAAAAATCCTCGGGCAAATAAGCAGTTTTCCGATACTCGTTCGAAAAGTCTCCTTTACGAACCTCGTTACGGACCTCGCCTTCGGCTCCGGCCGCAAACCTCTTGGTTCACTAACAAAGACTTTTCAAACTCGTAGGAAAACTACTACTTTCGCTTCTTAAAAGTCCACGTATGCGAGTCTGACGTCAATAGTAGCTCGTTTGCCAAGGTTTCATCTATTTCTTAATTTTACCTCGTAGTGCTCTCAAGCTACTGGATGCAAATAATAGGACAGTATGTTGTTACAGTAAAACTTTTAGAAAATTATTTGTTCAACTAGAATCATTAAAATTTTAAAGCATAATTAATTTCTATCATTTATGTATAGTACTAAGAACATTTTTTTTTTTTTACCATGGGCCCAAAGTGCGACTGCATTTTTGCGCCCTCGGGTCACACTTTGCGACCTTGTAATCACTTTGAGCTCACGGGCAGAAAAGTTTTTTGCGCCCTCCAGGCCCAAAATACTTTTTTGCCCTAGGGCCCAAAGTGATTTACTGGGCACAAAGTGTGCCCGCGGGCGCAAAATTGCACTTTGCGCCCTCGGTAAGAAAAACATTATACGTGATTCGGGCACCAACATACAACAGTCACGCCCTGCGGGCACTCATGTTTGTACTTTGTTCCCTAGTGACGTAGTGTACCATAAAGTTAAGCATAAGAGAATAATCAAGAAATCACTAAATTATTTGGGTTTGTGACTCATGTAATATGTGCTTAGCCATGCCAGATGTATAGCTGTAATATAATTAATATTAGGATTTATACAAATTAACTGGCTCTTATACCACTGGAAAAATTTTAATCGAAGGAATAAACGATGCATTTAATGTCATGATTGACTAATGTTATATGTGTTTAGCCATGCAAGATGTATGAGTGTGACATTACATTATGTTAAGAATTATACAAAGTAACTAACTTTTAGATAACTAAAAAAATTTCAATCAATTTATCAAATGATACATTTAAAGGCGTTGTTAAATATACCATGGTTTAACATTGACATTATTTAGTTCGTAAAAAAAATTTGTTTTCTGCTAACTATTTTAATGAGAATTTAAATCTCACACTTGTAGCCATGTTGCTGTTCACAGCAAAACACCTGATCTCAATATGAAGTGCATTGAAACATAAATTAAAGTTAAAGTATTTGCGTTAAGAAAAATTAATAGTGTAAAGAAATATTTTTAAATTGCTTAGAAAAAACAAATAAACATTAGTATCAATTTCATTTTTTTTCACGTTAAGAAAAAAGTTGACAAGGTTTTATTTTCAAGAACAGTTAAAGGCAACGTATCTAAGTTTAAATTGAAAATCTTGGATTTTTTAGACAAGGATGGTTCTACTTCTCTTTTTTAAAATTTAGAATTCAAATCTTATATTTCAAAATAATTTTCATGGTAATTTTTTCTTAATTGATTTAAATTTAGACACAAAATTAAGAGCTGTTATAGGTAAGAGAAAAATGAATGTGCTGAAAACTTTACGCTTATAAAGTCAAAACATATGTCAATAAAATCAACCAAGTCACTATAATATCCAGCAATTAATCTAAATCTATCAACTACGTAATCGGAGCTACTAATTTTCAGTTCATAAATTAATTATTGATTACGAATTTCGTCTCCAACGTACAGAGTTTGAGAATAGATATCATGTATTATACGTCATAAACAAGTTACATATAGTTACAGGATGTTTCAAGGTCATTTATTACGAATTTTATGTAAAACTTAATTCCCCCCCCCTCAAGTCCTATGGACCGTTCAGTTGAGCAACATAATACGTATTTTACGATGTTATGAAGTAACATGTCAGTTTGTTGAGTATTAGGGTCACTTATTTTTAATTCAATCTCAAATATACTAAGCTTTAACTCTTTAACCACCCTTTTACCACCTAAACTTAACCATATAAATACCCTACGGTAAATTATAACATATTATGAACCATCATCAAGGTAACTATTAAATTTGAAAGAGTTTGGGTTCATTGGTTATCGATTTCATGCTCACTTTATGTATAAAAGAAATATAGTCTTACAACAACTCAACATTCATAAGATACTAAAGATGTACGGTTCAAATAAAAAGTACTTGCTTACCCTTACATATAATTTTTTGCAATTCACTCTTTTTTGCTCTCTCCCCCTCTTTTTTCTTATATTTTTCCACTTAGCTTTTTTCATTATGTTATACATGGGTACAGTTATCCTTACTTTTAAGAACTGTTTTTTTTACAGCTTAGAGCTGCTCGTTCTATTTTGTATACTTGTTATTACAACTCCTGAAACAAGTTCTCTCTGTATGTATTAACCAAAGTATAACGCTTGGATACGGGCCACTTTATAACTGAGATTAAAAATGAGATTCGTGTAAAGGGTCACAACTGCTGGCGGTTTTTATTTTCTAGGGGATCTTTTTAGCAGAGCCAATCACAAAAAAATCCTTACGAAAAACTTTTGTTCACCAGTTTTTACCAGATTAAAAGCAATTGACCGTTTGATGCGTTCATAGTGGAGCAAACAAATTCAGCGTATTATATCATGATGTAATAAATTAAACTTAATTTCTCCATTATGTTCCTATGTCCATGAAATATATTTGAAAGTATCTGATATTTGAATTCCAAGAATAAATTTATAGTTTTTCAAGTTAAAACTATTCCAGTTAAACTAGTTTAAATAATTTAATTAGAAAAGTATTATTCATAAAAAATGTAACAGTATTAGAATGTATTGCTTTTTTAATATAAGTATAGCAGTATACATATGCTTTAGCACAGGTTCAATAAAGCAATTAAAAGGTCACGCAATTTTTTTGGGCTAAGAAAGAGTGTTCAGTGAGCATCCAACATAAAAATGTGTGTTTATTACGACTACAAAGAAATTATAGATCTTAAGTCATGATCTTGACTGAGAATAAGAATTTTGCAGTACCCTGAGGTAGTTAAGGCTAGTAAACTGCATGGAATCTTCTCCGCGGTAAGTTAAATGTCATACTTATTTAAAAGTTTTACAGCCAACTTATTTGCAATGATTAAGTAATTTTAGAACAAACAAGAAAACTTTTATTAATTAGTGTTTAACTTTGGCACAAACGTTTTATATAACAATGCTTTTGTCACTCATGTAAATGAGTTGCAATACTTACCTGCAACTGAATACAAACAAAAAAAGCCATTAAAATAGACATTAATTGTACTAGTGGGTTTTAATGATAATTACCATGGTTATTCACTGACAGTAAAGTCGTCAAGAACAGAGTTTCAGCAGAGATTAGTAAGGAGATTGCTGAATGCCATGCTACGGAGTGTGCCTACTTTTTTCCAGTGGTTCGAGCGCCCCGCCGTGGCCAAGCGGACGAACCAGGCGCACATTTTTTTTTTTTATTTGCGAAGCACGGTAGGGGTATGAGAAGAGTGGATTCGCGTGGAAATGTACATATAGGCGCACATTTTGAAGACGCGTGGAAGGGGTATACCGAATCTGCGCCTACGAGGAGAGGAGTGGAAATGTCGGCTATATAGCTGTATACATCTGAACGCACAGCCAAAGCAAGCGACGATACGAGTTTTTCTTTTTTGAGAGTCTTTTGACTCTACAACCGAGTACTATAAATATATTTCACTGACTTGCTTTCGCTCTGGCTTCAATGTTATCTATAAATCTTATTTAATTAAATCGTGGAACTTAATGCTCATTAATTATATACACAGAATTTTGATTTCAATACATTGTTTTCTAACTTCCCCGTACTCTTAAAATTCCCAAATCCATTTATGTTTTCAAAAAATTCACCACTAATTTATTAATTTCACACATTCTAACTACTGTAAACTGTAGGACAAGCTTCGGAGGGTATCCATGAACATATGTGACTTTGAAAGAGTCACCTTTCGTTCTTTGGATAGGTAAGATGATTAAGGCTTATGCCTCTTCGTAGGTTGTTTTGCACTTAAGGGTTCTAATCCACTTCATGGTAGATATTTTGATTTTTTTTTAATCTTTTTATTCAATGTATCATTTTGTCTTCATTTCTTTTATTTATGTTTCGTTAAAAATATAAATTTATTTATTTGTAGTCAACATTCTTTTTCGGATAGATCAAAACAAATTAAATTAATATTGTTACTTTGATACAAGGCAGTTCTATAATTTATAATACTACAATAAATTTTAAGGATTTTAACATAATTTGTGTATTTTAAAACTCCTAAAAGAAATTGTGAACATCATATTTACGACAAAAAAAAGCCAAAGGCAGAAGAAAACTCATACTTTTACTACGATTATATCAAATATGATCATTATCAGTAAAGTTCAACTTACATTTAATTATACGTGAATATTTAACTACGTATATATATTATATTTTTGTGCTTATATTTACATTTCTTATCAATACCTTGTGGTTATTGCATTGACAAAATTCGTACTACATATATATGTACAAACATGAAAGTAGATTCTTTAGTTTTATAAATAGTGCGTATTTTAAATTAAAGAGTCATACAGAGACTGAACTAAGCTTTTTTTTTGAACACATACTAGTTTCAACCACTTGTAACTCTAAAGTATGGTTTAAAAAAAAATTTGTATTAAGCAATTATTCTTTTCACCTATAATCAATTGTAATTGTAATTTTTCAGAAATAGTTACCAAAATTTTTGACAGTGCGTAAATCATATACAGTTAACAAAAATTTTTTTTCCTTCGTTTGAAAGGTGGCACTATATATATTTTTATGGATGAATAACTTTACAAAATATTAAAATTTCACAATTGAAATTGCTCTTTTAACTATCGCAATCGATCAATTAATTTTACATCGTATGCAACACACAATGATTCGCATAAATTTATTCGATTGTTTGTAGTTGATAAGATAAACCATCAAAAAACGGTGAAGCTAGGCTTCCCCAATTTTAGTATACTTATTTCAACTAAAATAAATTCTAACAATCTAATTTTTTAAAAGATTCTTAAGAAAATCTCAAAAGTTATGAGTAAAAACGTGCATTTTCCGACAAGTCCATCTAAAAGCATGTGTATAAGTGGCCAACTTCGCGATTTTATTTCTCAAAAATGGTGTATCTAGGCTCTTTGAAATTTTAATATGTTGTTTATGATACTGAAACATACCTATAGAAATTTTTTCAGAAATTTCTTAAAACTATGAAATATCACAACATCCCCAGTAAATTAATCGAAGTTTTTGCTAGCAGAAATAGACCCAGACTCAGTTTTTACTAATATAGAAATTTGTAGTTAAAGAATTTTTTTAGTTCTCACAATTCCTGATTCTAAATAATTTATCACGTTAGCATAATAAAGAGTCTTCTCAGAGTAAAAGGCGTAAAAGAGCCCTTTCAAACTGAATATAAGAAAGAGCCTTTAATTTTTATTTCTCCGATTTGAAGTTGGTACTTCATTTATGTGTGTATACATATAATTAATCTATAAAAATATATACATTACTACCTTAAAATAGAAGTAAACAAACTAGTTAAAAAGGCATTGATATCTTTTTGTTGAACTCCTTGTTTTGCTCTCCAGTATGGAATAAATGTGTGGATCCGTACAGGGGTACGAGACCAACCGAGAGCTGGGTGAGGAGCAAAGAAGAACTCAAAAATGTTAAAGAATAATCTTGAGCGACGTTTTGTTGGGCTTAATTATACCAATCGACGCCGACACCTAAGTGCGAGTGTACTTCTGTATAAAAGGGATTTTTCTTTCAGTTTAAGAGGACTTTATTCTGCCCAAAAATTTGAAAAGGCTCTTTCTTGACTTTTACTCTAAAAAGACCCTTTCTTGCACTCACCCGATGGTATCATTGTTGAAAGTATAACGATGCTTTTCCTGCATTCAATATAAATGATTTAACTTCCTTAATAATCTACAGCCTAAAAATATGTTTATTACAATCATCACCCTTAAAGGTAATTCATTTTTTTTTGTTTTTAACAAAATACTGCGGTATTGTAAAAAATGTTAAGTCTTAGAATCTTGCCAAATAAATTTTATTACTTATTCATCGAACTGTTTCATTCATTATTGTTCTTCTGGCTGTCTAAAAATAAATAAAAGTAGCACAAGTTATTAAAGATTTGCAAACAATTTTAAAATATTTACAAAACTATTTGGTATTGTGTTCATCAAATTTAATTACTGATTAAAATTTCAACATTAAGTAAATAGCAGTGAACGGGCGGCTTTTTTTTGTCGTAAATAGGATGTTCACAATTTCTTTTAGGAGTTTTAGAATACACAAATTATGTTAAAATCCTTAAAAGTTATTTTAGTATTATAAAATTATAGAATTGCCTTGTATCAAAGTAACAATATTAATTTAATTTGTTTTGATGTATCCGAAAAAGAATGTTGACTACATATATATAAATTTATATTTTTAACGAAACATAAATAAAAGAAATGAAGACAAAATGATACATTGAATAAAAAGAAAAAAAAAAAAAAAAAAATATCTACCATGAAGTGGATTTAAACCCTTAAGTGCAAAACAACCTACGAAGGGGCATAAGCCTTAATCATCTTACCTATCCGAAGAATGGAAGGTGACTCTTTTAAAGTCACATATGTTCATGGATACCCTCCGGAGCTTGTCCTACAGTTTACAGCAGTTAGGATGTGTAAAATTAATAAATTAGTGGTGAATTTTTTGAAAACATAAATGGATTTTGGAATTTTAAGAGTACGGGGAAGTTAGAAAACAATGTATTGAAATCAAAATTCTGTGTATATAATTAATAAGCATTATGTTCCACGATTTAATTAAATAAGATTTATGGATAACATTGAAGCCAGAGCGAGAGCAAGTCAGTTAAATATATTTATAGTACTTGGTTGCAGAGACAAAAGACTCTCAAAAAAGAAAAACTCGTATCGTCGCTTACTTTGGCTGTGCGTTCAGATATATACAGCTATATAGCCGACATTTTCACTTCTCTCCTCGTAGGCGCAGATTCGGTATACCCCTTCCACGCGTCTTTAAAATGTGCGCCTATATGTACATTTCCACGCGAATCCACTCTTCTCATACCCCTACCGTGCTTCGCAAATAAAAAAAAAAATGTGCGCCTGGTTCAGCCGCTTGGCCACGGCGGGGCGCTCGAACCACTGGAAAAAAGTAGGCACACTCCGTAGCATGGCAGTCAGCAATCTCCCTACTAATTTCTGGTTTCAGTCGTACAGCTGATATCCCAGCTACCGACAAGACTCTGGCAGTTTTCAATGGGATAATTTAATTTGAAATAAATTTGGAAGTAAAGCCCGATCGCCTTTGTTCGGGTTTTCTTACCGACCAAGCGGGGACCCGCGCCCTGCCATGCAACGTCGGTTGCTGCGCTTTCTCCCGGCCTCCCACCTCGTGCGTCACCGCGCTCGGCAGGTGGCACTCACTCGTGTACGAGGGCTCAGCGAGGACAGTTGCACGCCACGCTATAGAAGGAGAGAAGAAGAAGACGACGATTACATGCCAAAGCGACTATCCTTTGTGCCTTTCTTTTATTCAAAGCGTTAAAAGCATTTTGTAATCCCCTGCGAAACAAATAAAGCAGTAAAAACATTCATTTGGTCCTTCGAGCCGGATTCCGAGGAGAAGAGCAGCCAACGCCACAGCTAGGGTGGTCACAGTCTGCGATTCGACTTACACAGCGTAATGTAAGTACAGTTCAAAGAAATGTTGTGTAATGGAGGTCGTCATGGTCGACACAGTTCCCACGATTCAACACAGGTGTTGGCCGCGACGAAGTCGTGCCGCCGTTAACGCTTGCCTTGCAGGCACTCACGTTATCAACAGCGTGCACACGGTGGCTGCCACGGTCGCCACAGAGCCCGCGGTCCAGCAGCTGTGCTCAGCCACGGCAGAGATAAGGCCGTACGGTTGTCGATGCGACGCTTTGTTCGACGGCATTCGAACGTCGGAAAGCGAGGCTTTCGCGGCCACCATTGTTAGCCGCAATCAAGCGCTCGCGGTGTCCTCATCGGCCGCGGCCGCCATGTTGGCCTCGTGTCGCGCGCGTCCGCCTCGCGCGGCGGAGCTATTGCGCTTCGCTGGCGCGGGGGGTCGACACCGAGGGACAGGCTTCGAAGCTTGTGTAGCTTGCGTGCGCGTTGGCACGCGCGTGGTCTACGCACGTCCCTCCTAGCATCCTCGCCCTTTCGTGTTCTCTCTCACACTCTTTCTCTTTCACTCTCCTTCTATCTGTTTTGTCTGCCATCGATGCGCCGCGCGTCGACAGCTGTGTTGAGTCTGACGATGACATGGCCCCACCGCTCGTGGCCCGGAGGCAAGACATGCTTCGTGCAAACTTCAAGCTAGTGATTGTTTTTTCAGGTCGAACGACGACTGGACAATTTTGCTCGGCTCCCAGAGCGCCCTCGCCGGCGTCATCAGCCGGTTCGCACGGGACGTCGAGAAGATCGACCCCCCGAACTGGAGCCTGGGTCTCGTGGAAGTAAGGCTCGAGCTGCTGGACGGCTACTGGAACATTTTCCAGGCCAATCACGTGAGTCTCCTGGAGTCACCGCCGCCCGAGAAGCTGGAGTCTCTTGACCAGATGTACTCGACGGCAGAGTCAGACTATATCGCCTCTCGATCACGCCTCTACAACGCAAAAAACACCCTCACGCCTCTCCCTGGCCCGGGCGGCGCCGACCTGGACCGTCATAACTCGAGACACGGAGCCCGCTTGCCCAAGATCAGCATCCCTTCCTTCTCGGGGAAGCGAGAGGATTGGGAAAGTTTCCGGGACCTCTTCCGCGCGCTCGTCCACGACGATAAACAGCTCACCGACGTGGAGAGGCTGTTTTATTTGAAATCCTTGGTGGACGGAGACGCCAAGGCCGCTCTCGACACCGTTCAGACCATCGGTGCCAATTACCCAACGGCTTGGGCCTTACTCGAAGCACGTTTCGAGCACCGCCGTCTTCTCATCCATGATCATATCACGGCGCTCCGTAACATAAAGTCTCTGGAGGAAGAGTCAGCTCAAGGGCTTCAGGGTCTCCTCGACACCCTGGGAAAACATCGAGATCAGCTGGAAGCTCTGGGTCGTCCTGTGTCTCAGTGGGACGACTGGATTGTCTCCTGCGCGATGACTGGCATGGATCCGATGACCCGGCGCGCGTGGGAGGACGAGATCGAGCGACTGGAGAGCGCTGGCACGGACACCACGGCGGATGTTGCCACTTTTGCTGCCTTGACGACTTTCCTTCGTCGACAGTGCCGCGCGCTCAGCTCCGTCGAGGCCTCTCACCCTGCTCGACCAGCCAACACGGCCAGCATGCGCTCTCCGGCCCCCCCGTTTCCTGGACGAAACTTTAGAGCCCTTGCCACCAGTAGCTCGCTGCCGCCATGCCCGTCGTGCAGAGAGTCACACTACCTGGGTCACTGCGCGCAATTTCAAGGCCTTGACGCGCAGGCCCGGCGACGCATGGTCTATCAAGGGCAGTTATGTTTTAACTGCCTGAGACCAGGTCACGCAGTAAAGTTCTGCCCTTCACGGTCCGTCTGCCAGCAGTGCAGGGAGCCCCACCACAGTCTGCTGCACGAGAGCAACCATCGGCGCAAGCCTGAATCGGATCAGCGTCCCTCTTCGCCCAAGAAGCCAAAAGTCGACCCCACGGGCCCGTCCGCCACCGACTCACAGCATCAGGGGCCTCCATCGTCCTGACTAGCCGTACTTCCGACCGCTCTTGTCCAGCTAACCGGTCCCACCGGCCGACAAGTCGCTGGTCGAGCTCTCCTTGATGCGTGCTCTGAGGTTACACTCATCTCCATCCGGTTGGCCCAGCAGCTCGGCGCAGCGCTAGAAGTCAACGAGGCGAGCATTCATGGGGTTGGGGGAGGGTTGACCATCCCTTCGAGAACCCGAGCGCATCTACGCCTTGAAACTGGAGAGCATGCACCGCCAATCCACCTGACAGCGCTCTGCTTGCCGCGGCTCGGGCTCACCTCTCCGTCTGCCCCCTTGCACCCAGCCGTGATGAGACAGTGGCTCGATCTTGAGCCTCTGGCCGATCCAGCGTTTGGCACACCTCGCCGTGTAGACATTCTGCTCGGAGTCGACGTTTACCACCGCCTCATCGAACCAGGTTACGTTCAGCGTGACGAGCTCATCGGACAGCGCACGGCTTTTGGCTGGACTCTCGTCGGCCGGGCCCCTGGCCTGGGCTCGAACGCCCTCATCGCAGGCACAACTCTGCACACGAACACTCAGTCGCCCTGGGATCAAGAGCTGGCTGCGCAGCTCCAGCGATTCTGGGAGATCGAGGAGGTGCCACATGTCAGCCGCCGAGCGCCTGAGGATGTGGAATGCGAGCGAATCTTCGCCGATTATCATCGCGCTGACGACGGGCGTTACATTGTGCGACTTCCGCTGAAACATGACGCTGTGCGCCTCCTTGGTGACAGTCTGCAGGGCGCCACCGCGGGTTTGCTCTCGTTGCATCGTCGGCTGCAGCGGACTCCTGAGATGGCTTCTGAGTACGCCCGGTTCATGGCAGAGTACATTGCCCTCGGTCATATGAACCCCCTTACTGATGACCAACTCGCTGCATCGCACCATCCAGTGCACTATATCCAACATCACGGCATTTGGCAGCACGGCGACCAAGGTCGCAAACTGCGCGTTGTTTTCAACGCGTCGAGCCCGACTTCCAGTGGCTATAGCCTAAACGACGTGCTTCATGCTGGTCCTCGGCTCCAGACGGCTCTCCCCAGTGTGCTCCTGCGTTGACGTCGTCACCGGATTGCGTTCTGTACTGACGTTCGCATGATGTTCCGCCAGATCCTGATTGATGAACGCGATGTCGACCTGCAGTGCATTCTGTGGAGCTCCAACCCAAAGCAGCCACCTACGCACTACCAACTGCTCACCGTTACCTACGGTGCCTCGTGCTCCCCGTACCTGTCACTACGGGTCGTACAGCAGCTGTGTGAGGATGACGGCCGCCGCTGGCCCGAGGCCGTCCCAGTGGTGATGAACGATCGCTACGTTGATGACATCCTCTCCGGCGCTGATGACATTGGCTCGGCCAAGCGTCTGCGCAACCAGCTGATCGGACTTCTTCAAGCGGGTGGTTTCCCTCTGCAAAAGTGGGTTGCCAGCACGCCCGAGCTTCTTGAAGACCTTCCCAAAGACGTCCACCTCCGTCCTACTTGGGATCAGCTCAGTGTTGAAGGCCTCGTCAGCGAACTGGGCGTAGGCTGGGACCCGCCCTCGGATTTCTTCCATTTGACGCCGCCCGTTGTCGAATCTCAAACCACAAAGAGATCCATGCTCGCCGCGCTCGCAGGCTTGTTCGATCCGTGCGGCTGGCTTGCCCCGATCGTGTTGAACGCCAAGCTTTTACTGCAAGATCTGTGGCGCGCGCGCTTAGACTGGGACGAGAACGTACCGTCCTCCATGACTCGCCGCTGGACCGCTTTCACCGCCGAGCTGCAGGCCATTTCCGGGTTTTCTCTGCCTCGTTGGATTGGTATGTCTCCGTCGTCGAATGTCCAGCTGCACGTGTTTTCTGACGCCAGTCGCCGTGCTATGGCCGCTGTTGTATATTCGCGGCTGCAGTCCTCAGATGGGCCCGCTCTCTGCCACATACTTCTCGCTCGTACTAAGCTTGCACCCATCCGCGCGCTCAAGCCGATGACCAAGCCCGCCGCTCGCATGACCATCCCACGTCTAGAATTGCGAGCGGCCCTCATCGCCGCCAAGCTTCTTCGCTCAGCAGCCAGCGAGTTGGGAGTCGCGATCGAGCACTGCCACGCTTGGTGCGACTCTCAAATTGTGCTCCACTGGATACGCTCCGATCAGCCGGCCAACAACGTGCTCGTCGACAACTACGTCGCTCAGATCCAGGAGGTCCTGCCACCCAGTGCCTGGCGATACGTGCCGTCGCAATCGAATCCGGCCGACCTAGCCACCAGAAGTGCCGACATGAGTGGTCTCCGACAGCAGTCCCTGTGGTGGAGAGGCCCCACGTGGCTGGCCCAGGACGACAAGTCTTGGCCCCAGGAGACACTGCCTCCACCCACGCCTACGCTCTCACTCTGCTGCGCCTTCTGCGTGCCTGAATCAGACCTGCTGCAGCTCTTCTCGAGCTTGCGCGCTGTATTGGGCCTCCTCGTGCGCGTTCGTCGATGGGTGCGACACCGCTTGCAGCGCATGCCCACCCGTTCTGTGCTTTCGCCGTTGATGCCGTCTGAGATTCAGGACGCTTTTCTGGCCTGCGTTCGGTTGAGTCAATCGATGACGTTTGGGGATGAGTTGGCACTCCTGCGGAAGCGTGAACATCTTCCGAAACGGAGCCCTTTGACCTCTCTTGCCGCCTTCCTCGATGCCGACGGAGTTCTGCGTGTTGGCGGGCGGCTCGATCACTCATCGCTGTCTTACGAAGAGAAGCACCCTCCCATCCTCAGTGGAACATCGCCACTCGCTCGACTCGTGGTCTCTTGGGCTCACGCACGCGCCCTCCACGGTGGATATCACGTTACCAGCGCATACGTCTCCAGGCGTGCCTGGATTCTCGGTGGGCCACGCAGAATCAAGGCTCACATTAGAGGGTGCGTCATCTGTGCCTGGTTACAGGCGCGCTCTTCAAGCCAGTTGATGGCTCCGCTGCCCGCGTCTCGCGTCACGCCGTCTCGCGCTTTTGGTCGCACCGGAGTCGATTACGCCGGGCCCTTCTCCGTGCTTACATCGAAGGGACGGGGGATCCGGACTACAAAGGGCTACATCGCTGTCTTCGTGGGCATGATCACCAAAGCCGTGCATCTGGAGCTTGTCGGCGACCTTTCCGCGGCCACCTTCTTGGGTGCTCTCACCCGTTTCACCGGTCGTCAAGGCCAACCATCCGAGCTTTTGAGTGACAACGCCACCTGCTTCCGTTGAGCTGATTTGGAGCTCCGCGAGGCGTTGCAGGGCGCAGAATTTAACTGGGACCTAGTCGCCGGGACTCTTGCCTCCCAGGGGGTTTCCTGGCAGTTCATTCCTCCCGGTGCGCCACATTTTGGAGGACTCTGGGAGGCCGCGGTCAAGTCAACCAAGAGCCATCTACGCCGTGTGCTCGGCTCTCGTCATCTAACGTATGAAGAGTTATCTACGGTTCTCGTTGGAATTGAGGCCGTGTTGAATAGCCGCCCGTTGACGCCCTTGTCTGGCGATCTCTCTGACCTCGAAGTGCTCACGCCTGGACATTTCCTCATCGGGGCTCCCGTCGATTCCATCATCGAAGCTACCCCCGCTGCAGAGAATTTGGATCCGCTTACGCACTGGGAGCTCGTCAAGGCCGTTCGCGCCCAATTCGGGACGCGCTGGGGCCGTGAGTATCTAAATACTCTCCAACAGAGGCCGAAATGGAGCGCTGTCCGTCGGAACTTCGCGGTGGAGGACCTGGTGGTTCTTCTTGACCCTACGCTGCTACAGTCCAGCGGACGCTGGCCTCTGGGCCGTATCACCCGCATACACCCTGGATCCGATGGACTAGTCCGTGCTGCTGCCGTCAAGACAGTCACCGGCGAATACGTGCGGCCCATTGTCAAGCTTGTGCGTCTCCCTGTGGCATCTGCGGACTCTAGCCTCCCTGAGACGGACGATCGAGGGACTCCCCCCACTTCGGCGGGCGGTGACTAGGATCTCGCTCTTGGATCGAGGCGGGCGGGATGTTCAGGTTTTCTTACCGACCAAGCGGGGACCCGCGCCCTGCCATGCAACGTCGGTCGCTGCGCTCTCTTCCGGCCTCCCACCTCGTGCGTCACCGCGCTCGGCAGGTGGCACTCACTCGTGTACGAGGGCTCAGCGAGGACAGTCGCACGCCACGCTAGAGAAGGAGAGAAGAAGAAGACGACGATTACACGCCGAAGCGACTATCCTTTGTGCCTTTCTTTTATTTAAAGCGTTGAAAGCATTTTGTAATCCCCTGCGAAACAAATAAAGCAGTAAAAACATTCAGCCTTACAAACGTTTTTAACAATGCTTGAAGTTGCAAAAGGGCCAATAGATAAGAAAACTTTAAATGCTTTTATGTTTACAATCCTAGGCATCAAAGAACTTATGAAGAATATTTAATTCAGTAATAACAGCAGTATCAAAAAAGACGATTCAATAATCTTTTAAGTGATGGATCCATTTTCTATTATAACGCTGACCAAATAAATTGCCTTCGTCATATGTTTTTACGTAAAAAAGTGTAAATTAATGCCTTTTTTGGACCAACAACTATTTTAGGGCGTAAAAAATACACTGCACTTTAAAGCAACAATATAGTCTCTTTTTACTTTCTTACAGCTAATTATTTTTTCAAAACTGCATGGGCTAAAAAAAAATTTAAGTTCAAGGTGTTCAATTTTGGGAAGTGTGAAGAACTAATGCAAAATATTAAGCCAAAAACGTTTGACGTTACATGTCAGCACAAGAAGGGGCTTCCCTCAGTAAATCTAGGGCAAGGTCACGATGGGGGGAGGGGAGGATAGTGTTGACAAGTTTTGACTAGATTATAGATTTAATTAAGTAAAATATTTTTTTGTTGCTACAAATTAAATACAGGTAAGAGAAAGACTTCCATAACGATCAAGAATTTTGTAACGTTGTAACAAAAAAGCTTTTTTTATCAAAAATTCAATTGGTTCAGGATTCCTAAAAACATGAAAAAAGTACACTCGGTGGTATGAGACATTCGTCTGTATAAAGTTATGCATTTATTTTAAACTTATTTAGAAAGTACTCGTTGTAGTTGGTAAAAAGGAGCTTATAGATCCGATTTATTTTTACAAAGTTAAACAATAACGAGCATTGCGTTAAATAAAGAAATAAAAGAATATTTTCCTAATAGTTCTCCTTAAGAAAATAATATATTATCAAAATAATAATCATAATCATATGACATGTTAAACTTACTAAAACAATTGTAGAATTTAATTAAAATATTCTTTAATTTTAGAACCTCACCTTTTACTTTCGATCAAAAGTTGTGCAAAAAAGTTTTGGTAGATTTCAAATCTCAACGCACTTTATAGCGTGATAAATAGTGACTATTATGCTCGAAAGTTAGATTCAAGTGTCTAAAACGAGTGACTAGAAATTTTTCAAGAATGTGACGTATAGGGTGAACTAATTCGAGAGATTACGAGTATTTCCTAAGGTAAAAATTTAATTGATTTAATTAAAACAAATAAGTAACAAGCTCTAAAACAATCTCTTTTTGCACCAATAAGCTAGTAGATGTAAATCTGTTAAGGTTAGACAACACCCTGGATCATTTTGACTGAGATGACTGAGCTTGACAACTTTCTACTGTTGTGCTTCTTGTTATTTATTTTTTTTCTATAGTTTGGAAGCAGAAATATTTTCTGACGGTAAAATCAGAGTGTAAGAAAGTTGGAGCACCAAGGAGATCTGGCTCTGAATCAAGAAGTTGGGGATAGTGAAGGTGACATGGAATTTCAAAGACATCTTTTATACCAGGCCTTACGGACAGCTCCTGGTGTTATAGTATCTTAAGCATCAACTGGTGAAAGACTACATTACTAATTTATACTTGCAGTAGAAACCTCAAAAAATTAAATCTGTTATTATAAAAAAAATATCAGCATTGTTTTAATGACACACTTGCTTATACGGACTTTCCTTAATTAGGTAGAAAGCGAGCAGGTCCATTGTTATATAATTAGTAAAGGCGTTGCAGTATATATCTGACAGTTCTTACTTCACTGCCTACTCCACTTTATTAATTCATTATGAATGAATTATTTTATCGTTCATTTAATGTAACGAAGCAAGAAAATCCGTTAAGTTGGAACTTTTAAGAATCCATCGAGCTTCAATTTATACTAGTCCAATGTGACTAGAAAGAAAAAGTTACATCTTGTCATCATAAAAAAATTTTTATGTACCTCCCGTACAAAACAATATTATCTTAAAAAAGTATTATGTTAACTAAATAAAAGTCTAAACAGTACTTTAACAACAATAAAATAAATACTGATCCTTTTAAAATTATTTTAACATTTATATGTTAAATCAAATTTTCTTGATATTGGTTAAATTTGTAAATTATGTTTACTAGTAATGACAAAACTTCTATTTAAAAAAAAATGCTAACCAAGTTATTAAAAGACCAACGTTTTTATTATGATGTAAAAGTTTAGCTAAAATTTTAAATCATAAAATACATTACTTTTTCAGAACAGTTACATTTTATACAACAATACCCTTAATTTCTTTTTCATTGTTCCAAGATGTAAGAATGGTTGTTTAACTAATGAATAACAGAAGCTTATCAAAGTAATGTAATTAGTGAGGTAGTGACTCCAGCCAATTTTCTAAATATCCTCAGTAAGCCAGGATAATTTCTCATTGATGCTCATAATTTCTTACTATGCAAGATTAAAAATTATTTTTGCTTTTATATCAAAACCTTCAGGAAAAGTTTTAGAAAGACTTTTTGCATTCTTAAAGCCTACATTACGGTTTCGTATACCACAAATGTAAACAAGTGAAGAGGATCAGCAATACTTTAAAAGCTTTACTAATAATCTAAGTACTTTAAGCACACGCTTAACTTCTAACATCCGAGCCTAGAGAGGGGCTTGTTAGTAATATATAATTACATATGTGATTAATTTCTATTGTATTTTCCGAGGAAGCAAAAAAAATTTATCGTGTACCAATGTTTTAGAAAAATCTTTATCGCATCACTACATAATTAAATAACAAATTTTACGCAATAATACGTTTTGCTATTCATACTGCTTTGACGAAGCTTTCTTTGAAACCCTTAGCAAGATCCAATTCCTCAAAATATTTAAAATTGATGCAAGCCCAATGTAATCAGTTTTATATTCATGAAGCAGTGGAATCATTTTTAATACACCTATCAAAACTCGAACTTGAGGTAAAAAAATCCGAGATCATTTCAAATCCGAGACAGGTGCTTATCCAAACCTACGGAACAAGTGGGTGAGTGGCTCCTCGATGGCTCAAGTAGTGGAGCAGCTGTCTCATAAACGGAAGGTTACACGTTTGATCCACACTCGGGAAGGGTGTATTTCGCTTTCTTTCTTAACATTAAGGTGGCTTGGGTGATTTTTATTAGCTTGATGAAAACCTTTAATATTTTTTAATTATGAATATAAAGTATGACTTAAACTTTTCGCAAAAATTTAAGTTTTTTACAAATCACTACTGAAAATTCACCAGTTTAACACCTACTCTTATAGATAGTGGTCACAAAATCAACTATATCTTCGGAAATCTTTGATTAATTTGAAAAATTTAAAATAGTTCTTGTGTATTTTTTTTTCAAAGGGCTTATTGAATTCTTATATATATATAAACAACGACTTAATTTAAGGGACAGTTAGAAAAAAAATATGATATATTCATCTCGCTTGCCTCGCAACATCTCCCAATTTTCACAATTATAATTTTACGGTACTTTTCTGGCTTTCTTTCTTTTTCTTAATCTTGTACTTTGGTTATATCGAAATACCTATATTTATTGGGAAATTAACCGTCAAAAAGCGTTAATTTTTAGGGGCCCTTATCGCACTCTACCCTAGATATGATATCAACCATCCAAGCCACCTTAAGTAATTTCAGTTTTTCTTTAGTCCTATAAAATTAACAAAGTCTAAGCAGCATATATATTTGAAATTTGGAACAAAAAGATTTAACTATTATTATACATAATCTTTATGAATCCATGCGTATTAAAAGATTTCTTAATATAAGTTAGTTGTTATGTTATAAAGATAAATCAAAAAATTTGACGAAAAATCTTACATAGAAATCCATAATAGGGCTTTTTCTACCACATTATGCTGTATTTTACTCGCTTGTCATGACCAAAAGTAAATATAAAACAATAATTAAAAGAACACATTGAAAGATTTTGATCTTCTCTTATCGAAGGTGGTTTTTTTCTTCTTCTAAGAACCTTATTTTTGTGAAGTTAAATAAGTCAGATGTTCAAAATATTTTTCTGAAATTTGCCATGGTTCCAGAAAAATAAAATTAGAAGCAATTAAATACACAATGCTAACACATTAGCTCCATAAATTTTTTAGGGCGGGAATGCAAAAGATGCGTAAGTTACAAGTAAATTAAGATGTTGACATGAGCAAATTGCATAGCCATGAGGTATGCAGTTATCTTCCACGCCGTACTACCACTTGGCGACATGATGTTGTGTTTGAGTCTGTTATATATTGGTGCTCTAATGCTCTGCGACTTGTTAAAGCCAACGTTTTCATTTGCTTGTTACTCAGGCAATTTTAGCGCTTTCACTATCAATGTTTGTAAAGCTCATGTTAAGAATTGCTTTTTTTAATGCTAAAAGTTTTATTCTTTCAAACCATTGCAAATTCCAAAGAATGCTCTATGTTTTTGACTCATTTTTTTCACAAAAAACAGATTTTGAAAACAAAAAAAATTAGTCCAACAGCTTTGGAAAAAGCTGATTAAACTCTACTAGTTGTTTTTTTTTTTAAATAGTTTTTTTAGCTATCTTCCAGCAATTACTAGCGAATTAAGCATAGCGTTCTTTCACGAAAAAAGTCTATCGTGCACAAGATAACCCACTGTCAGTGGACGCACCTTCATATAGATATGAGTTCCGATTACGGAGTAAGCATTTAAAGTAAATATTATGTCTCTGTGTTAAGTTATAACTAAGTATGTGTGTTGTGAAATAGTTCTATCTTAAAAAATCAATCTTAAAAAAGTAAGGTAAAATGCTACAAAAAAGTATTTTTATTGGTCTTCTCTGCTACCTTTGAATGTATTTTTTATTGAACAGCAGAGCAATAACTACACTGGCTATTGTAGTTGTTAACTATGTAAGTATCTCATGATTCTAAAATGATCGTAATGTATTTATTTACCAAAAAAAGTCAATTTTTTTTCATTCATATCAATTGGGATGTATCCTTAAGTAACATTCCAATGGTGAGGGGTGAGATACATTTTAAGAACGAGAATTTAAATAGGGAGTTTTTAAGCTTTCGTTTGTGTTTTAAATAATCTTTGTTATATGACTCTTAATGTATGCAAGTGTAAAAAAACTGAATGCAATTCTGGAAAAAAAACTTTTTTTTTAATTTAATAGTTTTTATTGCAAATGAAATATTTAATCATGTAATTAAACAATTTTTTTTTGTACCTTACAAAAAAAAGTTGTCAATTAAATCTTCAAACGTAGAAATGCAAGAGGATAAAGCCATATGTAAGATAAATCAAGATCTCATCCTTTAACTCCCCATGTATAAATAGGTAAAAGGATGGTGAAAAAAGTATTTTTAGCCACTAATCCTTATGAAAGGTAAAATTAATATAGATTAATGAACATAATTTATTCGTGTTAAGCAAAAATAAAAAAATTACTAAATAAGACATTTTTTCAACAATGTTGAAATTTTTATGTTGCTGTATCGATTCACGTATTATTATTATTATCTTTGGTAACACCTGTTGGAAGCTTGTTCATATTATTATCCAAATTATTTAAGTCATTCACAAATGAGTAAGATAAGTTCTGAGCCTTGCTATGTACCCATTTAATGTTAAAATTACTTTTACTTGTCGATCGGCAACCAAACCACCAATATCCAATAGGCCGTGGAAACGCAGGGTTTGCTGAATCCACCTAGAAGAGGACAAAAATTAAATTT
The DNA here is from genome assembly GCF_036245765.1 of Copidosoma floridanum. NCBI lineage: Eukaryota > Metazoa > Arthropoda > Insecta > Hymenoptera > Encyrtidae > Copidosoma > Copidosoma floridanum. The sequence goes on from NW_028321885.1 coordinate 3,149,264, forward strand.
ATGTACAAGTAATAATCTTTTATTGTGCTTAAAAAAAACAACTTATATTATTTTAAATATTTTCTGCAGGATTGTATAAATTAATACGAATGAAATATCTTATAAGATTGTGAAAAAAATGTTCTATTCTTCATAATAAATACCTTATTCAAGTTGGAAAGAACTTAACTCTACTACTTAGAACTTTACTTTAGTAAGAAAGTTCTTAACTTTAATATCGAATGGCTTCCAGATGAATAATATACTACACTAAATAGACAAGTATAATAAACTCTTTCTTATTAAAGATCACAATGTGGTATCTGGCTACGTTATAAATGTAGTCTTATAAAATTTTAATAACTTTTTGCTTTTAAATACTTTTTTTTACAAAACATACGGCTAAAAATGACTTTTTTACTATATGATAGATATTAAAAAACCACTAACACTTTCCTATTTGATTTCTTATGTTACGCTCTCTGAAAAATCAAGTCCCTCGTTAATGTATCTAAAACATACGTCTTCCTTTACAATAGTATTTTTTGCGTAAGGCCTTTCACACGATTTTTTCCGAGATCCTACTCACCTTCGAAAAAGTACAATTCCGTTCTGTTCTCTAATATTTTGTCATAGCATATTTTTTGTCCAGATCCCAAACCACTTTTATAGTCTTTTAAATCTCCTCACAAAGCAATAAACCAAATAACAACAACTTATTACCTTTTCTTTTTAGCAATATAATTTTTAGAAAAGCACACTAACGTTCGTGGATCCTATTGCACATACACATATACTTTAGCATATGGTCCTTATTTTAAATTTATTAAGCTATTTTACTACGTTGAAAAATATTGCACGTTGACTTAAGCACAATTATTATATAAAGTTGGTATACAGATTTTAAGAAAATGAGCACATCCATATATAAAAGCTCTCATTCTCAGACCCCTCTTAGCCCACTATTCAAATGAGGTTAAATTTTAACAATTCTTACGTAATTTCCATTGGGTTGCAATATTGGTTACATTTTTTCACCCCAATGCTCAGCTCTCTTTACACTTTTTGAAAAAAACTCTTGGCACTATAACAATTTCCAAACAGCCTATTTTTACCACTCCTTAGCTCCACGTTATTTTTTTTCATTTGAATACAGTAATTTTAATAGCTGTATAATTTGTTTGCACATTTCCATGCAGTCTGCTTAAACCTTGTTTTGTCCGATAAATTTTTATTTTGTCTTTTTCCATATATTACCCGCTTGCACATTTCTATTAAATATTACTGTTTGAAGCTTCATATTGGTTTTGTATACAGTTTAAACAATAAATTGAATTTAATTTTTTCACTCGGAAAGTATGTAACAGAGCCACTCGATAAAAATAGTGTCGTTTACCACACACCATGTAAAAATTTCCACTGCTAGTATGTCAGTCAAACATCGAGAGCTGTAAAATTAAGAATGGCAGAATACAAACAAAAGATAAAGAAAGAAGAGTATGCATCCATACAATCACAAAATAGCATTGAATTAGAACATACCTCTAATTTTGATAAAATAAAAATTTTAGACATAGGAAAAATTTACAAAAATCGCAGTTTTTCTGAAACGTTTAATAAACATTACTTTAATAATAATGTTAATAGACAAAAAAGTACAGAGAAATTAAATAGTTGTTATAAGTTTATCGTTAAGTCAATTAAAAAAGGGGACTGACTTGATATACATTATTTAAGGACCCCTTTTATCAATGGTATTAGGAAAACATGAGCTGTTTACGTACATCTCACAAGAAACTGCTTGCGATTTTTATTTGACTGTATAACGTGCTTTTACTATGTCACTTGCGTATGTGAAGGGTATAAAAGGGTATAAAAGGGTATAAAAGGGTATAAAAGGGTATAAAAAGTACTTACCCAAGCTTGAAACTCTAACTATTTTACGGTCTTACATTTTTTTTGTAAGAATCAAAGGTATGTTGTACAGCTAACTTAATTGGTGTTTATAGTATTTTACCAAAATTTGTATAGAAAAGAATTTTTGTTACTCATAGATTTTTGTACCTGATGAGGGTCGGGACATCGTTAAAACGGCCAAAACGTCGTTTTGTTTTTTAATAAGTACAAAATATGAGAGGACCACCATTGGACGTTGTTTTTAATTATCTACCAACTGTCATTGGAAATCTTATTTAAAAATTTAATTAATATTTTAAATAAACTGTGCAAAAACATTTTCGACAATTTTTTACTTTTGCTAATGTAAAGAAATTAAATTTTTTTTTCCTTTTTTTCAATTAGTTTACATCAAAAATCTCTTTCCAAACAACAATTCCTACTTTTGAAGGATGTTTTTTTTTGTACGAAATAAAACACAATGATGATAAATTCTCTGTAAACATAGTTCTTGTTTATAAATACTCTTTTCCCAATTTTTTCTGTAGTTATAATTTTTGCCTTGATTTTATATTAAAGTAATTTCGTTATTCGTAATCTTGTACTGTTACATAATTCATTAACTATACTTAAACTGCGTATTCATAAAAGAACTGTTTCAATTTTTAAATTAACCTCATAAGTTGGTAAGCCATGACAAATATTATTTATAATCAATTAAAAAATTTATATGAATATTATTATTAAATTTGTCAACACTTGTGAATTGCATAATCCATGCCGTTATATTTTTTTATTTTTCCTCATACATAATTTAGATTCTTATTATTTAAAAAGTTAGTATAATTGTTATGAGAAGTTAGTACGACGCTAGTTATTAAAAAGTTAATGTCTTTCCCAAAAATATCAGAACAATCATCGGTTGGTTCTATTTATGGTACTTGAAATAATTTAACTTTTTTTGTCTTCTTTAAACTATTTTTACAGCTTCTTAGTGATCATAGAAGCCTTGTCTCATATAATTAAATCTATTTATTTCAATTCCTTTTTTTTTATTCAAATAATAAAAATAAACTTTCTACATAGTTTTATTCTAGTGGTGAACAAAATGTTCTATGACTGGTCATTACTTTTGCAAGCAGTATTCATGCTATACCAGTTCATTCTATAGATAAACTTTTTTTTTTAAGGGAAATGAAATAATTCGTTGACATTTCATATAGAAATGCTTTTCATAAGCTTGCTGGGCCATCAATGAAAAAAAAATTTTTTCTGTCTGATCACATTCAATTTAAAAAATTGTGATTTGTGATCAGAGAGATTTGTAACGGCTAGAAGAATGAATTAAAAAGTATAGTAAAGTATAGAGTTCTTGGACTTGTGTAACTTCTTTAAATATTTTTATCTATACCTAATATGAGGCCTAATTATAATACTGTATAAGAATGTAGAAGTAAAGTAAAAAAGCCCATTAGACCTTTTTTTAGAAACACTATATTATCAATAAAATAATAAAAATTGTTTTCCAAATTTCATGTCCATAAAAATCTTCTGCGATTAAAATCAAAACAAAAAGTTGTCTTGAAAAATTATAAAAAAATATTTACTTAATTTACACTACTTGTTTATTTATTTCTTCAACCTTAAAAAGTAAACTAAATAAATTAAGTATTTTACTGATTTAAAATATGGGGTTTGGCGCGAGAAGCACACAGAGAACGCAGCCCCACCAGTATATATATATATACGGTAGTGCATATTGCTTGAATAACTATAGTGATAACATGGTGGGACCTTGAAGATGTTGTATCAGTTAAATTAACGTAATCATTATATTTAAATTAATGTATGGAGTCCAAAAAAGTTCATTTTTATATGCACAAAACAGTTAGACAACTTGAGTCAAATATTTTTAAGTACTTTTATTTGTAATGTAACGTAAAAGCATTTGTAATGTAACGTAAAAGTTTGATAGATAAAAAGACAGTTTGATATATCTTTTACATATAATTATTTTGTATGCATGTACATTTATTAGAAAATCTTAACTAATAAAAACATTTTTTTTCAGTATTCTTGTATGATGTTCATGACTTATCCAGCATGCCTTATCAATCAGGGGCACTTTTAAAGATTTTTACAAATTTGTTATTTACGATGTGTACACGAATGAATATGCAGTGAGTACACACAGTAAGATAAAAAGAGAATGAAAAGAAATTAATCTTTAAATCTTTTTTCTGTTACTGCTACTAGTACTATTTCTTATTCAGTCAATTCTCCATTGACTTAACATATACTTTACACTGTACTTTTAAAAAGATATTTTAAAACTTTTATTTACACTTTTTACAAGGTACATAGATGGACTTTGTGCATCCAAACAATGAACAGTTATTATATTAACATAAGTGAGAGTATAACCATAGATTAGTTAATATTAACTTCATTTTAATGTACGTCAAGGTGTAAAATTTATAGTATGTTAAGCTATTTTTGTTATGATAAGTGGTAAGCAATGTGAGAAATTAAAGTTTTTTGATACGTTTTGAATATCATAATACTAACTCATACATTAATAAAAATAACATTTAGATCTGCAATAAAACAAATAGGAAATCATACTCTTAATAACAATATATTTTTTAACGTAAGTTAAGTAATTTAATGAGTAATAATGGTGCTATTAGGCATATAGTGTTAACCAGAAAAATTTATTATTATTTGTATTTTAAGAAAAGTATAGTTGAATTTTAGTAATTTTGTTTTTTGTTAGCAAAAAATCAAAAATATGTACATATAGTTTATAAAGAAAAGTAAACTCAAAATCTATTTTCTTATCTCCGTATAACAAAAATTTTATAGAGACTAATAGAAATTTGTTATATAGAACATGTTGTATGTGGAAAAATTTTGAATCGCAATACATTGTTATTACAATTTATTAAGAGTGTATTCGTGCGTAGAGTGTAAAGGGGTGTAGCTCTAATACTAATGTTATAAGATTAGATTGTCATGGTATATGCTTCATGGTATAGGCCTCAGGGTAAATGATAGGTGCCAAAAAATAAGATGGTAAGTAAGTACAACATCAAAATCTTAGAAGTAATAAAACAAACAACCTAAATTTTATAACTAATAATAAATCTATTTTACATTAAGTTAATATGGTTAGTGTTATTATGGTTAGAGTTAAAAAATCAGCGTTAAAGAGTTTTTAATAAAGAATGAAAGAGGAAGAATCAGTAAATATGAAAAGTAATTTCAAAAATAGCAAGCACTTACATTAAAACTGAGGAATATTAAACTGTTATAAATAATTACTTAAAAACACTATCAGTATTTTGGTCTTAGAATATTATTTTGAAACTTTTGAGCATTTAGGCTTGTAATTGCGTATTATTTCTTATCTTTACAGAGTGTACCTACAATAGATTTTTTAAATAGAAAAAATTTTTAAAAAGCAGGTTAAGCTTTGTACTAACATACAAACTTTTTAGAAAACTCTACTACTAAAGTAGGTATTGATAGACAAACTCTAGAACTTTTCAAAATCCGTTTAGATATGCTTGAGCAATACTGGACCGAGTTTCTCAGACTTCATGACCAACTAGAAAAGATTACTTCAGCAAAAGACGACTATTTCAAATCGGATCATCATTTAATAACGGAGTTTAATAATACTTAAGCAAAGTCTGCTATTGGCAAACAAATTTGAGATTTTCTGGCACCCACTGGCTCACTAATGATCCTGCGCACGCTGTTACAGTGACTAATCAAGTCTTACTTCTTGCACTCTCGTTGCCTACATTTTTTAGTAATGACGAAAAGTAGGAATCTTTCTAACAATGTTTAACTTCACTCGTTTACAATAAAACTAATATTTTCAATGTCGTTAAACTATAATACCTGCTTTCCTTAGTCGAGGAAAAGGCCGTGCACAGGTCGAAAGGATTATAGATCACAGACGCAAATTATACTAATGCTTGGAAAAGACTTACCCATTGGTATCACAACATAAGACTCAGGCATTTTAATAATACAAAAAAATATGAAAAAGTTACTTTAGCTTTCCGAAATTTGTGCACAAAACTTGCAAGACCTAAACGATCTCATAGATCAGGTCGAGAAAACAGTGAGGACTTTAATTGATTTAGAGTCTAAGCTCGCTTAGGCTACTTCTTTCGTTGGATACTGTATTACTTAAAAGTGATTTCCAACTTCTCGTAAAACCTGAGAGGTTTTTCAAGAAGAAGAACCAGTTTTCTTATCATAAAACGATTTGACTGAATTCCTTAAACGTAGGATCCAAAGCTTGGAGCAATCGTATACAACATCAGAGAAATCTGACGATCGTTCAGGTTACCAGCTGGGCGGTAAAAAATACACCATGGCCCCTTCAGCTCAAGCGATTGGTTCTACAACTAACAAGATAATTCCCTGTTGCCCTTTGAGCAATGGTACCCATATGCTCTTTGGGTGTAAGAAATTCAAAGATATGTCGCTTCAACAAAGGCTACAGTACTGGAAAAACGAGAAACTCTGCTTAAACTGCCTTTGAGCTTCTTATTCTGCTGATAAATGACCTTAAGCCAAGCGGTGCTTCGTCTGTCAGGGCAAACACAACACGTTAATTAATCCAGAAGACTCAGGCTCCAACATCACAAAACTCGGTTCTTCATCAAAACCAGTGACTGATTGCACGCTTAAAGCTGAGCAAACTGGCTCCACACAGCATGCTACGATGTTGTACTCTGCCACGACCTCTTCAACCGTAGCTCAATCAATGGCTGTGGAGAGGATAGTTTCACTAGCTACTGTTCAAGTGATGCTGGCTGACCTCAATGAAAACTCAATTCCCGTTCTTACCTTAATTTATCCAGTCTCCCAGCAATCGCTCTTTTAAAAAAGAGCTGCTCAACAACTATACTTGGATCTCACAAGGGTGGCTATGTCGATTTTTGAACTTGGTGGTGTGGTCACGTCAAAGTCACAATCTGAGCTGTACCTGATCGAAAGGTCCAAAGTCGATTTACAGTTTAGCTTAAACGTCACGGCTGTAGTCCTAGATGAATTAAGGAGACCCATACCTTCAAGAAAATTAGCGGTTTATTTTTGGTCCCACATTTAAGGAATTCGATTGGCTGATCCTTAGTTTTCAAAACCTGAAAAGATTGATTGTGTTTTAGGTGCGAAGCATAAGAAGAGAGAATCTCATGGTCGCACCTGGTGGTAGTCCTGTCGCCCAAAAATAATCTCTTGGGTGGTTGCTTACTGGTCAAGCTCATTAAAAAACTTAGTCTAAGATAAATGGTTTTATCCAGGCCTTTTACACGTTTGAAAAGCTTTCCGTCACAAGTCTCTTCACAAAATTTCAGAAGATAGAAGAGCTTCCCTACCATAAGATCCTGTCTTCAGACAAAAAATTTTGTAAACAGCTCTTCGTTTACTCTTATTTTTGCGATAAAAAAGGGAGGTTTGTAGTGCGTTTTTCATTTTGTATACTCCCAGCTTCAATGGTTCTCAGGAAATTGTCCGCGCCTCTCTTCTGTATTTAGAGAAACGGTTGGAGCAAAATAAGGGGCCTTCAGACGCCTAAGAAGTTTTCATGCTCAACTATCTTGCATCAGGTCATCCGGAATTAGTATTGTCGGGTGCCAGACTGCGAAATAGTTATGTTATGCCTTATCATGTCATGTACTGTCTTCAAGCAGGATGATTCTAAGAAAGCTCACGTCATGTTCAACGCGTCGTAGAGAGATTTCATTGGTGTATCATTGAACGACGCCCTTTTAACTCGCTCCAAACTGCAAACTGAAATTTCGGCTGTCTTAACACAATAGAGTTTTTTTAAACATGGATTAACCGTGGACGTAGTCCAAATGTTTCAACAGATCAAGGTTTATCCTGACGACTTTATGTGTCAGGGCATCCTTTGGCGATCAGACAACTTATAGCCAATCCAGAAATTTAGAACTACAACAGTAACGTATGGGACCGCTTTTGTGCCGTTTCTATCACAGTGGGTTATGAAACAATTTGCACTAGAGGGAAGAAGATATAACCAGAAGCTCCTGCCAATTTTTAGCATTAACTCTATGTCGATGACATTTTCGCTAGCTTGGACGACCTAGAGGGTGCACGGGAGATCAGGAGTCAGCTTATCGCGCTACTTGCATCTGTGGAAATAAAATAAAGTAAATGGGTAGCCAACTAACATCACGTTTTTGATGAAAGACAGCCTCATGACGCGTTGGACGTTGAGGTAAAATATAATAAGGTGATACAAACTCTTGGTCTTTTTAAAATACAAAAACTAATCAGCTTCATTTTTCTACATCAACCTTTTTACACTTAATTGAATCTATAAAACGCACGATGATATCTGAAGTCGCAAAGCTGTTCAATCTTTTAGGATTTCTTGGCCCAGTAATAGTTGTTACTAAGATAATGTTTGAAGAGGTTTGGCTTCAGAAGTTGAATTTGGACGATTTTCTGCCTGGGTTTCTGCTCGAATGATGACTCAAGCTTAGAGTCGACCTTAAAAACGATGCCGATTCCTCAAGTCCAGGTTGGATTAGTTTAACTACTACGGATAAGTGTCATTTTTACAGATTTGCTGATGCTTGCAAGCAGATGTACGTAACATGCGTTTACGCACTACTCCCAAGAAACAAATCTACTTATGGCCAAGACGAATGTGGCACAACTAAAAGTGGTTACATTTCCAAGGCTAGTGCTCTGTGAAGGCTTACTGCGCACCATGCTTGCCACTCAGCTGTTGGAAAGTCTATGACACCCACCCAAGTTAGTCAACTTATGGACTGACTTACAAATTATCTTGGAATGACTAAATGGTAAGCCATCCAAGTGCCCAACCTTCATTGCAAACAGGACGAGCGAAATTATATCCTCAATTCTGGACAGCTGTTGGAGGCACTGAAGATTGGTCTACAACCCAGCAGACTGTGTGACCCGAAGACTATTTGCTTCGCAACTCTTAGCCTTTAAACTTTGGTAAAATGGTCTAGAATGGCTCACCACACATGAATCTCTCTGGCCATGCACTCGAGTTGGAGAGCATGAAGTTCATGCCCTTTTTGCTGACGATTTGGCCGATGCCCACAAAGCATTCAATCCAGTCAAGTTCTTACACTCAAAAGAACGACTAACCTTTTAAAAATTTTAAGAAAAGTTGCTTATATTTAACGTTGGCAAATCAATGCTGAAAAACCTCGGGGCTGTCGAAGTCACCACCAACTGTAGAAAAGCTCAATGCTGCCAAGATTCTCTATTGTAGAGCAGTACAGATCTATTATTTTGCCAAGGACAAACGGCTTTTGCTCGAAGGTATGGATCTGAGCAAATGAAGTGGTTTGAAACGTCTGCACCCTTTCATCTGCGACCAAGGTCTAGTCCGAGTTGAAGGGAGCCTTGAATACGCAATTCTAACTTATGGAGAGAAGCATCCAATCACTCTTCCTGGAGGCTGTCTGCTCACTAAAAGACTGGCTTAAGAGACTCGTTGTCTAACCATTTAAGGAGAATCTCAACATATGCAATCTGTTCTTCACTCGCTTCACTCAACGTTTTGGATCACTCGATGCACAAGAGTTATCACCGTAGTATTTTAACAGTGTGTTCCCTGCACACGGCACATTGCTAAGGGCAGAATTCAACAAATGGGTCAACTTCCGGCGTATTATCTTACCCCAACTTGACCATTCACAGTAACCGGGCTTGATTGACTAAGCCAGCCCTTTTCTGATTTTGTTCTCCAAAGACTATGGTGCAGAGACTACTGAAAGTAACGTCCTTTCCTTCATTTGTGTGGTAGTCGAAGCCATACACATCGAGGTGGTATCAGGTCTGATAGTTAACGTCTTATTAGCAGCCTTCATTTGCTTCTGTGCACGCAGGGGTACTTGCTTTACTCTGATTTCAGACAACGCCTTAACTTCCAAGCAGCTGCCACAGAACTCAACAAGCAGTTCAGAGAGTCGTCGTCATTTGTTGAGAAATGCAAAAGTCAGCTGGTGTTGAGAGGAATCCAATGAGCGTTTATACCACTGAAAGTACCACATTTTTGTGGTGTCTGGGAATCAGCCATCGAATCCTTTAGGCAACATTTTAAGAGGGTGATCGGCAAATCAACGCGGATCTTTAAAGAAATTTCGACCTCATGCGCCAAAATCGAGGCGTATTTAAATTCATGGCCACTTTGTCCACTCAGTTCTGACGCTGTGTCAGCTGTCGCGTTGGCTTCTGCGTATTTTCTAGTAGGCACATCGTTATTGGCTTACCCCAAAGTTGACTCCAAGAACTCTGCTCCTTCAGGCAATATGAACCGATGGAGGCTACTCACTAATCTTTAAAACTCCCTCCGGGCTAGATGGAGAAAAGAGGTGCTACACTACGTGCAGCTCCGAAACAAGTGGCTGAAGCCTTAGCCCAACTTGCTAGTTGGTGACATTGTTCTCTTAAATGAAGAAAATACTCCACTTAATCATTGGCCCTAGGAAAAATCATCAAGACATATCCAGGGAATGATGGCTTAGTCCAGGTGGTCATAGTACAAACAGCCACACCGACATTCAAGCCAGCAGTTGCCAGATTGGTGAAGCTGCCAAATTGTAATCAGAAACATTTTTATGACTAGTAACTGTGTGCGTTGAAACTAATAAGATACCATTTCTAGAGGCCTTAAGTTTTTAATTGCATATATTTTTTTCAGTTTTATACGAATTGACTTTACTTGCTTTTTTTTTGTAAATAGTTCTCAATCAGTGGCTTTCTACGTCACAATCTGTAGAGATAGGATACAACTATATCACCGAAGACAATTTTTTCTTTGTCTTAAATTTCAGACAACATTTCAAGCGACTAATTTTGAAATAAACGTACAAAATTTTTTCCATAGAATTCTGATTCTAATAAAGATAATTTACTCGTTTTACACCGTAACAATATTTAAGAATCAGAAAGCAAATTTCTTAACTCTTCTAATTTAAAATATTATTAAAATAAAGATTTTATTTTGTAAAAAACAATTCAATTGCATGAACATAAAGTTATACTTCGTTAAAAAATGACTTTTCACGCCATATGTGGAAAAGCTATGATTTAAGGGATAGCCCTGGATTTCAGAAAAAAATTATTTCACCGAAAACATTAACTATTATTTAATACATACAGATTATTCAAAAATATCCGATGATGATAATTATTTACAAGCAAATGATATTTATATGCAGATTGCAAAGGGGTTAATAAGCTATAAGACGAAATTTAAACGAATTTTACTTCAAAAACGCTTAATAATAACTGTAAAAGCTTACTATCTCTTAAACTGAATATAAAAACTTTTAGTTTAATAATATTACTAAGAATCTTTAATAAATAAGGAGGTTTAGGGACAAGTACGCAATTGCATACATCTTAATTGTAAAAATACAATATAAACAGTTATTATATAAACCAAGAAAGAATAAGAATTAAAGTGCTTATTTCCAAAATAACTTTTGTTGCAGAAAACACCTTACTACTGCCATTTGTTTGAAATTCAATTCTCCTTAGTTTTAGCTTTTGTTGTGAATATTATTAAATCTTGAGTTCAAAATTTCAATAATCTTGGTAAAGACTTTTAAAAAACTTTTTTTTGCATGGTCAAATTTATATAGAGTTATGAAGTTAAGAGTTTCATGTTTGTTTTAATAGATAAAAAAAATAATTTGGATGCACTAAATATAGTTCAAAGAAAGATTTATAATAAAACTGTAAGTGGATATCAAGATTTCTACTGAATTTCGAAAATTTTCTGTAATATAATTATTAGAATGACTTTTTTACAAGTACTTAGATAACATACAAGTAGGTAAAGTAGGATGTATAAAAATATTATACAATTTGTACTTTTTTCCTAACCATTTTGTTAACTGGAAGAAGCGTATTAAAAAAAATTATTCGTGTTTCAATAAGGCTCCATATAATGGTTTGTTGAGGTTTATCATGTTAATAAGTCAAAGTTTGTATGGTTTTTACAATTACATAACTATAGTTCATTGATTTTATACAAACTATACGTATTTCAATTATTGACCTCGTAAGCAGCGTAAAAAAAAAACTCTAATTTATTTGTAAGCCCAACTAACTTAACCACACAAAACAGTTTATTTTTGAAATAACATCTAATTTGCAATACTATTAACGAATATAAAAGAAAAGCGTGAGGGTTTCAAATAAATAGTTGTTTTAAAAAAAAATCTTAACACCAGTAGAAGTGTGGATACGACCCAACGAACATAATACGTTTTTACTTATAAAATAGAAAAAAAATCAAATTTTCAGATCCAGTCTATCCCGAGTAGTCAACTTTTGAAAAGTTTCCAAGCCAAAAAGCTCGCTTTTGTCAAATTTTTGATTGCTTGTATTATCTTAAATAAGTAAAAAAAAAATCTCAAACTTGTGGCTTTTTTTTAAAGTAGAGTTCATAAAAAAAATTTTAGCCGAGTCAGAGATGTGTTGGTCAAAAAGTGTTTGGTTTGTAAAGGAAAGACCAAAACATATTGGTGTTATCCAATTTTTTGCTTGCATTATTAATTATCTTTTCCTTTTTGTTGTTAAGGTTTTTTTGTAATTCATTTTTTTTTTATTTTCATGGAAACGCACTAATAAACTTTTTCTTTTTTTTTTTTTTCTAAGCGTGAAGTATAATTTTGTTATCATTGAAAAAGTTAGTGAACAGCAATTATCGTTGGAATGAGTTAACCAACAGCAATTGGGCGTATTTTTATTTGGTATTTTATTATTTATTAAATAAAGAATTAAAAACAACATATTACGGCACAAAATAATATAAATAATATGTAAGCTGGCCAGTACAAGACTGCGTGCTTACATTAAATCTTCCGATGATTTAAAAATAACTTTCTATCACCTACGCTAACTACATCTCAAACGTCACGCTCACGACTGTCACATTCACTGAAACACTAATTTCTACTTCATATTTAATACCCAAAATATAATTGTATCTCAAAAATAAAGGCAAATAATCCTGTAGTATTGCTTTTTTTAATAGCAAGTAGTATATGCCAGTTAATGGCTCTTCAGGACGTTCATTGCACATAGATTTTTTGGACAGTTATTATTAACTATATATTAAAAAAAGCGTAAAAAGTTTTTAAAAAAAATTACAGATCACCTAACTGTACTTATTTTTTTTTGTTAAATTTTAAAAAATTACAATATAACATGTATCTCTAAGGAAACAATTACGTGACATTGCATTTATATTATCTTTTAAAAACTTGCAATTTTTGTGACATAAAAGGTTACTTCAAAATAAACGAAGAAAACTTTTACATAAATATACAAATCACTTTGCAAATATATTTAAAAACCGAATTTCAAGCGTGCGGAGGGTATGTAAGTACGTCTATGTGAGAAAAATAATTGACAGCGTTGCTGCGTACATTTGCACTCCTCTTACGACTCCAAACTTTGTCCTTGCTAACTATGTAATGAACGTTCTCAAGTTAGAAAATCACGTTAACTGCAAATAAATAATTGTACAAAATTATTCAGAAAAATCAATTATTGTAATACAATACGACATCGATAACTTTTTTTATTCTTATAAATTTCGGAAAAATATTAAAAAATTGGATACTCGTTTATTACTTAATTTTTTTAATAACAAATATATATTATCTAAATCAATACTTTTTTTTACATTTAAAAGCTCTTTTGCTAAGATATATAAATGTTTAAGTTCTTAAAAACACACTTAACTAAAATAATAGCTTATTAAATATATTATTTACGTATTTTGTTTCTAACTAAATCAAATAATAACCATACAGTACATAAAAGTGAACTTTAAAAATAATTTACAAATCACAAAATAACCTACAGTAGTAAAATTTCTTACGTCGAAAATCTCCACTCGTAGCAGAGTAGGTAACGGCCTCAGCTAGTGTGTAGGAGGGAAGACGCTTCAATCCATCTGGAAACTGTTTTATTTTTTCATTTTTATGAATAAGTAACAGAAAAAAAAAGAAAATTCATAACATTAAGAAAGTCTGGTGTTGTAGTGTGGCTTTATTTGGTGCAGAGGGGACTGGCGCAGGACCGTGCAGCAACGGAGGTGAAGTGAAAAGAAAGTGATACGCCAAAACTTCTTCTGACCCACTGTTTCTCGAGATGTAACATCTATTATTATTTATTTACTCTGACACATAAGGTGCCCATATAAGTATCACTTCAGAAATATCGTTTATTACTTTTAACAATGCATTTTCTTACAGCTTGCAAGAGATAATAATTTTATTATTTGTCGAATGAGTTATTCGCTGGTATGTTACGTATTGTACAGCCGTTCATCCTTTTAAATGTGGAAAATTTGTTGTATTTTTTTTCTCGAAACTAGTTTTCTTGCATTCTTTTTTGGAGCCTAAGCATAAAAATAATAATAATTATAATAATAAGAAAGAGTGAATAAATTTGTTTTATGACTGTAATCAATTATTTTTTACTCGAAATTGTTATTTTTTTCAACACTAACCTTTTTTTTATTATTTTATTAGTAATGGAGGAGCGTTAAAACCAGACAAGTCTAAGTTTGAATGTATTTCTTTCTGTATGCTGTTTTCCTCATTACGTTGAATTGATCCTACATAGTGATTTGTCTATCTTTGCTCACTATTCTTGTAATTTTATGTTCTGTAACTAATAATTGTCTTCTCTGTTTTGTATGTATCCGTCTACTTGTATTTCTGTGTTCATGTGCTTTTTTTTTTCTTTGTCAGTATCTTGTTCACATCCTTATCCTTGTTTTGCTTATCACTACTTGTTGATAATAATAAATTGTTTCAAAGAGTAATTATTAGATGTAAATGTGTTAGTATATTTTATTTATTGTTAACAGAAAATGTCTTACACGTTTTAAATTGTTCTTCTCTCTGCTCATTTGCAGCTGTAGCCATATGTTTTTTCTGAACGCTTGTATAAGTAAACATACGCAGTTTTTATTGCCCTATTCTGTGCAGCGGTCTGACTTCCGACTCTTCGGTATTTCGCAAATCAGTGTGAGAACTTTATAATTAGCAAAAAACAACGAAAACCACAAAAAGTCTGAAATTGGCAGTACTGTTTATCCTAGCGTGCCAAAGCTGCACGCTATTCAAAAGTAGATTTAAATATCAGAACTATACTGACACTTCGTTGTTTATTGCAGTTGTCAGTATAAGCTGAAATAGCTAGTCTTGGGTGTAATTATGTTTATTAAAAAAAGAATATATATAAATTCTTTGACCATTCTATATTTTTATTTTATAATAATAAATACAAAGAAATTACAGCAGTACAAAGCAATGTTCAATTTTTTTTTCGTACAAAATAGATGGCGCAATTGGTTACTATAGTCAGTAAGGAATAAATGTAAGACCTAATGAAAACATACTGACGTTTTTTTACAGTAACACAAAGTTATGAAGGTTTTTTTTTTTCGTACAAAATATGTAATATTTCGCAAATAGTAACTAGTTTGTAACGTATTAATTTATGACTCAAAGAAAAAATACTGACGTTTTTCATGCATCACAATTACACGCATGTATCGTGGTGAGGGCGTTAGTTACAAAATGAATAATTTAAAAAATTGACAAATTATTAAGATTAAAGAAATAAATGTTTAATTTGCTAATGTGGAACTTGTCACTAGCAGAAACTCTCCTGATAAATGTTAATGCCGCCATTAAGGCACTATCAACTTGGATTGCAAACTCAGTAAACATCAGTCTTAGCAACAAACAGCTACGTGGCGTGCA
This sequence comes from Copidosoma floridanum, assembly GCF_036245765.1. Taxonomy (NCBI): domain Eukaryota; kingdom Metazoa; phylum Arthropoda; class Insecta; order Hymenoptera; family Encyrtidae; genus Copidosoma; species Copidosoma floridanum. Next base: position 3,164,968 of record NW_028321885.1, read on the forward strand.
AGCAATTCAACGGGAGGAATAAGATGTTTGCACGGCAGTGATGTGAACGCTGGTTGATGATTGACCACGTGATCGTCCTAAGTAACAAGTTACATAATGCACGCTCTTACGGCAGTCTTAAAGACATTAAAATCTCATTAAAACCACAGAAAAACAAAAGGAAGTGCGTATGAGTTTTACATGTAAAAGAAATTTTGACGTATTACTGGACTTTGTCCTCGTCTTGGTTTTTTTTGCAGTGTCTTGTAAATTTAAATCAAGTAACGGAAATTTTTTTCGTACAGTGTTTTTTGTAATTGGGCATTATTGTTCAAGTTGTTGGTTACTGTTTGTGCTGATTATAGTACTGCTTAATTTGCTATTACAGAATTCGTGAATGTAGATCGTGCTGTAAAGGTGTATTTATATATATGTATAATTGTACGTTTAGGGCATGAATTCCAAGTCTTATATATTGTACCAATAAATAATGTACTCCAATTTTAACAGCAAAACATATACGTCAATAATTTTTGGTACGCGTTGGTCTTTTCAAGTTTAAATATTTTTAAGATTAGCACCGTACTGATGATGGCAATAACTATTTTGTGGATGTTGTCTTAAATATTATCCTTACCGTCTGTCACATTGCCAGTTCTAGTGTTGGATTTTTTTCGAAAAGCAGCTAGCAACTCATGCTTCCTTTTTAAGTATTCGAATTGCTGTAAAAGACAAAGAAACGGAAAGTAACGCTTTCACAAAAAATTTATAGCCAAATCATTGTTTTTAAAAAAAAACTTACAGCTTTAAGCTGCTGAGCTGTTTTGCTACAACCAACAGCACTCACGTCATTGGCAACTTGTTTCCACAAGTATTTTGTGTCCTCTCTGCAACGGATGGATTTCACTCGGTTGGCAGCCAAATCCTTTCTCGTAGACAAAAAATTCAAAAGAACTTGTTGTTTGTCTACGTACCACCGACCCCTCTGTATTTTACGAATGGTCTCCGTCACATTTTCTGACATGGTGTCTAGCTCCATGACTATGATTTTATGTAAATAATTATAATTTCCTTAATTATAATTTTTTCACAATATCCATCTTTTATTTAATAAGGAGTATATGCATGCATGCACACATTCCATTGTACGAACACTATGTGCGACCACTGTAGATCGTGTGTGCATTTGTCTGACAGTATTTGCATAATACTTTTAATACATTTCTACACTCACTCGTTTAAGTATCAGCTTACACTCTAACGCCAAAACTAATCTCTACATGAATTGCACAGGAAGTTCTATTGAAACATTTTTTTTACTTGCTTAATAATGTTTTTGTAATTGAAACTCTTGACTCAACTCGGGTACTGTGTATTGGAAAGAGTGGGAAAGGGGGAATGAAGAGTTTCACGCCCAAACGCCGTCACAAGACCTGCGTGAGTGCCAGAGGGAAAACATACATACTAAGTAGCAATTACTTTTTTCTTCCTGGTAGCCTGTATTGCGAAAGTCAAGATTTTTACGAATTTTCAACTTTAATATTTGCGTCTTAGATAAACCTTGTACCATATTTAAGCCACCGATAAGTAAGAAGTTAGACTACTTGTTTCATAATCAAGTGAACAATAAGTAAGGAGTTGGACTTTCGGAGCAGAGGCTCAAAGCCATATGTGTTACGGATTAGAATACCCTGATGAAGCTCAAAATATACTAATCATTTTAATAACTATACTTTGGAACAATCGTTACAAATGGTAGGAATATTATGATTAGGCAATGGGAGTATTACTTAGAAAAATTAAGCGATATAAATGTTTTTGTTGACATAAAAATTTTGTAACTTTTATTCGGTTTTGTGAGTGACCCCATACACCGACCATCAGACTCGTATGTTCGTAAAAGTAAAAAAAAAAGATATTTAACAGATTACACTATTCATACTACTGATTTAAATTTCATGCGGAAGCTTAAGGACATAAAGTATAATTGCTTTTTATTTTAGTAAAGAGATTATGTTGTTTTAAGATATTTAAATTGGAATAAAATTCTGAATTTGCCAGGATTTCTCTGATTTTACAGTCAAAGTTGAAAAAGCTATAAATAATCGATCTATGTACGCATAGCAAATAAGTTAATTATATATTAAGTATTGTAAAGTGTTAATATTAACTATTATTAGAGCATTTTATACGAAAAATTGTGTACAAATAATTTACTAGAGTGCCAGACATTATTTAGCATCGGAATTTCGAAATATCCCAGTGCTACACCGTTGGTCAGTACAACAGTTTCCTAACATAAATACCCGGTACTATTAATTTTTATATCTATTATGTATGAACGTTATACAAAAACCATAATCTTTCGCAAGATGTACTAAATATTAGGTTGCAGGAGTTTCTCAGTGTGATTCGTAAGTGAAACTACTATTTATAATATCACATACTAACCGCACTCATGAATAAATATTTATTTATGACAGTAATTTTTTGTGTTTTAATGTGACATGTAGCGTTTCTTTACAAGTGCTTAGTAACATACGTTTTTTGGCGTTGAGGGCTAATCAGAACAATATCGCACAAGATTATTTGCATGTGCTGTCACAATCGAGTTTCAGTCGTTGTCTGCATTGGGTTGTCACAGCCATCAACAGATTATATAATCGTTTCATAGTGTTTCGCAGGAACGCAGCTGAAAGACAGGCACTAGAAAGTTGGTAAGAGATTAAAATTAGTACATGTGCATTGCATATCGTGTGAACAGTAATTATTGTACGAGTATTAAATTAAAAATGTACTGTATGTGAAGCGTCATCCATAAGCGGGGCACTACGTTTTTTTTTTCTTACTTTCTGAGCCTATGCTATAAAAAAAGTTGTATAGTAAAATTCCTGATTTGTATAGTATTTCGTAAGGGTCTTTCTCTTATTTACGGCTTCAGAGAGAAAATCAGGTTTCTGGGAGTTCTCCGAGCTTTGGAAGGCACTTAAATTTAAATAATTACACCTTCTCTCAATTAGGAGGTGTATGTTAAGCACTACTTTAATTATATTAATAATATACAGTTAGTATGAACTAATATTAACAATGACAATTGATAAAGTTTTTATGATGGTGCCCTTTCTACTATTTTTTTATTCGCAGGTCGTTGACTGCAATTACAACATTTTAAGACTACGAATAACCTGTGGGTCAACCCACGATACATTCAGTTGGTGGTTCTCCAGTGTGTCAACTGTTACGTATAACCCATGAGACAACCAGGATATTGTGAATAACGAGGGAGAATATGTTTTTTTTGGTAAGGTGCAAAATTCTACTAATATTACATTTACTTATCCAATTTTTTTCACTTTCAATATCGTAGCGGAAAATGGGTACACTTGCTCGACAATTTAACTGTTACCAGTAATTAATGCTATCCCTTGAAGCTTATTATACCACTGTGATAGGCGTCAGATGTGTTGTTAGCTTAATGGTTGGAATATGGACACAAGTCTGTCACTGGATTAACGATGAAAGAGTCCTACATTACAAACCTAGATTTGTTTGCAAAACTATTACAGCAGCCGCTGTATTTTACAACTTTCTAAGTTTCAAAGGGTAATAAATTTTTGTTTATTTATAGTTTCTGATTGTAATATGGCTTGAATTAATACTCAGCATATTGGTATTTCAGAGTGAATATGCCACCAGCTCTACGAGTCAATAAGAAACCTATAATATATGGCCCAGATCGAAACAATGAATATGAGTTCAGCCTTCGAGTCAGAAGAAACATACTACAAAATCATTCTTCTAGCAACGAGCTTTGACATTTCAATTCGCGAAAAAGAAGCAAGACGAGGACAAAGTCCAGTAATACGTCAAAATTTCTTTCACATGTAGAGCTTGTATGCGCTTCCTTTTTTTTTTTGAGGTTTTTATTAGTTTAAAATGTCTTAAGGACTGCCTTAAGGGCGTGCGCTATGTGACTTGTTACTGAGGGTGATCGCGTGATCAATCGTCGACGAGCGTTGACATCGCTGCCATGGAAACATTTTACTCCTCCCGTTCAATTGCTAGCACGCCACGTATCTGTTTGTTGCTAAGACTGATATATACCGAGCTCGCACTCCAGCTAAAAAGTGCCTTTATTACAGCATGAACAGTCATCAGGAGAGGTTTTGCTAGCGACAAGTTCCATGTAGGAAAATTGTTCGTTCATTCTTATAATCTACAAAATTTGTCATTTTTTTAAATCATTAATTTTATAATTTACGCCCTCACCACGATACATACGTATAATTATGATTCATAAAAAACGTCAGTATTTTTTTACTGAGCCATAAATTCCTACGTTACAAACTTGTTAGTAACTGAAAAATATTCAATATCTTGTACGAAAAAAATTGTAAATTACTTTGTACTACTGTAATTTCTTTGTATTTATTATTATAAAATAAAAATAAGGAATGGTCAAAGAATTTACACTCTCATTATTTTTTTGAAAATACAATTATGTCTTAGACAAGCAATACAACCCTAAACAAATTGAGTTTTAATAAATATATCACAGCACATTACACTATTGCCATTCTTTGCTGGACTCACTTATCACACTTGACACACAAATTAACTGTCAAGACAAATAGTTTATCGCATGTGGCTTTGATTGCTATTTTAAAGCAGCAGGCTATTTAGAAGTTTATTATGTAAACATAATGGCATCGAGCTCCGGCCTCCGCTCTTGTTGCTAATAGTGCACCTATACACAATCACCGTCACGCCCTCGTTCGCACGTACTGGCGCGCACCGGACATGTGCTCAATATATATGTCTCTCGACCACCGCACCGTATTACTCACCATAAAACGTCTCATCATTCCGGCGTACCATCTGCCGATTTTCAGTAGACCGAGGACCCTCTCGTTGCAGCCACCCCACGCACCAAGCGCACCGACGATAAAGGCCTCCACCTCAACGTGGTAGCCCTACTCGGTGAGCTCGTCCACAATCGGCTGATATTTGTTTAGCTTTTTCCGGCAAGCTTGATCAAGGGCCTCCCTCCTGTTTTTGAAGAGGACACACACGTCAACGATGGTGACCCGGTGGGCGGCCTCGTCGCGGACGACGATGTCGGGCTGGAGCGCCACCGCTTGTCCGCGCACCCCCGTGACTGCCCTATACTGATAACTGCAAAAAACTACGAAATTCCAATGTAGTTGTGATATTTAAATCTACTTTCGAATAGCGTACAGCTTTGGCACGCAAGAACATACAGTACTGCCAGTTCCAGACGTTTCGTGGTTTTCGTTGTCTTCTAGTGAAAATTGAGTTCTCACAACGATTTTCTTGATATTGAAGAGTCGGGATCAGGCCCAAGGACTGCCAAGTTATATCTATTTTCTTGTGACCAACTCACAAACTTTTTTACTTAATGTTTTGTAGTGGATAACAGAGTGCTAACAAAGCTAATTTTGATTTTCACGAAAAAGCAAGACACTTGAACTTAAAATTTCTTGGTACTTCTATTAACGGGCTATCAGTTAGTTCCAAGGTTTTGCTCGATTTTACGCAGTTTTTTATAAGGTTGCAGGTAGAAAAATCTCTCGTTCACATTTATACTTAAGCTTTACTTTTTTTTTTAAATCATTAGTATTAGATACGTCTGAACGTTGTTAGCTTTGAGAAATTGTTTTTCCTTTTGCTTCATTGAATGTACAATATTTTTTTTATTTGTAACGTCATCTTCATATTGTGAATTGGATTGTTCATTAGAGAACTGCTTATGTATCTTATTTCTATACATCTGTTGTAATAACTAGCTTTTCTTGTAAAATGTTAGCTTTCACCATATTGTATAACTTTTGCTTAAAAATAATATATTGAATAGTTCAGTACTGCCCCAACTTTTTTGTTCATTTTGATGTTTTTTTTGTGTTCTTTTATAATCGTATGTACAATAGTATGTAATCAACTTCTTTTTATTACTTTATTTTCTACCATATTATTGCTTTTTAATCAACTAAGGGGCTACTAGATACAAATTACGATTTGAACATTTTTTCCTTATGTAAAGTTTCAGCTATTTCAGAAGCCTGCTTGGGGTGTGCTTTGAATAGTATTTTAATTTTTGTTATTTTTTTTCTCATGTACTTTTTTTTAAAACTAATCTTTTGGTAAATTCACCATCAATGCATAGTTAATTTGACTCAGTTTGCTTTTTCTTGCTCCTGGTAGCCTCTTTCTCTTTCGTTTTCTCCAGTACATTTTTATTTTAAAAATTAGCTTATTGCTTAAGAAGTACAACAGCGTCCTGAGATGTTAAATGCTTCTTAGTTTGATTTTATATTTTTTCATCGGTCGCACTATTTGTTACATTAAAGGATCCTCCATGATAACACCTGTGGTCCATTTAATAATTTTTATAAATGGTACAGTTATTTCTATTACTATCGTAGCTATAATTTTGGTCGGTGTAAATGGTGCAGACATTTCTTGTGTATTTAGCATTTCTTTAGCTATAAATACACTCGTTGTAACCAGCATTGTTGTCCATATAGAAAGTCAGTCTATTATAATTTTTGTAGATTAGGTGAATAGTATCACAAGGGTATGAATAATAATAATTGTAGTTATTCTATTAGTTAAAATGACCTTTTTTTTAATTTTTGTTATCATTGTAGTGTTGCCCATGCCTGTCATGCCTTTTTTTATTGTCTGCGTCTCTCATTAGTCTGCAATACTTGCTTGTATCGTTTTTTTCGCGTACATAGTTAACGGAGTATTCATTATTTTCATTTATTTTATCTTGTTTACTTTGTTCTGCTTATTCGTATGTGGGTATCGAAATTTATATTTGTTGCATCTGCTATTAGTTTTATACATAATTTAGTAGTGCTTTTCTTGTATTTATTGCAGTATTATTAAAATTACCGATTGTCTGCTTTTTGATTTATCTTTGCCATAATATGTACTACTTTGTACTTGTGGCGGCACATGTGATCACCTGTATCTCTTGCCTAGATTTTTTCGAAGTATTTTGTGTAGACTGACATCACTTTGATTTTTTTAACCTACTACTATAGCTTCAATAATGTTACTAGATTAACTAGATACTCTACTAACTTACCCTTGTATTTCTTTGCCACCTATATTTTTGCTTATAATGTATCGTCACTACTTATACTGCTTTATCTATTTTTTAGATTGACTAATAATTTGTTTACTAATAAGAACTGATTTAAGCGTCATATAAATTCAATTGCTTATCTTTCAATTTCTTCGCTAGTAAATCTGTTAAGAATTGTCTGTTTACAGAGCCTACAATCTATAATACTATTATTACCATTCGTTAAAATTCAGACAACTGTCATGAATTTCCATTAAATGCTAGCTTGCTTATTGCCGAAAGACTCAACGATGACAGCGTATTCTTCACTGAACGTTTACAATAAAAATTTTCTATTTAATACGGGGGTAATGTATGATGATTTAAAGTGTTTAATAAATTTTTATTTATTTACTCTGACTTAAATTCTTTCGAACAATGTGGTGCCGTGACAGTACTTTTTTATTCTTTATCTTGTTACCATTTTTGTAATAATTTATATTCTAAATAATTCTATCGTTGCTTATTGTATGTTCACATTAAATTGCTGAGATTTTCGTTTGTGCTTGACGCAGTGTATCTTTTTTATGAATTGTTGTATGAATTGGAGTCTTTACTGTTAAAAAAGCATGTTGATTTATCTTTATACTGTTATGAGCGCGCGGTGGCTCAGTCGGCTAGGTCGTGGATTGGCACGCGGGAGACCGTAGTTCGATTCCTGGCCAGTATGACATTTTCGGGCAAGTACCTCTGTGATTTCTTACATGTGCTATTTCACCACGCAATGCTCCTCGAGGAGGGTTTAGGGCGACCTTCTCGCAGCAATAATTGCCTAATTTTGCCCTACCCCACTCACAGTAATGGGAGGCCTCCCATC